>NC_090926.1:449154791-449779791 GCF_040938575.1 Ambystoma mexicanum
CTTTTGCCCCCCACCCCCTGCTCATGCCCCGTGTCTGTCTCCTGTACCCTCCCACCTCCGCTCAAGCCCCGTGTCTGTCTCCTGTTCCCCCCACCCGCTCATGCCCCTTGTCTGTCTCCTGTTCCCCCCACCCGCTCATGCCCCGTGTCTCTCTCTTGTTGCCCCCCACCCCCCGCTCATGCCCTGTGTCTGTCTCCTGTTCTCCCCATCCCCGCTCATGCCCCGTGTCTGTCTCCTGTTCCTCCCACCCCCCGCTCATGCCCCATGTCTGTCTCCTGTTGCCCCCCACCCCCTCGCTCATGCCCTGTGTCTGTTCTCCCCACCCCCCGCTCATGCCCCGTGTCTGTTGTTCCCCCACCCCCCGCTCATGCCCCGTGTCTGTCTCATGTTACCCCACCCCTCGCTCATGCCCTGTGTCTGTCTCCTGTTCCCCTCACCCCCGCTCATGCCCCGTGTCTCTCCTGTTGCCCCCCACCCCCGCTCATGCCCCGTGTCTGTCTCCTGTTGCCCCCCACCCTTCGCTCATGCCCCGTGTATGTCTCCTGTTCTCCCCACCCCCCGCTCATGCTCCGTGTCTGTCTCCTGTTCCCCCCACCCCCCGCTCATGCCCCATATCTGTCTCCTATTGCCCCCCACCCCCCGCTCATGCCCCGTGTCTTTCTCCTTTTGCCCCCCACCCCTGCTCATGCCCCATGTCTGTCTCTGTTGTTCCCCCCACCACCCGCTCATGCCCCGTGTCTGTCTCCTGTTCCCCCCACCCCCCGCTCATGCCCCGTGTCTCTCTCCTGTTGCCCCCCGCTCATGCCCTGTGTCTGTCTCCTGTACCGCCCCCCACCCCCGCTCAGGCCCAGTGTCTGTCTCCTGTTCCCCCCCCCCGCTCATGCCCCGTGTCTCTCTCCTGTTGCCCCCCCGCTCATGCCCCGTGTCTGTCTCCTGTTCCCCCACCCGCTCATGCTCTGTGTCTCTCTCCTGTTGCTCCCCACCCCCCCGCTCATGCCCCATGTCTGTCTCCTGTTCCCCCCACCCCCCGCTCATGCCCCGTGTCTGTCTCCTGTATCCCCCCACCTCCCCTGCTCATGCCCCGTGTCTCTCTCCTGTTGCCCCCCACCCCCTGCTCATGCCCCATATCTGTCTCCTGTACCCCCCCACCCCCCGCTCATGCCCCGTCTCTCTCTCCTGTTGCCCCCCACCCCCCCCGCTCATGCCCCATGTCTGTCTCCTGTTCCCCCCACCCCCCGCTCATGCCCCGTGTCTGTCTCCTGTTGCCCCCACCCATGCCCTGTGTCTGTCTCCTGTACCACCCCACTCCGCGTTCATGCCGCGTGTCTCTCTCCTATTGCCCCCCACCCCCCGCTCATGCCCCGTGTCTGTCTCCTGTTGCCCCCCACCCCCCTGCTCATGCCCCGTGTCTGTCTCCTGTTCTCCCAACCCCCGCTCATGCCCCGTATCTGTCTCCTGTTCCCCCCATCCCCCGCTCATTTCCCGTGTCTGTCTCCTGTTCTCCCCACCCCCCCGCTCATGCCCCGTGTCTGTCTCCTGTTCTCCCCACCCCCGCTCATGCCCCGTGTCTCTCTCCTGTTGGCCCCAGCCCCCACTCATGCCCCGTGTCTGTCTCCTGTTGCCCCCACCCCCCGCTCATGCCCCGTATCTCCCTCGTGTTCCCTCCACCCCCCGCTCATGCCCCGTGTTTCCTTCGTGTTACCCCCCACACACCCCGCTCATGCCCCGTGTCTCCCTCATGTTCCCCCCACCCCCCGCTCATGCCCCTTGTCTCTCTCCTTTCCCCCCACCCCTGCTCATGTCCCATGTGTGCCCTGTACCCCCCGCTCATGCCCCGTGTCTCCCTCGTGTTCCTCCCCACCCCCCGCTCATACTCCGTGTCTCCCTCATGTTCCTCCCCACCCGCTGCTCATGCCCCGTGTCTGTCTCCTGTTCCCCCCACCCCCGCTCATGCCCCGTGTCTCTCCTGTTGCCCCCCACCCCCGCTCATGCCCCGTGTCTGTCTCCTGTTGCCCCCCACCCCCCTTTCATGCCCCGTGTCTGTCTCTTGTTCTCCCCACCCCCCGCTCATGCTCCGTGTCTGTCTCCTGTTCCCCCCACCCCCCGCTCATGCCCCGTGTCTGTCTCCTGTTGCCCCCACCCCCCGCTCATGCCCGTGTCTGTCTCCTGTTGCCCCCCACCCCCGCTCATGCCCCATATCTGTCTCTGTTGTTCCCCCACCACCTGCTCATGCCCCGTGTCTGTCTCCTGTTCCCCCCACCCGCCGCTCATGCCCCGTGTCTCTCTCCTGTTGCCCCCCACCCCCCGCTCATGCCCTGTGTCTGTCTCCTGTACCCCCCCACCCCCCGCTCAGGCCCTGTGTCTGTCTCCTGTTCCCCCCACCCGCTCATGCCCTGTGTCTCTCTCCTGTTGCCCCCCCGCTCATGGCCCGTGTCTGTCTCCTGTTCCCCCACCCGCTCATGCTCTGTGTCTCTCCTGTTGCTCCCCACCCCCTGCTCATGGCCCGTGTCTGTCTCCTGTTCCCCCACCCGCTCATGCTCTGTGTCTCTCCTGTTGCTCCCCACCCCCCGCTCATGCCCCTTGTCTCTCTCCTTTCCCCCCACCCCTGCTCATGTCCCATGTGTGCCCTGTACCCCCCGCTCATGCCCCGTGTCTCCCTCGTGTTCCTCCCCACCCCCCGCTCATACTCCGTGTCTCCCTCATGTTCCTCCCCACCCGCTGCTCATGCCCCGTGTCTGTCTCCTGTTCCCCCCACCCCCGCTCATGCCCCGTGTCTCTCCTGTTGCCCCCCACCCCCGCTCATGCCCCGTGTCTGTCTCCTGTTGCCCCCCACCCCCCTTTCATGCCCCGTGTCTGTCTCTTGTTCTCCCCACCCCCCGCTCATGCTCCGTGTCTGTCTCCTGTTCCCCCCACCCCCCGCTCATGCCCCGTGTCTGTCTCCTGTTGCCCCCACCCCCCGCTCATGCCCGTGTCTGTCTCCTGTTGCCCCCCACCCCCGCTCATGCCCCATATCTGTCTCTGTTGTTCCCCCACCACCTGCTCATGCCCCGTGTCTGTCTCCTGTTCCCCCCACCCGCCGCTCATGCCCCGTGTCTCTCTCCTGTTGCCCCCCACCCCCCGCTCATGCCCTGTGTCTGTCTCCTGTACCCCCCCAGCCCCCGCTCAGGCCCTGTGTCTGTCTCCTGTTCCCCCCACCCGCTCATGCCCTGTGTCTCTCTCCTGTTGCCCCCCCGCTCATGGCCCGTGTCTGTCTCCTGTTCCCCCACCCGCTCATGCTCTGTGTCTCTCCTGTTGCTCCCCACCCCCTGCTCATGCCCCGTGTCTGTCTCTTGTTCTCCCCACCCTCCGCTCATGCCCGTGTCTGTCTCCTGTTGCCCCCCATCCCCACTCATGCCCCGTATCTGTCTCTGTTGTTCCCCCCACCACCTGCTCATGCCCGTATCTGTCTCCTGTTCCCCCACCCGCTCATGCCCCGTGTCTCTTTCCTGTTGCCCCCCCGCTCATGCCCCGTGTCTGTCTCCTGTTCCCCCACCCGCTCATGCTCTGTGTCTCTCTCCTGTTGCTCCCCACCCCCGCTCATGCCCCGTGTCTGTCTCCTGTACCTCCCACCCCCCGCTCATGCCCCGTGTCTCTCTCCTGTTGCCCCCCACCCCCTGCTCATGCCCCGTGTCTGTCTCCTGTACCCCCCAACCCCCGCTCATGCCCGTCTCTCTCTCCTGTTGCCCCCCACCCCCCTGCTCATGCCCCGTGTCTGTCTTCTGTTCCCCCCACCCCTGCTCATGCCCCATGTCTGTCTCCTGTTCCCCCCACACCCAGCTCATGCCCCGTGTCTGTCTCCTGTTGCCCCCACCCATGCCCTGTATCTGTCTCCTGTACCACCCCACTCTGTGTTCATGCCCCGTGTCTTTCTCCTGTTGCCCCCCACCCCCCTGCTCATGCCCCGTGTCTGTCTCCTGTTGCCCCCCACCCCCCTGCTCTTGCCCCGTGTCTGTCTCCTGTTCTCCCCACCCCCGCTCATGCCCCGTATCTGTCTCCTGTTTCCCCCATCCCCTGCTCATTTCCCGTGTCTGTCTCCTGTTCTCCCCCCCGCTCATGCCCCGTGTCTCTCTCCTGTTGGCCCCACCCTCCACTCATGCCCCGTGTCTGTTTCCTGTTGCCCCCCACCCCCCGCTCATGCCCCGTGTTTCCCTCGTGTTACCCCCCACACCCCCTGCTCCTGCCCCGTGTCTCCCTCGTGTTCCCCCCACCCCCCGCTCATGCCCCTTGTCTCTCTCCTTTCCCCCCACCCCCGCTCATGTCCCATGTGTGCCCTGTACCCCCCGCTCATACCCCGTGTCTCCCTCATGTTCCTCCCCACCCGCTGCTCATGCCCCGTTTCTCTCTCGTGTTCCCCCCACCACCGCTCATGCCCTGTGTTTCCTTCCTTTCCCCCCTGCTCATGCCCCGTTTGTACCCTGTTCCCTCTCACCCCCCGCTCATGCCCATGTGTCTCCCCTGTTCCCCCCACCCCCCGCTCATGCCCTGTTGTGTTCTTTATACACCCCGCCTTCCCTTTCCATGGTGGCCATCTTGGTAAAAGATTTTCCTTCCTACCGGGACGCCGCAGATGTCCTGGTGTAGGAAGGAAAATCTTTTTGTTTTTTTTACCACCCGGCGTTCCCACTTTGAGGACATAAGATGTTAGTGGTCTTCATCTATTGAAAAAGATGTTATGGTGACGTTGCACTAATAAAAACCTTTAAAATTTAGTAAAAAAGCATGTTACAGGGACGTTATGGTTAAGTTGCACTAATAAAAACCTTTGAAATTCAATGAAAAAACTTTGTTAAAGGGACGTTATGGTTAAGTTGCGCTACTAAAAACCTATGAAATTCAGTGAAAAAACTTTGTTAAAGGGACGTTATGGTTAAGTTGCGCTACTAAAAACCTATGAAATTCAGGAAAAAACTTTGTCAAGGGACGTTATGGTTCGTGACGTGATGTCATCTTTGATGTCCTGGGTTTTAGTCTTAGCAGTGCACGGTGGTGGCGCGCGTTATGGTTGCTTAGCTTACCATAACTGGCGAATTTCAAGGGTTTTTAGTAGCGCAACTTAACCATAACGTCCCTTTAACAAAGTTTTTTCACTGAATATATATATATATATATATATATATATATATATATATATATATATATATTTTGGCGGCACCGCCTGCAGTCTATTCACTACATTTAGTCAGCCTTCATGATTACTTAGTCTACTTGTGTTTCAGCATCTGCACAGTTATAAAGCGATTTTGTATTTTCTTCAGTGCTCTTCACACGTATAATCTTCATTCCGCACATGAAATGTTACTTAATTCTTTACTTCGTTATCAGATTCCATAAGGTTTATATACTCTCTTCCTTGACATTTTTTCTTGGTGTGTCACCTCTTCTTCATGTGACATCACCAGTCTATTGCCTTCACTGCTTCACACTTCTTCAGGTACCTCCTTTAAGAGACTGTCAATTCTCTGCAGGTACATCATACAGGGCTTTATCAATGGATAGCTTGTTTTGAGAATTCTTCGTGGGATAGGTACCATTATTGGCATCATGCATGTCGCAATTTCCAGCTTCCGACATATAGACAAAATAGGGGCGGGACTTTCGGTAGAGGCATTTGGCTCCTCCTCTACATTTCTTTTGTAGTTCTCGCCCCTAAACAAGGCAGAGCGTTCGTAGGGCATACCTGCCTACATTAAGAAAATTAAAAACCCATAGATCCCGTCACCGGATGCCCCACCCACTTGCCCAGCTCACTGCCCCACATACGTGGAGAGAAAAAAAGGCAAACACCACAGTGTAATGCCAGAAAAAGGGGCGCCTTGCTCACATGTACTTCATTTGAGACTCGAGAGCCTGCGCTTATACATCAGTGCAGTTCATTATACCTCTTGCTGTCTCCTCCTTGCACGCTCCCCCCAGCAGTGCCGCTGGCTCCGTTTCCCTGCCCCTGCTGAACTCACCCTCTTGCATTCCTCTGCTCTGCAGAGTCACTCTCCCAGCTCCCCTAAGGAGAGCTCCTTAGAATCCACAGCACCACTGACCTTCTGACAGCTGCTGTACCTTCCGCTTTCTGGTTAGGCAAGCGCCATAGACACAGAGGAAGGGCTGGGATGTTGGCTTTCTTGCATCATTGCAGATGAAATGCATTCGGCTCACTGACACTGAAGGTCTAAGCGTTGTTTAAGAAAAACTGTAGAAACCATTCAATCTTACTGTTAAAATTACAAGCTCTTTTGATGCTTAAAAAAAGTAACGCACGTAGATAGGCCGGAAATCCCAGAGACTCCAAGCTCTTCCCTGGAGGAGAGCATAAGAATAGGCAGGTATGCTGTAGATCCCTGCCCAGCTGCATAATTCAGTGAAAGAAAATGGCTGTCTTGGGCAAAGAAACACATACTGTTCACCCAACTTACATTACAAAACTGCACATCCAATCAAGTACTGCTTATTTCACAACACTTGACTAACACGCAGACATTTTCAGAGACATTTTGCAACAAAATGCATCTATAACAGTAACTTGTTTATTTTTAATAAAAAATAAATACAAATATATATACATAATTTAAAAGATCTAGTACATCTTTTTTTACCACATCAAAAAAGTCAAATAACTTTTCAGAAACATAAACATATGGCGGCTGCCTTTTTGGAAGTAAAAATGGCTGCCAAATTTAGGACACAATACAAATGCAGGAAAAGAGTTAAAAAAATGGTGTGGCTTTGGGTGGGGATTGGTGGGAATGGGTGGAAAATCATATAGATTTGACTTAGAGATGGGGCTAAATGGGTGAACACATAGCCAAACAACAGTAAAACCTATGTATCCATCCTCATATGTTATCTTAATTGAAAAGCATTACAGACCCTCATTCAAAGGCCCTAATTGAAGCTCTTATGTTAAAGCTCTTATTTAATGACAAATAGTGTCATCTTAAAGGTAGCGTATTCAGCACAAACTAATAGCCAAAATTAAAAATAAGGTTCCGACTTCTCACGCTCATAGTCTCTATCTCATTTTCCAAGAAAACCAAAGTAAATTGCCTCTGAGAAGTACAGGGCATTTAGGATGAGAATCAGGGAAGCAGGGAAAAAAAAGCAAAACCCAAAGAAATGATGTGCATAAATACCAAGGAAACACTCCAAAATAAGATCTAAAACCAGATCGTCTCTACCCTCACCACTTCTGGTTGTGGCAACAGCAGACATTTGCAAAAGGCCATTATGAGGATGTGATATTCCACGTAACTACATCAAAATGGTTGCACAGACAATTGGGGCAGTGCAACAGTGTATAAACATCGAAGTTTCACACGCAGCATTAGCACTAGAACAAAGATTCACCTATTGTAAAAAGAATTCTTTAAATGCATTTTTGCACCAGTGCATTCCACACTAGCACTTTGGCAACATTTGGCCTGATACAAAAACAATTTGAAAGTATAGGGGTTTTAATGCCCTAGAAGATTGTTCACCCTCATGCTAATAGTATGCAAAACTCATAGTTTCTGTAATGTGGCCACAAGCGCTTAAGGGTTGCAGCCTAAGTCTATTGTTGAAGGGAATGTAGAATGCATATATACTATGCACACATCTGCCTTTTGCATAATGTTTCCCGTATTTCTAAGCATGAAATAATAGCAGTTACACAAATTGAGAAATTGGGAATTCTGTACAATTTCCCTGGCAGGTTTACATTTCCCTCATCCCTCGTGTTAACCAAATTAGGGAAATGTGAATTTCAAATAGGGAAAAGTGGATTTATTGGCATATCGAATTTCTCCTGAATACACAACCTTGAATCACTCTGTTACTTAAAAGAATGTGCAAGAAATACACAGTCTTCTTGAAGTGATCATTTTTATTGATGTTTCTTTGCACATTTTTCAATTTTGGCAGGTCTGTTAACAAGATTGTCTAGGTAGAATGTTTCACCTCACAGGGGATTAGAGGAAAAATCGGCATTTAACCTTTTTGATTAAACACCAGTGTTGTATTGCCAAGTTGTACTAAGGGGTTTTTCTCAAATGTTGCTCTTGCAGCTGTGTAGTTCCAGATGCAGAACGAGTACACATGTTTAAGCCTACATGTCTAAATACTGAATTCAGTTGAAAATGGCATTACTATTTCTTGTATATGGAATGTATGTGTAAAGGTAGCATGTAATCATTGAACCCAATATTTCCAATATGAATGCATTCCGTTTTAAATCTTCATACATCATTGATATAGGGTGTACCTCAATACTGTAAAGGATGTGAATTAGTGTCAGTTAAGCTGGGTTTTGTTTCTTCTACATTAAATGTTATGATAACATTTCAACATGGAATAAAACATGGAAAAGTGGGTGTTTTTTCTCTCCTGGATTCATATATTTAAATCCACTAGAATGAGTGACTTGCTCTGGTTGAGTATTGGGTTGGTGTGATGTGTGTGTGAGGGGGTGTGTGTGTGTGGGCACATACGAATTTGAGGGAGAGTGTGGGGGTTTGTATTTCTATCCTTTTGGAGACTTTGGTATAATAGCCTACACACACTATGGGCACTTTCCTTCACTGTGGGGACCTGATCCCAATTCCCCATCTTGTCTTCCAAATTATTTTAAATGTTTGTAAATAAATCTGTGCCAATTTTCCTGCATGTGTTTGTGTGTTGTGAGAAACCTGAGGGTATCCTCACACCTACTCCCATTGGATCCTGTGTTCAGGGGGCCAGGGAAAGGCCATCACTTCTGGATCCTGAGTGGAGATGCAAGGGAGGATCACCAGGGTGGAGGATACTTGGGATTGGGGAGACGATGTCTGCAGGCGAGACATGGTATCCCTCTTTTCCTGGTAGTAGTCGACCTTACCCTCCTCCTCCCTTTATAGGCTGTTGTCAATCACTTCCCTGCACTTCCCCTCATTCACACCATTATAGAACTGGGACGAGGAAGAGGTGACAAAGAGTGGTGCACACTAACATTTAATTTCACCACTCTGGTACTGATACGAGGCCTTCAGACTGTTCTAAGTGTCAGGAATGTCCAGAAAACTCCACTAATAATGGTCAGGCAATTGGGCTTGAGGACACACACCGGCAACCTGTTAAATGGTTGGAGGTGTATAAAAGGTGGGGCGACAATCAGTGGAGAGAGACCAGCAGGAGAGAAGCTGGGCTGAGTGTTTTGTGCCTGAGGGGAGAGAAATCCTGTGGAGAAGGAGATTGCCGAGGAGGGACCTGCCTGGAGGCCAGGACGCCGGCAAGTCCACATCGGAGACTGTGGCACCGAGGATCAGGTAGGCCATGAGAGGGTCATAGTGCTGGGAGCCTCCCTGGCTGGGAGCTCGAGGCACAGAAGGAATCCAATTGATTTAAGCTCCCAGCAGTGTTCACAAGAGGCTAGCGGAGCTGCTGGCACCCCACAGAAAGAAGACTGGAGTGGGAGCGGGTCTTGCAATACCACAAAGCCGTGTATGCGGAGCAGAAGAGGAAAGCAGCTGCCCGATGGAGCCGCCAGGGACTGGTGAGTGCACAAAGGGGAACACTCGTACTGGGGCGCTCCTGGGGGATGTTGCAGGGCAGAAGAAATTGCCAAACAAACAAAATGTGATGTGCAAGATAAAGTGAACCCAAGGTGAAGGGTTGTAGTGAACTATACAACAATATGAACTGTGAATGAAAGGAATATCAACTAAGAAATATTGAATAACGAACTAAAGCAAACCTTTTGACAAAGCCTATGAATTGAAGGCAGGCTTGTGTGAAGAGAGAAAAATTGGGCGGAACCCTCTTTTTTGTGAAGGGGGCCTGACTCCTGAGGGTGGGTATACTAGAAAAAGAGGAAATGGAGTCAAAAAGGCTACCCTGACCCAAGACGGGAAAGGAGGTCACAACATTTGCAGCGAAGCTAGGTAATGGCTAGCTTATTAAGACAAACACCCTTAAAGACGGCGAGAGTATCAAGAAAAAACAAGTTTATTTAACACTAACACGATAAACATATTTTCAGAAAACGAGACATATTTTCAAAAAGGGTGCTATTGCATTCAGGATGTGCAACCGTGAGCACATAAATATCTGCTATTTCGTGGGTTAGTAGGCAGAGTGAAAACTTAGTGCCTGTATTGATTGGAATCACAATACGATCGTTTTGTCGACACAAAGACTGGTGTTTCTGGTTCGGTGTATTCATTGGTGTTGTTGCAGTGGCTGTACCAGGTGGAGCCGCGCTGCTTGGATGTACCGAACGGTCTTCAGGACTTATACGTTGTGGTTGGAGTCATGATGGTGAAGTGTGTCCATCTAAATATTGTGAGAGAGGACTGGGTTAGTCTGGGGGCGGTGTTGTCAAAGATTTGTATGATTTTCAAGAAAAAGAAGAATGCTGCAAATAAAAGGACCTACCGTGGTCGGATAATTATACATCTGGGTTGAGGTCCAAATTAATTGGCAGGCATCTGCGGTAACGTCAGATGTCAGGAGCTGTAAGTGAACAATTAAATGAAAAAAAGGGTGATTACCCTATTGGGCAACGAATGTTTGCAAATGTCTATAAAGTGATTCGGTGCCGTAGAGAGAACCGCCTGTGTTGAGTACAAGTGGTGGTGCACAGTTTTAGTATAAAGGATTGGCGGTGCTTCCAGTGCTGGTTGGGTTGAAATACCTCACTGCTGTTGTGGGGAGCCTAGTAACGGCGTGTGGAACATGGATGCAGGTCAAGTTGGTTTAGCGTACGTCTGAAAACCTGGGCTTAGAACCTAGGGGGTTGAGTTTCGGAGGGCATGGCGGAATGAACATGCGTGGCTGAAGAGGTGACTCGAAAGTGGCGCGCACAGGTACCTGGTGATAGTCGACTGTGGAGCTGTGTTGCCCCCTGCGCTCGGTCCAGTTGTTCTGTAGGCTTGTGTGAAGTACACAGAATATTTATTGGTAAGCAAAAAACAAATCATATGAAATACAATGAAAAACAAGTAATGAATATCACATAAGAGTGTGAAAGAAATGTGGTGAAGGAAAGAGAGCACCGTGGATTGAACAGTATGAAAGAACATGTTGTGGCAAAGTCAAGAAACTGGCAAAGAGAAAGCCAAGTGAATGTGAATCAGCGCCCAGGCACAGTGGCAAACAAACCTGTGTGGGCAAGAAAGCCTAGGGTTACCGGTGGGTGAACCATGTGGTCCGACAACTGCGCCTAGACTGAGGGTACCCTACCTATGAAAGTCTAGGAAATATGCAAAGAACAAATCCACATGTGTGAGAGATTGCTGAAGTAAGGCATAGGTAAACTGTCTGTATAAATGGGCAAGGAAACAAGAGTGTTAAGTTGATTTGGAACTGGTTTTGAATATTAAGAGACTGTAACTAAGTATCATTTGTCAAGTTGGACAAGCTGACGTCTTGGGGAAGGGAAACCATGTGACCCTTGCAGAGCTGTGTTGTTGGAGCTCTGTTGAACTTGGGGAAGGAAACCCTGAGACTTTGTGGAACTGCCTTGAGCTTGAGGAAGGGGAGCTGGAAAGCAATACCAGAGCTGGAAGAAGCTCAGACTTTTATTAAGAACACTAGTTCTTTTGTTGCTGACATCCCTACACATTGGTTAACTTTAGTCATGAGGGCAAGTATAGGTTTTGGACACAGACAGACTTTTCAGTTGAACTTACTGACTCAGACTATCCTTAGTTTCTTTAGGTAGGGAAATTCCACCTTAGGATAGGGCCAGATAGGCCTTCAACTATCCTGAAATTTAAGTTAATAAAGTTATTTTTGTTTGAACTTTGAATCTGTTGTCTGTGGCTTGCTTCATGATGCCTTCACATTGTGTGTGACAGGACACCAGCGGGTGTTATTTACAGTTGTATGAGCACCCAGAGTGCCATTTCAAAAGGCATTGTTAAGTTACACATATACATGGCTGTCTGAGCAAAAATTACTGCTGGTATTGAATCTGTTTTCAATGAACACTCATTGTATTGGGTTGCAGAGGATACGGTCATCATTGAATTGTCACAAGTGTTTTTATAAAGTCTATTGTTTGCATGGAAATAATTCTATTATTTTGTGATCAAATGAGGAACTTAATTTATGTATAGGTTTTGGAGAGTTCATTGATGGTAGATTTGCATTTTCCTCCAGCTTTTTACCAGTGGCAAGATGGGATGATGGAAAAGGTATTAATAGTACTTGAGGTACTGTATCAATTAGAATCAGGACAATCAGATTAGAGTTGTGCTCTCAGGTGCATTTCTCATAAGTATTTATCTATTTGTAGAGGAGCAGCCGAATGCCCCTGCAGTAAGTCCCGCCCCCCTCCTACCTATATGCTGGAAGCCAGAAATCATGCCATGCATGACACCAGTGGTTGTGACTATTCCGCGCAGAGTCTTTGAGAAAAGGTATCCACTAAGAAAACCCTATCTGTTGTATCCTTGTAGAGGTGCAATCTCTTGGAGGAGATCCCTGAAGGAATATGAAAATGAGAGAAAGAGAAGTTGGTGGTGTCACAAGAAATGAGTGTGACACAAAGAAAAGACTGGCTGAAGATGAGAATGGATGGACCTTACAGAAGCTGATGACAAAGTAAAGAATCGAGTAAACTTTCATATGCGATATAAAGATTGCACATGTAAAGAGCACTGCAGAAAATGCAAGCCGTTATATAACTGTACAGATGCAGCAATGGAAGTACACTAAGCAATCTCGGAAGCTAGCTATGCATAGTGAATAGACTGCAGGTGGTGCCGCCATTGTATAGAATCTGGACATCAGTGTCCCAACTTTAGTACGTTCAATCCCATGGATAAAAGGCTGAAGCTGTGTCGCAGCAAACAAGTAGCTGAGATCATGGAAAGGCCAAGAAGAGCTGCCTGGCCTGGTGTTAAGGCTGAAGCAGCCAAGGCCAGTTATCTATCCTTGAAGAACAGTGAGGGTGAGATGCTGAATCATCTCTTGTTAAGGTGCAAAGAAAGAACAACATGAGTGCCAAATTTATTCATGTAATACAATTAAATGCTAGGAAAGGGGCCGAATTACGGTCTCCTGTCACGTGGGCTATGGATACCTAAATAGAGTATTAAGCCCATAACGCATATTCTCCTATAAATATTCCTTTGCAGTTTCCATCCCTTTCCCAGACAGGATTTACATCCTAGCAAATGCAGAACCAAGTTCGGGATCTTTTGTATAGCCATCTTCTCCTTGAGAAGGGAAAGAATGGCTAAGATGCTTCTGAAACACATCCAAAAACACATACTTCTCCGATGGAATGACTGATAGCAATCTGTGGACTGCAGGGATGAAGCACAATGAACAAAAGAGCGCTGCACGCAGGCCAATTCACAGTACAGCACACTTCCACCCTGCCATCTGCAGACCGCACTCGGCAATGGGGGAGGGCCCAGAATGGTAGGTGGAGGGAGCAGTGGAACGTGGAGGGAGAGAGGTGGGGGTGAGAGATGTGGGGGGTGGTGCTGTGGGAAGAGGTTTGGGGGCAACCCCCGAAAATGTTAAGGGGGAGAGGGGAAAATGAAGAGTGACCTTCCAGCAGGGTGGTATTTACTGGGTCACCCTCCACAACATCGGTGTTACGCGCGTGCCATTTAGCCATAACTCTAAAATCACTAAAGTTTTAGCAATTTCCAACTGGCCTCAAGAATTCTGCTCAAAAGTCTTCTGTTCCCTGTCCACCTCCCAAAGCCTAATCCCTAGCAACTGCTATGCAATTTGCTACACAAAGGGACGATCCCATAATAACTGCCAGAAAAGTCCAATTCATAAAGATTTATGCGACTCCAAACTCGGAATCCCAAAAATCCGGGGAAAGCTGGGAGAGGAAATTACATCAAAGGGAACACATCCTTCTGATTGCCAAGTCTTGTGGCCAATGGTTTGGCTTGAGTATTTACGGGTCTAGAAGCCAGAATTGCATCATTCACATCAGGGTCTATAACCATTTCAATTACCCAGAGACCCCATTGTTTATTTTATTTGATAATGCGCACACAAACCCAGGGGTAGCCGGGCGCAGCAGGTACAAGGTTACTTAAACTTGGGTTACATACAGAGTATAGGCGAGAAACAACATAACAGTACCGTAAGACAGATCAATATTTGCCGTGTGGCAGAAGAAAAAGAAAACTAGCATATTGTAGTTTTGAGGGAGTGTGCAGGTCTGAGAACAGAAGTCATTATGGACAACGGTATCATGGGTGCCTCAGGGGTTAGTTGTCATTTGTCCAGAGCCAGTTTTTTACCTTGCGTCTAAAATTGGAGTAGGGTAAATTGGCTCTTAGTGCAGTGGGTAATGCGTTCCAGGCCTGGGCAGCTTTGACAGGGAAACTTGCTCCGCCCGCTTTGGAGCGTCTGAATCTAGGGGTTTCGAGCAGGTAGTGGTTAGTAGCCCTGGTATGGTGCCTAGATGATTTTCTAGTTAGTCTGGCTGAGATGTAGGGGGGAGCAGTGTTGTTGAGCCCTTTATGGGTAAGCGATAGTGTCTTGAGCAGGACTCTGTCGCTGATTTTGAGCCAGTGGTGGTCTTTCCTAACGTTTGAGATATGTGCTTTGCGGGGTATGTCAAGGGCAGCTCTAAGAGCGTTGTTTTGAAGGATTTGCATTTTATTTATGATGGATTTGTTGGCCCCTGCATAGAGGGCATTGCAATAGTCTAGTTTGGACATGACTAACGCATTGGCAAGCATGATGCAGTTGGTTTTAGAGAGGTAAGGTCTGCAGGTCCTGATTAGTTTGCAGGTGTACGCTGTAGAGGATGCCAGGGTGTTGACTTGTTTTTTAAGGGATAGAGTGGAGTCGAGGTAGAAGCCCAAGGTTTTTACCTCGGTAGCCACCTTAATTGTATTGCCATCTATGTTAAAGTTACGATAGTTGGGGCTCAGTTTTTTTAGGTTGGAGTCGGAACCCAGTATTAGTATCTCAGTTTTGTCGTCATTTAGGCAGAGGCCGTGGGAGGCCATCCATGCCTGAATGAGGAGGTAGATTTTGTTTACTAGAGCTGTATCTTCGACAAAGTTGCCTGATAGAGGTATGAGAATCTGCGTATCGTCTGCATAATTCGTGTAGGTTACCCCTAGTTTGTCAAGTTTGTCGAAGAGAGGCTTAGTGAAGATATTGTACATAGTCGGTGAGACACATGAGCCTTGTGGGACACCACAAGTGATTTGGATTGGGTCCGCTGCTGCTACAGGGGAGAACACGCTCATTGAACGGTTGGCTAGGAAGGATTGTACCCATGCTATAGCTTCACTTGAGAAGTGAGCGGCAGACGCTAGATGGTTGCATAATACTGCGTGATCCACCAGGTCAAAGGCCGCTGACAGGTCAAGGAGGAGGAGCATAGCTGTATTACCTTTGTCCTTCAGCTCGTCAATTTGTGTCTTAAGGTCAATGAGGGCTGTTTCAGTGCCGTGCAGTGGTCTGAAGCCAGATTGCCGTGTACCTAATAGTTGGTGCATCTCCAAGTGGTTTTGGATTTGGAGGTAGGCTACTCTATCAATGATTTTAAGGAGGAATGGGACCGTAGTAATAGGCCTGTAGTTAGTGGGGATAGCTGGGTCAAGTGTCTGTTTTTTGAGGAGGGGGAGAACCCAGGATCCTTTAAGGTTGGTGGGTACAGTGCTCGTGTTAAAGGAGGCATTGATAAGTTTCGAGATGAAGGGTGCTAGATCTCTAGCTGCATCCTTAATGATTTGCGCAGGGCAACTGTCACCTTGGCAATTTGACGGTTTAAGGGACAGAATGACCTTTTCCGTTTCCAGTATAGAGATGTTGGTGAACCTGAAGGGTTTATCATTGTTTTGGGGGGGTGTGCTGGGTGACTCTGTACACATAAAAAGCATTACCTGACCAAGTTCTAGCAAGCTAGCTTACATAATCTCCCTGCCTTCTTGAAGAATATAGACTTCAGACTTAACCTCTCTTTACTCACATGACATGAGTGATTTCTTTCTGAAGGCTAAACAGGAAGAACAGAACTATCATTTACTAAATATCTCTTTAATGCCGCAAAATGGTGACAAAACAAAGTCTAGTTTCCTCTAACTTCCCCCAAAAACAGATCAAACGCAAGACAATCTGCATTGGTTCATCTGCATCAGACAACTTAGGCAATCATAAAATGGAGTCAGACTTCTTAACCCATTTCCTTATTGAGACAAAGATCTTACAAAATTGCCACCTCCTCCACTTTTACAGCGTTTTACACTGGGTGCCAAAATCGATCTGTAGGGGCAATCCAATGAGTAACTGGAATGTTAGAGGGTGCACAAATATTGCTAATTCATTGCTGAACCTCTGTCTTAGGTCTCTGTAGGTAAATAACAATGACCCTGATTCATGGAATTATTTGCGCTTAAGATGCAGATTTGCGCGCCATTCTGCCCGAAAATCCCCATACCTCAAATAGGGATTTTCAGGCAAAATGGCGCGCAGATCTGCGTTTTACGCGCAGATAATTCCATGAATCAGGCTGAATATGTCTTGTGTCCTTTTCCACCCACTGAGTTTCAGAAGCTAACTGTCTGAACTGTGTGCCATGGGAAAGAACAACTATTCTTCCACTGCCATAAGCATCCTTAGTGGATCTCTCTCTATCTGATTGGCTGCTGCTCAACCGCTGATAAAGAAATTGACAAAAAGTGTGTATAAATATTCGAAGCCCAATCTGTAGCCCATAAAAAGGCATTGCGCAATAGGAAGCTGATCTGATCAATTATTATGCATTCAACCGAAAATCGAGCCAAAACTAAAAGGTGAGGTTGAAAAGTAAAGTGTCCAAACAGTCATCAATAAAATCCTTGAACCCACCTGGCGCTGCACCAAATTAAATATCAGAGACCTGGCACTGGGAGGTTCTAAAACAACTGCCAGCCGAGTGGTAAAGAAATCGTCCAAACTTTCATTTTCAGTCTTGGGATTCTGGACCGCAGCTGTCAAACCATGCACAGGAGTTGACGGTGCATGTCCCTGGGTAAAAACAACTATTCCCAACCACTCAAGATCTGTATGGATAGGTAAACCCTTTCCTCCTTGACCCAAGAAATTAATGGCAATTTGCTGATGTCACTCTGCCAGCTCTGACTGCTGAGAGAAACAGATTTCTCACATGAGGCACTCTCCAAATGGGCAAGAAAGCAAAAAATCTTTACAAAATCCCTACGACCACATTTGATTCTGACAAGAATAAGCAAAGGGATGAGGAATCCAGAAATGAGGCAGGGAGGAACATTGGAATAGGAGTTGTGATACACATCATCTGATCACAGGCTGCTTATTTACTCAATGATGAGAAGAGAGCATGCGCAGAAATCACCCAGGATGGAACGGGAAACCTTAGTAGCACAATGACACGCTTCACCCACCAGGGAGTGGTGACAGCCTTAAATGGCAGACATCTTTACACACCAAAACATAATGTCACCTTTTTTTAGGACTGAAACAAACCTACCATGCCACAGCCTCATGCAATATCACAAGCTGGACCCTTCATGCAGTGCTGATACCCCACACCTTCCTGGGGGTCCCAATGCCTCTGGCACACCTTCTTTACACCAATGCTAAACACCACTATGAACTTGACTACTAGACGTCCATGCTGCTCCAAATAACCCCAAGTAGCATGTTGGTCTGGATGCCAAGGCATGACAGTTGCATCTGGAAAATGACAACAGTAGTTTTAACACGGACGGAGTGGCGTCTAACTCGTCCTCCCCTACCGCCACCTATATACACAGCTGGCAGGGATTTTCTTGATTGGGTCCATCCAGTCTGGTCCTGTGCAGGTGGACAGCCACCAGAACCCTCTGGGTGCCCGCGCTGCTCTGGGCACAGAGCCAGTGCCCATAGTTCCAATGCTAGATCACCCAGCACACATGGCCTCGTGCATGAAAATTCTGGAAGGAGAGAGGAAGAAACAAGAAAAGGAGAGAGAAAGATAAAGATACAACTCCCTTGGGTGGTCGCAGCCTAATGTGGCTCCCAGGATCTAAAGAATGTTCAAGCGCTGGGCAACATGTCTGGGTGACTCGGGATTAGCACTGTGGGCCAGGGCTTCGTACCCAGAGCAGCCCCAGCACCCACGGGGCTGCGGTGGCTGTCTTCCCACCCACGGGCCTGACCAGACCAGACAGGCCCAATTAAGAAAGTCCACCCGCCAACTGTGCGCTTAGGTGACAAGGGGGGGATGAGTAAGACACAACCCCATCCGTGTCGCGTGGGCTGGGCAGCCCAGATGTAGTAGCATGGCTGGGCCTGCTGTTGACCCACCCCAGTGCCTGTCTGAATATGCCTTGAATTAGAGCCCTTGCAGGTGGTGGATGCCAGGGAGGAGAAGAGAAAGGCTGGCGAAGTTCACCCTACCCTCAGCAGGCAGCATGATAAAGAAATCAATGGGTTGCCAGAGCAGCCCAGATAAAGAGAAGTCCCGGGTCACTCTGCTGTCTCGGCACGGGTGAAGACAAGTCACGGGCTGCCCCGTTATCACGGCCCAGGTGAAGACTATTATGTTGAATCTTGTCACCATGGAATTTGCCCAGCTCAAGTGCCCCAAAATCCATTATGCCCCAGATAGATGCATCATGTATCCACATACTCACACACACAACAGACACTCAGCTTGGCATGTAGAGATACCTTCCAGGCAGGCCCCCAGCACATGTCCTATAGTGTCTAACACACACACACACACGCATCCCTACCACACACAGAGACATGCAGGCATCCTCCCACCACCTAACATACATTCAGGCATACACATATGCCAATGTTCTAGTGCCTCATCTTAGTCCTAGCAACTCATCCTAGTCCCTCATCCCAGTCTCTCATTCCTAGTGCCTTATTCCTCATCCTACTCTCTTCTCTAAACCCTTTTCTTCACTCATTGTTAGTTGTCCTAGCCTCTGATCCCTAGTCTCTCACCCTGATTACAGTCCATCGCCCTACAGCTTGTCTCTCATTCTAGATCAAGGTCCTCATCCTCATTCTAGTCCATATTCCTAGACCCTCTTTCTGGTCCCTCACCCTAGTCCGTCATGCCAGTTTCTCATCATTGACCTAGTCTCTTATCCTAGTCCTAATTACTCATCCAAGTGCTGCTAATCTCTCATCTTATTCCCTTGACCTATTCTCTTATCCGAGTACCTCATCCTACTCCCTCATCCCTTGTTCACCATTGTAGTCCCACTCCTTCGTCCTTGTTTCTCTTTCTCATCCTAGTCCCCTGTCTTAGTTCCCCATTATAGTCTCTCATCCTAGTCCCTCATGTTTCTCCGATCCCATTTTCCTAGTCCCTCATCTGAATCCTGTGTCCAAGTCTCTAACCACTCGTCCGTGCCCCTGATACCATTCTCTAATCCTACTTCCTCATCCTATAACGTTGTGCTAGCCTTTCATCCTAGTTGTAGTCACAGGCTCTCATTTTAGTTTAAGTCCTAGCCATACTCTCTTCTAATAGCCTCTAGCCCTATGTTTACACTCATACTAGTCAATGGCCCTCATTACGACCCTGGCGGAAAGTGACTGACCGGACCGCCACAGCGTAAATAGCGTTTCCGCCATTGCACGATGGAGCAAAGTGCGGCCCATTCCGACCCATCGGGCACGAGCACCACGCCATGGCGGAAGTGCAAAGTTCGCGATGGCGGAAATGACCCCAAAACGGCCCACACTGCCGCCGTACGGCGCCCTTGGTGCAATACCGCCACCCATCATAGCGGACACCGCAGTGAGCGCCAACCGGAAAGTACGGTGACCGTAAATATACGGAAACGGAAGTAAAAACATGGGCCCGGAACGGGAAACAACACCCCGTACACCTATAAAACCACAAAATACACACAACCATTAAAAACACCACCCTGAGACACATCCCAACCCGTCATCCACCCTAGTGAAACCAAGAAAAATGGGAAAAGTAGCGAAGAAAGCGTGCGACCGCAAGCGGCAGGTCCACTTCTCCCGTGAGGAACTCACCGTGCTTACAGAGACCCTCCAGGAGAATGCCGCCGCCGTCTTCTCCACGCAAATGACCAGGACGGCACTTGCGAACAAGAAGGCCATATGGGCCCTGGTGGCACAGCGGGTAAGTGCGGTGGGGACCGCACCCCGCAACCCACAGCAATGCAGGAAGCGGTGGGACGACCTGCGTAGACCCGTCCGTAGCATACTTTCTGCCAACCGCAACATTGCCACAGCCACCGGGGGAGGATCGGAATCACCCATCAAGTTGACCCCCTGGGAAGAAATCTGTGCCTCCACCATTGGAATGGAGAGCATAGAGGGAGTCGGAGGGATGGAGAAAGGAGTGCAGACATCCGGAGAATCAGGTAGGTGGCCCAAATAAAACCATGCCAAATCCACAATGTCCAATCATGTGACTCACATGTGTCCACATAGCGCAACAGCAACACATGGCCAGGAGAACGTCCACACACATTGGCCTGATAGCGCACTTTAAAACTCACAATAAATACATAAATAAGTAAAAACCCCAAAAACACCCACTACCCGTGCAGCAGGCACACCCTAACTGCAGGCTGCCAAACAACTGCACCCTCACTCCACACACAAATGAAAGCACCTCCAAGGCCCCGACCCAAATCACCCTCAGGTACCACCCCAATGCATGTGATACATTGCCATTCCAATTCCCACAGACCCATTAATAACGCTCGCCCTCCTTTACTCCACCACAGGGTCCGATCCAAACGACGAGCTCCAGGACACCCCTACCAGCACACCTGCAAAGAGGGCCAAGACCGACGGCCAAAGACCCTCCACCTCAACTGCACGCATCAAGACACGGCAGCAGCACATATCAAGTGGCAGCACACAGGAGGGAACATCAACAGGCACCCCAGCAGCCAGCATGCCCACAACAGCACCACCACAGGTCCCCCCAATGGATGCCACAGAAGGTACTGCCTCTGGTGGCAGCAGCACCATAGGTGACACCCCATTAATGGCAGCATGCTCCGACACAGAAGACGGGGATGTCGAAGTCAGATCCATCCATGACCTGTCCCAATCCCCCTGTCTGTTCCATCCCGTACACCATGAGGATACCACGCAGGGGCACCCACAAGACGACGACTGGCCATCCCCCACAAGCCCTGTGGCAGGGCAACATGAGGCGAACAGCCCCTCTGTGACACCACCGCAAATGGCCATGGCCCAGCAGAGGCAACAGTCCCTCGACCAGTTAATCGTGCAACAGCAGCAACTGGCCACGCTCCTCAAGGACCATGCCGATGGATGTGGGGGCACCAAGGCAGACATAGAAACATCAACGGAGACACTTAGGGCACAAATGGAGAGTAGCACTGAGAGCCTGAGAGTCCAAATGGAGAGTAGCACCGAGAGCCTGAGAGTCCAAATGGAGAGAAGCACCGAGAGCCTGAGGGGGGAACTGCATGCGACGTCCAAAGACGTATGTGCCGAACTTGCCGCAGTGCGCCGTGTGCTCTCTGAGCTCTCACAAACCCTTAGGGACATGCATGGACGTGAGCAGGCAGAGACATCATCCGTTGCAAGTTCCGTCCAGGGCAGCCCCCAACGTAGATCTGGGAGGAACCTGCGCTCCACAGGCAGGGGTGCCCCTGATACCCGCAGAGGGGGCTTGCAATAGCGACTGCCCACTGACAATGAGCATCTTTGGACACTGGTGTTCGGGGGGGAGGTAGGAGGGTGGAGGGGGTGTGTTGGGCTCACTTGGGTGGCGGGTCGATAGGGTGTTCAACATGATATCACATATGCCATAAACAATGCACGATCAAACAATGAGATGTGTGGACAATGATCTTTGTGTACTAGGCCATCATAGGCGTACAGTCCATATTGTGCATGTACCAGACACACACAGTGCCACGAGTCCCGTGTCCATGTATCAGCCACCAGGCGTGAGTGCTAGAAGCATGCATCTATGAGATGCTGACGAATTTCACAGCCCTCCTGTGCCTCGCAGACTCCTTGAGGTGCTGCCACATCCCCACCCTCATCATGATCATCTTCAGGTGCTTGCAGTTCTGCGTCAGGGGGCATGGGCACATTTCTACGTACGCACATGTTGTGGAGCATGACACATGCCATCACCATCTTTGCAACCTTCTCATGGCGGTACAGGAGTGCCCCGCCAGACCTGCTGAGGCACCGGAAACGGGTCTTCAGTAGGCCGAATGCCTGTTCAATGACTACACGGGTACGTGAGTGGGCATGGTTGTAGTCCTCCTCATGCTGGTCCCGTGGGTTCCGGACTGGTGTGAGGAGCCATCTCTTCAGTGGATATCCGGCATCACCTGTATGTGGACGATAAACGAATTATGTGGAATGCCATTGCTACGTACGCACCCCCCCCCTTCCTGCCAGGTCATTGCCGCATCACATACCCCACATCATCATGCATGAAATGAGACTCACTGAGTAGCCAGGATCTGTTCCCTGCGTGTCGCTCCATGTAGCGTGGTATTGTAGAGTTCCTCAAGACCATAGAATCATGGGTTGATCCAGGGAATCGGGCACAACAATGTGTAATGATCCTGTTGGAGTCACACACCATTTGTACATTCAGTGAATGAAATTGTTTTCGGTTGCGGTACTGGGCCTCCATGGCATGTGGGACGACCAATTCCACATGGGTGCAGTCGATGGCACCAATGCAACCCGGTATGCCGGCAAGTGCATGGAATCCCACTTTTGTGTTGGTTATTTCCTGCTCCGAGCGTGGTAGAGAGATGTAGTCGTCTGCGTGCTGCAGGAGGGCATCGAGCACTTGCAATAGTGTCCGTGAGAACAGTGGCTGAGAAATGCCATGCAACTGTCCGACTGTGTGCTGGTAGGTGCCTGTGGCCAGGAAGTGGAGTACAGACACCACCTTCAGTAGGGGTGGGATGGCGGTTGGGCTATCTATCATGCTGACAAGGTCAGCCTGTGTCATGTCCACAATGGCGGCTATGGTGTCCCGGTCCAAACGGTAGAGGGTGTGGATCTGCTCATCAGTGAGGTTGAACGGATGTGCTCGGAGGCGTGGGATTGCGGGCTGCCTGCGTGGTGGTAGTGGCTGTGCTGGCAGCCCTTGCTGGCCCTGCCTTGCCCTCCTCCTCCTCCTGCGTCTCCTCCGTGCGGCCGGTTGTAGTTGGTGTTCGTCTTCTTCTTGGAGTTGGAGTACTTGCAGTGCTATCAGGTCCCCCAGGGCCAACATCGCGAGTCCTGCCGGTAGCATTTCGGAGTGGGTGTGGTTGTGGGAGGAGACTGGGTGTGCAATGTATGTGTTTTCAGGCTGTATGGCCTCCACCTGTGGTGATTCATTCCACCTGTGCAAGCTGCTCTCCCCTTTGGGCGAGCACGTTCCGCACACAACGCTGCAATTCGAGGAATGTCATCTTGCTATTACAATCATGTATTAGTACCCGATGGCCGTGTAACATTGGTTGATATGTTCATTCGGCTATGGTCCCATTGTTTCACATGCATTCTTTGCAGTCGCGAACAGACTTGTGAAGGGTCAGTGGAACGTAGTACTCGAGTAACGGTGGACCCTCATGCATCACTGTACCGAGGTTCACCGACGGGCGGGGCCTCCCATTTGTGAGTGAAGGCAGTTGCCATTTTCACACACAGCCGCACTAGATGGATTAATTTGTGATTTCAAGCGGCCACAGATGCCTTTTCGACGTGATGTTGCAAATGAGGAATTCGAAGGGCGGCGCTTTCGGTCTTCAGCTAGCGGCGAGGAGATGCCCACAGGTCTGACTGCAAATATAACGTTCTATTGTTCAGTGTCCTTGGGACAGGGGCCATGGCGAGGATGCAATGATTGATATGAATAGTTTGGGATGCGCAATAGCGAAGTGGATGATGAGGCCGGACGTTCCCAAATACATGTTACTTCACAACACTGGAATTACGGGCTGGGGCACAGTGGATTTTGCAGGCTGCATAACGCACAGACTCAATGGAATTCTCACATGTTATGTGAGTATGGAAACAGGCGTTATCATTACGGGATGAGGGAATGATGAATGGATGCAGGGACAGATGATTTGATACGGTGTTTGCCATGTACAGGGCTTCTTGGAATCTGTCCGCCTCCCCTGCGCTATGTGATGCAGGGCTGCCATAGTGGGACCATCGTCTATCTGGCCTTGTTGAGCCCTCCCTGTCTCGACGCGCCTTCAGACACTTGTGTCCATGCACGTTACCAATCCCATCTGATGGATTCTGTTTTCACAGACGCATGCACAGGTACACCCGTTTGTGATGGTGTTTTCACCTCGATATGGATAGTTATGAGTCGCAAGTGGTTTTGGGGTGGTGATGATCCTTTGGAGTGGGCTAGCATGCATATGGCTGTGGATCTAGTGTGATCATTGAAGTGAGTTGTTCGAATGTAGTTCTGATGGCCATTCTATTCTTTTTCTTTTCTTTTGGTTGACAGGTATCTCCTCCCCTTTTGCCACTGCCATCTGTATGCCACTCCTGCAGATGGGTTTTACTCCCGACACCTGCTGCTTCGTGTTAATCAGTGGAGCAGCATTACGATCTTATGGGACGATCGCCAATGGGCCACATGCCCTTACGCAGTACTAGTGGCTCGGAGCAACATTTCGGCCTTTCAGCTGGACTAGTGCCTCCCTATTGGGACGGCCCTGCGGTTCTAGGCGCTTCCATGTTGCCTTTTCGTACGAGAATGTAGCCCCTGTGTACCATGAAGGAACAGGGCGTCACACAAGAAGTAGCTGGTCATTTATTGCGGATGCAGCCCACAATGGTGAAATGTGTTTTGGAGTTCATTGCCTAATGGCTGTATGGGCTTGGTGAATTTGTTGTGCATTAAATTTCTATTCTGATATGGGCCGTGTAGCGTTCTTCTTTGCAAGTGATGTGGCATATTCCTATTTGGGGAGCGATGTATTGTGAGGAGATCTGCATTGGGTTCCAGCTTCGGAGTATAGTTGCGTGGTACTGTGCTGGGCGCGTTTGCCTACGAAGCCCAGTGAGGTCAGGGGTGAGGGCTGCCAATATGACTGTTTGAATGATGTCATGCTCAGGGGCGGGGGATTAGGTTTTGTGTAACAGATGCCGGTCAGCCAGGTGGATTGGTGGAATGATGTGATTATCGGAATATTGCTGGTCACAGGTGCCTGTGTTTGCGTGCGTTTCTTGGTGGGAGACTGAGGTCATGTCCATTGGTATAGCTTCTGTATTCGTGCCATCTGTGCCCTGCAGCTCCCATTGGCCCCTCTTGTGATTCTTTTGTTCGTTGGCATGCATGGGTGACTTGTACATTTCACTGGTTGCATTGGGACTTCGTTGCACCTACGGGGAGTTGTACTATGTGGCCAGGGAGCGGTGTACAGGCACTCAGTGGGGCCGTTTACGGTTGATTCGCGATGCCGTACTTCTCACCATGGCGGAATGGTACTTTCCGCCGTGCTTGATGGCGTTAAGTACATGTCCGCTAGGGTCGGAATTCGCGTACCCTTGCGCCATGGTGCTAATTACGGTTTGGCATGGCGCGCGCGCGCGTACTTGGTGCAGTTAGCGTTGGCGTTCACTACGGTGTCGCTAATGGCATCGTACTTTACGGTGACGGGTCATAATCGCACCGAGCGCTATTCGATGGCGGTATTGCATTTCCGCCATCGTTTTTCGATTTCCGCCAGGGTCGTAATGAGGGCCAATTTCTTAATCACTGATCCTGGCTCTATTCCCTTGAGCTTATTCGTCATCATAGACGTTGTCGTTATCCCTCATTATAGCCCCTCACATTATTCTCTTGTCCAATTGCTTGTGCATCATTCTACTCCACCTTCCAATTCCCTATCCTGGTCATAGTCCTGCATTCTAATCCCTCACCCTAGTTCCTGGTCCTTACCTTATTTCCTTGTTCTATTACCTTGGTCTTTTTTCTCAACCGAATCTTAGTTTCAAGTTCTTGCACTTGGGCCTAGTCTTATTTACTAGTCGTCGGCCTTCGTCCTAGCCCCTCATCCATATTCTTGTCCCTTTTCTAGATTTTTCATATGGGTCCTAGTCTCTCATCCTAGTCTATTTGCCTACTCCCTCATTTTCCTCTATTGTTCTAGTCCCTCATTGTAGCCCTATCCCCTAAACCAAGTATTAATCCCTCGTCCTAGTTGTTGTATTTTCCCTGGTCTGCCATCCCAGTTTCTTGCCCTAGTTCCATATTCTAGACTCACCCTTGTTTCCCATCCTAGTTTCCCATCCTAATCTCTCATCCTAATCCCTTGTCCTAGTCACTCATCCTTGCCCCGCTTCCTAGTCCATCATCCTAGTTTCTCATCCAGTTGTCTCCTTATCCATCACCCTATGCCTAATTAAATATGCTAAGGATCTACACAGAAAACAGGATATTTTGCTATGGGGAAATAACAAAAGCAATGCTTGAAAATATGCAGGGCCTACACAATCTATGGCTTTGGGGATAGTTTTACTTACAAGAGAGGCCTTGGAATGGGCATCAGGGAACAGCGGCACCGCTGGGACCGCAAGGGTGTCAGCCAAGGATTGTCTCCTTTGAATCCTCCAAGGGGTCCCAGTCAGCTTCTATGTCTCCTGGTTCCTGCATCCAATGCAATATTTGGCCCTCTCCGCTGGAATGTTTCTCTCAAGATTTCAGCAGCAAGTCGCCTCCCGGAATAAGTGAGAAAGCCCAGTTCTAACGCAAACTGGTCTACTCAAAGGGCAAATGACATCAGAACCTGTCATGATTCCTGCGAAAGGGATTGGTTGATTTTCTCTACCCACCTCCCACCTGTGTGCTAATAGGACAAGAATATGGAGGGGAGTGAGTCAGGGCGGCTGTGGGAGGAAAAAGCTTCATCATCCCACTTTGACAGGTTGGCTCGGCAAGTTCAAAAATCAAAAAATCTATCAACATGGCAAGTATCCTCATTTATCACATCTTTACATGTTTGAATATATTTTAGAGAACCACATTTTAAGGCAAATCAGATGATGCTACTCTGAGGTAGGCACACCCTTCCTATGCAGAGATTAGGTTTTTCTTCATTTACTGAATGGCCCTGTTAGTGAAAGAAATGCCACTTTTTCGTTCCCATGTTAATTATTTCCTTCACCCTCACTCCAGCTTTCAAATCTCAAAGAATCAAGGAAAGGCCCAAATCAAATATTCTTTAATAACTTCAGTTACGTTTATCACACAAACATCCTTTTAGCATGGTTCAAGGGGGGTGACTGTCACCTTTAACAAAAGTCTGGAATGACTGTTGTGGTATGTACACTGCCCCTTTTATGCAATAATATGTATTTTCTTATTAATTCAACTGCAGCCTCATACTTTTTTCCCTTTAAGTTGCATTTACCCTTAGGCACGTGACTAGACAGAGGCTGGCTCATGTTTATTTCTGCCTCCACCTTCAAGGCATGTGAGGCCCTGATAGCAACTCTAATTGACATTTTCTCTGAATTGTGACCTCAAGGTCACTTCTGCTGAAAGAACATGCATGGCCTTATCTGTCTTTACCATGGTTTACATCTAAGCAGTGCATTAATTTCTATATGTTTATGTAATATCCCTGATTGATAGTGAACAACCAGGACCCTTGCTTTAGGGCAGCAGAGGAAAGATCTTGGAGGTTAGGTTTCATCTTTGGAGAAATGACCGGCTCATGTACCCTGCAAGCAATGGCCTTTTAAACTCACACAAAAATGCATTATACATGACAGTTTATAAGGCACCTGGGCCTTGTCCATATCTATGTTTCTTTAATCTCACAGTTTCAAAATACATGAGTATCACTTCTGGATTGTCCATAAGTATAGGGCAGTTATATGAGAAAACTATGTTCAAACTTTGAAAGTCTAGTGAGCACTTTTCTCTGCATACTGTAATTTGGATGAGGAAAAACAAGGAAATTATTTTATTTCTTGTAAATGCAAGGAGCTTGATTTCTATTTCGATGACTGGTGCACAGGGACGTCATTTCACCAAAATGCCAGGGGTAGCGGAAGTGGCATCATATGACCCTTGACCTCTGATGACATCACAGGAAGTGATGTCATTTTACCCCATGCCAAAGTGATATCATGGGAACCGATGGAACACAACCTTTCACCTTTTGACAAAACAGAAAGTGGCATCACATAGCATTGTTCCTAAGTACAATACGAAAAATATGGTTACGATATCACTATAATGTGATATACATTTAATACAAGAATGGATCGCCATATGTATCATTAAGATCAGTGTGTATAGGCCCATAATACCAAATTACTGTGAATGCAGGCAAATGGCCAAATGATAATAATGTGTTAGTATATAGCACTTACGTGTAAGCGTTTTACATAGAACAAATATACATACAATATCACCCAACCTGTGTTGGTACTCATTTATCGACCTCAGAAGGATGAAAGGCTGAGTTGAGGTGTTTAAGAACAGACTAAATCAGTGACTCACCCCTGAAGTGTGTCTGAAATAAACCTTTAGTGAGTCTAGCAATTATTGTATATAATTCCAGAAAGACAAATTATTTGGTATTCCTATTCTTTCTTATTTAGGGTCACTGCTGAAAGTGTTGGACTTGTGGAACCCTTGTCCTTTTTAAGTCTTTTTTTTTTAAGAGGCCTGAACAAGAAAGTCAGCCACTCCAGAAGCAAAGAGCCACATGGAGCTGGCCACAGCCCAGGAGGTTGCATTTTTTTAAAGTTTTTTTTAGGGGTAGCAATGGAGACATCAGGGGTCGCAGTTGCAACCCCTGGCGACCCCTAAAATGACATAATTGCTGGAGCACAATATGGTATAACATTGAAGATAATGCATGCACTGCTGTCACTTTCAGTAAATGTGCAGCTCTCCATGGATTGAGTAAAATGGCATTATCAGCCACGTGTCTTTCTTTTCCTTGCTGAAATGCATTGTGCAAATCTTTGCACTTTTGTTTCTCTGTTATGCTGAAACAATCACCCCCTATGCCTGCATGTGGAACTGGGTGTGGTATTTCATTTTGCAACTGGGTGATTCTATTGAAAGGATCATTTGAGGGATACATGTAACTAACGCTCTGTTAGTAAGCATGAAACTAGCAGGCAACCACTGAGCAGAGCACCTGCATCAGTTGTCCTGCAGGTAAATAGTAAGACATTAATGCTACTCAAATGTTTTTCATCCAGAAATTAGCATATGGCATTTACACTATAAGCACATGGAAATCGGCATTGACCTCCTCTCATCCTATTAAAATGTTCAGAGTACAGTCGATAACTACTGGTATAGACTGCATTCTGAAAATGTTGCCTTCAAAAACAGACAGGGAAACAATATTGCAATTTTCAGGCATGACCCTTCCTCTCTAAGACAAACATTTCTTTTCATTTCAACATCCTATTTGGCACACAAACAAGAAAGCTAAAACAAGGGGAAATTATTACAATTTGTTATGGAGAAATGTACTTTTCACAACCCCTAATGCATGCCCACCCGCTCCAACTTAACCTAGTTTCCAAATGAAATGCCTAATAAATGAAGATAAGCTTGTGATTTAAACTCTACAAAATAAAACCACATTTAGTTTGTCGATTTACTTTCTCATTAATAAACTAACATTTTTTACTACTGCACCAAAGCTACAAAACATGAATTGCTACTACCATTATGTGCTAATTGCTTTTTAAACCTTGGGAGGGGTCATTACTGCTTGGGATAATGGTCCTTCCCCAGCTTATGTCCCTCTGCTTCGCTTCGCCTCAGGCCATAACTTGATGACCGGTCATTATCCCACAATAATGACCCCTGCCTCTGTATATTAGACTTTACTAGAGGTCCCTTACATCAATTATAGCTAGGATGTTTACCTTAATATTGATTCCTTTTTTGCAGGGACATGGCTCGTCAATATGTGCTGGGTCTTGGTACAGCGCAGCATTCTCATCTTGCTGCAATAGTTATCACGCACTACATATCCACCTATAGGTGGACCCTCATATTATGTATGTCTGTGTTCTTTTCAGAGTGATACAGGGCTTCGTTTGGCCCTGTAGTGAATGGATTTTTGGGGATGTACCGTTCTTTTGGACATTGTTTACAGGCCTGGGTAATTGGGGCTTGAAGGAGTGTTTCAGCATTATTGATGACACTGTGATTGGTGGTTCAGTGAGCACAAATAGTATAAGGGCCTTGATAGCAGGAGGTGAAAGCATCAGGCTTCGTGCCTCAGCTGCCCATGTAAAATGTCACAAGTATTCAATAAATAAACCAGCTCACAAAATAACAAGCATGTGGCAATTGGCTCTTCCAGCTTGCATGTTCTTTGAGCTGATCTGTTCTTCATGAGGCCAATACAAATTCATAGTAGCCAGCATGATCCATTCCAATTTGTTTGTGCTTATGTAGTCCTTGTTTTTTCTTTGCATTCTAGGACATGTAGTCTGAGATTCATAATGCGAAAAGGAGAAGTACAAGTCCCATAATGCAAAGGAACAAATAGGACTGGTTACCACTTACAAATCGGAATAGATGTTGGCAACTATGCAAATTCATGCCCATAAATATAAAGTAGAATGAACGATTAAAGCCAAAATGATAAGCTGTGCCAATGCATGCTTTTAGTCTGGCGTTTAAGAGGCGGCCAAGGCATACACTTTTCAAGGAAACTTTGTGTGTTGTCCCTTCAAAATAAACTCTTGGTCACAAGACATTTGATTAATCAAGTAAGACGAGGGAAGGCGGTCACTGGGTAGAGCCGAGGAAGTGGCCCCGCTGATTTGAAAGAGGCCGACTGCGTAGGCCACGCTGAGGTGGAAGAGGTACAGGTATGACTGAACTGAAAGAGGCTGGGCTGAGGTAAAGGACGCCCCGCGAGGGGCGGGAGCTCGCTGGGCTCGGGGGTGGGGGCGGTACCCAGCACTGGCACACACAGTTCCGGACACACTCTTCCCGGAGCCTCCTCTGCGAGCTGGAACCCTGGGGCGCAACGGCCGACTCCGCTGGACAGCGGCTCCAGCATGCAACCGCCGCCGAGGAAAGTGAGTGCCGGGTGGGGGGTCTTCCGGGAGCACCGGGGGAGAAGCCCCCCGCTGGAAAGGGGAGGAATGACCGGGGGTGGAGAGGGAGGGAGGGGGCAGAGACAGTGACAGCAGTTCAGAGAGCTTGAAACCGCTGTCCCAGAAGGAAAGAGAGAGGTCTAAGAGAGAGGTCTGACTGCTCACAGACAGGTCTCATTGCGGCTGCCTTGGGGCAGGGGCATGAGAAGTGCGAGTACAGCTTCCCCAGGGAGGCAGAAAGAACTACCCCCCCCCCGGGAGTTTATGTGAGAAAATCTGAGGAAAAATAGACCCATTGGCAGAGCGTGATGGAGCGTGTGTGGCATTAACAGGTACACGCACTCTCGCCCCCATCCACCGCCCTTTCCTCTAGACCAGGTTACTATTTTTTGAAGAAGTTAGAGTGATGCCAACCTGAAGGCGGGGGCGGGGGTGCTCTGCATTTGAAGTAACACTGGAGTGAAGGGCTGCTGGGCTGAGCACGGGCAGATTCTGTGGAGCCGGAGAACCGCTGTCTCGGGCATGACACATGTCATCTGCGGGCAGCGTGTTTCCCGTCAGTGTTACTAAATGTGCTGAAGGGCGACCACGGAAAAGTGCGACACAGGCTAACACATATGCGAGGTTATGCGTTCAAGGCTCTTGTCGCACTGTTAACGTTAATGTGATTGAAAGAAGTGAAAGACAGCTCTTCTGGGGGCTTGAGGCGTGTTCAGGCATCGCGAGGTGTAGACCCCAGCTTTGGATCACGGAAACAACGGCGCTAAAAGATCCGCACTTGATCCAGACTACGTCCCCAGCAGTAAACGTGCAGGGAGAGACAGCTTGGCCGTATCGGCTTTTTCTCTAGCACGTCTGCTTCCTCCCGCTTCTACACACAGGGATAATAGCTGTTATTGTTTCCCATTTTAATGGCGCTCCGTAGAATTGCTTGAATCGGCCTCGGACTGGAGCCAGTGGCTGCGGGTTCGCACGAACTTCTGAGCTGAGCGCCGGACTTGGCAGCTATTTTACCGGCTGTACCTACTACACGCTCATGTTCTTTCCTAGAAATATGTCTTTTCCCTAAGTGAAACTTCCAGGGAATTGCAGAAGTAGAGGGCGTGGGGGGTTGTTGCCATTTCCTTCTTTTGAGACTTTCAGAAAAATAATTAAGGAAATGCACCATCCTCTGGTGTGCGGGCTAGATACGGGTTTGGCGGTGCGGTAAAAAGTGGTGGTAATTCCATTACCAAGACTTTTCCGCACATCCTATTCAAAGTTAAGTGGTAAAGTGGATGAGATGCTTCCAGCCAGTTGCTGCGTGTATCTCCGCCGCTTTATCTACAAAAACAGGACGAATTATTAGAAGGCGGAATTACAGTGACCCCCACCCCCACAATAATCCCTCCAAATCATTGGACTCCATGACTGGGGACCAACACTGCTGATACCCCACATGTATGATGATGGTATATTCACTATATCGTGTGGGGGTAGCAGTATCCAAGTTTGACTATATTTCTGTGTAGATAACGCCAAACTCGGAATAAGGTTCTTCTCTTGTGTTGTCTAGTTTGTTTTAGCGTTTTTTATGAGTTTGTTAGTGTGAGCCTGCTCTACCATGGCTTCAGAATGGGGTCTGCCACCAGTTTTTAGCTCAAACTTATATTTTCACTGTGCTTCCAAAGGGCAGGGGCGGCGTCAGTGTCTTTCAACGTTTTCAGTTTAAATGGGCCACATGGAGGCCCCAGCCAATTTCCCCCATGTCGGCAGTTTTATGAAAAAGCACAATACATTTTCCATGCAGCATGTTAAATGACTGCTTTGCAGTGCACACGTTACAGGCTGTCTTTCTGATCCGGGCATTGCAGTATCCAGTAGCCTTCTTATCACCTTGAAGCTTTGTTCACTTCGGTTTCGAGTACATTGGCAACCTGTGGACTGGACAAAGAGGGATGAATAGCTTTTCAGTGCACAGTTAGCGTTTCAGCTTGCCGCTGGCTACTTCCCCACATGATATTCTGCAACTATTAAACCCCTTCCTGCATTCCTTTAGGTCAATATTATGATCGAAGCACCCCACAGGTACCCCAGACTGTTTTTTGCAGCTGTACCCAAGGGGACGCCAAATGTTATTTTTAAATGTGCCTTGACATATTCTACGCCTCCCACTCTTGCCCCATTCCCCAAAATGGAAAAGAAAATACGCCAACATCACCCCTTCCCGCTAAAAATGCTGCAGAACTGCCACGTTTAGTTGGTCTCTTCAAGTTGGGCTGGTACCGGCCCTGCCAAGGGTTGGAGGCCACCTGGCGGTGTTTTTTCCCTCCAAAGGTGTGAGGGTTTTTCATGTTCCTGGCATTTTTAGGTTTAGCTGGGCTGAATTCATGGCATGGCTTTTGGAATTGTATATGTGTGGGGCTCCCACCAGGACGCGCAGTCACGTGCTCTGAAGCCTCTCATAGGGTGATGGAGACCTCGTGTGTAGCGCTCCTTCCGCCTGCCTTTGCGCTGGCACGGGAGAGCCTTGGTCTGTTACTTTTCTCCGGCATTCCCACTCCACCCTCAAAATTGGAAGTCGTTCCGTTGTCTTGGCAACCTAGAATAGCTGTGTGCTCTACTTTTTCGGAAGACGTGCAGTTAATAGATCGCCCATGTGCCACGCCGAATGCTTCTACTTTGCACACGGGTTATATACGGGATGTCCACCGGAAGTATGTTGCTAAGTACAACCTTAAACCAAATGAGACTTCCACTTACTTAATGGTACCATGTTTTGGTAGTTTGGGTCTATTTCGTGACCTTAAAATGCCTAAAAATACCCTTATAAGCAGTGCCGGCTCCAGATCTACCAGCAGCCTCTGCGTGATTTATGGGCACCCCCAGATTACAAATACCAGAATGAAAAGGCGCAGCGTGATTCTTGAATCAGCGCTTGCGCAACGCCTGTGCCACTCACTGTCATGTAAAGTGTCAGTCAATGACTTTCTATAAGTGAGTCACTCACTAATAGAAAGTCATTGACTGACACTTTCCACCGGGGCGCTGCATATAAAGGGCGCCGCAGGTCACACAATGAAACTTACATGACACTTTGCATTGTGTAAGCTGACGGCGCCCTTTTATCGGCGGCGCCCCTGGGCCACCGCACCACGTGATCGCCCCATGAGCCGGCTCTGCTTGTAAGCCTAGAGCTGCGCCGAGTGCCTCAGTAAACACAGGTATCCTCGGTTCCCCAAACACCTGACTTGTATTGCCCGCAGGTGGCTGCAGTCCCGGTGCTGTGGGGGGTTGGGCTGTGCTCGGCCGCATACGGCTGCACCGGGGCATATGAGGGCTGCAGCTGAGCATATGCCAGATGTAATTGGGCACGAGGCGGCCGGATCTCTGCTTTGGGGTCTCGTTTGGTATATGGAGGCAGAAGTGGAGGTGGAGGGGCCTCACATACCATGTCTGGCTGTTTATGGGTATACAAGAGCACATCTGGCATAAGATGTCAACACCTGGATTTATGAGCCACTGGGTGGCTGTGGTGTGGTGTAAGGTAGTACCTGGCCATTTAAGGCTGTACCTGTGCGCGTGGTGGCTTTAGCTGAGCACAGGGACGTCATTTCACCAAAATGCCAGGGGTAGCGGAAGTGACATCACATGACCCTTGACCTCCGATGACATCACAGGAAGTGATGTCATTTGACCACACCCCCAAGTTACATCACGGGAAGTGATGGCACACAACCTTTCGCCCCTTGACAAAACAGAAGTGGCATTACATAGCACAGTTCCTCAGTACACTAACATATGGTTATGTCACTGTAATATGATATACATTTCATACAAGAACGGATCACCATATGTAGCGTTAATATCAGTGTGTATATGACCATATTACCAAATTATTGTGAATGTAAGCATTTACACTTACCTTGGCTTGCCTGCAGTTACGGTCATCTCGAGGTTCCGGACAAGGCAATAGAAGTTACTCCTGCTTGGTGTTGGTGTGCTGCGGCCATCCTGCTCCCAGTCCTGTGCCACAGGATGCAGAAACCTGGCATAGAAGAAAATGGCAACACATGGTCATGGTACACAATTACACTTAAACTAATGCAACATGCACCTAACGAAAACCAAAGAGGCAACCAGCATGCAGAAAAAGTACCCCAGCAGTGAGCACTTAACCGGCTGAGCTGTCTTACCAGCTATCTATCCTTAAATGTGCATACCACATCATTTGGTAATGTGTTGGTTATGTGGGTAACATTTCGTATTAACATAACACTGATTATTAGAGTGCTTATAAGTAGCAGGGATATGTCATGCTGCAGTAATAAACCTGATAATTGTAGTGATAGATAGTTTGTAAAGAACTTGTGAGGTTTATGTTTAGATATCCTCATAAATGTTTATTTCTAACTGCACAATTGATTCTACAGAATATTGTGTCACAATTGGATAGCTCAGAGAGATTAAATCATATGGCCCTTTTCTATTCCCACTGCAAAATGTGCTGTAAAATGTGCTGTTTCAACCTGGAGATGGTTAAAGCTCCCTTGCATCACTCAGTGGGGGAATCTCTTCCCCTGTAGCAAAAATCAAAAGCTGCCACCATTAATATATGCAGAGTAAGTGAACTTATCTTGAAATTAAATATACAAATTTCGTTCAATTGAGCTAAGGGTGGCGCTGTGGGACACTTATGACCCCCCTTGCTCAGTGCAAAAAGAGTAGTAGGGTTGGGGAAGGGTGGCACTCTGGGACACTTATGACTCCCCTTGCTCAGTGCAAAAAGAGTAGTGAACCCCCTCCATGCTTGAAAGTTCACAACTGCCACTGCAGTTTGAAATTCCCATGCTTGACAATTCATTTGAATTCTGTGTTTACACAACATGAAGAGGAGAGCAATGAGAACAGACAAAATAGATTTACTGCTTCATGGAGGTCATTTCAACAAGAGACGCAGAACTGTTGACAGTTCTACACAGGCTCACATTGGCAACTGCTGGTGAGCAAAGTGATGGTGAACTGAAAACTATGAGAAAGCGAAGTCCAAACCTGCTATGAGTGATGGTGACAAGTCACACAAGGCGTTGGTACCCCATTTTCCTACTTGGTTTGCACCCTAATTCTGGGGAAAGCAAGCTATAACACATGCAATGAACTAAAAAACATTTGGAATGTTTTGAGAGAGGGCAATCAAGCAATCCCAAAAGACTTTCCGGATAATGGATGGGCACGAGGCACCAACAACCACAACCTTGTCATGATCTACGCATTACTCATTTTCTTACCAAGACCCCAAAGGATTACGTTGGTCGTCTATTTTTCTTTTCATCAAGACTGTTGCATTATTTAAAGACCCACTTTCCTTTCTAGATGCAAAAATGTCACTTTCCAGCTTCTCAAAACTGAACTTCTATTTAAACACAACAAATGGAAAAACGGACGTACTACCTGGGCTAAGTGCGAGCTTTACAACATCTTCACTGAGTGCGACTGTGCCTCCTCACACACCGGTGTCCCAAGGCTGCTGGTACTCGCGCTCGTCGCTGAATATCGCTGTTGTCAGGTGGCGACAGGGAGCGCCGCGGTCCCGGGTCAGCGGGCTGCCCCTGCCTATAACGGGAAGACGCACCAGGTCCTGAGGCGGTTCGGCCCCCCAGCGGTGCCTGGGAATAGCCTCCTCTGGCGGTGGAGGAGGCCGCGCATGGCCAAGCCCCTTTCTGCCCCACGCGGCTCTTCTCGGCTGCATCCTCCGCTCCTCCCACCTCCAGAGGTGCTTCTCCAGCCATGCAACATGGCGGAGTCGAGGCGAGGTCGGACAAAGTTCATGGTTGCCAGGCAACCATGAACATGCGCGCTCCAGCCAGCCTCCAGACCTAGTGGAGCCACACCCGCCCCCCAGGCAGGCATCATGAAGCTTGCCTTGCCGCGCAGAGCAGTACTGGTTGAAAACTATATTTTAAATGCAGCGCCTGCCTTGCTGCATTTAAAATATAGTTTTCAACCAGTTTTCAACCCAGAGGTCGCAAAATGTTTACAGAGGTCGCAAGGGAATCGGCAGAGGTCGCTGTTGCGACCTCTGGTGACCCCCAAATGACGTCCCTGGCTGAGCATGTACTGCCATGCCTGGGGTGTTCTGGATGAAGGCCATACATGTGACAATGCTTCACACACAATTGTAGTTCATATGAGCAGGGTGGTGCGTGTGGTTATCCCTCTGCAGGCCTCTGCAGCTGTACCCGGCCATGTGTTGCTTTACACAGTGCTGTACCTGGGCGTGTGATCAGTGTTGGCGGCCATATGAGGCTACACCTGGCATGACATTAGTGCTTGAGAAATATGTGACGTTCTATTTCTAAGAAGATGCGTGTTACCGTCCCTATGACACTGTACTTGGCCTATAATAGGATTACTGGACATATGCTGGCATGTCTGGGTGTACTTGGGGATATGATGGATTTAGTTGAGTATGTAAAGCTCTCATGGCATAACATGGCAATACCTTGTCCTATGACGGTGTGCATGCTGTAATGTTCCTGGGCTCATGAAGTTACATGGCAGTACCTGGGCATATGAGTCTGTGCCTAGTCTACTATAGACTCTATGTACTCTGGCGTATCAGCCTTTGCCTGGGTTATGATTGCTTTGCGTATGTGGCTTACTTTGACCTATGTTTATGCCACGAGGGCATAGGCTAATGCCAGGGCGAGCCATGCTGTACTTGATCGTATGATGTGAATCGCTGGGTGTACGAGATTGCAGCACATTTGCATGTTATGTTGCACCTGCTCATGCGCGCTGATTCCTGGCATTTAAGGCTTGAGGCAGGCTCATGAGACTATTTCTTGTATAATATGGCAGAAGCTGGCATGTGAGGCTACATTCCGGTGTAAGATGGCAAATCTTTAGTATATTGAGTGTTTTTCCTGGCATAAGAGGCTGTATCTGGTGACGCGGGGCTGCATGTAACATATTATGGATGTTCCAGGACATATGGTAGCACTAGCGGATCATATGATGATGTACCTTGACATAAGGTGGCTGGGCATATGAAGATGAGACTACTAGGCGACGGAATCCCAGCTGGCCACCATCACCTATTATGCTGTTCCTCACTGGAGAAAGAGGGACACTACAACATGCAGTAGGCCGTGAGATGCGCGTGCATAGGTCTGCTGTTCTGTCCTGCTTCCTGGGATGAGGGGCATTCTGAATTCCGAAAACGGCTCCAAGATCCAATCATTTTTCACCCGTGTTACCACGTGATCCCACATTTGACCTGTCACACTGCTGGAAGATGAAAAGGGCTGAGAGCCAGAATGGTGAGGCTGGTCGCGGTAGGAAACATTAGAGCGCAGGGGGAACATGTAAAGTGGCCCGGTGGTCCTGGTCCCTGGTGAGGAAGGGCCATGATGGGCAGGCCCACTAAGAACATGCATCAGGCCGGAGTCATGGTTGAAACTGACTGGCGGGGGAAGCCGCTCTCGCCTCTTTATTAAGTGTACCACGTGGGGTCTCCCACGTGTGGCCAACACGTGACTGTGCCTGAGCCTGGGAGGGGCCTCAGTCACAACATCCCATGCCAGGTGTAACGTTTCAAACAATAACGAACGCAACATTCAATACATTTTGGCAGCATGTGCATGGAACATCACTTGGTAAACACATTATGATCAGCCAGTGGTCAGCACATTAGGCAACCTTTTAATACAGGGGGAAGCGGAGACTCCAGCCAGCAACACAGTGCACAGTCTCCGAGTCCATGTTATGCCTGCCAACGATGTGCAGGATCACAGCCGCCAATATACATTACACCTGGGACCATTTTGTGCATAATTACTACACGTGGGCGCTCAGCACTCAATGTACATAACTACTGAGCCCATTTTAAGCACTTCGAACAGTGCAGGATGACAGCTTGACGTGGCATACTTTGGAACCCTGTGATACCGTATAGATTTGGGGTACTTTACTAGTCTATTATCTCAAGTTGATGCCTCCCCTACTTAGGAAGCCAAAGCTGCACCCGGATACACCGGGGGTCTCGCCTGCTGCACAGGCGGTGGAGGTCAGTCCATTGGCCAGGCTCTTCAGTGGGCAGGAATCCCCTGAGTCAATGGTGGGGGCCGGTCAAGTGCCTGGGATGCCACTGGACTCACGAACCGCTGAAGTACATTGTGGCGGAAGACATCTGGTGGTGGAGGAGCTGGACGACCACGCTGGAAGCTGCACCTTGCATCGTCTGCCTGGTGGGCAGGGTTCGCATGGTGCCTAGGGCCTTTGTTTCTTGTCGGGCTCTGGTACCCCTTTGTGTCGCTCCAGCTCCTCGCATTGGTATGCTGCCTGGTGAGGCTCGGCATGGTTGCATGCTGCGGCTTCTTCTTGCTGCGGTGTGGTGGTGCTGCAGTGTCCCCCTCGTCTGGCTGCGCGTGCACCCTCTGGAACGAGGGCCGCGTCCAGGGCAGTTTTGTGGCACTGACTGCTTGGCACTGCGGCCGTGCGCCGCTTACCTTCATGTATTGCAACCGCGTTCACTCGCTAACCCAATGTGTAAACTTTAATTCATTGAGCGCGGACCCTCCGCTCTCACTCCCCCAGCGGGAGCGACCATCGTGGGGTAGGGGCCACCACAGGCAACCCCAACATATTTCTTGATGGCAGCAAACCCAAGCCGCAACGACAGGGCAGAGGATTTCCCGCCAAACCACGTCTCCCCCAGGCAGGAGTTGTCTCCGGCATAGTCTGGGCCGTGCCATGGCTGGCTCCCAGAGGAGGGAGTATTTATCATTTTTTTGTAAAAAATGTTTGGCATGCCCTGGAGGCCGGCAGACCTATGGTGCACTGGGGAGGCCAGCATGTCTCTTGGGTATTGGGGCTGTGGAGAGGCCGCACCTCTTATTGTGGCCAGCATTTTGGCCCTTGGTGACATGCCCGCCACGTCTTCAGCAACGCAGTTTGCAGACTTTTTCACTCCGGTTGAGTGGCAGGCACAGGCTGCATCCTTTCTTCTTTAGGATCAGCGGGGTGCTGGATCCCATCCTCGTCGCCAGTTGTTAAGGGGCCCAGTGGTCCGGATCCCTGGTGAGGGAGGGAGGGCCATGATGGGCAGGCCCACTGCCTACTGTGAAGCACTGGCGCCATGCTAATGAACATGCATCAGGCAGGAGTCATGGCGGACACTGACTGGCGAGCGGGAAGCCGCTCGTCTCTTTATTAAGATTTTATTTAATCTTTATCTAATTATTTATTTATTACCACGTGACCGAGCCTGAGCGGGGCCTTAGTCCCAACAGAACCTGGTGCTGCTGAACATATGGGGTGAAGGCTGGGAACCGAAGCCCAAGTATGAGTGCTTCTGAAGGAGATTGTATGAAGCTCGGTGAGCAAGGGGATACCACCCCAGCAGGGTGAATACTGGGGTGCTGATCCAAGAAAAGGGAAGCAAATGCGGCTGGAGCCATGCCCCAAAAGAGACTCCCCGAGGTTGAACCAGGGTGGAGGCAGAATACCTCAGTCAGGGGAGAGAAGTGAAGAGACCAAAACAGCAGAGAGAGCAGACGCAGAGATGAAATGGCACATGGGCGGGGGGGGGGGGGTGGAGAAGCAGCAAGGAGTGTATACCGGAGGTCCGGCACTCCAGGGACAGAGGAGCGATGGATGCGACCAAGTTAGGGGGAAGCAGAAAGTACATCTAAGGGCACTGTTGATTAGCCCGGCAACTGCAGTCTAGGAGGAATGAGAAGGCCCTAGAAGCAAGAGGCTGGCTCCTATTTGTCCGTTTGTTATTTTTTGTTGGGAGTGTTTTTACTCCCTAATTTTTTTTGTTGGAAGAGTTTGCTCATTTGAGGGTGTAAAGGGGCTGGTACAACACTTAACCGAGACTCTGCCTCTCCCTCAGAGGTGTTGAGAATCCTGCCTTCCATCCCCACAAGAGACCTTGTGGTCATTTTCCTTGAGTTGAGGTACACAACTTTTCCTTTCGAGGTATATAAGATCCCACACTTCAGTTTTCACAATATAATGGTGTTTTATGTTCCTCAGTTCAGAGGTTTGGGTAATGTAGACTTCCATCCCCACAATGCAACAGTACGCCACAACCTCCTCTCACTCAGTGGTACTGGGAATGTCAACTATCCCCAATAGAGCAGTCTTTCTCTTTTCTTGCTTCCTTCCCTTCAGAGGTAGTGGGAGGGCAGACTGCAATATGTTTGTACCAGCAGAGAAGTGTCAAGGGAAGCGGGTCTAATATTATCACTGCCTGATTAGGGGAATCATTTTTAGGTAATAATCGTCTTTTCATTTGCATGAATTACTAGTTGCAAAGAAGCATGGATTACAGAAAGATATCCATTTTAGACTAAAATATATTTTCATGTACCTAAAAAAAAAAAAAAAAAAAAAAAAAAAAAAAAAATAAAAAAAAAAAAAAACCATTACCAATGAGAATCATGTTTTAATGCCTAAAAATCATTTTACTTCCAACTTCCAAAAATAGGAAGTACAATGCTCCCAATTCAGAATTGTATCTGGAGCCCTCGGGGGAGGTGGTCCAGGTGCAAAACTATTACACCATATGAAGTGACGTTTCAAATCCAGGAATATCTAGAAAAACTGATAGTGAATGTTCCCTCGCCCACCTGGCAACCTAACCCAGTTATAACAAGTAACAGAAACATGAAACTAAAATGACTGTGGCCAGACAGCAGGCCTACTTTACAAGACCACCTGGCAAACAGAATGCATATAAACCATGTCTTGCCTATCTATCATCATCTAACGAAACGACCCATTTATTTTTGTACCACGTTGTGGCAAAATGTGCATTGATCCCTGTGACCTAACTCATGAATATGCGTGATAGAAATCACATTATTATTATAATAGGTTATTTATAACACGCTTAATACCCAGAGGTTTCCAAGCGCAGACCCGGGGATCGAAGCTGTGTTGCTCCACGTCGTCTTGCTTCCAAGGGGACTGGAATTGCTCCTGAGCTGTCCTTCGCCTCTGCTCACTGGATTAACCCTTGCAGTGCATGCTGACTATGCGGCCCTGAACTGATGGATGCTTTACAAGGATTCAAATGAAGATTTGATAAAAGCAGCTCCTCAGTACCAGGCATTACCTGGTAAGGAGGAACGAACTCTGGGGAAGCAGGAGCTAGTATTGCAAATCTAACTTGCCTGTGATTCTGCTGTGTCCCTTCTAGGTGACCAATTGTGCTGTAAATAGCCCTCTTGATGTGCCACAATGCTCTTTTAAGCATATTTCCAAATGCGAATATTTGTAAGGCACCGGGGAGACCAAGGTAGATCCTGGAGCTAGTCAGGGCCTTCCATGACACAAGTAGGAGCTAGATGGCTCCCAGCTCCTTGCAGTTTCCATCCTTGGTGGGGACACAAACACTTAACCGAGACTTGTCATTGATACAGTGTCCATGACGTGTGTTGTGTTGTGAAAGATTTTCAACTCTTAATTAATGCCTAGGGGGTAACTCTCAAATGTGTACCCTAACAAAACTCACCCAACTCTACATTAGCACCCTACACCTGCACATGACAACAAGTATCACTCAAATCAAGCATGCACTGAGCTCCCCAACTCTGTCACCCACCCGTACCACATCACCAGACACCTACAAAAGCACACACTGAGGCGATAGGCTATTAATGCTGATATAAAGCATGCAAAATGCACTCGCACCACTGCAGGCAACATTCCAGCTGGTCAGCCTCACACATCAACTCCAACATTATCCTATGCTGGGCTCTCCTGAAGCCCACCCATAACCTCAATGTTTTATTTGCGCACTGATAATCTACCGGCCACGCAGAAACTGTACCAAAGCAAGACCCAGTTAACCTAAAGTGGTAGTACCCGCACAAAAATGGCAGCACCCTTTTGAAAGATGCGGCAGTGACAATCAACGTCTGGGGCACCAGTGGTCCAGGGGTGAATATCGGTTTCGAAACCATCTATCAGCCCCACACCTCTACTACACCAGAAGGGATCCAAACAGATTGGAAACAAAAGCAAATTATAAACCTCCTTGTACAATTTGGAAGCGTGGACAGAACGCAGGCTTATCTCCAAAAGGTGGTGGATCGTTGGTTAGTTGCAACACAGCAAAAATAGAATTATTACCCAATGATTAAAGGTACTGTCCAGTCAAGGTTGTATACAACTATCTCCTTTAATATTAACAGAACAGACAGTTCTAGCAACACTATTAAATGCCACCACCCACCCTGTAAAGGAATGCAGAGGACGGACCGTTTCTAAGAAGGAAAAGGAATGCACTCTGGATACTGACAAGAGGGTAGTGAGTATGGTTAATAACCATAACAGTTTAAGGTTACTTGGCTTCAGCACAAAGGGACTAATGGGTCTTAAAATGTCTCTAGGGGGCCTTCGGGGAAGGACCAGGGGGACAGAACCACTCTGTAGCCTGTGCTGTAGGTGTTCTTGATGCTCAACAGGGTTGAGTCTGCTTCAGGGCACTTTGCAGGCATCTGTGACAGAGTTCAAGGTGGGAGTCAGCTGAGGACATCAGACAGCAAGACGGTTCAGCGAGCGAAGCTGATTGAACAGCTGCAGGCTGGCCTACACAGTGGCCCGGGGTCAGGAATCGCTGCCTAAGTGTTGATAAGTGGTTCTGAAGCACTTATCGAGACGTGCGGATGTGTTTACGTGACTGCGGCATGACAGCAGTCAGTGTTGCAGTCAGTTGCAGCTCTCGGAACTCGACTGGCTCAAACCTGTCCTTTTAAGGCGGACGTTGGTAGATGCTTGTCAATGCACTCCTCCTAACTTCTTCACTGGGCTCCTGTTGTCCTTTAAGGCACAGCCCAAAGCTGAGGAGAGCTTTGCATGCAACTGCCTTGTCCTTGGTTGTCGGTTCAGATACCTTGTGGTACTTCCTATTCAGGAAGCTTGCTGCAGAGCCTAGCAGGGCACGCTGTGTGCTGGCTGGGTACCGCTTCTGGAGCTGCTGGAGGGTCCTCTGAGTTCTGTATCTCCCTCTGTTCCTGGGAGATGTTTAGGGGAGGGATCTTGCTTCCCTCTTTGGAATCCCTGGTCCTCCTTTACTGGCCGGAGATTGAAGGCAGCATGCACCTTCAGCCAAGGTCCAATGAACAGTTCTTCTTTCTACTCCTAGCAAAGTCTTCAGGTCTGCCAAAAGAGGGGCTCGACCTTCTTTTAATGCCAAATGGACCACAGGGATTGTTGTAGACAGTGGCCGAAGTGTATCAAAAGAAGTAGTGGAACTATGTTCCCTGCTGGCCTGCCACAGTCCCCACAAACTCAATCTCTGCGCCCCCACCCATGCGCAATACAAACCCCCAAACAAATGTACCTGCCGTTTAGGGGAACATTCAGGGCAGTGCACTGAAGTGCACGTTTCAACTGCTTCCTACACTATTATTTTAAAACGAAACCATTCCGGAACAGTTTCTTTTTAAAATAAAAGTATCGGAACAGTAAAACTCAAAAAAGTAGAGTAGCGCCACTCTCAACCGCCCCCACCCACTTCCACCGCTGGTTGTAGGACAAGCCTACCTTCATGAACCAATCCTAGGTCACCACCAACAATCTCCTGCATGCCTGAGGTCCTAACCGGAGTGCTTTGCAACAGAAAAGGCAAAGGGGTGAAAACATATAATACTAAGTCCCACCCATCTTCCTGTCTGTTGTGAATCAAAGAGTCTCTCTGGTTAATGGAGCTCTCTTTGGTTCCTGATTAAAGATACATGTCTCCCTTGAAGCAGTGTGTGACACCAGGCTCTCTGAATCCTGCAAACTACATTCTTGTACCCTATGAATGGGGTCAACCCTTGAGGGTGCACTACTGTAAACACGCAGTCCCAGACATGACATCTCACTGTCAATTGATACAGAGGGCGGGAGCTGGCTTCAAGATGGCACAGTTGCATGTGAAAGGTTGTTGGGGTTTCCTTTCTCCTTTGTTAACCTCTGCAGCCAGGCCCCATGTGGGCCTGTTTGAAGTACATTTTATTTGTATGTTAATCGCTACCACCAGATGCAGAGCCCAACAAAAGTACAGGGCGGATCCATGGAGCCTTTGTTAGTCAATCAGGCTGGCCACAGCAGGGGGAAGTTTTGATCCTACCCCTTCCGGAGATGCATTGTGTACTCCTGTCCTATTACAACTAAATATGACAGCCTGTGTAGGCTGTGTCCACGGGTCTATGCATATGTCATGCAGTGAGCATAGTAAAATGTGAGCGGATTAGCCCCACACATTTTCGGGAGGTTGATAGACCATCATTCAATTTAATTTAAAATGTTCAAAAAAGCCCACTCGCCCACACGTCCACCTTGCGGATGGTCGAATTCCTCTGGCAGTACCTTAGCATAGGTATACTGCGCCATATGAGAACGTACATGGCACATGAATCTGTGCCTGATCGTGTGATGGCTGTAGCTGGTCACTAGGTGATGTCAGGCTCACATAAAGCAAGCCTGCTTACTTTATTAGGTGTTTATTTACACTGCTTTCGTTTTATTAATAATCTGGGTGTGGGGTGCCAGAGTCCTCTCTAGGGAGGGAGCGGGGCGAGATGCCTTTACACTCTGTCAATCCATTATTCACTCTGCTTTGTGTTTTCTAGGCAGTCCAATCTATCTTGCCTCATTTCTCCTGGGCCCACCTCCTGTTGACAGCTGTCATCCGGTTTCTGTCCTGCAGAGAAAGCCATCTAAAGGACCGCTTTGTTCAATGCAGGGCACATCCAAACCCTATCACGATGCCCAGTTCCTGAGAAAGAAATCTAGTCCCCCACGTTGCACTAAGTTCCCCTCCACCTTGAGACTGGCCCCAGGTGACTAGACGGATGATTTGGGGGGAGTCTGTCTGTAGATGCCGGATGATACCGCCCTCCCTAGAACAGTGGTCGTCTGGCCGCATACTCCACCAAGAGGGGAATTCCTCGGCCGCAGTGCTGCTGACTGAGTTTCTTAATGATTGCATTCTTTGCGCATCAGACTCCGCTAAGCGCTGTCTGCAGCTCCCCATTCGGGTGGGGTGTTCATGTGACTCTCAGAGACCCCTCAAGGCTCATGCAGCCAGGCCTGTACAATCCTAGCCACGCACAGAAGGATGCCGCATTTCCTCAGTATCCGAGCTGTTCATACGGGTCTTCGCACTCTGCCAAACACAACTTAGGAAAGTCTTGTTGGTTGATAGAAAGAGCTATCAAGTAAAGGGTGAGAATGCTTAATTGATGGCTTCGACATGAGTCACCTGAATCGCGTCACCCTGAATCCCCTACCCGTCGAATCCTGTCTCTCTTGCTCCCACCCACCAAATCACTTTAGTCGAAAACCCCTGCCAATTATCCTCTCTGCCCACTTGCCTTGCCTGGTCCCCCATCTGCGTAATGAAAGGTGGTCTCCACCCACCATACCCCCGGCCCAGGCCTACTGTTGCCCAGTGAGCCGAGTCCTCGCCCCCTCCCACATAGCCCCTAGCCCCATTCTCTCCCCAAACCCCTACACCAGGGGTCTGCAACCTGCAGCTCTCCAGCTCTTTGTACTGTGACAGCCATGATCCTTCACCAGTGATTATGCCAGCTTGCGCCTGATGGCAGTGGCCTCTAACTCATCTGCAAAGCCAAAGGTTGCAGACCCATGCCCTACCCCCATACGCTCCTGACCTCATAGCCCTGGCCACCGCGCCCCACCTCCGGTTCTGTGCGGCAAACTCTGGCTACGGAAGGCACACTGTGTTCTCTGTGCGGGGCCAGCGGGGTGCTGCAGGAACAGCGATGCATATTCCGCGAAGGCGGATTCGATGAACAGCATAGGCCCACGCAGTGGCTAGCTCAAGCACAGCATGGCCTGTCATTGGAACAGGATGATGTCATGTGACATTGGCTTAACCACCCCTCCCTGGTCAGCAGACTCAGCCTTTAATCCTACTGAGGTTGATAAATGGAGTAGCATGAGTGGGTAATAATGTGGGCAACGATGGTTGCAGTGCTTAGAAGGCGAAGGCAGGAAGCTCTAAATAAGTCACCAAATTATTATTAATAAATTGGGGCGTGATAAGAACTCTGTTGTGAGAATTGGTTATGACCTGTGGCACTGTAGAGAATGAAGTAAGCAGTGTACAGATGCAAACTTAGAGTTTCACCCTGCACATGTATGTGGATATCCCCTGTAAAGAATGTGTGAAGAACCTGATGGCTAAATTTAGGTTGGGGCTACTGCCTGTCCAGCAATGTACTTCCCGTTGGGATATAGGGAACTGGGATACGCGCAAATATTGCATTATGAGGGTGGAGGATGTGCAGAACGCTCCGTGTATCTGCTCTTTATACAGCAAGCAACAGAGGCGCTACTTAAGACCGCGGTGTAGCGGGAAAACGGTAAGCACCATTGACAAAGCTCTGAGGCTGATGGAATCGACTATGGACAACAATGGCTTAATTGGAATAATGAAATATTTAGGGGCTGCGTGGTCCTCACGAATGACACGTTCAACTTCGACTGTATGATTCTCTTCATATGGTTTGAAGTGTATTTTAACTTTTGTATTTGTTCAGCTGTTTATAATGGAATGGAATGTTTGTTTTTATTGCTGTATGTAACTTTTTATGGTCTATGCCAAAATAAAATTGAATTGAATTATTATTATTATGTTTGTTTGAGTCCCATTAAAACCACCAAATGTGCCTTGAATAGGTTTTTAATATCCACAGCCTCTCATTATTACAGAGTAACATTCAGGCAAATGAACTCTCTTTAATCCGTATGAGTTAAGCAAGGCTGGTGTTTGTAATGTGCTGAATCTTTGCAAAGCCACAGAGTCCTGGGTTGCTTTCTCTGGGCATAGAGGGTCAGACATTCAGTGGTGCTTCCAGATTCCGGCTTGCAGAAGGCTACTGAGTGTCTGACATGTTGCGACTGGCTCCACGGACGACATGTGTGGACATAGTTGGTAGTTTTCAGGCGGTCTCAGCAACAAAAAGCACATGAGGGACACATGCAGTAAGAATTTGGCTAAAGCTGGAGAGTAAGAAATAGATACGGACCTACGTTTTGGAACTTAGGCCTCATTGTGACCATGCAGGGCTTTAAGTGGGCTGGGGCAAGTGGGGGTCGAGTTCCAGCCGGTTCCTAGTGATAGCCTCGACATCCAAAGCATCGAATGCAAACGCCTTGCATCGACATTTAAAAAAAAATGTTTTATGGGGGGTCCCCTGCCCCGAGGCCCCGTTTTTTTACCCTTTAAACCCCATTTTAATAAAATAAAAAAACTTGACCTACAAAAAAATGCATTTTGTCAGTGCATTTTTTTTCAAGGCTTTTGCATTCAATGCTTTATATTCGAGGGAATCAATGGATACCTTCCAGCCTTTACAAAAAAAGCCTCACCTTTTCATTGTGCCGCTGATCCCCTGCCAGACACCTCTTTCATTAAAGATGCATGAATCACCATCCTGCACCCCATCTCTAGTGAAAGGGGTGCCTGACAGGGGGTCAGCGCCGCAATTAAATGCCAACTACACACTCAACCCGAGAAGATGGAGTAATGAGGCTCAAGCCTCAGTAACCAAAAATCACTGCTGATGGATAAAAATCTATCAGCAAGAAGAAGACGAGCGCACCCTCACCTGAGCGCTGGCAGTTTTGCAAAATCGAGGGGGCGTGGCCTAACAGGCAGCATTCAGGTGAGGGAAGTGTTTCCTCTTGATTGAGGTGCCGAACCCTGCCAGGCCACGTGGCCCCCTGAGATCCTCGGCTCGAGTCTGCAGCCACGTAAGGCACTATGGCCATGCATACATGTACAAAAGATAAGACTCCCCGTGTGAGTGCTCAGAAAGACGGCACCGCCCCTCGGCGCAGGAAAAGGAGCATGCACCGAGACTCTAATTGGATATTTAGACAGTTGCCTGGACCATGTACGCCTTCATGGAGCAAGGTATGGGAAGTGACTGCCATCTGAGAAGAGACTGGCGCCTGTCCCATGGGTTGCTTGATGAGACAGACCTACCACAGCTACTAGAAACGGTCTTCAAGGTGAGACGGACTTCTGCCCCGTATGTGGGAAGAAGAGACAGACACATGTGTATAGGTAGAAAGCAGGGATGGCGTGAGGGACTTTCGTTCTTTTCATTTGAAATGCCCCGATCCTGGGGGGCAGGGCAGTAGCCCTGTTTTGGCAGACTTAAGACACTGCAACATAAACCTTTAATTTAGGACATTAAATGTACACTTTACGGCGCGCACGCTGGAGGCTGCCTTTGCAGGCCGACACCTCCTTGGGCTTTTTAGTATCCAGCAGGGTTCCTCTCACCTAGTTGCCTTGTTCCTCCAGGTTCCCTCTTGTGGGCATAGATTAAAAGAGTAGACGCGTGTCCTAGTCATAAGAAGTACCAACACCCGTGCCAGGCACCCCTCCAGGGGCAGGTTGAGGACAAACAGACATAGGGCGACCAGACGTCCCGGTTTTGCCTGCACTGTCCTGGAATCGGGTGCTCTGTCCCCCTTTCTCAAGATTCTTTTTCCATGGGAAAATGGACTGGTCCCAGTTTTTGGCAGAACCTTCATAGCTGGCAGGCAGGAATGCACAATCTCACACAGAAGAAATGCTGCGTTCTACGAATTAAGATAGTGGTAGATTGTGATCAATGAATTATATAATATGTGCTTATTCCCCCAGTAACACTTAAACCTCATTCTCCTTCAACCGCTACTGAAGTGTAGTGCCCTGACAGTCACTTTCAAGAGCTAGTCCTACTTTTATGTTAGGTGCCCTGCCCCGGTTTTATAATCTGGTCACCCTAACAGACCTGCATGGGCCCGAGGATTACGAAGACGCACACCTATCCCATGTGAAAGGAAGGCATGCAAGATGTACAGGAGTGTGTCCCCGGGGGAGATGGTTATAAGGCAGCGCTTTGCTTGCGGATGCAGCCAGCTGTCCTCCCACGCATCAAGGAGCGAGAGGCATCGGCAGTACAGCAGGAGGACGGAAGACGCAAGTCTCGCGACACCTGGCCAGGGCTGTCACGAGGTGGGTGCCAGGGGGGCCAACTGCCCCAGGACTCGCAGGGGTGGGCATGTGCCTTTCTTTTTGCCGATCTGTCGGCAGTCGCATGAAAAAAAACACGTATTTATTTATTTAATTTTAATTTTATTGGCGTACTTTTACTCTTGTATGTATGTGTGCTTTGCAGCACACACATCATGTGGAGGATGGAGGGGTCATCAGGCTGGCGCTCATTAGCAGTAGGGTGAAGGCTGACTGCAGAAAGGGTGTAATTAAAGGCATCTCCCATCGCGACCCTCGCAGCTTAACTCTGCACACTGCAATCATGCAGAGATGGGCCCTCACCTGGCAGAGGACCTCACCTGGCTGTCCCCTCCAAAGAAGTTGCTGAACTTTTTGTTTTACAAAACTTAAAGCAGTAATGATGATGTATTGCGTGCTGATGAGGGTATGGAAACTAAGTTCAATCAAATCCACCCAGCATGTAATGCTTTCCGAGTGTGTTACGTCCTATTTGTCCATCCTCTATACTACAACCTAGATAGATTTTTCATCTTTCTTTTGAATATATTGATCACACATACATTTGCAATAACCAAAGTTGAAGGGTACGTGGATGGGTTTGAGTGACACCATGTTTAAGAAGATAGCTCAGTGTGGTCATCACTTGTTGCAGAGATCTGTGCTCGTATGCTGCGCCACAGTACCCAGTCTTGGCAATGCCAAGTTATCCTTTACTCTCTTTGAGGTTCTTTGTGTATATACATTCTGTTGACAGGAACACTGACTATGCTACAAAAGAACATATCTTCAAGATAAATCACTAGTTTCCAATTCTAAGGGTATCACTATTGCACATGTCTGTTTGCCATCCCTAATGAAGAGCATAATGCACTGGTTCGGAGTTGCGATCAGGTAGTCAAATTGGAGACAATGAAACCAGTGCGCCGAGACCAGTATGTCTGGTGAAACCACTGAGTGCTGGTTTCACCACCAGACAATACAGTGATCCTGGACAGATCATCTTCATTAATAATATGGTACGGCGCTGTCAATGCTGAAAAGGTTTGCCTACTGACATTCTATTTGCATTATTTAGCCCATTGCCTTTGCTTTACATTTAAATAGCCTATTTGAGTAGAATGGGTCGTAGACAGGAGGAAGCCAGCTAAATGCCAAAGGCCTCTGGTGAGCTCATATGACACCAACTCTTTGCTGTTTTCCAGAATGTGAAATGTTCTTCTTCATGTCATGAACAGCAATGTGTGAACCTGTGTCAAATAATCACTATAGGCGGGTGTCCTCGCTGATGAGGCCCGACTAGGCCGAAACACATGTCTGGGGTTGCTGTTGGTACTCTTGTTCAGAGAAGAATTGCCTAGCATTTTGGTGCTGGACTGCCCCAGGCCAGGACAAGGACTGATATGCAGGGATATTTCTCCTCTGTGAAGGGGACAGTGAGCTAAAGACTTGGTTGAGAATCTCCCATGGGCCATCCATCCAAGAACAGGTCAATGGGCTGTGTTTGTGCTGGTAGAGAGACTTCTAGACACCCCGTTGTTATATATATACACATATACAAAATGAAGATCTGTCTCACGCAGAGCTATAGGTCCTGTTTTCTTTTATTTTCAGGCATAACACTTGGCTTCTTAAGTGCATAACATGAAAGGGGGAATCATCCTTGATTCTCCGGCTGGTTGCTCCCTTGGTCCAAGGCAGAAAATAGTAATGGGGCCTCAGCAAATGTTTTCCCCCCGGCCTCACAAGCCCCGCGATAGCCCTGCACCTGGCCCAGGGACGTGGAGCAATGGCCGGTCCCCCAGCACACCCCTTGTGCCAGGGTCGGACTGGTGCATAACATTTTCTCAGGCACCAATGAATAGGTGTTCCATAGTTGCAAATGGCACTTCATTCCTTTTGTGGCAGACTGGTTGAGTAGTACCCAAAGGGGAGGTTTTTGTAACTTTAAAGTCACATGGCCCAAAAAAGTGCCCCACTTTGCCAAAAAAAAACGGGCCTACACTGGCATTTTGCGTTTTCAGTTCGGACATTGCCCTATGGGTCAGTCCGAGCCTGTCTTGTACTGGTGTCAGGCGGCGTGCTTTCTTTGTGCTGAGTGCTTTCCATCTCTTCTGACTGCCTCGTAAACAAGACCGGCGCATCTCCGATTTGAATGTTTTCCAATTTTAGCTCAGCGGCTTTCTACCTTTATAGAGCTCTCGGGCCGGCGGGATTCAGCGAACCACTCGTACCCATCAGCGCGCGGAAGGACGTGCCGCCACCGAGGGCAACCTTGGCATCACAGACGCATCTCAGCTGGGCTAACAGGGGGGCAGCTAGGAGAGCAGAGAGCCGCCATAGACATGAAACGTCCTGTGACCCGGAGAGGTTGTGGATCTTCCAGCCTCAAATCCAGACCTTCACACGTTTAGTAAATGTAAAGGAAACGTGGTCTCAGCCAGTGACATCTCTGTGTAACTCGACGTCTGCATCGAATGCTGAACACGTGAACACGCCCCTCTGGACGAGTTTTGCTTGCCAAACACAGTTTCGCAACACTTCCTCCTCAAAAACATCTCCCAAAGCTAAACCATGAAAGCATTTCAAAATACTTTTGGAAGTCTGGGAGGGTGGGCGTCTCCGTTGACAGGAAAAGAAAAAAAACAAGCAATGGCAAATTAAAACAGTCTTCCTTTGTAGAGGTGAAGTGTAGGATTTCCCTGTAAACCCCCCCCCACCCCCACAGACAAATAAAAGGTAACCTCTACGTTTTAAATGTCAAACCTCTTGTTTTTGGCAATGCTTGTTAATGTAGATTTGCCGTTGTAAGGGAATCCCACTTTCATTACTTATGGGGGTAAATATGCTTGCTTTAGGAAAACGACGATACTGTGCAACATGGCTTTGATCCCTAGTTGAGCGCTTAGAAGATGGAGGAGTCGACCATGAAACACTATACAACACATAACCAAAAAATGCGAAGGAAGTAACCTCAGACGTGGGACCCTTGCTTGCTGTGCCATAGCAAACTAACCTCTATCTCAGTCAAGAGGGCCTACAAGGTCGAAACATGTCTGCTGTTTCTATTGTGTCCCTGCAGAGGGGTTATAGTGTGCTATAGTACCTTGAAGTGTCTTCTATGTGCTAGAAGGGATTGCCAATAATTAGCACAGACCAAATAACCAGACGGACCAAAGGAAGATGGTAAAATAGTGCTTTAATATCAATGAAAGAAAGGAAGGTATTATGACAACTATCAGAATAGATGTTATGTTAATGTTAAAGGACATTTGTACCGCACACTATCACCACCGTAGTGGTCCCTTGGCGCTCTGGCGGCTCTGAAAGAGGAGGGGAGGTTGAGTTAGTGGGAGGAAGCAGGAAAAGTGCAAGAGAGCAGTGATGTGCTGTTGGCAGCCTCAGCCCGGTGGGTCCGTTGGCTGGGCCTGGGGTGTTTGCAGCCGGTAGTCGTCGTGTACTGTTGTGCAAGGCTATGTGTGTTTTTGTTTTGTTGTTGCAATGTAGTGAAGTTTGTGCGGTTTGTTGTGCTGTAGGTGTTGGTTGTGTTTGGTTTGGACTTTGAGAGGTGTATGTAGAAAGGGAAATTGTTAGTGGGGTTGGTTAGTTTGCGTCTCTATCTTGAATTGAAGCGCTCGGCTTGCGTAGTCTCCTCTGTTGCGGCTCTGTCCTGATCTGGGTCTGACTGGCATACAGGTTCCAAACTCCACTAGTCCCCGCCACTAACATGCTCTCTCATAGCTCCCCTTATCCTCTAGCGGCCAGTGCATCTGGCCACACATAATTTTGCTTGTACAGTACTTTCATATATGTCATGTATGACGTCATCCTACGTGGCATTTCATAAAACTTATCGCCGGGAGAGAATGCATTAGGGGAACATATCTACTTATAATAATAATAATAATAATTTTGCATTTATGTAGCGCTACCAACCCTCAAGTATCTTAGCGCTGCTTATTATTACCCACAGTGTGTGGTGCTCATTTATCAACCTCGGAAGGATGAAAGGCTGAGTTTGGCCCTGCCAGGATTCGAACCTCCGTCAGCAGCCTCTGCACAGATGTTAAAGCAGCGCTCTACTCGCTGTGCTATCGGACCGGCATATAGAAGTACATACAGGTTAATATCTCATTGGCTGCCCCTTGTCTGTAGGACACGCCCTGAGCTACTTCTACGTGCATCACATACTGATTATAGAGGAGAATATGGCAGCGGGGTAATTACTGCAACATTTTGTGTATGAAAGTGTGTGGCAGGCCTTTTTGATTGGTTGGCAACCCTATCCAACCCTGGACTTTCGGCTCCTTAGCAGCACGTGAGTGAAAACGAAACCTAGGTGTTGAAGCTGCGTCAACATATTCTCTTGTTTTCCCAATTAATCCATTGCATTTCATTGACCTGATCCTTAGCCAAGGTCTATCATTTCTAGTTGACCTCGTAGTCTACTCACTGTTCTAGGACATTCGAGGGAGTGTGGGCACACCACTTTCTTAACTCAAGCTCTAATGAATAACCTTTATTTTGAGTTCTTCATCACATGTCAGGAGACCACGATGTTGACCATTTTGGTCTCTCAATCACTGCTATTTGATTTTATAAAACATGGTGTCATTACCCCTTTCGCCTTTGTATTTTTCCAACACTTGGCATCTGAAAATGTCCTCATCTCTACTAATTTAGCAGAAATAGGTCTTCCGCACGTGGTCTGTTCATTCGACTCCCTTTGTGCCTTGCACCCATATCTCGAAATTGTCTCCTTGACCTCAGGCCAACGTACTCCCTTATTCTGCGCACAAACGCAGCTTCTTTATTAGTTCTTCAACTTGCAATCCTAGGCTCGTATTCTGGGGTAGCAGGGTTGATTCTTTAATATGTCTGTTGTCCATTTTCTTGAAATGGCCGTCCTAAACGTTGTATATGTACCTCTTTTTAGCAAGCTTCTCTATACTTTTCCTACCCAGCGTTGCAGCATATTTACAGTTATTGGTCAGCAAGTTACTTTGGCTTCTTATTTGCATGATTACTTCATTTTTAGGTACATGTTTCTCTTTGTGCTTCAGTTACATTATCAATCTTAAATATTTTCATATAGGTTTATATATCTTCTTTATGACCTCATTCTTTTGTCATCGGACGTTCCTTTGGCGCTCATCCCTGATTCCCATAGCTGCATTTTGGCAGTGGGCATCCTTCTTGGTAACTTCCATCCACTGTCTCAACATGAGGGTATCTTCTGAATGGCTGTCTGAGTGCATATTGCCTTTCATAAAATCGACGTGGTATGGACATGTTGCATAAACTTGTGTATGGGTTCACAATTGTAGCTCTTCGTCTGCTACTCCAATAAGATGGTGGTGAGGGGGCGGGAACTAGAGAAGGGGCATCCACCTGCTCCTCTACAATGGCCTAACAATTGGGGCTCATCTGCTCCCATTGGTAGCAGTTATTTTACTGATTTGCATATGGATGGCCCTTTCTGCAAGGGCACAGACAAGCTGAGAACAGCATGGAAGGTTGCCCAGACCTATGCCAGTGGTTAAGATTACTTCAAAACCTTCCACCCATCACATAGTAAAACATAAATCATCATCAATAATAATACCTAATGCCATGTTTCTGAGCTGCCGGCAGGCAGCACCTATCATGCACACTTCAGAAATCAGCCGGGTTCATTGGCATAGACATGACTCCCAGTTTGTTTTGGAGACTGCTTCTTTCGTGCTGTAAATCAGTTAGTCATACTATATTATCATATGGGATGGATATCGACGGGCGGAGTGGAGTGGGTTGAGTGCATGGACAGTATTGTGAGAATAAATACGCTCATCCTAACTTTGAAATGATTCAGAAATAGTACTGTACATGCTAAAATACATGTTTAGAAGAGTTTGTTCAATCTCACTGTTTGTCTCTCTCTTTCTATGTATATATCATTTAGATTTTCTTCCTCCTGATGAAACACAAGAGCTTAACTAGCTGTTGTTTTTGTCCGGGATCTTAAAACTGCACAGTGTTTAATCCCTCCATCTCCAATTGCTGTTTGCTTCGATTTCATCCCCAGGAACACAAGACATTTGTTAACAAGGTGCTACTTGCTAAGAACCCACCCTCTCTGACATCATCTTATTGTAACGACTGTCATGCTAGGCTTTAAATGCTATTATAAATGTCACTTTTTGTTTTTAAAATCTTTTGTGAAATCTGAGGAGTATTGTTCTCATCTCTGATTCACTTATTACTACAATTGTTCATTTAGAGTTTTTGAGTTTTAAGAGTCAGGTTGGCATTACATTGCAGTTTCATAATGTTCCATTACATAAAACGTAACATTTAAGGTCGTTTGAAAGTCCCTTTGCCGCTTTCTTCAAAGTAATTCTGATTTTTTTAAAACGCTCCGGCCACGAATGGAAAATAAGTACTACAATTTGACAATGGACTCCAACAGAAAAATATGACTACACTTCAGTAGAGTGGGGGTGTAAGGGCAGGCATGGTGTATTCTCTAGTTTGTAATGCCATAACTTTGGCAGTGATTGATTTTAACTGGAGTTGCTAAACAAGATCACCTGAGTACGAAAAACTATTTTCCCAACTGCAAATTATGTCATTAAGCTTTCCAGTATTGAACTGAATTCAAAATGTTCCTGTGCTCGATTCCTTCACCCTGTCATTCGGAGAGGTATGCAGGCAGAGAGTCACTTGGAGACGTAATCCAAAGTGGAAGTTCTTTACAGGATTCCCAGCAGGGGAAAGGTGGTTTCTGAACATCCCCTGTACCCTGCCCTCTCCACTTGGACCTTCGTCACTAACACATTGCTTGCTCCCTGTTCCTAGAGCGCAGCCAGAGAAAAACAATGCTATTGAAGGTGCAGAGAGGGTGTTGAGTTATTTAGTGGTTTAATGTAGAATGAGAGCAGCATAAACTGAGGTTTGCCCGAGGATGGCACTGACTTTGAATTTGGATACCTTTATTGTCATTGGCTGTGCCCTGCAGGAATGTTCCCATCACATTGTCTATACAAGTTGGTTTCAGGGGGACCTGGATAAGCTCTACATGGAATGCTTAGGTTCTGGCAGATCTTTCAACGAGCCAGGAAATCGGGATGCAAAGTCTACAACTGTGTTTCTGTTATATTTTTTGTTACTTTCTAGTGCTTGCGCATAGTTTGACAAATGGGGGAGTTCAGCAGCAATACAACTAAGCAGAAGCCACAATGCGGCCCTTAAACATTGTGTTGATGCTTATGGAATAAAGAGATAATTTTGTTTTAATTTTAGTATGACCCTTTCCAAGGAAGAAGGACATGCTGAGAGACGCTATAACAAATAATAATCTATAACAAAATAATTATTTATATGTACTAATTATAAACAGACTCTTTAAAAAAAAATATTAGTTTCTAATGATGTCTTTCAGTGTAAATTGTAGTCCCAATAAGAATAAGAATGCACACCTGTCTTACTGAGCAAAACACTTTCTTAAAACCTGGAAAAGCCATATACATTATTAATTATTTTAAAATATCCCTGTTAGTAGGGAGAAGGAGACAAATGTCAAAAATGAGGAATCCTGGCTGATCTGCATGAAATCAAAGAGCATTTTGAGAACATAAAAATGGGCACAAAGTTACATATTTGTCAAATATGTCTTTCATAAAAGGGTTGTGTGCTTGAATCGCCAATTACAAACTTGATGCCCACTGCATTTTCCATAAGGCTCACCCTATTGTTTAAGTGTTTGTAGCCATGAACCTTCATTACTCATTCAGACAGCTTCCACATTTGTAGGCAAGGTGAATGGGCTGTGACATCTGCCACTCCATTGCTGTCTCTCCTTGATCCAAGATAATGTTTGGTTTCTCCTAAACGAGGAGCCTCACTGAATTTTAGAAGAGGACGGGCTAAGAGGGAAAGTAGGGGCTGGGCATATGCAAAGTCCCCAATGCAGAGGCATGCTTATAGATTATTAGAAAAGTAGAAAAAAAGTAGTACTCAACATTGGAAAATGAAGGTCCAATTACGAACTTTTTTTCTACTTTTCTAATAATCTATAAGCATGCCTCTGCATTGGGGACTTTGCATGTGCCCAGCCCCTACTTTCCCTCTTAGCCCGTCCTCTTCTAAAATTCAGTGAGGCTCCTCGTTTAGGAGAAACCAACATTATCTTGGATCAAGGAGAGACAGCAATGGAGTGGCAGATGTCACAATTACTTAAAGTCATTTTGCAGTGACTTTATCTTCTACAAAAGTGCTGCCACTTTAAGAAAGCTTTCTCCCTAATGCACTTGGTCTGCAAAACTGAGCAGTTGATTGACATCAGAGCCCTTCTCATATGTAGCTTCAAGAGCCCTAGCAGTGTGCTAAAGCTCTCTCTTTAGATGTACTTAAAAAGGAACAATATGGAACAGCCCCAACGAACACGGAAATACATCATTTACAGATGGGCTGTGAAATTAAAAAGTAGCCAAAACCTGAGTAATAGTTACAAAGAAATAATTAGCTAATCATTGTATAACATACACAAAATCAATAATTTTGAAAGAAGAAATTGGGTAATAATTGAGAGATATCCTGGGAGAATACTCTTGGAAACAAGACTACAAGGAGCAGCACATGTTTGATTTCCAGTCCTGCGCTTACAGTTTGGATTCCGGCATGAAGCGCAATGTAAGAAGCCAATTGATTTTTTTTTTTATTTCGATAGTTTAATAGAATTCTCCCGTATAACAAGTTGAATAAAAGTCAGATAAGTAATGTAGGGATCAGCATGCAATCTGCAGGTCACATGTTCTATTCCTGACCTAGCGAATGCAGCTTCTTCTACTTTAGAGGTAAACAATATTACAAAAGGTGTAGGTAATAAGCCTGATTATGCACTTAACCCCTTATGTGCCAAGGACGAGTATACTCATACTTTTTGCATAGACTTGCATAATAGCCTGGCACTTCAATTTGTGTTGCGCTTTATACAACTGTTATGTTAATATGTAGAACGTTGGAACAGCCCCATGCGTACTGCCTCCCCAAGATACTTACAAAAATTCCAATGAAACAAAAGCATTTCTTTATCTAAACTTACATTATTATATAATGCGTGGAATTATTATATAATGCTATGGGATCATTTTATGAAGATATAAATAGTGATATTAATAAAGACGTGTGCCTTTTCTAGTCGTACACTTGAATTATACATCACTGCATTTTTAACTGGTCAAGTGCAACTCTTGGTTGGACTCCGACCTGGCCGCTCTGAAACGTAAGTGCAGAGCAGCTGAGTGGAAGTGGGGAGCTTTGGGCACAACCTCTGACAAACTGACCTGTCGCCTGCTCCAAAGGTAATACAGACTCTCCATCTTCTCCATAAAGACGCTCCATATTCAAGCTCACATCTCTGTGGCCTCTAATAACACGGCCAAACCTGTTAAAACTGCAAGGAGCTAGCCAATCCTACTGCAGTCTCCACCTTTTCTACTCCCGGAGGCCCTCTGCATGACTCTGGATTCTCACTTCACCACTAAAACCCAGGAAATCCCATCTGCACTCTCCGCTGCTTCTTTTCTCTCTCCCTCTACCTCTCTCAGGCCCTCCTCCGCCGCCCCCTTCTTTCCTTCTCTCCTCCCTCTCTCCTGTAACACCTGATGTTGCTAGACAAGTCTGGTCTATAAAAGTGTCATCCAAACAGGTGACATCTTGCTCCTCTAGAGCCATTAAAGACAACAGTGTTTCTCCTGCTCCAGCCTTGGCCGATTCTGTAATCACTTCTTCACCCCTGGATCTTCACCCCTGGATCTTTCCCCTTTCTTCTTAAGCACTCCCTTCTGCACCTGCTACTTAAAAAGCCTTCTGCCGACCCCTCCTGTGTGACTAACTATGGCCTGATCTCTATCACTCTGTTCCTCAGCAAACTCCTAGCGAAGTTAGCTATCTCCTAGCTAACCCTCCACATTGAATCTGTTGGTTGTCTCCATGACCATCAGTCTGGCTTCAGAGCAGCCATAGGCAGTGAAATTGCTCTCCAGCACTCCCTCTGTCCTCATCCTCCTTGACCTTCCCTCTGATTTTGACATGGTCAACCACGCCATTCTGATTTACTGACTCCGCAAGAACCTGGGCATCTCGGATGAGGACATGGCATGGCTGACCTCTTTCCTCTAGGACCGACACTGCCAGGTCCAGCTTGGGTCCTTTCTCTCCACCACCTCTCTCTCCACATGTGGTGTTCCCCAGGGCTCTATCCTCTCACCTTGGCTCTTTAATGTCTATCTGCCCCCTTTGGCCCTCCTGATCTCTACCTTCTCCTCTAACCTTCAGTGTTATGCGGATGACACGCAGCTCTCTTCCAGGCTACCCCCACCCTCCTCCTCCATCTCGCTCATTCCTGTTTATGCTCTATTCAAGCATGGTGCGCCTCCAATGATCTTTGCCTTAATGCCACTAAGACAGAAATCCTGCTCATTGGGACCCCTGCTCCTGCTTTTCCTCTCACTCTGGCCAACTCTCCTTGGGCCCTCTACCCTCACCCTCCTGTAAGGCAAAAAACTTTGGGGTCATTTATGACTCGACCCTCTCCTTCTCCCCCCACATCGCTGGCCTTGCCAAGCAGGCCCACGTCCAGCTGCACCTCCTCAGAGATATTCTCCCTTTCCTCACCTTCCCCCAGAAGCCCACTGTCTCCAGAGCCCTGGTTCTCTCTAGGCTGCACTACTGCAACAGCATCTTTCTCGCTGCCTAACTCTACTCGTAGCCCTCTGCAACTTATCCAGAACAGGACTGCAAGACCTATCCTTGGCACCAAGACCGGGGACTGCATCTCTCTGGCCCTGAAATCCCTCCACTGGCTCCCAGTGGCTGCAAGGATCAAGTTTAAGATCCTCTGCATCATCCACAAGGCTTTTTGGGGTCATGGCCCTCACTATCTTCAACTCTCTCTTCTTAAATACCTTCCTGCTAGAGGGCTCTGCTCACCTATCTCAAACTCTCTGCAGGTCATTCGCTTCTCCTAATAGAGTGGGGGGGGGGGGGAGATATGTCTCCCCTGTAGGAGACTCCCTCTGGAACGGCCTCCCTGCCTCTCTCTGTCTTGAGCCAGATCTCCCTATTTTCTGGTAGCTCCTCCAGACCCTTCTTTTCTCCTCTTCTTTCTCCCTCCCTCTCCCCTGCTAACATACCCTTGCTCCTACTCCTCCTCCTCCTACTCTGCTGACTGGTACTTGGTGCCCCCTGAGTCTTACAGGACACCATGCCCCCTCCCCCGGACCAGTCCCCCTGCACTTGCCACCTGGCCCACCTTGCAATGCCACCTGACCTACCTTGCACTTCCTGGCTGGGATTGCACCTTGTTGTCACAGCCTCCCTCGCACTTAACTGTGAGCATGCTGCCCTGGTTGCACTTCCCCCTGTCCACTCTCCCCTGCACTCCGTGTTGCGCACGATCTGAATGTCACGAGGCCTAGTAAGATCATTTGTCTTGTCTTTTCTCTGTCCCCCTTCCTTGCCTTGTTGTGCCTTTTAACACTTGTGTATAGGTGCATCATAAATAACCAATCAATCAATTGAAATGGGTATTCTTAATTAGAGCAAGTGTTCCTTGTCTTTTCTGATGCCACAGGGGCAATGCCGGAAGTGGTGATTTAGAGATCTTGACCAACATGCCACGAGTTGGCAAAGAAAATGAGACCACTCCTAAATGAAAACGCTTTTGTGTAATCCTACCCAAAGTCTCGGGGCACGCTCTGGTACTATAAGGTACATTGTGCCCATTACAGATCTCACTCTGTCTCAGTGGTAGATAGGCATGATTGTATGAAAGCAGTGCCAACATTACAAGGACATATGAGTAAAAACACAGAAAGAGAACCCTGGTTATTAGACCAATGTGTGGGTCCCAATGTGAATTCATTGTGGCTACAACATTCCTCGCTTGTAAATTAAGAACTTCACAAGAATCCTATGGATATCCCATATAGGCATGAGGCTGCTTGTGATGCACAAAAACTAAAATGAATAAGTTTCAACCAGTTAATAATCATTGGTTTTCTTCAGGGTGAGCCCCATCTATTTTTAGGTGCTGGTATAGGGGCCAGTGGTAGCAAGTGATTCCACAGGAATCAATTAGATATTAAGGAGCTGTGAATAACAGCATTACCCCTGGGCAATGTTCCCTCTAAGCTGTGCGCATGTGCGCTTGCCCAGCTTCCTTCTGGGTGCCGCTCAGAAGATTTTTTGCAGCGCACACAGACCATTCTCACCTATTCAAAAAGATTTAATAAGGCAATTACCTGAAATTTTCTTTCTCTTAAAATAAGCAACTAGTCTTGAAATTATGCTCATTTGCATTACACTTCTATGCAAGGGTGACCCTAAACACCTAAAATCCCGAACAGCAAAATAAACAAACAAGAGGTAAAAAACTATATGAAAAACTGGCTCCATGAACAGAAGAATCTAACCAAGATATGCCTACCCACGTTAACCAAATAATGTTCCCTCACCACACATGACTCCTAAACTTGACTATACCACACTTTTACCTTAGGACTCTAACTTCTGCCCCAGAACACATTATTTATTTTTTTATTTTATTGGGTTTTGCAAACCTTTAAAATGAATACAACACATACACACACATATTAACATATATTCTATGACAATCACCATCAATCCGTCCATTTTCCATAATTTCCATTTCTAATGTCTATGGACACTGTTTCACCCAATATTACTGTTTACGGAAGATATTCCTTCTGTTGATGTCAAGCAAGTTTCTATTATTTCCAACAATCGCGTTAAAGGGAGTATTAACTTTAAGTCAGATCCTTGAAACATCAGATTCCACCAATCATCTGCACATAGGGAGGGATGGTTTAAGCTCCAGGGTCCCAAATGAATTGTCCACTCAGATCTTAATTTAGTACAAAATAGCACTAAATGTTTAAGTGATTCATTTTCCCTCGCACACAACCTACATTCAGGTGACAGATGATCGTAGCCCTTCCATAGGCGAAGCCGGTCAACGGTTTTAAACATATTTAATCAAAACAGTATGAACAGTCTACGCGCCTGCAGGTTGGGGAATAGTGCCACATAGTTCTGAAGAGTGTTGAAGGCACGTGATTCTAATGGCACGTCGCACATTTGGCTGGTGGCTGATCTCTCCACGCAAGTTTCATCCCAATCTGCACGCCAGATTTTAAGTTTGGCTGCGTCTGGGTTTTCATGAAGCATATCAATTTTGATGTTATATTTCTTTAGGATTGCTTCGCATCTATTTGTCCACATGTGAACCACTTTTGAATTATCAGGAGAGCCATTGTAAAAGATGTCAAATTGTGGAATCTGCGCACAAGTGCAGGTCTTTCGGTACAGGTTCAACAGGCTCCAACATATTCTTGCATGCATCGATATTAGAGCGAGCTTGTATCTTATAAACAACGTCTTCACACCCCTCGGAAGGGTTAGTACCTTGGTCCAGAAGCAGTTTTCTAGAGAAGCCCATGTCTCGTAAGGGCAACCAAGCGCATTTTCTGCCCCAGATATCCCAAGAAGGATAACCTTCTGCTGATAGAAAGACAAGACGGGTCGTAATGAATATTTACCAAATTTCTTATGGGTTATCAGTGCCTGGCTTGCTAGTTGGTTACATTTCTTTTTGGTTTTCGCAAACCACGGCCCGCCGTTCATAGCAGAACTTATTGTCATGCCAAGATATTGGACGTCTTGAGAGAGCTGGAAGGTTTCTTGTCCTAGGGACCATTTTATGCGTTTTCTATTGGATACTCCTCCGCCGTTCAAGCTCCGCAGTACCAATATTTCACATTTCTTGATATTGATTGCCAAGTTGTTGGATGTGACGCATCGTTGGACAACATTTAGTTTTCTTTGCAACCCGATAGGCGTCACATCCATAACGATTAAGTCATCTGCATAAAGCAGCCAGCTTAAATGTGTGTTAGCAACTTTCGACGAAAAAGATTTAACCTCGTTGATTGAGTCGCCTATATCAGAAATAAAAAGACTAAATATAGCTGCGGCCAAAGGACACCCCTGTTTTACCCCTTTAAAGGTGTCAATGGAGGCAGATAAGAAGCTAGATTGATCGAGGCGAACTCGAATAGAGGTCTTTGTGTGGAGTTCTCTGATGGCTGCTATTAAGTCCCACGGACACCCCCAACTCTTCAATTTTGACCACAAAAGCACTCTGTCGATGGTATCAAATGCGTACGAAAAATCCATAAATGCTAAATACACCTTTGTGTTTGATTTGATGTCCTCCATTTTGATTATATTTAGCAATAATAGGTTTAACGAACAGCCCACATGCTTTACAAAACCTGACTGACGTTTATCCACGTGGCATGATGAAATCGACCAGGCTACTAGTTTTTGCTGTAGCAATGTGGCGTAAATTTTGCCCAACACATCCAACAAAGCGACAGGCTGATAGTTCTTTGGGTTAGATCTGTCACCCTTTTTAAAGATGGGTACAATAATCGCACACTTCCAAGATTTAGGCGTCTGCTGTGCTTGGACTATCCTTTTGAAAAGTGTCTCACAAAACTCTGCCCATATCTCTGGGAACTGTTTGATGGTAAAGTTTGTGAGCCCATCGGGGCCTGGTGCTCGAGAATTTTTAGTTTTTTTGATTGTGTCCACTATATCATCTTCTGAAAAGACTAAGGCCCAAGGTTTAGAGGGCTTCGTTGTTGGAGTTTCCACAGACTCAATTGAATGATATAAGGCACCAAAGTGGGACATCCAGTCAGCTTCCGACACCATACATGTTTGAATAGCATTTTGTGGCGCATGTAGATTGTTAATAAGGTACCAAAAGTTTTTTGTGTTTTTATTTTGCAAGGTCCTCAGCATTCCTTCTGCATGGTTTTGCAACATAACATGCTTATGCGATTTTACCCAATTCTTGTACCGTTGCTTTGCGGTCTTTACTGTTTGTCGACGGATCTGTTCGTCTAGCGTCTTAGTGCGTCTTAATTCACTGCTTGTGTTTCAGTAGCTCCAAGTCAAAACTATGAGAGCGAACATAAGACTTGTTTTTAAAGCCGGCCTTTTTTAGGTTTAAATTGCATCAGTAGCTGATCGTATTCCAGAGTTTGACTGGCGTTGCAATACTCGCTTTTAAGATGTTCAAGCTTGTGCGTGTCTAGTCTTAGTCGAACTCTATTTGAGGCAGCCTGGATTTTATGCTGCCACCTAAGAGTTGGGCCTTTTGGTTTTGATGACAATTCTGCTACCAACATATCGTGATCGCTGACGTTTTTCTTTATAACCTTCATTGAGCTTGTACGTGGATGTAGGGGTTCTGAAAAAAACATGTAGTCGATTGTTGAGGCCAGACTTGCTTGATGCCAAGTATAGGCTGGTGGTATATCGTTCTGGATATTCCCATTTAACATCTGGAAGTTAGGAGCCGCCATCTCATCCGTCCATAGTTGGCCTAGTAATTTTTTCCCCGCGTCCAACGGTTTAAACAGGTCAATGTTCAAATCGCCACAGATGATTGTTTGGCCATCCAGAATTATCCAACAAAGCATCCAATATATCCATTATTTTATCTATGAATGCTTGTTTTCCGGCCCTTTCATGGTTCCAGTACGTGTTTACCAGCGTCATTAGATCAGTACACGTTCCTGAGGGGCCAAGAAATTCTTTGGAGGTTATCTGGATAAATGGGGAGTTGTTGATTGAATTTACAATCCTCCAGCCTGAAGATCTTCTAATAATAGTGAGTAAACCGGCCATTGGACGACCTTTTAAAGGTATAATTGCGGGGCTTAACGCAACCTCAAAATCACTGGTGATCGGGGCTTCCGATAACCATGTTTCCTGTAAGCAAACAATTTGTAGTTGCTCAAGCCAGTTTCAGGTAAATAAGTGTGAGAAACCACGAGTGTTCCAAGATGCCAAACTACACGTGTCCTGCAGTGTATTTTTTTGGCATTATTGTTGAGATTTAAAGCTCAATGCTTCGGACAGCCAGAGCCACTCGTGAGTTTCCATAGTGGGTTTCACAGAATGGGCTCTCAACCCCTCATTTGAAACCAGACGTGTGTTCCCATTAATTGTTATTCTTATCATGTCTTTATGGAAAGCTGTTTCCGTGCGTGACGTGGATAGATCTAGAACTGAGTGCTTTGATGATTGATAGTTTTTGACGACCATTTTAACTTTGTTGGTTTCAAGGCAGCAGCCTGATTTTTCTTTACAGTCAGTCAGATTCTTAGCTTCCAGTGTTTTAAAGGCAGAGGCTTCTGCGTGAGGCATGCAATATGCAGAATCGTCCACTCTAGGGACCACTGCCTGGGGCATGTCATCAAACTTATAAACGTTAAATCCTAAGGAAAACAGCGCTACATTGGCATCCATAATGGTTGACACAATCAAGGGCGATAGAACATGGAGGACAACTTTGTCGTTTCTTTTTACGTCAGGGAATTCCACATCATTCGAGCTTATTGCTCGCAATGCTGGCACCAAGTGAAGCAATCTGATGATGTTACCTTGATTCAGTATGAGTTTGTCAGAGGGTTCCAACCTCTCAATTATCAGTTTTTGAGCCAAAGTTGACCAGTTTGGGCTTCTGGGAGACAAACCTTTGGCGAATTGCACTTGCTTGGACGGGCCTTTTGGATCTTGTAATTGGCCTGTGCGGCTACCAATTTCACACTCCTCAGGAGGACTTTTTTGGTCTCCTTTTTTCTTCCAGGACACTGGGTTGGCTGACACGCGAGAGTTGAACCCTGAGTCATTATTACAATAGAGGTGTCGAGATACGGTGTAATCAGTGGCTTTTTGTTGTAGTGATAATAATCTCTTTTGAGAGGATAGCACATGAGGAAATCCATCATCTGAGTTGAAATTACTATCAATATTACCATCTACTTTTGTGCATTTATAGCACACTTTGTGCCCAATATCCTCATTTGCACGAGTTAATTGTGAATTTAGTCTTTTCACTGGGTGTCTGACCATTTTAGTTGATGAATACGGCACCCCCTGTGGGAATGCTCATTACAGATTTTGTTCATTGTAGTCAAATTTACCAATACTTTATTTGCAATACCCAGAGAGTCTCTTCTATTTTCTTTTTGTATAACGCCAACCTTAGAAAACGCAGTTTCTTGTGACACTGTTGAAGATGTTTGATCGCTACTAACTACACGTCATCCAATAGTGCCTCACGCTGGGGGCTGCCGAGCGTTGCGGCCAGTGAGCCGACATTCGCCGGAGTCTCGCGCGGAGGAACGCACACGCCAACCTCCTCACCGGCACCCAGAGATCTCGACGGGAACACGCCGGCGTCTCCCCCCTCCTCAACCCCCACCCCCAGAGGGGAAACGTGCCTCCACTAGCACCGTCTCCCACCCCTCCAAAGCCTCCCTCCACCCAACCTCCCCGGGCCAGCCCACGACCGTGCCAGACAAGACGGGTCCAGCCCCAGCAGCAATAGAGCCTCCACAAGCCTCGCAGCCATAAGCCGCCAGGACCAGCCCCCTCTCGAGAACCGTGGAGGAGGCAGGGCATGGTAAGTCCACCACGGCCATGACTGCAACAGCTTTGTCGAAGCCAGGGGCATTGTCTTGTGGATTGAGATCATTTGAAACAGTTTGCATCTCGTTGTGCAATGTACACGGAATCAGGGCGGCAGTCTCCGCCCCCATCTCCCTTCCTTCGTTGGAAAAACAGTCAGTAGATAGCAGACCTACCGCTTCAAACGACTCTGCCACAGCCATTACGGTGCTTGGACTACAAGTTTTCCTGGGCTCGAGAGTACCGTGGGGAGGGGAGGGGCTTGTAATCTTCTGCAGTTAACACACATGAGTAATAACGACTTACTTTGATGCTTGAGTCCCGCTGGGTAGGTAAGTCGGTAGCCGCCCCTTCTCGTTTTTTTGGGCGCGAGTCCTTAAAGCAGAGGATGTTGAATTAAAATCCGGCACCTGTGTCCACTTTAAATTAGAGCCCCACCAGCTCACCACTCACCACAGCCTAACAGCCAGGAAAGTCCACAGGCCTTCACTCCACAGGGCTTAACGCCACAAGGGCGCTTGAGGCAGCCTTAAGTAGTCAGCTGACCCTCAGCTGTTAAAGGCACACACACCTCAGATGGAAGAAGTAGGAATGATAGACTCCAATCGTGGAAAAACTGGTCTTTCTCCAACAGGCACTCGCTACAGCCTAACAGCCAGCAAAGTCCACAGCCCTTCACTCCACAGGGCTTAACACATTAAGATACTACCAGACAACCTTGACTCTTCCTCACTTGGCTCTGCGAACCTACATCCACCTGGTTTATGTTGTAATATGAATAACGTTTACACGACAGAATTTCTGTTACTCATTGTGTCTTAACAAAAGCGGCACCCACACTATACAATCGAACTACTAGCTCAAATAACGAATAATGACTAAGTAAGAAGGCTACTTGGATGTGTGACATTGTCCCATACTTCCTCTCCTTTTGCATATGTCACACAAATGCTTCGAAGTGGTTCCCTTGCAACTTAACGCATTATAAAAATCTAATATTAATTTTCCCTCTAAGGATTTTGAGAAGACAAATGTGATGCTCAGCGTCTCCTACTTTAGCATCACTAGCATTACCCTATAAGTGGAGAGCAACATTGCAATATCATTTACTTTGCCTACAATGGATAATGGGTATGGACTATGCCTGGGATTACTCGTCCATGGTATCACGGCACAGGATATTCATACATGAGAATGCTTTTCACACAATCTACATCGTTTCCAAGTGTTCAGAGTTCCTTTGGGAATAGACCTTCACACATTATATGGTAACTCGCTGCTATACAAAAATTGTTTCACTGAGCACTGCATAATCCTACACACTGATATATGGGTGGGGTATGCTGCAAACAATCTTGTATGCACTGCAAAATAATTGTGTATATGCAGAGTCATGACATTCTTAGAAATGCATGTAATATGTTGAGGCATTAAAGATGCCTTGCATACAAAGTATTGTGGGCCTGCAAATATCCCAGCAAGTGTTTACGTCTGCAATCCCTCACTTTTTACAATGCTCTAGCAACTAGTATTGGTGGCTAGCACAGGGGCCGGTGAACGGTATGACTGGAAGAGCATAGGTCATCACTCCTTGTGGGTGATGAACAAAGCAGCAACTTTTAAAAACCAAGTCCAACGTTTCGGCAGTACACTGAAGAAAATGTGTTGCTTGTTTGCTAAAGGATAGAAAAGTCTAGTACCCGTCTAGACAACAGCACCTTTTTTCTTTCTATGCTCAGCTGCTGAGGGCTTTTCCAATATAACCATGTGCTCTGTGTGTATCGTCTCTAGTATCCCTTTGCATCTTATTTAACCGATAACAAAGAATTACAGAAGAGGGATCCATAGTTACTGAAGAAGGCATTCATTCAGTTGTATCTCTGATGAATTGATGCTATTAACTTCAAAGGCATATATATGTTATTTTCTTCAGCAGGGCTCCATAATAGACCTCAGTAAAGCGCTTGTTTAATTTTGTCTAGGCTGTGCTGTGGAACGGTTGGCAAAACTTTAGACTTCATTATGTGCCCTGTCATTTCACTTCCTATGTCAGAGGTCAAATCAGATTTTGCTCCCTACTTGGAGTCTAATGATTTTTCTGGGAGTAAAGACGTTATTAGCTTTGCCAATAGGGATACTTTCTGTTTATCAAAAGATGTTCTTCACCTTAAAATTCCTCTTGAAATCGGGCATTAATATTAGTTCCTTCCTATGCTAGTGATTTACTGGTCACTAATTGAAAAAATATCAGTGGAGCTTTGTGGGTTGAATCAACAATATGTTCATTGTTTCTCATTTTTTATTAGGCACTTTTTCATTTTTTAGAGGGTAAATCTTGATGGTGCATATGTCTCTTAGCTGTAGGCTGGTGTTATAACTTCCCCGCAGGTGAACGTAATGTGGATAGTAAGCACAGGCACAGGAATTTATGATCATATTTTGAGGTGCAGTTATTCTGATGTAATTTTCATCCTTTCACAAAATATTAGAAGCATGTTCTCCTGGCCCTTGAATTACTTAAAGTGGCACTTGAACTCCTGTTACATGAAGCATGTTTGGCACATTTATTTTAATTACCATTAATTGATCTGCAAATGTTGTATTCTGTCTGAATTTCTTGACGGCCACATCAGTTATGACAAGAGATATGTGTGTTTTGTAGTACACATGAGTGATTATCAAGTGGCATAAAACATTTGCAAGGTACTGTGGCAGATGTAGAAGTCTTGGACTGGTTGAGTTCTCTTTATAATCACATATGCCATATTTTATTTTAGCCTGTGTGTTTTGAAAAATTATTGCAAGATTTGTCAAGAATTGCAGTTGCTGGGAAGAGGAAATTTCTTTTCAACCGCTCTTCGCGACGGTAGATCACTAAATACACATGCTTACAAAGTGGCTTACCTCAGTCAGTTGCGCACATGGAAAATAATGTGCGCACAACAGCCAACCAGTTCTGCACATAGAGAAAAATAATTAGAGGGAACATTGCCCCTGGGGCACTCTCACTTGGAGGAATGTGAATTTCTTCTAGCACTGTGGGAAACCCCTGTGGGAAAATAATGGAAAAACAAGTCAGTGGAATCCCCATTTAAATATTCATTACTCCTTTAGGATATGCACACAACACTACACATACAGATATCTGTAATTCCCTCCAGGGCTTCAAAAAGGTATACTAGAATCCACCAATTCTAAACTGATATAGCAGGCCTCAGAATTGGCACTCAGTAATGGTGAGCTGTGTGCATGTGGAGAACTGATGGGACAAACAACCCGTTATGACAGACTAGTAGATTGTAACTTGAAATTTGCACCACTGCTCCCAGAGTAGCCAATATCTGAATTTTACTCCTTAATAGCATTTTATGGATTAGGCTCAAGTGAGTGCTTATGTCACTCACTTGAACCAGATAAATACCTTTCAAACGTGAGGTGCTTGATGGTCAGAAAACTACTTCCCATACATGACACTCTTTGGGAGTGCAGCCAGTAATATTTAGTCAATTCCTCTTATGTTGGTCGGGGACCTTAGTTTAATTTGTGAACACTTCTAAAATGCTACGGTGATCAGGATACCCCTCTTAGTTACCTTCTTTGCATATTGACAACTTGCTGGCCAAATAAACTGGTGACCAGATCAAAGTGTGAAGAGAAAGTGGGAAAACTGTCAGATTAGGGCATATTATCCTTCTGTAACATGTGAGGAGTCGGGAATGAGACGGTGACACAAGGGATTCATGGTTTTGGTCAAAGATCTTTATTAAAATAAAAGAGGGTTGGGAAATGCCTCTCTGTCCCTGGTCTAAGGGTTTTTTTGCCGACTGTGCACTGGGACCCCAACCGGCCCATAGAGCTGGGGGTTGCCCAATAGCACTTTAAGATGAGGCAGCAGCTCCCGTGAGATGGATGGGGATGCAGATTAATATTCACGCATCAAATCAATAATGACAACTCGATGGTTTGACAAAGGGTGTCCATTTAATGAGAAGTACAAAAAACGGGGAGTTAATGAATATCAGCAATCGCTCGATCTTCCTTCTCGCTTCAACTCCAATGAACTTCATAAAAAAACACATAATTTAAACTAAAAACTCGTCATCACTGACATGTAACGCTTATAATGTTGCATGCAATTCTACTAGTACTAGGAAGGTAACTTTAATATAAGTGCTAATCTGTATATGGTAACTGAGTGAGGGGATTGGACAAACACTGTCGGGTGGGGGCATCTAAGCCCTTCCTTCAAAATGGCCACTGTAGCCGTCACTAAAAGTATGACGTCTCATTGGTTCTACTAACTATAGGACCCTAGATTACTTGGTCCACTATGATTGGGCTGCCAACGACCCCACTGTAAGAGGATTCAATTCAACACTACAGCTAAGTCAACGCCTAGTCTATAATACTGAATGAAAACCCTTATTGATATATCTTTAGGTCCAGTTCATGCGTTCTGGATGACTACCCCTATATAACACCCCTCTCTTGGAATCCCCCTGACCCCACTGAGCCAAGAAGTAGTTCTGTTTTGCAAGTTAAAAGGGTTTATTTGATAATTTAAACAATAGATATATATATGACACTTTATAATAAATTAATAATTGAATATCACACTTAATCTGATATGATACAGATTAACAACAGAGAATCTGGCACTAGCCCACTTCTTATAATCACTAATGAGTTGACATGAAATGGATAAGGTAGCACACTGGTAAATAGGAACAAAAGAAGAAGGTGGTACAAAATGCTTTATAGAGTTCAAATGGATGCAAGGTTGAATGAATGAAATGCAGTATAGAAATACTCAATATGATTTCAACAAAACAATGTAATCACTTTTCTCTGGCAATTCCCTCCCCCTCCCTTGATGCAAGGCAAGGAAATGGAAGGAAACACACAGTTCTCAGAAATGCAATCAAATGTGATTCAGTTCAATCCCAGCAAGCTTACAGAAAACAGATAGGAGTTTTGAAAACACAGGCCCAAATGCTTTGATATGTGCTAGCAATGGATGAGAAATATGCTGGAAATGCTTTTTAATTCCCTTTCAGAGGTTCAGGGTGAGTGGTATCTAGTTAATATTAGTCCAGGCTCACACTAGCAATGATGCAGGGATAGTTAGCAGGTTAAACGAATTTCTGGCAAATGGAAAGCAAACAGCAGCAGTTTTTACATGTGAAGAAATTGCAAATCGCGGTAAAATTCGCGGATGCGTGTTCCGCGATTGCGGTAAAACTATAAGGGGTAGGAATGCGGTTCTTGGTACGATTCAAAGCTACGATTCTAAACTATCAGAGGAAAGTTACTGCAAGTCTCTAGCCCAAACGGTCGCGGAGATATGAGCGATTTAATAAAGGTCGTTTTTGGGTTTGCAAATTTCAAAAGCTCAAAATGACAAGTGCAGCTTGCAACTAGAAATGACAGGTGACAGCTAGGAGGCAGTTCTACTTAGGTTAAATAGATTGAATTAGATGAATTTAAACTAAGAGATTGGTTCTACACAGTTCTGCTGGGTACTCGCACTATATTCTTGAGTGAAATGGGCCTCGCCACGGATCTGGTCAGGGTTTTAGACTGGACTCTGGTCTGGTCTGGTCTGGTCTGGCCTCTGCACTTCACAGTGCTCTGGGTCAGCTCTCTCTGCTGGTCTGGGTCTCTCTGGGTACAGCACTGCTTTCTCTCTGGTCTGGTCTCTTAGTTCTGGATAGATTGAAGTCTCTAGTTTGGCTTTCTGGAGGTTGATGGAGGTAAGTATGGATTTTTCCGGCAGAGCGTCCCGCTGCAGATGGATTTGGAAGGTGCCTCTCTGTCCTGTCTGTCTGCTTTTATGTGTTTAGAATGTGGGTGTGTTCTAGCATCACTGACCCTACCTCTCTCTCAGCTTCTAATTGGTCAAACTTTCATTCGTCCCCTGATTGGCGAACTAAGTTGTGTCAGAGTGATGTCAGCCATTTATGATCTCTTCAAGAACCTCCCTTATCATCTGTGCACCCAAATCTATATATGATCAAAATACATACTTCAGAGTTACACAGTTGTTTGAAATTACATATACATGGTGTGGCTGAATTTAGCCATGTCTCTGTCCAAATCTGCTGTTTCTAGGAGCTTGCATTCACAAATGGCAACTTCTAGCACTTTTTAATGTGCTAAACAACATTGGATCTTCATTAAATTTTATACAACTGTTCCTCACATATCTACCCACATACCAATGCATTTTCGTTTGTCTAGCTGAAACAGGGAGTCTGTAATATTAATAAACAATGGGGTTTTGCCCCAGAACATCACACAAATTCGAGTTTGGCCTTGAATTAAAGGTACATTTTTTAAATTAAAGCTCTCAAAGTTATACATTTCTGTCGTTTGATTACAAAGAGTTATCAGTGTTTTTGTAAAATATATATTTTACTTTCAATTCAGTCCTCAGAGTGTTGAAGTCCGCCTCCAAGACTTGGGTGGGTCAGTCCTCTGGGCAGGCAGGGCTTTGTTGACATTACCAGTCAAAATCAACATATTCCTTTCAGAGGAAAGGGGCCATTGTGTGGTCTCTGGGAAGCTCCCAGCCAGTCTGCCTTCTATCAATCAAGAGGTCATGTGAGATTCTAACTCCTGGTGTGAAGCTCTTGAGGTGAGAGGGTTTCCCAGGCTTCAGGCCTCTGGGAACAGCATGTGGCTAATTTTTAATTAAAATGCAGCCTTTGAAGTCAGCTAAGTCAAATCCCTTTGTCAGCTACTGCACTCAGTTCTCCTGTCAGAGTTTAGACCGCCAGCTCCCCCTTGAGGATTTTGTTGGTCCTGCATGCAATTTTGGGATTTTCTTGGATTAATGCATTCTAAACAGGAATGGTTCTTACATGGTAGTAAATCCTTGCTTAACATTGTTTTGATGGGGCTCCTTACAGTAAAATGGTTATGTGGAACCCCACAAAAGGGTTGAATCTTTAAAGTGGTCCAATGAGTCACGATTTCAGCAACTTTTTGACATCAGTAACAGTGGATTTTGTTAACAAAGACCTTTCTTTACACTGGTGGGTGGCAAGTTAGGTAACCATTTTGGTGTGCGCACAACTGCGCAGCTCTCCTGGATTCTGGGATGAAATGATGGGCGGCGACAGCGCATCCCCATCTTTACCCACTCCAATTATTTATTTTTGTTCTGGGGCAAAATGATGGGCAGCGACAGCTTAATCCCCATATTTACCCCGTCTAATGATTCCACATGGGTCAAAACCCTCCACAAACCCCCCCGCCCGACTGCGCTTTGACTTGAGTCGAGGGGGAGTCGGTTGCAAGGGAGGTTTTGAACCCTGGCGCTGGTATGTCCACATTATCTTCTTCCAATTCTGTAGATGGCACAGTTCAGCATCTTTTCCTCCATCTGGTACTGATCGATCAGTTCTCCTCGCCGGTCCTGATGGGAATATTGGGCGGTACCCCGAGCCCATTGCGTCTCTGCTCCCGGTCTCCGGATCGTCCTCCTTGGCCCGTCTCCAGGTCTTCTTTCTCCTAGGACGACAAAGGAAGAGCGGCAATACCTACTCATAGACGTTTTTCCACCACTGTCGAGATAGTGGGGCAGCATATGCATTTCATCATAACGAAACATTACATTCTTATTTTGAAAAAAAAACAGTATAACTAAGAGACAGTTTCATGCAAATCACAATATTTTAGAGACTAGATGTGGTATGTTTTATGATTGGAACTGAATTAGTCTGAGACAGTACCCGCTAGGATTCCAGAGGATTCCTCCAGTTGTTGCAGAGTGTGCCTGGGATGGCAACATTTCAACTGGTTTATGTGTACCCACTTGTCTTCCCCCTCTGCCAAAGGACCTTTGGGGATGTGGATTTTGTAGGCCACAGGGGAGATCTTATCGACGATCTCAAAGGGTCCCTTCCATGTAGGCAAAAATTTACGCTGCTTGGCCTGGTTCCTTTGGAAGTTGTATAGATAGACCCGGTCTCCCACCTGATATTCCTTCCTGGACGTTTTCAGGTCATAATGGGTCTTCATGCTATCAGCTGATCTTTCTAGATTCCGCTGAGCATAAGCAAAAGCATGTTGAAGGTGTTTCCTTAAATTCTCTACATACTCATGAGTAGTGGAGGCATTTATCAGTGTCTGCTCTTGGGTCCTATAGAGCAAATGCTGAGGAAGCACCATCTTGCGCCCAGTCATCAATTCAAATGGTGACATTTTGGTTGTAGATGAAGGGGTAGATCTGATAGCCATTAGGACCAGAGGTAATCGGATATCCCAACTTGGCCCAGAATCTGCCACAAACTTCTTTAATATGCTCACAATTGTCCGGTTATATCTCTCTACTGCCCCAGAAGAAGCTGGTCTGTAAGCAATATGCAGCTTTCTCTTGACCCCCAGTATCTCCCACATCTTTGTCATTACTTCACTGGTGAAGTGGCTACCTCTGTCTGACTCAATCCTTTGAGGTAGACCAAAACGGGAAAAGATGTGGTTAATCATCAAGGCAGCTGCAGTTTCTGCCTTGCAGTTTGGGGCTGGGAGACATTCCACCCACTTGGTAAACAAGCATGTCACAGTCAACATGTACTTATTCCCCCTAGCCGAGCGAATCACAGGGCCTACAAAGTCGATTTGTAAATCTGACCATGGCAGTGTCATCCCCCGCTTTTGTAAAGGCGCCCGGTGTGTGAGGGATGTCGGCTGAAATTGTGCACACACAAGACAACCCTTCAAATATTGGTTGAGGTCCTGGCCCATGTGTGGCCAGTATGCAACCTCTCTTAAGATTTCCAGTGTTGTGTGAAACCCCCTATGACCGGCGGTGGCCGCATCATGGGCGTGACTTAACATCAGGCTTCGGAATGAGGTAGGAACCACCCACTGATCGTGGCCAGCTTTGGATTTCCTTACCAACAAACCGTCTTGGATCCGGAACATTTTTGGACATTTCATCAACACTCTTAGGTCCTCTTTCCCAATGTAATCGGTATCCGTCAGGGGAAAGTTCTCAGGGTCCTTAAGGTGTTGGTAAAATTTACCAATAATTGGATCCCCCTTCTGAGCGGTAATCAAATCAGCATCAGGGGTCTCCTTACTCCATTGTGCAATTGAAAAGTCGTTGTGAGCATTTGTCTGGGACCTAGTGATAGCAGTGACCTGGATTTCCCCCAACAGGGACTCTATCTCAATTAGATCCCCTTGGATGGCCCCGGTTTTGGCCAGCTGATCAGCTAAGTCATTTCCAGTTTTGTCTGGTCCCTCTACTTTGGAATGACCCTTGATCTTTTTCCAATAGATGGTCATCTCATTCGAGGTGACCAGATCATCAATGTTTTGGATCAACTTCCCATGTTTCAAGGGTTTGTTGTTAGCACATAACATGCCTCTGGTTTTCCAATTAACCAGGTGCTCCACGAACCCGTTCCGTACATAATCCGAATCTGTGATTATGACCAGTTCGTGGAGTTGATGCTGGACAGCAGTGAGGATGGCCTGATGCACAGCCATCAATTCTGCCACCTGACTACTTCGGGGACCAATTTTGTATCCAGCGGAGGGTTCTGGGGACTCATTCACCCATGCATTCCCTACGCCGGCCACCAGTTCTTTCTCCCCGTTGTTGTCAACATGGTAAGAGCATCCATCCACATAGACAGTGGGCATTCCCTCACACTTGTCTTCTTCAAAGACTTTGTGTGGGGAATTAAGGTATGCCTCCATGTTGTCCTTGATTTTTAGACTTTCGTCCTCGAGACAGTTTTCTCTGGCACAATCATGCAAGTCAGCCAGACCTTGCGCGAGTGGACTCTTCTTGTTTTGGCCATATCTGACCTCCACAGGAAAGCCTTGCATTGACAGAATCCAGGAAGTAATTCGGGAATTACTCACATTTCCGGCCCGGATTCTGTCACTTTGGAGATATTGCAGAGGCTGGTGTGGAGTCTCCACTATGATGTGTTCCCCCTGGATAAACGGGCGGTAATTCTTCAATGCCCACACCGTTGCCAGGAGTGCCTTCTCACAATCGTTGAATTTTTCCTCCACAGAGGATAAAGTTTTGCTCGCATAGGAGATTACTTTATTGACCTTGTCATGCTTTTGATATAATACTGCCGTCAAGCACGTATTAGAGAACCCTGTCTCCAGGAAGAACTCCTTGTTTCTGACCGGGTAAGCTAGGCAAGGCGCTTGTGAGAGGCTTCTTTTGAGTTGTTTTACTGCCTCGGCTTGTTCTGGACCCCATTCCCACTTGACCCCCCCCCTTCAGGAGATGAATCAGGGGTCTGGTGATCTCTGCGTAGCCCTCAATGAACTTTCTGCTGTAATTAGTCAGTCCAAGGAGGCTCCTTAGTTCCCGCAGAGTTGTGGGGTCTTTCAGTTTCTGAAGTGCTTCCACTTTCTTTTCCTGGGGACAGAGGCCCTGAGGAGTAATCTCATGCCCCAAGAAATTAACACGGGTTCTACACCACTGTGCTTTCTGAAAGGAAAGTTTTGCTCCGGCGGCCCTCAACTGTGTCAGAACATAACGGATCTCCGCTATGTGTTCCTCAACAGTTGAGCTTTTGATGAGGACATCATCTACATAAGCCAGGTTACCCCTTGCACCCAAGTCAGGCATGGCCTTGTGTAGAAAAATGTTGAATTCATTGCCGGAGTTGAGGTATCCGAAGGGAGTCCGGGTCCAGGTGTAATGCTGGCCCCCAAAGGTAAAAGCCAGCTTGTATTGGTCCTCCCTACTGACAGGCACAGTCCAGTATCCATTGGTCAGGTCTATTGCAGTGAATACCTGTGACCCCTGGATCTGGGCCAGCCCTTGGTCAATGTAGGGCAGAGGCCATCGGGAAGTATGGACCCGTTTGTTGAGCTCCCTGAGGTCGGCACAGAGTCTCCACTGGCCGTTTGGCTTCAATATTCCCAGCACCGGATTATTGAAGGTGCTGTGGACTGGACGGATTATTCCCCGTGACTCAAGGTTCTTAATTATTTCAGTAAGGGACTCCATTGATGCGAGAGGCAATCGATATTGCTTCACAAACACAGGAGTCATGCCAGGGTCGGTGGGGATTCTTGTTGTATGGATGTCAGTACGACCACAGTCATATGAGTCTACCGCAAAGAGATCTTGGAAATCCAAGAAAACTTGTTTCAACTTTTGCTTTTGTTCCAGAGTCACACAGGCATCAGCTAGGTTGACTCTCTCTTCCACCATCTGCCTGAAGCCTGGAAAGACTTCTGGTTTGGCTATCTCCGCGGCCTCCTCCAGCTGGGTGGAGAAGTCCCTGGTCAGAGTGCTGATTTGGACCGGAGGCTTCAGGTGGGAAAGGCAGCCCTCATGTACCTGGAAAATCACCTCATCCCTCCTGAAGTCACAAGTCACATCTTCCTTACCATAGGGGCAGGAAGTGTACACCAGGAAGTTCCCCCCATGCCGGGTAAAAATCCTGTCTGGTGTTGTATTGTCATCACTGTCACTGTCAAAACAGTCCTTGGGGATTGGTCCTAACAGTTCGTTACCTAAATCCATGGAAAAATGTCGGTCATCAACCGCCATTCCAATAATGGTGCCTGCGGCTAGAGTAATACTCTTTAAGTCGCTGTTATCCACCTCTATTGGAATGGTGTCATGTTCTATGTTGACTAATGGTGTTGGGTTTACCCCCAACCCTTGCTGTTGGAGAGAAGCATTTAGATGTATGTAAGCATCAGGGTTTTTCAACTGTTGTCCCCTTTTAACTTTCACTTCCAGGGAGAATTGTCGGGTCCTTTCTGGGATGGTGACTTCCTCTTTAACCTGAATTTCAACTGCATACGGTAGCAATTGAGCTGACCTAAATGCTTTTTCTGGATCATCAAAGCCCATGGGATTATCCGCTAATCGGGACCAAGCTTTGCAGTTTATTAGGTCCAAACTAATGGCAAAGCGATTGAGAATGTCACTGCCTAAGTAAAAGGCGGCAGTGACGTCTCGCACGACCCAACAATTATGGACTATGCTCTTGTTGCCAATGGAGATTTTGAGCATACACCTGCTTGGCAGGAGATGTTTTGAATTGGGTGCTTCCAGGCCCATTTCCCATTTGTCTATCAGTTTGAAGGTGGGAATGGCTGGATCTTTTGGAAGTTGGCGAAACATGGCTTCGCTGATGAAGCTCTTACCGTTGTTCACACACACTCGAGCGAGAACAGAGTCCTTCCCATCATTTAACTGAACAGGGATGAACAACTGCTCTCCAATTTGCTGAATATCAGCCAGGCTTTGAGCTGATTTCACATCTTTCTGGACTATAGGAGTGGGAGTTTCTGATTGTGGATTAGTATAGAATCTCAGAGTGTTTCCTTCCAGCGTGGAATACCACCTTAAACTGGAAGGAAGGTTGATTTTCAGAAATAGAGAGGTCCCCCCATCACCAGTCTGTTGTCCTACTGCTATAACTGTCACGTCTGGAATTTGGCTATTCTGGAAGTGAAATTCTACTTGGTCAGATTTTTGTTCAACCATGTGGCATGTGCCGTTTAAACTAACATGGTTGACACTCTGTTTTAATTTTATCGGTCGGCTAGTCTGGGTCCAGAGGACCTTGTTTACGCAATCTATTAGGGGTGACAACCTTCTCAGGAGGTCATTCCCTAGTAAACAAGGGGTGCCCTCTGGGGTCACAACTATGACCGGGTGTTTCAACTTATGTCGCCCAATTTTAATGTCCAAATCTGCCGTCCCCTCGACGGGAATTTCCTTCCCGTCAAAGTTCTGCAGTTGTCCAGGAAGAGAGGTGAGAGGAATTTGGTAATTCTCTCCCCTTCCTGCATTCAGTTCATCAAAGGCCCTTCTGGACAGAAGGGTAGCTTGAGATCCAGTGTCCACCAGTGCCGAGATTGTACCCTGCCCCTGTACTTGTACCGGGGCATAATATCTTCCCTCCTTCTCCTCAAGGGGGCACAGGTAATGTACATTTTTGGACAACTGGTGGGCTAACTTTCTGGTTTTGGACATCGCTAGCGAAAGGGATTTGGGCAGAATCTTGTGGAGAGCCTTGGGAATCTGAAAGAAAAATTTTGCAACTGGAGATCAGAGCCATTGTGGGTTCCCCTGGTTCCGGTTCTGGGCCGCCCCCCCCTTTTTGGAGGCAGTCCCCAGGATGGGTTTGAACCAGGGGATTTTCTTGCTGTTGGTTCTGGGATGAGATGGTGGGCGGCGGTAGCTCAGTCTCCACATCTCCCCAGTCTGGATTTGCGTCCCTAGGGACCCATTTTTCTTTGGGAGGAGTTCCCCCCTCTCTGAAGGAGAAGATCCTTTTCCCAGGATCCCCTGAGGATCCCTCTCCCTCAAATTGGAAGATCTGTACCTCCTCCTCAAACTGAGTCTGTTTGGGTCTTTTGTTTCTCCTACCCCCCCTCTGCTCCTTAGGAGGCAGACTTTCAGGGGCAAGAGATTTTGTTTCCGGTTCCTGGGTTTCCAGGGGCTGTTTACAAGTAAGGAAGGAAGCTTCCTCCAAGGCTTTACACCCCCCTTCCCCTTGTGCCTCCTCCCTGGGAACCGGTGAGTTATCGGGGTGCTGCCCCCGTCATTGTTCTGGAGCACCAGGTCCAGAGTTGGGTGCGTTCTGCGCCGGCACGCCCATCTGAGGGTTCTGCTGAGCCCTCAGTATATGACCCATATCCCGCGCCATGTTTTGAACCTGGCGCTCTAACTGGGAAACCCGCTCAGGCTGATACGGGGCCCTGTTTTCTCCCCTGGGCTGATCCCGGGAAGGGTAGCTGTCCCTCTTCTGGTAATACCCCGGGTTGGGAAGATTTGGGTACCCCTCCACCCTTGGCCTCCCCTCTCCCGGATTCAGTGGTCTGGGCTCAGGGAATTGGGGAAAGAAGGATGGATGGTTTTGGGGCTGAAAGTCGGGAGGATATCTGGGGAAAAAGTTCTGCCCAGGGTTTGGTAAATTTCTGCCCTCCTGTGGGAAGTTTGGAGGGAAGTTCCCTGGGTTAGGTGCTTGGCTGGATCCCCCCCCTTGGGCTGGAGGAGTCCACACATAACCCAGGATGGGTCTGTTACCTTTGTAGCGAGGACTTACATAGTCAGGAGAGCGAGGGACCCCATTTGTGGGGCTGCCTCCCTGGCTCCCTGTCTGTGACTGGCCCGAGGACCTTCTGGGCCTAGCATTATTAGGTGCAGGTAGGTTTTTAGGCCCCCCCATCTCCAGATCCAAAACGGGGGTGACCTTTACCTCTGCCACCTTGACAGCAGCAGGGGTGCTGTTGGCTTTGGGGTTTTTCTGGGCATTGCTTTTATTTTCTATGGGCTTCTGCACCTCATAGATCCGGGTAGCCTGTTCAATGACCCAGTCTAAAGATCTTTTCTCATGAAAATCTCTCACGAGCTGGGTCATTATATATTTGGGCAAGGCATGGAAAAATGTATTGACAAACTCTCTACTATCTGTGCGCACCCTTCTGGTGGTTTGCGCAAAAGCACGCTTTAACTCCTGCACAAATTCTCGTGGGGCCTGATCCTCCCCACATTGCAAATTGTAGGCCGCCTTGCGAGCCTCTTGAGGATTTCTGTGAACAGAAAAATGTTTCAGGATGGCCGCCTTATATGTGGACCATCTTAAATGATTTTGGTCCTCCAGCCCCGCAAAGAAACTGGAGTATTCCGGGGAGAACGTCCACTTTACATATTGAATACAGCTTTGGCTGTCCTTCAAATGGAAAGTCTCCATCATTTGTTCAAACAACTCTAAGTGCTCCCAAACAGAATACTTAGCGTTCTTATGGTAAGGCGTGATGACGCTCCTGATCGCCTTAATCTGCTTTAAGGGGTCCTTAAGCAAGGCCCTTTTTGCCTTATTGGCCTTTTTGGTTCGGGTAACCCTTGTCCATTCTTCCTCGGACTCAGAGGCACTGCTCCCAGAGGTTCCCGTCTGTTCTTCCAGGTTTTCCCGGATTCTGCGAGCCTGGGAATGGCTGGCAGAATGTGGGGACCTGGTCTCCTGTGTCCTGCGCAGTTCAGAGGAGTCTTCAGATTCCTCCTTGCTGCCAGGATTTGATGGGTACCCCCTCCACTGACCTAACTGGGCAGAGGTTTTCAGGATGCCCTTAATGGGCCTACTCTCCTGGGGTTCCCCATTGAACTGTACTGTACTTGGGTGCCCATACCCGGATGCCCACCCCTCCATTCCTGAGTGGTACTGGCCTATGAGCCCCATACTCTTAGCTGGATAGTGATCTGCCATCCCTGCGGCCCTGTGCTCATGTGCGCCAGGGGACATGGGGGTGGTAGAGTCCAGGGACTGGGGAAAATGAAGGCCCCTGGTGTTAGGGCTCCTGCGGTTATGGTCAGGAATCTCTTTCCCAGCGGACCTCATCTCTATCCGCCCCTGCTCCCTGTTGCAATGCAAGAGCCTGCATTTGTGCTTTCAGTTCCTCTGTTAAGGCCTTACTCGACTCTATCAGTTTCTCCTGCATCGCTACCTGTTGCTGGAGCCTATCATTGTGTTGACAGAGGGCCTCATTCTCCCTCTGTGCTTCCTGGTTGGTCCTGGAGAACTGGGCCAGTCTTTGCTGCAGGAGGTTTACCTCCTGGGCAATGTCCCTATTGGCCTGCTCCTTTCTTGCTAGAGCATCTTCCACCCTTCTGGTGTGCTCTACCAAGTTCTGGTTTTCTCTTTGGAGATCACCCAGCCCCTGGTGGGCCAGGTGATTTTCTTCCATTTTTCTTTTTAAATGGCAGACTTCCTGGCCTAAGGCGTCTCTTTCCTGACTAAGAGCCTGCATTTGTGCCGCCAGGTCGTCCCTTTGCCTTTGGAAGGCACCAGCTTTCTGGCGCTCCTGATCAAACTCTGCCTGGGTATCCAGGTCTTTCAGAATCAGTTTATTGCTCTCCTCCTTCACTCTATCTAGGTGGCCTTGCAGGGTGACTACCTGCTCAGCACATGCCCTATTGAAGTCTAGCTGTTGCTCCAGCTTTTTCTGGCTTTGCAGTAGGGAGTCCAAACCTTCTTGGTGTTCCTTCTGCAAGGCCAGAAATCTGGTATCCTGTTCTGACTTTTCCTTTTGCAGCACATCCATATCCTCCTTTATTTTAGTGATGTACTGTCTGGTCTCATTTTCTGACTCCTGGCTTCTGTGCAGCCTTTGCTCAGAAGAGTCCAGATCAGATTGGGCCTTCTCTAACGCCATCTGTTGCCTTTTTGCCAGATCATGGCCTTCAGCACTTTTATCCTGTATGGCTCCCATGTATAAATATAAATATGCCGCTATCCTAACAATCTTGTCGTGCTCATCTTTGGCCTTAGGAGCCATATATAGTTCACTCAGGGCCACGTGTAATGGACCCTGATCTCTATATATATCTGACCCTGTTTCCGTGACCTGTTGCATGATGGCCTGCAACCAGACTGTTTGGTCCTGGTGAGTCCACTCACCTCTCACAAATAACTTATGTAAGAAGTGCTCTCTTGCTATTTTCATATCTACCAAGGTCGTCATTCTAGAGATTGGTCTCTGTCCTGACTTACAGAAGTTAGTATTTTAGTTTTGCAGAACAGAACTTTTCTTGGAGTGTCCCTTTTGAGGAATGCTTCACAGCGTAATGCAGCGTGGTGATCCGACCGGATGTATGTATCCCGTCAGTTAGCACACTGTATTAAGCTGCACAAATGGTAAATCTAACCCAACATCCCGGACGAGCCCCCAATTTGTAAGAGGATTCAATTCAACACTACAGCTAAGTCAACGCCTAGTCTATAATACTGAATGAAAACCCTTATTGATATATCTTTAGGTCCAGTTCATGCGTTCTGGATGACTACCCCTATATAACACCCCTCTCTTGGAATCCCCCTGACCCCACTGAGCCAAGAAGTAGTTCTGTTTTGCAAGTTAAAAGGGTTTATTTGATAATTTAAACAATAGATATATATATGACACTTTATAATAAATTAATAATTGAATATCACACTTAATCTGATATGATACAGATTAACAACAGAGAATCTGGCACTAGCCCACTTCTTATAATCACTAATGAGTTGACATGAAATGGATAAGGTAGCACACTGGTAAATAGGAACAAAAGAAGAAGGTGGTACAAAATGCTTTATAGAGTTCAAATGGATGCAAGGTTGAATGAATGAAATGCAGTATAGAAATACTCAATATGATTTCAACAAAACAATGTAATCACTTTTCTCTGGCAATTCCCTCCCCCCCCCTTGATGCAAGGCAAGGAAATGGAAGGAAACACACAGTTCTCAGAAATGCAATCAAATGTGATTCAGTTCAATCCCAGCAAGCTTACAGAAAACAGATAGGAGTTTTGAAAACACAGGCCCAAATGCTTTGATATGTGCTAGCAATGGATGAGAAATATGCTGGAAATGCTTTTTAATTCCCTTTCAGAGGTTCAGGGTGAGTGGTATCTAGTTAATATTAGTCCAGGCTCACACTAGCAATGATGCAGGGATAGTTAGCAGGTTAAACGAATTTCTGGCAAATGGAAAGCAAACAGCAGCAGTTTTTACATGTGAAGAAATTGCAAATCGCGGTAAAATTCGCGGATGCGTGTTCCGCGATTGCGGTAAAACTATAAGGGGTAGGAATGCGGTTCTTGGTACGATTCAAAGCTACGATTCTAAGCTATCAGAGGAAAGTTACTGCAAGTCTCTAGCCCAAACGGTCGCGGAGATATGAGCGATTTAATAAAGGTCGTTTTTGGGTTTGCAAATTTCAAAAGCTCAAAATGACAAGTGCAGCTTGCAACTAGAAATGACAGGTGACAGCTAGGAGGCAGTTCTACTTAGGTTAAATAGATTGAATTAGATGAATTTAAACTAAGAGATTGGTTCTACACAGTTCTGCTGGGTACTCACACTATATTCTTGAGTGAAATGGGCCTCGCCACGGATCTGGTCAGGGTTTTAGACTGGACTCTGGTCTGGTCTGGTCTGGCCTCTGCACTTCACAGTGCTCTGGGTCAGCTCTCTCTGCTGGTCTGGGTCTCTCTGGGTACAGCACTGCTTTCTCTCTGGTCTGGTCTCTTAGTTCTGGATAGATTGAAGTCTCTAGTTTGGCTTTCTGGAGGTTGATGGAGGTAAGTATGGATTTTTCCGGCAGAGCGTCCCGCTGCAGATGGATTTGGAAGGTGCCTCTCTGTCCTGTCTGTCTGCTTTTATGTGTTTAGAATGTGGGTGTGTTCTAGCATCACTGACCCTACCTCTCTCTCAGCTTCTAATTGGTCAAACTTTCATTCGTCCCCTGATTGGCGAACTAAGTTGTGTCAGAGTGATGTCAGCCATTTATGATCTCTTGAAGAACCTCCCTTATCATCTGTGCACCCAAATCTATATATGATCAAAATACATACTTCAGAGTTACACAGTTGTTTGAAATTACATATACATGGTGTGGCTGAATTTAGCCATGTCTCTGTCCAAATCTGCTGTTTCTAGGAGCTTGCATTCACAAATGGCAACTTCTAGCACTTTTTAATGTGCTAAACAACATTGGATCTTCATTAAATTTTATACAACTGTTCCTCACATATCTACCCACATACCAATGCATTTTCGTTTGTCTAGCTGAAACAGGGAGTCTGTAATATTAATAAACAATGGGGTTTTGCCCCAGAACATCACACAAATTCGAGTTTGGCCTTGAATTAAAGGTACATTTTTTAAATTAAAGCTCTCAAAGTTATACATTTCTGTCGTTTGATTACAAAGAGTTATCAGTGTTTTTGTAAAATATATATTTTACTTTCAATTCAGTCCTCAGAGTGTTGAAGTCCGCCTCCAAGACTTGGGTGGGTCAGTCCTCTGGGCAGGCAGGGCTTTGTTGACATTAACAGTCAAAATCAACATATTCCTTTCAGAGGAAAGGGGCCATTGTGTGGTCTCTGGGAAGCTCCCAGCCAGTCTGCCTTCTATCAATCAAGAGGTCATGTGAGATTCTAACTCCTGGTGTGAAGCTCTTGAGGTGAGAGGGTTTCCCAGGCTTCAGGCCTCTGGGAACAGCATGTGGCTAATTTTTAATTAAAATGCAGCCTTTGAAGTCAGCTAAGTCAAATCCCTTTGTCAGCTACTGCACTCAGTTCTCCTGTCAGAGTTTAGACCGCCAGCTCCCCCTTGAGGATTTTGTTGGTCCTGCATGCAATTTTGGGATTTTCTTGGATTAATGCATTCTAAACAGGAATGGTTCTTACATGGTAGTAAATCCTTGCTTAACATTGTTTTGATGGGGCTCCTTACAGTAAAATGGTTATGTGGAACCCCACAAAAGGGTTGAATCTTTAAAGTGGTCCAATGAGTCACGATTTCAGCAACTTTTTGACATCAGTAACAGTGGATTTTGTTAACAAAGACCTTTCTTTACACTGGTGGGTGGCAAGTTAGGTAACCATTTTGGTGTGCGCACAACTGCGCAGCTCTCCTGGATTCTGGGATGAAATGATGGGCGGCGACAGCGCATCCCCATCTTACCCACTCCAATTATTTATTTTTGTTCTGGGGCAAAATGAGGGGCAGCGACAGCTTAATCCCCATATTTACCCCGTCTAATGATTCCACATGGGTCAAAACCCTCCACACCACTCATACTTTTTCAGTAGCTTAGCAGCGTGCAAAATAGCCGGCCAGGTACAGGGAGTTTGTCTGCTTCCCCCAGCCTCCCTCCAATTATTGCAACAATCAATCATCACTTCAGTGGTCATATGTCAATTATTTCTTAGTATTCTGGCTTTGAAACAGCTTCTTGGTCTGGAAAAGTTAAGGCATCTGGGCATGGCACAAATCCATGTGTAGATGTAAAAGTTTCATCCCTTCTGCTTGCTCGGTCACGTGATTTAGACACAGTGAAATCGTCTTATTCTTCATGCAATTTGTGTATTTGATTTAATTTTGCCAGCCATCTGCCATCTGTGGCCAATCGTGACCTTTCAGAATAGGATACTCTGTTCTTCTCTTCATTAATTGTATCCACTGTTGGGCTATTTCAGCTGATACGACCATGGCTTCTTGGCATGACTTGCCTTCGTCTGAGTTTTCTCTGTCTATAATTCGTGATTTTCCTGTTGCAAAGCACTCCTCTTGAGACCATAAGTAACCTTTGGTCGATTCCTCTCTTTTGCATAGTTGAAGTATACTTATATAAAGTGTTTTCTCGAGGTAGATATGTATAGGTGGTGCTTGCCGCAATCTATCTTACTACTAAGCTTAGCAAGCCTCATGCTTTTTCTTAGCTTCTTGCGGTTCCTTGCATATGTACACGTGTAAACTGAGTATCTTCATCATGCTCATGGCATAAGATTCTGACATTTTGACATCAATTGTTTCACTTTTAAATTCAGGATGTCACTTATCCATGGTGTTTCGTCTCTTTTCATCATTCACAGGTCGTCATAATTTCTATATGTGACTCAGTACGGGATCTTATGACATCATCATTCGTCTTCTTTTAGTATCTTCTTGGCTTCTTCAGGTATTGCATTTTGACAATCGTCATTATGTCTCATTTGTCAATATGGTTTTCTCAATGGGTACCTTACTGTCCAGGTTTTCCTAGGTGTTGGCACTTCAACAGGTGCTGTTCTTGTAATAGGTACTGGACAGAGCCCCACTGCAGCTCTCTGCTGGTTTATTTGCTCATTATACGTCACATATTTCGGCGTGAAGGTTCCTGGTACTTCAAAATGGGTGGCTGGAGTGTGAATCGTGCTTGGGACCGCCTCTACACACCCCCTCTGGGCGATTCATCAACCACTTTCACTTTTTCTTTGGTATCCACTTTTAGTTCATCCTCTGGATCCACTTTTACTTCCTCCTCTGGATCCACACATAGAGGTTTGAAGAAATACATCTTTGGGGTCCATATCTTTATGACTCCCTTCAAGCTTCCTGCTGTTCTCATGTGTTCATCTTTGTTCCATGTCATTAGTTGGCATTTTCCACTTGGGCTACAATAGATCAATTATCCCACATAATTTCTATGTTTCTTTGGATATCAAAACTTTGTTCCTTCTGGTGCATAAATGCTGGCTTTCACAAAATCCCTTATTTCTTCATCAGTCAGGTCCTTGGGTTTCCATTCTGGTTCAATATCAATCATGGGGCCTCATTACGACCCAGGCGGAGGACCATGTTGCTATTAGCACCATGGTCCATGCCGGTGTCCGCCATGGTGAATGGGGGAATTACCACCCCATTCCGAGGTTGGCGGGGCGGTAATTCCCCAATGCCGCCATGGCCCTTCCCCATTCCCATTTTTGCCCCATAGGGCTCAATGGGAATGGGGAAGGCGCTAAGTGCGGTGCCGCAAATTGCAGCACCGTACTTAGCACCAAGGTCCCTTTGCGGATCCCTACTTTAACGGCTGGTAAAACCAGCCATTAAGGTCGGGTCCCGCAAAGGGACCTCGTAATTAGGCGCTAATAGGTTAACGGTGCCGCAGCCTTTTACGGCGCCGTTAACCCATTAGCGCCTGGGTCGTAATGAGGCCCATGGTCTTCATCCTTATGGCCTTTTTCACAGTTTTCTGGCACAGAGAGATTATTATCCTGATAACACAGAATCCAAGCAATATCATCACTAACAGGGCTCCTAAGAATTTGAATGCATCTGCCATCCATTGTGGAACCCATGAGAATAACGATCCAAACCAGCTGTCATCATCAACTTCGTCAGCTTCATCGATCATCTGAGTCTGTAGTATCGTCAGCATACCTATGTCCTCTGTTAAGGTTCCATTTTCTTCGTCGTGAGATGGTATAAATGTGCAACATGATTCTCCGATGTTTGCACAAACACCTCCATCCATAGCTGTGATCATGTAAAGGACATATCTGTTCTGGAGAGTCATTAGTCGGATTGCCCTTAACTCTTCTTTGATTGTGTTGAATCCTTTTATGGTCGTGATGATGGTTTGCAGTAACTCCCATCTGGTTATCTGCAACCATTTAGTATTTGCTCCATTCTGAACTCTTGGCATAAAAATTGTCATGAACACTGATGAGGTTAGGCTGAACAGTCTGTGTTCATACGGTATTGCATGAAAAGCTTCTTCTGGTTTGGCAGAAAAGTTATTCTCTCTCTTCATTCGGTACATCTGTTCCACAGACCTCCTTTTCCTCAGTTGAGCATCTGCTTTTGCGAAACTGTCAATATTCAGATCACTTTTTGGAATCACCAATGCTGGAACATGGACATTCACTATTGTGCATATACCTCCCCAGTTTCTCAGCAGCCTGATATTTGCTTTGGATCCATATGCCCAATAATGATCCATGATCACTGCGGTACCATGTACCATTCCTGGAGCATCAAAAACTCGTCCACAGTTTTGATTCTCCCCATTTTTCTTGTGCCATTATTCCTGAAACAGAATGTTGGGCTCTCCAATGGCAGTATCTGCAAGGGCCCTCCTCTGTCCTTGACCCATGTCAATAGTTTAGCATGTTTTGGCCATAATGGCTTGCATCCATTTCGCACTATGTTGATGGTGGGCTCATAGTGACTGAACACCATCTATGATTGGCAGACCACTACTCCTTTCTCCCATCCGTCTGGTGAAAGCACTGTTCCCCAAATTTGCATTTGGCCTCTGTTCTTCCACTTTCAAGCTTCTTCTGGTGTCTTTCCTTGACCGTTCAGTTTTTGGTTTGCTTCTCGTCTGATGTCTGCTCCTTTAACTCCAGGCTTTTCATATCTGATCACAAAGTGTTTTGTTTTTCCATTGTTCCTTGTCTTTATGTCCTGGACATAAACGTCTTCATTTGGATCAGTTGCTTCAGTTGCCCATTTCAGTGAGGCATCACTTCCCATGAGATGGCCTCTGGTCTTGCACATTGCTATGTGTGATAGACCGTGTGCCGTCTGCACATCTAGTTCAACAGCTACAAAGATCTTGGATTTCCCCGTGCTGTAACATAGGAGTGCACAAACAAAGCATTCCTCCTCTGAATTTCGTCATCCAACTTCTTTCATGTGTTGGTATCATATGTTATTTCCCAAGTGTGCTGTGCTGTCGAGGTAGTCGTTTAGTTCATTATCATCTCCTTGTATGCTTATTTTGATTCTCAAGGTTTTCATGTAGTTTGCTATAACCACGTCCTTGAACACATCCGTATGGCTTCTTCCTGCTGGAGGATTCTCAGGTATCCCAATCCATGGAGCAGCCATATTCATCTGTGCCAGTCGAGTAGAAAAAAGTCTGGCAATTCTTTCCTTGTCCTCTTGTAGTTTCCTGGCTCTTGTTATGAATGACCATATTGATTCTGCTATCATCTGTGCTTGTGAGATTTTTGCTGAGCTTGCACTTGCCTCTTTCACGGATCAGGGGGGTTTATGCTCCAACTCCTTTTGTCTCTTTAAAAGTTCAGCTTTTTCTATTTGTCTTTTCACTTCACTTGTAGTAGAGCTTCTCATCGTTGGTTGTCCAACCTTTTCCCAGTCTTTGGATTGTGGTTCTGCAGTTATTGACATTAGACCTGGTGTATGTGCACTCATCGTTTGTGTGCGTGTGGTTGTCAGTAACCCTTCCTCATTCTTACTCTGCCGACCCTGTCTCCGGCTTTTCAACTTGCTTGTCACTACATGTGTGTCATTACTAATCATATCCATTTTCAGCTCACCCACTCCTTTGTCAGACTTTCTAGGAACTGGAATCACTATAAAGGGTCTGGGTGCTTTTGTGGGTGTCATGCGTACATCATTAGGTGGGTGCACTGGAATTGGAACACTTTGTGCACCAATGTAAAATGCAGTTCCAATTGTCAGTGACAGCAAAACAACGATGAATACAATGCCTAGATACATTATTCCTCTATAGGTTAGGCGGCTGCACTTAGTTCTGGAACAATAAGAGCGTCTCGCCTCCTGAGAGGTAACAATGCTGCTGTTTTGGTTGCCTATCTCTATAATTTAAGGAAAAGAACTAACAGTTTAGTACATTCTGGCAATATTATCTCTGGATTCTGCTGTCTCTGCTTGTCGGTTGCAAGTACTGGAACAACTTTGCTCCTTTGCCTGGAAAATGGATTGTCTATTGTCTCTGGATACAGTTCTCTTTTCTGTATATGAAAAATGTCAACTTAAGACAGTAAGTTCAGCAAGTCCTTTTTTACTGTACGTGTTCAAAATACACAAGCTCCCAATTTCTGGCAACACTTTCTCGATCTGTCCCTCGGCGGAAAGTTTACAATCTGCTCCGGAAATTCTGATGATGATTAGAAAGTTCAACTTGCATCACAATGCCATGCAGGATCATGCTCATCTGTGTAGAATTAGCTGGGTCTCTGATGAAAGTGAGAACGTCAATACTGAAAGGCCTCCCCACAAGTTCTGGAAAGTCCTCAATCAGGCGAAATAAGACATTGCTCGCCAATCTATCTTCGGGTGACAGGGACATTTGTCTAGTCATTGCTGAATTCTGGAACTGCTCCGTACTCACTGTGCGCAGCTTCTATGATTCCGATGAGCATGAAGAGTAACTTGAATTATGATTTCGTTCAGGATTATACTCAAACGTTCCGTGTTCGCAGGATTATGCAAAACTATCAAGACGTCAGTGTGTCTCCCGACAAGATCAGGGCATTCTTCAATTACACTAAAGAATAGCACGCTGACAAGCCTATTTGCTTCTTCTTCTGCTTGGGACAATTGTTTTTTCCTCTCTGTATTCCGGAAGCAGGAGGAACTGCTCAGTGATCACGGTGAGCAGCCTCCTTATTGTTTTTTCGTTTTTTTGGTCTTGAAGAAATTCAGTGGTGCTAGTGAGCCTTCACACGAGCGACGGGTACAATCTCAAGACTAAGTCAAAGTAATTTGGAACGTCTTTAGCGATGTCACTGCTGTGGGACACCATAAGTGAGTCCAAAAAATGCTCCTGTCTGGAACGAGTCTGGATACTGTATTTTCTTCCAATGTGTGTCTCCTCAATGAAAATTTGGCATATCCTTTTCTCATCAAGGCTTCAGTATGCCTTAGTCTATAGTAAGTTAATAACCTATGTTGTGCCTCTTGCATGCAATTCTCTTCTTCACCCTGCAACTAGGATGCACAGAGTGCCTGTTTTTTATGTCCTTATCGCCTTTTTTGCATAGAGGAAATGTCCAGATTTGAGCCATAACCTTGCACAAAAGTTCTTTGTCTTTGCTTTGCTGGTCATGTGTCCTTCTTCCTCACCATGGATCTCGTCTGCACGTGCTGTGGTCCTTCCTGGTTGTCTGTAGTCTCTACACATTGGGGTGTGGGCAGGGGGCCTTCTCTGGTGTATGGCTTGATATCGCCCAGAAATATCCAAGCTCTTCTTCCTTCTAGCTTAACTGCAGAGGGAGTAAAGTTCTCCACTCTGAATGGACTGTTAAACCTTGGCTCGTCCCACTTCTTTCTCGTGTGGTTATTCACCAGGATCGTGTCTCCAGGGAAAATTGGTGGTAAACATAAACTCTGAATCGGGTTTGTTGTAGTATCTCCTATATTCCCAATCCTTCTCTCTGTCATGATCTCTGCTTCCAAAAGGTCAGGGTTTTCCCAACTCCCTTGGAAGCAGATCCATAACCCAGGTTCCGAGTGCCAACCAGTCCCAATTGGGACCTTTTGGACCCAGTCCTGGCGCCAGTGGCACCAGGCTCATAAATATGCCCAGTCCCAGTGCTGGAAGCGCCGGGCTCATAATGCTTGGGTGGACTTACCTGCAGCAGACCATGCTGCTTACTTGCCTGCCAGTTGAGTCTCTGATCCTCTTCTGTTTGGAACTACTTTTCCTGTTGGGTGGGGCAGGAGCCACTCCCTAGATTCAGAACACTGGAACACTTCTGGAAAGCAGGAACTCTTTTCTTACCTAGGCGTGGCTGTGGAAGGAGACACCTAAGCACTACAGGAGGCTATTTAAACCACACCCGAAGGATGAATCTTGCTTTGCGTTATTCTGCATCCTCAGCAGCAGAACGCTCATCGTGTCTTCTGCATCTGATCCTGGGCCTAGGGAAAAAGGCTTACCATTCTGAATCCAGTCTTCAGCAACACCTATAAAGACAAGAAAGAACAGGTTAGCATTACGGTCTTCAGTGACAGCTCTTCACTTACCTGGTCCATCGGCTGTCACCAACGCCTCGCGCTGCATTCCGGCATCTGAAAGACAAAGGCTTACCTACTCTTCGTGCGCTCCGGAGGTCTTCACACTGCATTCCGGCATCTGAAAGACAAAAGCTTACCAACTCTTCGCACGCTCCGGAGGCCTTCGGCGCTGCATCCCGCATCTGAAAGACAAAACAAGGTGCGTTTAAAGACATTGGGGAACTTTAATACTCACGTGCCATTACTCCTTTCCACATCTAACCCAGTGGGTATTCCGGCACCCTGCAGCCGCCCCGAACTTGTACCTGCAAAATAAAAAGACAGTTAGAGCGCATCGTGAAGCAGGCAACAAGCGCTTACTTACGTGCTTCCAAGCGCTTCTATTCATCACACGGGCTCCATCTTCAACTCACTTCAGCCCGCCATCCGCCATCGCCGGAACCCTGCAAAACAAGAGACATCATTACTAAAGACTTTAAAGACATTAGAATTACTCGAAACTTACCGTTCGTGCAGTAAACGACGGACAGCAGTCCTCTGAAGTCAAGAGGCCTGCTCCCCTTATCCAGTGAAGAAACTGGTTACAGCACCCTGCCTCGAGGCAGATGGAGAGCACGGCGTTCACTTACCTAAGGTGAGAGCGTTAACCTTTGGGGTTCTACAGGAGAAGAGAAAGGGAAGAAGAGAGAGACATTCAATAACCCAGTTCATTAATCCCACATTTTCTATCTGCAGACATCTTACCCTTCGAGCCAGACATACAGTGCACAGAGGTCCAGCCCAAAGAGCCAGCCGTGTGTTACACATCACCTTTGAAGATACGGTATACGCCCAGTCAAGACCGGCGCCTCTATGGGAATCAGGTGAGCGTTACACTCTCATCCATATAGTCCTGTGATAATTGTAGTGATAAATCATCTTTGCGCTAAATATATTTGCTGAAGAAGGGCAAAAGTCAGAGCGGAGGCGCCGCTGTTCTGGTTGCTGACCGTTGGGTAACTTGATCTTCATTGCCCCTTAGTGTTAAGAAATCGTTGTTTGCAATCTTCAACAGCGCATCTCTCATTTGAAATCTTGACTCTTTTTCTGAAAAATCGAAAAATCGACCTTTACTAAAACCTTAATAACTTCTGCACCGTACGTGCTAGGAACAAAATTTGTAAAATTGAAGCTAACATCCTCAGCATTCAAACGAACAAAGAACCGCACTACAACTCCTTATAGTTTTTCTGTAATCGCATTTCTTGCGTGCTGAAAAGTTTGCCGCGATTCTGCATTTGGCTCAATTTTATTCCATATAAAATTGCTATTTCTTGCATGCAATCTCTGAATTAAGCTTCCTATATATTAGTCATTCCAACATCATTGCTAGTGTCTTCCTGAACCTATCCAAAGCGACTCTCACTAGTTTTGAATCCCTTTTAGCGGATTAAAGTCATTTTAGCATTTTTCCCATTAATTTTAAATCACATTCAAAAGCATTTGACCTGTTTTAAAATCATTCCTTTTCTTTGTAAGCTTGCTGGGGAATTGGGATTGAACTGCATTGTTGATTGTATATCTCTGAAACCTGTGTGCCCTCATTCCATCTCTTTATATTGCATATTAGGGGGGATTGATTAGTAACAAGGGGAAAGAGTGATTACATTGTCTTTGATTGAATTCATATCAAGTTTTATTTCTGTGCTGCATTAATTTCATATCATTGCATTTCATTAAACCCACACAAAGTTATTCTCTGCTACATTATTCTTCTCACCCATACTCCGATTGATTAAAGAGATTGTTGATTGTTGTGATATCACCCATTGCTGATCATTGTATAAATATTAATAAGTGTGATATTTAGATATTATTCATATTCATAAAAGTGTGATATATATAGATATATATATTGTTCATCAAATACATCTTTTAACTTTGCAAAACAACCCACTTCTTGGTTCAGTGAGACCGGGGGGGGATTCAAAGAGAGGGGCGTTATATAAGTATATAAGTGTATATTGTTCAGAAATAAAAGAACTTTTGACATAAAAATATATAAATAAGGGTTCCAGCTGGGCATCTCATGCTAGGCATGACTTAGGTGGAGTGCTGGGTTGAAACCACTTACAACACAGTAATGCGGTAGGTAAGATCACAGTGGCATGATTAGCACGATAGGTAAGATGAGAATGTGAAGCAGCATGGAAACTTGTTGTCTGTGGTATACTGTTGGGAGGGACTCCTGGGTATGCCAGAGCGTGGCTGGGTGTCCTCTTGACTTCGAGGGCCCAACACCCTCCACAGAATAAACAGATGACTCAGCCAATGGCAAGTAGTACTGCAGTTTATTGCAAATAAAACCAACAGGGATCAATACAAGAAAAACAGGGATTCTCTAGTATATCTCAGCTCTTCATGGCATGCAGCATCGTTTTGTATGCGCATGTTGTCATCGCCTGGACCCTTCCCTGAAAAACCTATCATCACAAGGGATTGGGTATTGAGAGTACTACTGCCTATAGAGAACCCCTATAGAGGTTATTCTGCTGGTTCTTGCATGTCAGGTGGCCGGCCTGTCCCGTCCCCAAGAAACTATCTGTTACATAGTTGCAGAGTAAGGGGCTTACCATTGGTTTGTACCCTTTGCCGTCCACCCCAGGCTTTCTAAGCTGTGATTGATTAGAGCTGATCTCCCAGGTCTGGGTCAAGTTCTCAGCCCTCTGTGCTCCTCTTCAAGGTGATGTGAATGATTATGTGTCTGTATTGTAACTTGTTTGTATCACCTTTGCCTATGAGAATGTGCTCCTCCCGTCGCAACACTTGTTGCAGTCTGCATCTGACTTTTTAGGTTTGTCTCCGCTTTCCCACCATGGATGACTGTCCATTGTCTCATTTGGCTCTACCACGTGTTCAGGGACCCCAGAAATGAGCTCTGCAGCTCACATTTAGGATTGTTTCCATTTCTCTGCAGCTGGTCCCTTTGTCATCTGGAGATTGTAATGTGTCTGCGTATCTCTGACCTTGGCTGTGAGCCTGCTTCATGCTCTGGGCCGCCTGGATCAGCTCTCCCCGTCTCTGCTTCATGGCTTTTGGGCCTTCTGCAATTTTCCTTAGACGTATAATATGAATTTTACATGCCCATGTTACTGTAAGTACTCTATATGTGAGTCACACTTGGTCCTATTAGGTTCCATATGTCCCTGTAGTCCCATAGGGTTGTTTGCGTTAAGCATCTGCAAGCTTACTCAGGATCTCTTGTGCCTTGTGGTTCTGCGTTACTGCATTTGGCTAATGAAATAAAAATAAAAGCATTGTCAGTATGTATATTTATCCGTCATCTAGCTATAGAACTGTATAAGCATGTTCTTCATGTATACGAGTGTGTGTGTCTGTGTAATGCAGTGCAGAACTGCGAGTGTGCTTCATGTCTAACGCTGCTATGTTGTGGTGTCACTAATGATGTCAGCACCGTGGCTTCTTTGTGCTTAATCGATGCTGTCCATATAGGCGTCTTTGTCCATGTCTGGTTCTTCTCCTGCACATGTAAAGACTTGCATTGTATTCGGTCTGTATGGCTGAGAGGATACCTTTCAGTGTACTTGTCAATCATTGGTGCACTCGGGATTCATTGAAATAAGATGGGTGGCTGTGAGCATTTCTGGCATATGGGGGTGGGGTAAGGGATTAAGAAGGGTGGGGTGGTTTGGGGGGGCACAAAAGTTGTAGAAATGGGGGGCCTTGGGAGGGGGGCCACCAAAATTAAAAAAGAGGAAAACAAATAGACATTTTTTTGTTATTAAGGTGTCACTGAAAACATTGTTGTTATTTTTGTTGTTGTTACAAACACATCGAACCGTTGTCTCCGATAATTAGAGATATGTACAGGAATGTTCCTGGAGAAAAACACAATAAAGACAGCACAAAGCAAATAACCGAAAAGTCATATTGACATTGATCAGTGGAAAAACTGCAGTATTGTGAAAACAAAGCGCGCACCAGTGTGAACAGGGGCAAACAGGGGGCTGTAATGTCCTTAGAAAGTGTGCCTTAAAAGACGCCTTGGTGATAGACACCCGAGTGGTGCCTTTTAAAAGGGAGCACAATGTGATAAAGTCACTGCAGCAGAGGCCTGGACTGCCGGCCACTTGGGGAAGTGGGAGCGACAGATGAAAAATCCTCAAACAGATGCCAAAACCACCACCAAGAATCATCACATCAAGATAAATTGGTCCGCGGGAAGCAGAGAGCTGGTCCAGATGTCAAATGACCAGGCTCACGTCACATGATGATGTCACTGCAGCAGCGGGTGGGGCCGCTGGTCGCTAGGGGAAGCGGGAGCAGCAGATGAAAAAAGCCTCCACCAGGTGCCGAAACCACCGCCAAGAGCCATTACAGAAAGATGGTAATTTGCTCTATTGAAAGAAGACAGCCGGTCTAGATGTCATGTGACCAGACTCATGCCACTTGGTGATGTCACTACATCAAAATGGTAAGCTGATGTTTAACTACTCCAATTCCACACCTCTTTAGTCTCCCCTTCCCCCAATTTCCTAAGTCTGAATGCAGCAATCGCCCCCCCCCAATCTCGAAAAGTTGTCAAAGACTGAAACGTAGCTCCAACAACATTGATGTGGTCGAACTTCCAACGAAATCTTCAAAAAGTTTGTCCGAAATTTGACCTGGTTCAATCACCCGAAATTCAGGTGATTTTAACTTTTTGCTAAAAAGTTCGTCCAGACGTAGTTTTGGTAAATCCGCCCTTCCCGCTCTGTGCTTAATGCGTAAACAATTGCCAGAACTCCTCGTTTGTCTTGGCCGCAAGACAACACTGTGTACTGCCCCGCTCGTGAAAGGGCTTCCTGGTTAGGAATCTTGCAACTATCTGCAACGTGTTCAAGCTTCATATTTCATACTATGTGCGTGGAAATGTGTAACAAAATGATCAATTTAAAGGATCGTTGGCCCAGAACCTTTTACAAAAATGAATAAGCATTCGTACCAATTCAGTGCACGATTTCATAAAAATCAGGGCTTTTCCACTCCCTCTTTTTTCTCCATGTGCATTTATGGATTTTCTGTGAGTATTCTTTTTTTGTGTGTCCTTACAGCTAAGGGAATGGGGGAGCTACTGTGGGAATAAGAATAGCAAGCAAGCTTCAAACTGGGGCCAATTACTGCATTTTCTAACTATTGTCATGGATGGCTTCGATAACTTCCAGATGCTTCCCTCTGCCCACCTCCAGTGGGCCACCTCCACCCGAACCCAGGTGTCCCTAACCTCCTGTTTCCCAGCTAGAGCTTGGTAACACCTACTGTCTAATAGTAGCTGCAGATGAGAGCGTAGAGGCAAAAAGCCTTGCCCACCTGACTCCCTCCAGGGATCTTCTAAGGGGCCACTGACCTAAAATCCCCCAGATTTTCTCAGTAGGAATGACACTTTTTTGGTGCCTGTGAGCTTCTCTTATGCACGCAGTCACCCTCCATTCCCTGATCTCACTACTCATTCCACCTCACCCTCTACTCTCATTCACACCTTTGCCATCTCTACCTTCTCTCACACCATCCACTCTTCTTTCTCACCATTCTCCACACCCCTCTCCTAATCGCCCTCCTACATCCAATACCCTAGATGGGCCTCTGTGCCCTAATATTACCTCAGTGTCTCCATCTACCTCTTCCAACTACATCCCCCTTTTCTGCTTCACTCCGTCCTCGCCACTGTGTCCACTACTGCCTTGCACTCTCTCCACACCTTCCTACCATACACGTTTTATCACTATCACTTTCTCTCTAATCCCTCCTAAACCTCTCCCCCTTTTCTTTATCACTCTCACTTCCCCTTTACACCCCCTCCATATACTACACTACATACACCTGGTACCACTCCCACTCACAACCGATACATCACCTTTAATCTCTCTGTATACTACAATAGCCTCTGCCAACTACTTCTCCACCTGTTACACCCTCATCGTTGGTCTCAAGTTTCACCTCTGCACCTGACTTCAACCAAACACCTTCCAATCTCCTCTGTTCTGGTTGGCCTTTTAAAGTCCAGCCTTCCCTCTTCCAACCTTCTTCCCGTCCCCCATTCATCCCCTTGGTCATATGCTACACTCTATGCCAATCTTTAGCTATTCTTTTTCCGGGGGCTGGGTTACACAGGTGCAAAGCCTTAAAAAAAAAAAAAACTTAGACCCGCCCGCTATTTACAGGTTAACAGCCATTTTCTCTGACTGATCTTTTTCCTTGTGTTTATTTTCACCTGCTGGTGTGTTTTATTTTCAGTTTGGGGAGGATTTATTTGTCTTTCCTGCTCCCCTGCAGTTTCTTCTCACTCTCAGTTCATTTTCTGTTGCTGACCCATTTGGTTGGGTTCTTATTTTCGATTCCATTCCCCTGATTCCGGTGCAGGTTTTCTTGGTTGCACCATCATGCATTCTGGGAGTTGCTGGCCTGAAAAAGGCAACTGATCTGGTAGGCATCATGTGATCAGAGGCGGTACCCACATGAACATTCAAGGAAAGAGAGCATATTTCAGGGAGTGGGTACGGCCAACTCGCTCACTCCACCTCTGGGGCAGGGCTGTCTGTGGCTTAAACCCAGGTAGGTCCACTGCCCCATGTCTGGAGGGGTCCCTGTTAACCCCTGACAGGGTCCAATTCAGGATCCTGTCAAACCATCCTGGCTAAACAACTAGAGAACTGAGACGCTTATAAAGGGAAACCCAATCCAATACTTTAAAATGTGGTGCAGTAGCATAATTGATTGTCCAATCAGATGCATTCTGCTTTCCAATAGACAGAATCAGAGATTACCGTACGGAGCCGGTGGGCATTACCCCAACATGTCTCTTATTCTTCCCAGTTGTTATAAAATAAAGAATGTTCTTTTAAAATCTTATACATGTAGATCCCCCTCTTCTTTAGAAGACAAAGACGATTGAAATACAGGACAGGAAGGGTAGCCTGGTTGAGTCTTTTAAAGTTAGGATCCAGCCCCAAAACCAGATCTTTTGGCTTGGTTACTAGGAATTGCTCCCCATAAAAAAGGCTCCCAGTTAGACTATTTTACTGATAGCTACAAGAAACCAGACCTTGAACGACAGGTACTTAAAATCGTCAGGGACTGAAAAGAAGATGGCTGTGAAGCCCCTGATACTAATGGAAGGTCCTAAGACAGTACAGGTGACCTAACTGGGAGGCAAGAAATAGTGAAGCTTTTTAACTATCGAAAGACCAGCACAGAGGCGCCTGTTGGCCCACCCAGTGGGTCCCTAAGGGCTTTATCTGCATTTTGGAGTAGACAAAGTCAATGCACAGGAAAACCAAGCCTGGAGGCTCTGCAGGACTAAGGAGGTCAAGCATCTCAGTTGAGTACACCAAGCAGGGTCTGAAATTACGATTCGATGAGAAGAAGCTAAACCGAGCTCCTGGGTGTTAGTCATCACCCAGTAGGCCGGAGCTACTGCTGGGAACCAGGAGCGAGTACTCAACGCACTGCACATCTAACTTCCACATGACATGCACATTTTAAATGTTTGCCCGTTATGTGTGAACCATTGTATTTAAATGTTTCCTTGATGTGTCCTAATTCTTCTTTATTTACATTCTCAAACACTCAATGTTAATGTCACCTATGCATGCTTATCAGGCACCAGTTGGCCTTTCAAGTCAAAAGTAGCTTGTGGTAACTGTTGGTTGTAAGCTAACCAGGCTCTCCTAGGTTAGTTCTAGGAGCTAAAAAGCTTCCAGCAATTTCGACCTTGCCATGCCTCAAAGGTGACGCAATGATGACTATCATCTGAAAGTGTGGCAGATCTAGTGTTGCATTGGTTCAAACACTTCTGTAGACAATCCATGTCTCATAAGCCTTAGGCAATCACATTTTAGGACACATACTGCAGTGACACATGGTACCTCTTCCCCAATCCCACTGGCTGTCCCTAGGATGGGATAGCAGGCGATAAGAAAACTGGGTCCACTGCCATGTGTGCCAGCAGCGGGAACCACCACAGCCAGGAACAATACAGTGTTGCTAGACTCTTGTTGTGACCGTCCTCTTCCACTCCTTCAACCACCTTGGAAATGGTAGGGAAAGGCATGCAGTAGCTTGTCTGGAAAGGGTATCGATAAAACGTTCATCCACCATGCCAGGTGGTCTGGAACGTGGAAAAGAAACTTTTGCATCAGAGCATTCTCCCTAGACCCAAACAAATCTAGAAATGGGCACTCAACCCTCTGCCAACATTCTTCACCAGCATTCCCCTCTGACCATCTAGCTAAGTGAATCTACTTCCGGGCTATCTGGTAGCTTATCCTGAAAGCTCACCAGAGGGTAGAGCTTGGACATGAAGGGAGATGCTGTAATGTTGGTAGGTGCCTGCTGGTCTGTTAAAAAAAGAATCCTATATGCCTGGATGCACCAGCAGGGGTTACGCCTGCACTGCCTCAATCTGGAGGTGGCATCTCTGGAATTAGAAGCTTTTAAGATCCATATTTTCTTAAACTCAAGCAAGATCCTCTTTATCAGTGTATTTTCTTTAGAGATCTACCTCAATATCTGACCTAACCCTGCGTGTAATATATCTGCCAGGGTTACATGTCTTTATATCGAAATATTGTATATTGAATGCACATATCTCGAATATTTTGTATTGAAAACTTTTATAGTGAATGCACTGTAAAGGGTTTTGACCCATGTTGAATCAATAGACTGGGTAGATGTGGGGATGAGCTGTCGCCGCCCTTTATTCTATCCCAGAACAAACTAAATCAATAGACTGGGTGGATGTGGGGATGAGCTGTCGCCGCCCACATTCACGTGGTTAACAAGGGGGGTCTGTTCTGACTGGTAACGTTTTAGAGGCGGGGCTACTTACCGACTCTAGTAGGCCCAGGTAATTTCTATTGTGTCCAAGGAAATACAAAAACACTATAAATGTGAAGATGTACAAGAAGTAGTTCAGACAAAAAATAGATATCATATGTACAGCTTGTAAATTTATTTTGCTGCTGGGTGCATTTAGTAGTCATGCATCAGTATTATTAATAAAAAGCTGTTTGTAACAAGAGCAAGCAGAAATACAAAACAAATTATCATTCAGAGATACTGGGTGTGCAGGAGGTTAGATCACAGTCTTAACCCTGCCCTCACAACATTGTAATGGCCAAATAAATTGGCAGAAAGCAGTAATAAAACAAAAAAGTAACCACCACCACTACTGGCAAGTGATTATCGTGTGTTCAATGCAAGACAACCCAAAACAAAAGCATTAAATGGGAAAATTCTTGGTTGTCTGTAGCCAGGCTGGAGGGTGACCTAACACGTGGCCGCCCACATTCACGCCAGAATCCAGGAGAACTGCGCAGTTGGCACAAGACCACTCCAAAGATTCAACCTTCTTGTGGGGGGGAACTGAATTTCGTATTGTATTTGATTGCATTCCTGAGAACTGTGTGCTCCTCCTTCCATTTCTTACATTGCATGCGGGGGGGGTGAATTGCCAGAGAAAAAGTGATTTTATTATCTTTTGCTAAAATCATATCAAGTATTTATGTACTGCATTTCATTCCTCATTGCTTTTCCCTTGAAACCATAAAAGTATTTTCGCTGCCTTATCCATCCTATACCAACTCTTCATTGATTGTAAATAGGTGTGCTAGTGTCAGATTGTTGATCAACATTATATTCATAAGTCTGATATCAATTATTAATGTATTATAAAAGTGTGATATATATATATTGTTTAATTTTTCAAATAAACCTTTTAAATTTGCAAAACAAACCTACTTCTTGGCTCAGCTGGGTCGGGGGGATTCTGAGAGAGGGGTGTTATACAAGGGTTCATCATCCAGATTATAGCTTGCCATAAAAATATATAAATAAGGGCTTCCCTTGGGCATCCCAGACAAGGCACTGACTTAGTGGGATTGCTTGATTGGAGTTACTTACAAGTGGGGGCTCGTAGCCGGGATCTTCTGGGTTAGATTTAGCACTTGTGCAGCTTAATACAGTGTGCTAACTGACGGGATACATACATCCGGTCGGATCACCACGCTGTGGTACACTGTAAAGCACTCCTCAAAGGACCGCTCTAAGGAGAAGGTGTGTTTTGCAAAATAAAATACAAACTTCTGTAAGTCAGGAAGGAACTCAAATTCCAGAATGACGACACTGGTAGACATAAAAATAAACACACCCCGACCGTTTCCCAAAAATATTTAACCCTTTACCGCACTCCTAAATGCATTCACTATAAAGGTTTTCAATATTCGATATATGGGCATTCAATATAAAACAATCGATATAAACACTGTATACCATCTGCCAGTACATCTGGGGGTTTAAAGCTCCTATGTCGTCTCTCATACCATGAAACTAATTCTGCAGCCCTCCCTCTGTAGGCGACCAAAAGCCACTCCATACGAGATGTATGCCTGTGCAGGTAGGCATGGGGAAAAGACACTGTGTGAACGAGAGAAAGAACAAAGCCTCACTGGTACTTGGGGCACAGGGAAACAAGCCTTGCCTTTGCCAGTGCTTAACAGTCAGAAAGATGATTCTGAGATTATGGGATAAGAGGAGAAGGGCGATGATATTGCCGCAGCTACACAGAAGAGAAACATAAAGCTGCTTTTCCTTGTGTGTAAGGGTCTTTCAGAAATGTCCTGTCGGGTATAAAATGCAAAACATCAGCATGTGGCAGCCACAGCCCCAATCCCTCCACCTCCAGCAAAGCCATCATGGCCAGAAGAGTGCAAGAGGCCATGCCTTCATGCTCCAGTTTGAATGTCCAAAATGTGCAAGGTCTTCATATTACATGAATTGGAATGACAGCACCTCACCACCTGCACACTTTGCAATAAAAAGGCTTGTTGGGGCAAGTCTGGGAGGAAGTTGGGTGCCACATCTGTGTGGTACCGCATGGTATAACACTGTGCACAGGACTGGAATAAACCCAGAGGATCTGCAGTGCAGCCTCTCCCTACCAGTAGCATGTCACCATACCCCCCACCCCCAGTATGTACGGTCACCCCAAAAAATGCAAAGGCTGTAGTGCCATAACTGTAGTGTCTGACTGAATTATGGCTGTCTGATTTTAGAAGCCATTAGAATGTTGCTACTTCTGTAATGCTTGAGTTATTCGCCAGCTATTTTACAGCCACAGTAATACACAGTGGGTCACTTTCCAACAGGACACACACAAGTGGAGTCCCTGTAAATATTTTTTCAGTGCCACGTGTAAAATGAGAGCTTCAAAAATGAAATGTTTTGGCCTACTCCATTCCCCTTGTCTTGAGAGCACATCTACTGGGAGCCCATGACACAAGTTCCTAAGGCAATAGTTTGCAGTGGTGTTTTTCCGTGTTCTGCAGGCAGCAAAAGCTGTGTATTCTGCTTCTCCAAAAGTGAAGAAATCTAAACGTTTTCTTTTAGAAAACACACCATCAGCCTCGGGACATCAATGCCAACAAGATGGCTAATTTGCAGATCTACCTTGTGGAATCCTCAAAATTGAGCTTTATTATTTTAATAATGCAAGGAGCTCATTCCTAGCAGGTAGTGTTGTGTACTCTGCAGACAGAAATTGCAAATATATACAGTAAGAGTAGGTTGAATGTCATTAATTGGAATTCCACCACCAGGAGATGTCATGACGGTGTTACAGCATATTAATTGTGTAGATTGCAGCCACGCGGGACATATTTTCTCCTTTGATGTAATTCTGTCTTGGGTTGGCTCCTTTCACCCCAATCACCTCCTTTAATTATGACTCATCTAATTCCCTCCCTTTTAAACTCTGCAGACAATGTGACACTCTTGTACAACTAGAGAGACACTCTTGCAATGTTTGGCTACCATCCTTCTGACTTTAAAGACAGTCACCCCACGCGTCCTTTACCTATCCTCTTGCTGAATGCCCAGTCAGTCACCTGCAATAGGGAGGCGTGGTGCCGGAACATGTTCTCCTCCGTGGGAGTCACCACTGCCATGCCGTTAGGCTTCCCCAATTGATGGTCATCTTTAATATATATATTTATTCGGCGCACCAGAGGACCCGGAGGCATAAGGGCGCACAACATCAAACACACAACAGACTATTTGACACAGACGGGTTCCTCCTATAGAATACTGGGGTCAGGCGACCTGAATAAAAGCCAGGGAAGACAGAAGGTACCTGCCCTCATGTGGCAACATTTTGTTCCTCCTTTCCTGGCCAAATATCAGCACACCCACAGGGCTACTAACAACAAGCAGCTGAGGCGGAGGCGGAGGTGGTGGTGGTGCCCAGTTGGCGGATGGTGCCTGTTGCCGCATGCAGGTAGGCCAGAGGCGCTTGGGCCAGTTGAGAGATCAGGAAGACTGAGAACTGCTTGTGCCAATGTATTCAGGACCAGCAATGGCTGGTGTGTTGCCACTGTCATCCCCCCGCTGGTTGTGGTGACAGAGGGGTCACTGTAAACTGACCTCTATGGTGGACTAGTGAGGCCAAATTCTGGTTCCATTTGGTTGATAATTGCAATGGTCCCCATGGAGCATTCCCTTCTTTGGTGTACCCTGATTCACTGATGTGTTGCATACGTTACATATGTCAGTGGCTTCCTGCATCCTCACTCTTTCCCTCCTAGACCCACAACAAGGTGGGCACTGTCTAGGTCTGGGAAGTCCCCTCTCCCACCACATATTTCACAAGGGACATCTGCGCCTGTGTTGTCACCTTTGTAAGAGCAGGCAAGGTGCAGACGTCTCAGCCTCTTCCTCCTGCTGAGACATCTAATGGTTGAAAGCCAGTGTCTCCTCCACTTCTTGCTCTTCCTTCTCTTCCTGCACAACCACCTACACCGTCTCGGCATATGGTGCTGTGCAGCCCAACACCTCACCCCCCCATCCCATCTTCCCATCAACTCCAATGTTGGATGAGGCATCATCCAGGAACTACTCTATAGATCTGCAATTACAATGCCCCTCTCCTAAATTAAGTCGAGAGTTGCCTGCCAATCCGCAGTCATACCCAACACCTGGCACAAGGACTCTATGCACCTGTTATGCCTCAAGCTCCCCACCCACCAATTCCTCCTTTTGTAGTGGTACACCCTATATGGTTGACATCTCAGCCGCCTTCTCCTTCATCTATGTCAGTGGCAAACCTTTCTTCAGCAATGCCTCCTCTGTGTTTCCTCACTCATCCCCCTAGCGACCCCCCCCCCTCAGGCAATACCTGCTCTAGCTGTGGCCTTCTACATCCCACGAGGTCCAGAGCCACAAAAGGTGCCCCATTGTCCTCCAAGAACTCAATCTGGCAATGTGCATCCTGGTCCGATGAGAAGTGAACCTCCGCTTCATCTAAACTTCCGTCCTCGAAATCCATGATCCTACGTCATCATTTTGACTGCCTTCTTAGTAAGGTCTAACACTAGACAGTAACAACAAAGACAAGTGACTAACAAGAGTAAACAGAGTATCAGAGGCATACAAACAAAGGTGACTAAACCAGCAACCATTTTCAGATTCACACAGAGCTGGAAAGGTTTTTTTAGGGTTCACAAACAAGCAAAAATTCAAAAGGGATCTGTGTTATTTGTTTCTTAATGACCTAAAAGCCGACAGTCTAGACTCCCTCACGGACTTCCTACCACGCCCTAGTCCACCCAGTTGTTAGTGATCTAATGAGGGTTTGGATAGTGCCTTCGATGTATTCAATAGGTTCAATCTTTGTCTAACACACTCACTCTCACGTCTCCCTTTATTTCTTTTTCTTCTGCTCTACTCCTTCTCACTCCTCCCTCCACTACTCTGCCCATGGAATGTTTTCACGCCTCCTAGATACAGCCTCCACTCTGCCGTTACTCCTCCTTATACTCCTATACTCCTCCGTCTCTCACTGCACGACCCCCCACCTCCCCACTATTTCTCCCTCATTCACACACTACTTCGATTCCAAAAACCACTCCAATAAAAAGCATGGCCAAGAAAGATCTCCAAACACCTTGAAAGTCTACCCAAGGTTCTCTTAAGCACAGGTTGGGTTCTTGCCCTCTAAAATCATGTTCCTATAGCCTAGCAAAACCTACAGAGAGAACGTGAAAGTGATGTGGTCCTTTTCTAGGCCTCCCGTGACCCCGCCCTCCCCCGGGGTGATTCAATGGCTCCGATTATCGTGCTGCACAGAACCACAACCACCTGAAGCCCACAGGACCGATTGGGCTACCTTTATTGGCTCCCAGAGAGTCCTGCGTGACCTTGTGGAAAATCTGAATTTCCACGTGTGTATTTGAGTGGAATTAGGAGCAAGGCTGCGCGAAGGTTCACCCAGTCTTAGCCATGTCAAAAGCATTTCTTTATATTAACCGTCGGCGTCGTGTACTTGCTTGTAAACTACATAGTATAATGTTTTCATTAGGTTTGGATGAAAAAGTTCACCTTTTTCTCAGAACCTTTTACATTTATTATTAATAAGATTTAATAGAAACGTTAAAGTTAACAATGTAAACCGTGTAAAGTGTGTAATACATCCTATGTGAACATATAGCCTAGTTTACAGGGTGAACGCAGCTGTGTCTAATCCATACAGGGATGCACGGTTGTGCAAACGTGACGTCTTTCCGGCGTGTGCATGATAGATGCTGAGCAGAGAAATTACAGCACAAATAAGGGTGCCGCACAGAGAGGGAATGTGGCAAAAGAGGGGGGATTGCCACTGCTATTCAAGGCAAATCAACAAAAACAAGCATTGGGAAAAGCAATAGCTCTGGCTTCGTTAATGTAGAGGGTAAGACTTCTTTCTTTTTTTTCAGTGAGGGCGTTAAAGAAAAGGTCCCCCTCGGCATGTACAACGTCAGACTATTGTCTTTGCAAAAGTTTGACATGATAGATTGTTTATAACCTTGGGTGCGGTCCCGGGGATCGAACCTGTGGTGCTCCGTGTCGTCCTGCTTCCAAGGCGGGCACATTGCCCCTGAGCTATCCTCCCCATTATCTATTCGGTGCAAACTGTACATGAACAGAGGAACCTTCAGTCCTTAGCTGCCCTGTTTCTGTACAGAAACGTAGAGCCTCCTTGCATCAAGAGCCATAGGGTTTCTCTTGCCAGGTGAGTGCATATAAAGTGATGTTGGCCCGCAGAACCTGGCTAGGAAACTGTTCACTGAGTGGAGAATTGCCCTTTAGAGAGATGTGCTATTCTGGGAGAAGACCCTTCCGGGGAAGGCTTCCTCCGTAGCCCCTTAATAGCCTTAATTGGTGCCAGGTCCACTGGCAAACCTACCGCAGCACTTATTTTCAATCTAGGAGCAATGGCTTTCCTCCAAGGTCTGTAGCCTTCCAGGAAACACTCCTCATTACGCATGTTTCTAAAGTGACGATGACAATGCCACGCTCAGGCAAGCCTCACCCGGCCCCCGCGGTGCGCTGCTTATGAGTTCTCTCAGGATGGTGGTGGTATTATCATGGGAGTGTGGGTCTTCCTTTTCATTTTTACATTTCTCAGGGTGTATTTTTCTCTTGGCATTTATACGAACTCTTAAGCAAACCATAAACGTGTACTTGTTTTATTTTGATGGCTTATGTTGAAGTGCAGTTCAAACTCTGTTTAGGTACATGTCATTTCTGTTAACATCTGTGGCATCAGCAGTGCACGCTGGTGGCTGTGTAATGGTTGTTTCATGATGGCGGTGGCGCGGAAATGGTTTCTTTTCCAAACCATAACTAGCAAATCCTTTCGTTTTTCTTTCTCACGCTGGAAGCAAGACGTTCCTAAAAGAGCATTTTTTTCACAGTTGAATAGGTTTTTATTAGGCCAACCGAGCCATAACCGCCCTTTTTAGTCAGGTTTTCTTCACTGAATCTCTATTTTTTTAATGTAACCTAAGATTTCCCATTATCACCAGGCATAGGCCGATGTCGTGCTTAGTGGGCAGTTTTCCCAGGGCATGGCCCAAGACCTGCAAGGCCACCCAATGTTATTCTGCAGTCAGTCCCAGTGGTAACTTCACTCCATTTCAGGTCGGTGGGCCACTAGTTGTGTCTTGTGCTAATGACCACTTTTCCCAGGACATTACCTTCTCTCAGCACTGGACACTGGGCATGTAGTTTTCCCTTTCAAGCTCCCCGCTTCTAAAATTCAGCGAGGCTCCTGGTTTTGGGCAGAGGAATGAGGATGGCCCTCGAACCTCAACAGTCTCACAGATGTTGCAGCCTTAGGCTGTCTGTATGAGTATGCATGTCTCATGGTTACAGACACTTTAATGTTGGGGTAAGTGTTGTGAAAAATGTGGTGAACGTGATACCCAGCCTTCATTATATCAAGCACACAACCACTTTATAACAGAGATATGTGTCAAATAAAAAGATTGGTGGCCATTCTTTTATTCCAAAAATGCTCTGATTTCAAGCAAAGGAACCAGATACCCTCATTGGTGCTATTTGACCTATTCCTCTTTCTCATAGTGATATTTTGAAAGAGAGCAATATGAAATAGTTGATATGGATTTTGTAAGTTTTGATAATGTGATGTGTTCAGTAAGACAATTGTAATGTTGTTATCATGAAAACAGTGTAAACTGGAATTGATCATTAGAAATAAATAATGTAAAATGTTTAAAAATCGACAGTTTACAATGTTAGTGCAAGTAAATAGACATCCATTTTCTGGAGCAAAAGGCTTGCATTTAGGCTAATGTGCATACTTGCAATGATTTGCTCATGTGGTTTGTGTAAATGACGTATTCTTCTTCCAAATTGTTCTCCAAGTCTTTTTAAACCCACCATAACTGTTCTGGTACGTTTATAGATTATGTATTATATATAACTACTAGTGGTTACTATACTCTGTCCAAATTGACATTTTTGCTTTTGTTAACTATCTAGTTAGTGATTTTTACTATTGGCTGTAAGCATCTGCAACACAGCAAATACTTGCACCTTGGTAGATCAATTAGCCTGTCTTAGTAGGAACCAACTTGTGTCAAACCCAAGGCATAAACGGTACCTCACACTTGACTGATGTTTCACCCAGGACATCGCCCCTGTTATTGAGAACTGCACAAATTAAGCTGGTCAGATAGCACGCTAGTCCCTAATATGATTCCTGATTTCAAGAAGGCCAATCAATACTATCATCACCAAACATCTTTACGGTGGTGCCAATGATCTGACACTGCACCAGAAGCACCAGAAGCATTTGCCTGGGCTATGCTCATTCCTAACCATTTTGAGCAGGATTTCCACCTGCATTTGTTGCTTCCTTCATTTAATGCTTTTAATAGCAAATGTCATACTTGTTGTTACTTCTGTAAAAACGGGCACGATTGCAGATCAAGAAAATAAAACCCGACCAGGCTACAGCGAGGCTCTTTCAGAACAAAAAGACCACGTTCGCAAACTAGAAAGAAAACTGTCAAAAACGTTCAGAGGATACGTAAAAACGCAATCACACAATAGGAATATACAAAACAAAACACACAAATCACAAGTAGTAGTTGGGGAAACAGAATCTTCAGATCCCGTAATGCATCACAATGACACAAGTACTCCATGAACAAAGGCATGTTAAAGCACTAATTGAATTATTAATTGACACTCAATTTCTTGCTGTAAGCGCCTTATAAATGCACAGTGAAATAAAATAGCCGCTTGTCATAGCAGATCTTTTCTAATTAGTAAAGTGCAAAGATCCGGTCTCTGACATAGATTTCACCTGAACTTAACGCAGACGCTGTGATTCCATGTTGGGATGTTTGACTATTCAAAAGAACCATCCCACTTTCCTACCCTTTCTCCTACAGTGGTAGAGATGCTTCTTGCTAAGGTCCAATGCTTAGGTTCCCAGCTGATCCTTGCTCTTCTAAATTAGCCACACTACTTAACTGTACTCGTGAAGCTACTGTACCAAGAAAACATGCTTGTCGCTGTTTAACTCTCTCTGCTTTCACGAGATCGGCTAACCGACAGCCCGCTTCATGCCTCCACTTCTCGGACACATTGTTGGAAACCGTGGTTGCACAGCAGCTACGGAATCATGTGGAATCTTTGTAAATTCCTCACCACTTCCTACTGTGTTTAGACCGAAAATTGGGGCAGTGGTTGCTGTTAAATCTATTTTGGACAACTTCTGGAGGATGATGGTTGAAGGTGGGTTTGAGCCATTGCTACCACTAGACCGTTGGTATTCAGAAAAATGTTGATGCAGGCCCCCCCTTTGAGTAACAATAATTTTGCTGAGCACCCTCTTGAGTAAAGATGTTGTAGTCGGGCCCCCCAGATGTTATATCTGCTTATATTTTCTATTAAAACAGTCCCTGTATTCTGTTATTTGAGAACCTTGTACCCCCTGGACATCTTTCAGGCCCCACTTTGGAGTGCAGCCCCACAGTTTGAAGGACAGTGCACTAGACTTATCTGCAGCCTTCTACAGTGTTGACCATCCTCCTGAGCCACCTGCATAGATTTGACCCAACTAAATCAGCCCTAAACTGGCTGAAATCGTTTTGCACACATCATAGCCAAGGAACTACTGTCAATGCATTGAAATCTATTAAATCTAGAGTCAGGTGCACAGTTACGCAGGGATCCGCTTTGTCACTTTGCTCCTAAATGGTTATATTGTGCCCATCACGTCTGATAAGTGGCGTATTGTGACCCACAGGGTGTCATCAGACCTTGGTCTTTGGGTATAAAAGAAGGGTTGGTGGAGAGGAGGTGCAAGAAATAGGTGACACACCACTTACGGGGGGAAAACACCTGAGTTGATGACGAGGAAAAGGTTGTTAGGTTGGGTGTGTGCTTAACCAATTAGTCATTGGTAAGTCTGAGAACAATTATAAGGTATGTGTCATCTAGACTAGATGATACCTGGTTCTAAATATGGTGCATGTGTGTTGTGTGATGGACGTGAGAGATGTTGATGTGGTGGACAAAGGAGCATTGTGCACCAGTGCAGGTGCCATCATATGTCAAGGTTGCTGAGAAACCTTTGTTCGAAATTGCTCAATTGTGAAAGCTTTGAATGTGTGACTCACACCCACCTACCACCATCTGAAATCCAAGGTAACTTCAACTAAAGTGATTCCTTATGGAATTTCAGCAAGAACATACTTGCCCTTAGCGCTTAAGGGGTGAATGGGCGTATGTGTCCACTCGAAGGGCATTAGAATGATAAGGAGTCTACAGGAAGAATACTGGTGGCCAGCAATCAATATGAAGTCGGATTTGATGATTGAAATGTATGCTTTGGTTATTGACACAGGTTCATGGCTGATGTTGGCAAAGGATTTTGTTGGTCTATTATGTGTCTTATCAGAGGAACAGAACTTTACAGTGGTTTCAGTAGATTACTCAAAATGGAAGGACGTGGAGTTTACCCAGTATCAAACATGCAGGGCTATCACATTCTGTCTGCTATATCTTCAGAACTTCGTGCTTTGTTTATCACAATGGAGATGACGGCCATGTTCTTGCACCAGTGTGGAGTTGAGCCCAACACTTGTTGATTATACCAGTCGCAAATAGCATTGCATGTAGAGACTCGGGTTGTAGAGGTGGTAATGACAATGGTGTGGCCATACCATATCACAACCTCTTCTAATGAGTGTTAGGCAGCCTCGGGTTGGGCAACGGCCATGTTGTTTAGACGATGCAAGTGCACAAATAACAAATGACATAAGGTAAGAAATAACATCACTCTGCAAAACAGCAAGCCTCATTGCGAAAGAAGGAAGACATGACTACTGAGTGCTTTGTAAGGCTAGTTACTAAAGGGAATACTGCCTACGAGCAAGATGGTGGGTGGAGACACCTGAAGAAAATCAGTATGAACCATGAGATTTGAAAAGACAAAAATATGTCTGCTGTTGGTTTAAGAGATGATACAAAATGCTGCAGACGAGCGTCACGACAAGCAGGCATTTGTGGCTAAAAATTAGAAAGCTTCTGAATGAAGGATCGACTGGAAGGTTTTCCAGTTTTTAAATACAAAGGACCTCATCACGAGTTGGGCGGTAACGCAGGCGCTGTTAGTGCCGGCGTTAATAGCCGTACCGCCAAACCCCCTGGCGCTAATAGCGCCGGATCACGGGTTTGGTGGAACGGGTATTGCCCATTCCCCACTAAGCCCATTCGGGAATTCCCCATTCCCCATTGGGCTCAATGGGGAATTTTCGCACTCTTACTGCCGGCGGAAAGAATGCGAAATTTCGGTGGACAAAACCCGTGATGTGGCGGACCCTTAAATGCGGCGGTAATAGCGCTACTGCCGCATTTAAGGGTTACCGCCAAACTCGTGATGAGGCCAAAAGTGTGAATCTGTATTTTTGTCCAAGAGGAATCCTAGACATATAAGATGGACTCTCCTGTACAGAAACAAGCACAAAAAGGGGCAGTCAGTAAGTACACACCGTCATGGGTTTTATGGAGCACACGTTTGCTATTCTCTTGCCACTTTTGGAACCTGCTAAATAGTTGATAAATGGTTGCCTTCAATTAGGAGCACAGAGAGACTGGGAGAGATTGCTGTGCTATTGGGTTAACTGGTGCAGATCAAAGGGACTCTGGCCTTGCACTTGTTCAGAGAATTGGTATGTGCATCCAGAGGTTGGCTTGCAGTGTAGGTCTACTGCTAGCTTTGCAATTAACAAGGACTGCGCTATGAGATTATAGGCTGTGACAGTCTGGTTGAGTTTGGATTGTTTGTGCTTTTACCCTAGTTGTTTAAGGTAGCCATATTCTGCATTTGGCCTAATTGTGTAAGGTAGCCTTATTCTGCATTTAGCCCAAGTGTGTAAGGCAGCAATATATTGCAGAAGGTGTTTCTAAATTCAATCACTTGATGTCTGTCTACAGATTTTAGGCCCTGCTCCACCTTTTAAATCTAGGCGTTTTCCTAATTTTGTTGATATTACGTCTTTCTATGCATTTTTGGTCCGGCTCTCCCTTGGAATCTAGGTGATACGTAGCACTGCTCTTTGAACATAGACTCAACCCAGGATGTAAACATTGTTGTTTGTACAGCTAACAAATGTTCTGCCCTCATACCCTGCACCTTTGTAATTTAGTAGAAGGCACTGGCCCATTCCACACACTCTGCACTCACATATAACACATGCACTATTGCATAACACCTCTGCCTTAAGAATGAAGTTACCTTTAACTACAACAATTTGAATTGTAGCTTCCCACATAATACTGTCTCTTTACAGACAATCCACCCTGTTTAGCTAATAGTTTACCTCCGCTGCGCCCATCCACATGCCATTCTGACATGCGTGATTAGCAGGGTCTTGGCCACCCTCACATAACTGTAATGGCTGAAATGCATACATTCATAATAGCACCTCTCAATTCTCCCAAATTTGGATTACGGTCCCTCTGAGGCCATTCAACCAAACAGCACTTTGGGACCATAATCATGGTGAAAGGCGCTATGCAAATGATAGAAAAGAATGAGCAAATTAAATGGTGCCATGTCACGTTGGTGCAGTATTTCTGCCCAAAAATGACATAGTCGGTTGCAAGCCAAATATATTTATAGTGAGTTATTATATAGCATGAATACATAGAGCCTCATTAGGACTGTGCCGGTCTGGTAACAACGGTGCCGGAAAGCCTACCGGCACTGTTGATAACGGACCGGCAAAGCACAACTTAGCGTGTGGGTGGTGTCCCGCCCGCCATAGACTTAGCTATTGCACCCATACACGGTCCACACAAACGTACATCTCCTCAAAACAGCTGCCCTACACCCATTCCCAATGCCCCACTACACCTCTGGGACCAAACCCCAACTTCCACCATCACCAACAACACCTCTATCACCCTACACAGAACTGAAATTTGCACTTATCAATGCCAGATCCCTCACTGCACATGCACTGGAAATTAACGACCTCATCACCGCCCTTAAACTTGACCTACTTGCCATCTCTGAAATCTGGCTACACGAAGCATCGGGCCCCTCCATTTCCCTTGCCCACCCTCAAGGGTACACTATCCTGAGACACGACCGCAAAACAGCAACTAAAGGTGGAGGCGTAGCCCTCATTTTCAAAAAACCTTCTCCATATAGACTCTGCAACCAACAATGGGAAAACAACTCAGACCTCCTCAATGCTAAACTATCTCTCTCCCGAAACTGCACCATAAGTATCCTAATTACTTACAGGCCACCAGGCTCACCATCAGATTACCAAAACACCTCCTCCAAATCATAGGGAATAACCTAAAATGTTCAACCAAAACCATCCTACTAAGTGACCTCAACCTAGATTAACATGACCCCAAATACAAAGCAGCCGTCTCTCTAGCCAAAGAATTCACCAGCATTGGGTTTGAACATAAAATCACTGCCCCACACACTCCAAAGGCCGATCCATCGACTGGATCGCTGACCACAACTGCTCCTCTTCCATCACCAACATTTCAGCCCTCCCTTGGACTGACCACCATCTCATCCCATTTGCTATTCACACCTTCCCCACTCACAAGATTCTCTCTTACGCCCCACCCGCCAAAGTCAGAAGCTCTAAAAAGCTTACCAAAACCAAACTTGCACCGCTTCTTGATATTCCGGAACTCAAACACCCATTCAACAAAGACCCCATCTCACTGACCAACACCTATGCTCCAGGTACTCACCCATGCAATTGAGTCACTAGCCCCTCTAGAAGAGAAAAAAGAGAAAAAAATCTATGCACTCTAACTCCTGGTTAACAGAGGAACTATCCACTCTACGCATCAACAAACGGCGAGCGTTAGCCAAATGGCAATCCGCGCCCAACCAGCCCTCCCTAGATGAATTTAAAGAGATCTCATCTAACTATAAAAAAGCCATATTCTTAGCCAAATCAGACTCATTCAACCACAGACCTCACCCCCCCGGAAGTTACTTACCTTCTCAAACATATCAAACCTTCTATTTGCAAGGGTGACATCTGCCCCCCTCTATCATCAAAGAATGTGCAGACTCACTTACCGGCATCATTACTGCATTCATTAATGCCTCCTATCCACTGGCATAGTACCACAAACCCTAAGAGAAGGCTGGTTCGTCCACTCATAAAAAAAACAACTCTAGACCTCACCTGCCCCAACAACTACCGCCCCATCACCACCGTCCCATTCCTCCTCAAAATTCTGGACAAAGCCGCCCGCATCCAAATCCAGCAATACTTAGAATCCAATGCCATACTTGGCAGAAGACAATCAGGCTTCCGCAAAGGCCATGACACAAAAACCACCCTCATAGAGCTCAAAAACCAAATCACCAAAATAATGGACAATGGTAAACCGGCGCTCCTGCTCCTGCTCGATCTCTCCGATGCGTTTGACCTCGTGGACCACAACATCCTCACCTCTCACCTATCCAACGCAGCCCATTTCTCCAACAAAGCCACCTCTTGGATATCTTCCTTTCTTGAAGAAAGGGCTATGAAAGTCCACTCTGATCAGGCCCACACCGCTCCCACCACCATCAACTGTGGAGTCCCCCAAGGATCATGTACAGCACCCACCCTCTACAACCTGTTTACCAAGCCTCTCTTTGACTTGTTGGATGCGCTCGGCATAGCTTACATGAACTATGCCAATGGCACCCAAGTGCTCCTCCCTCTCACTGCAGATTACAACCATGACGCAGAAGCTCTCCTCCAGATATATGCCACCACCCAAACTTGGATGGCAATCAATGGCCTCTGCTTAAATGGGGATAAAACTGAGATCCTCATCCTGGGCCCCAAGGCAACGCTCTCTAAATTCAATGCGAAATTCACTCACTTCACTATCGATCACACCAATATACCAGTCTCTAAATCTGTAAAAACCCTTGGAGTTTATCTAGACTCCACACTCTCAATGACAAAACAGGTCACCGCTATCTCCTCCGCCTCTGCTCACACCACCAAACGTATATCTCCTTAAAACCATTCCTATCCACTCAAAACTACCTTTCCATTGCCAGAGCCAAAATAGGAGCCAGACTCGATTTACTGCAACGCCCGCCTGGCAGGCACCTCTACGAAAAACATCAAAAGGCTCCAAACAACTCAGAACAATGCACTACGCACAGCCCTACACATCCCAAAAAGGGATCATATTTCCCAGGTAAAACGAGAAGCCCATTGGATCCCTATCAAGGAAAGGATCAACTTTAAAATCCTCACCCTCACGCATAAACCAACTAACAATTTCATCCCTCTGCATACACATCTCAAACTCTAACCAAACACAACCACAAGCCTAAAACGCAGCAATCCGCACAAACTTAACAATGATGCAACAACAAAACAAACCACACATAGACTTGCACAACAGCACACGACGATTACCGACCGTAAAATACCCCAAGCCCAGCCAACGGACCCACCGGGCTGAGGCTGCCAACAGCAAATCACTGCTCTCTTGCACTTTTCCAGCTTATTCTCACTAACCCACCCCCTCTCCTCCCCTTTTTCAGAGCCGCCAGAGTGCCAGGAGACCACTTCGGTGGTGATAGTGCGCGGTACAAATGTCCTTTAACATTAACATAAATGCATCAATCTCTCCACCCCTCCCACCTATCAGAAACAATACCAAAGACACTTCTTCCCGCCCCACTAGAAGCCACCTTGCCAACCAACTCTGCGTACCCTACATAAAAAGAGAAAATGCCGGCGGCATTGGCTTCCCACACATAGCACGTAAACTATGGAATGCCCTCCTGAATACACTCAGAGCAGAACCTTCTCTAATAGACTTTCGCAAATCTCTCCAGACCACACTATTCACTTAACACTCACTCTACCCCTCACCGGGCCTACCCTGCGTTGTACCTACTACAGCCCAGGCTCTTATTACTCAGGAGGAAATGCAATGATAGATATCTCGTATGCACAATGTAACCCCAAGCTGAACCCTAAAATGTAACTGTATTTCTAACCACTATGCCTTCTTCTGTAACCAGCAATGTATATCTGTAACAGCGCCACGATGCCCTTGGGCTGTTGTGTGCTATAAAAATATGAATGAATAAATAAATAAATAAGGATCAGAACTGCCGGTGGGACGGGACCCACTTGCATAGTTCTCACGGGAGCACAGGCACTGTTGTTAACCGTGCCGGTTCTCCCGTGTCCCCATTCCCATGGAATCCTATGGGACTCCATGGGAATGGAGACTAACAGAATTAACGGCGCCATATTTCCCGGCCCCCGGGGTTATAATACCCGGTGTTACTGGGAAGTCCGGCACCAGTAATTCTTTTCAGGTCTGGCGGCAACCTGCCAGTATCACCGTCGGGGTTACTCCCAGACCCGTAATGAGGCCAATAGACTGTTTTAGTATGAGGGGTGTACCGAACTTCGGCTTTGAATAAGTATCTACCTGAATTCTGGCTCCAGAATTGGCATTTCGGTTTCAGACAAATAATTACTTGCTATTTGGTTCCAGCTGAATACTTTTGTCTTCTTATTTTCATTTACTTTTGCAACCCAGACAGGCACATATGCAGTGCAGATTGCAAAAAGGAATGGAAATAAACAATGTCTGAGAGCAGTCCGCACCCTCCTTTCCTGTCACTCTGGCCAGCCTGCCTGGGCCCTCTTCCTGCTCCCACCTGAAGGCTAAGACCTCAGGATCATCTTCAACTCCACACTCTCCTTTTCTCCTCACATCTCTGACGTTGCTAAGAAGTCAAACTAGCAACTGCACCTCCTCAGAGGTATTCTTCCTTTCCTCACCTTCCCCCAGAAGCTCACTGTCTCCAGAGCTCTGGTTCTCTCTAGGCTGGACTACTGCAACAGCCTCTTTCTAAATCTGCCTGCTTGTACTCTCTGCCCTCTGCAACTCATCCAGAACAGGACTGCAAGACTTGTCCTTGGCCTCAAGCCCAGGGATCGTATCTCTCCAGCACTGAAATCTCTTCATTGGCTCCCAGTGGCTGCGAGGATTAAGTTCATGACCCTGTGCATTGTCCACAAGGCCTTCTGGGGCCTGGGGCCTCAATACCTCCAACTCTCTCTTCGTAAATACCTTCCTACTGGAGCTCTTCGCTCCTCTACCTCCAACTCCCTCAGGGTCAGTCGCTTTTTCAAGCAACGAGTTGATGGTAGATCTCTTTCTTCGCTTGGGACCTCCCTCTGGAACAGACTCCCTGTCTCTCTGAAACTTGAGGAGAACCATCTCCGGTTCCGGAAGCACCTCAAGACCTTCCTTTTTGCTTCTGCCTTCTCTCTTCCTCTCCCCTGCTGATTCCTGACTGAAAATGCACAGGTCACCTGGCTACCCTCTGATCTCTGGCCCAGATCCCTGACCACCCAGTTGCACACCCGCACTGCCTCCTGGCAATCCTTGCACTTGAGTCTGTATCTAAAACCCTACAGTCGCCCTTACTGCACTTTTGGACACCTGCTGTCTGCACTTACCCTTGCACCTGCCACCCGCTGGCCGCAGTTCTTGTTATTGTGTTGATCCCATGTACAGTACTCCCCCCCCCCCCCTCCTTTCCCCTCACACTTTTCCCCTCCTCTTCTCCCTTGCACTTGCGCGATTTCAATGGCACTTGGCCTAGTAAGATCGTTGTCTCTGTCCTCCCTCTGTCCCCCTCCCTTGCCACGTCGCGCCTTGAAACACTTGTGTATAAGCGCGTTATAAATGCCATGTCATATCATATGAATCTTGATTAATTATAGGAAAGGGGCATATGCTTGTGCAGTGAAGAGGAGGAGTTGTGAAGAGGAGTGAGGGGTGAGCATGGCTTGTTTCTATAAATGCCTATGGAGAAACCTTAATTCATAACAGCTATAAGAAACTAGGAGAACTGAGGTAGCGGCATGTCTGGCCAGTGAGGTCTGTGAGGTATTTTATGTTGGGAAATCTCTCCAGATCACCTGTGGGCCAGTCTGCCATAGGGAGTATAGAGAGATATGCGTGTGGACACTGTATGGGAGCTATGTTCATTTTGGGAAACTGCTAGAAGAGGAGGATGTTTGGAAATCAGAAGACTTGACAACAGGTGCCTGCCTCTTCTACATCCGTCAGGGCTGGGAATTAGTCTGATACAAGTCTGGCAGGGCAAGAAGCAGCCAACATTTCCTAACCCATATTGTCATCTTTGGTAACTTGGTTATTAGGGAATCTCTTGGATAGAATTGTAGGATAGTCTGTCCCAACATGAAACATTTGAGAAATGACAGACTGATAGAGTGCATTGCATCTGCTGGTGTTGAGGGCTGGAAGTTTGAAGAGTGAGAGACATAGAAAAGCCATAGATCATTGCATTCTCTGGTGTGAGTGGATAGAGGTAGGATAAATTGTTGTGAATTGATATTTGATGGGAATGAGGGACTGTCCGAGCAGGAAGTGCTTTCTTAGAGCGTGCAGAGTTTGGGCAGATTCAGTTGCATCTCAGAATTTCTTACCCGTGATTATCGGCCCGGGCTAGGAGGAAAGTTCAGGGTCAACACGTTTGTCTTGGAAGCAAGACAACGTAGAGCAACACAGGTTTGTATCCCGATCTCATGCTTAGAGACTGGTCTTCAGTATTAAGTGTATTAAAAATGATGAATAATTAATTATCTGTGCTCCAAGTACATTAGCCTTCCTGAGAGGGACCTCTTTCATGTTTAGAACCAGGAGCCACTTTAAAAATAGTAGTGGGTTTCAATCCACTTTCCTCAAGTGTACCCTGGATTTGCGTCCTGCATGAGTAAACAGAAACGATTTATACATTTCTGTGTGAGCTGAACAGAAGGTCTGAAGTTCACTTTCCATGTACGCTAACGTGCAAGAGATCGCAAGGTCTATTGTCCTCGGTGGCAAAGGTACATTGCAGTACCATTTTCTTCATTGCAAGCAAGCACTTTGCAGTCATCAATGCTGCCACTTTGACTTGTACTGGTTTTGCATATGCAACATCTTTTCTTACATGTGGACCCTGATTTCTTTTGTCGATTCGTTTGTTCTGGATTATTTGCATTATATAAAGATCAGATATTGAAACGCGGAAATAGATACTTAAAATAGTGCTTTCATTTAAGAAAAAAATTATTTTTAAGTTTTGAACATGATTTATAAAACAACTATTTGCCTTCATATTCGGCTTTGGACAAATACTTGACCAACTAATCAGTGTTCGGCCGAATGCTAAATATGCTATTGGGTACACCCTAGTTACTATATCTGTGTGTTAACGTACACATATGATATGTGTAGTTATTTTTTGTTGTTTTGTTAAGGCGGAGATGCATTTGATGTCTGCGTCGAGCACATGTGGTGTGAGTGAGCGTGTGCATTCATGCATTCATGCATGGATGTGGGAATGTGGACTGTGTGTGTGTGCGTAGTTATTGGCTGTTAGAGGGATTAACATTGGGAGATAACTGGAGGTGTTGCTGCAGGCTCCTTATTCATAATGAGCATAATGCTTTGTTGCATCTTGTGTTCGCTTTCCTGTGTTGCCCGCTGAAGCGTCACATCGCCCGTTTATAGTGACCAATCCCAGTTTTGATTTCTCTTCAGGTAAAGGCAACCCAGGAGGTGAAGCTGCGCTTTGGGGAACAACTTTCTAGCCTGCAGAACAAACAGCTACAGGAGACAGACCTCTTGGAGGACATCAGGTAAGGTGGGAACTGGGAATGCAACTGTAGGATGAGGATATGGAGAGCCTCTCCAGTTAAAGAAAGATTTGAAGGAGAACAAATCCCTGTAAAAGGTGTAATAGGAAAGGCCTAGAAGCACGTGGGCGCATTTGGAACCTTCTATGAGGAAGACCGACTATAATCTGGATCCCTAGAGAAGCATGTAAGGGTGAGCATGGCCCTATAGAGGAGGGAGGGGTATCAGGGTTCCTATTGTAGGAGACTAGTGTCAATCTTAAAAGCTGTATGAGGAGGGTAGTAGACAACTTCGCCCCCTATGAAGATAGATGGAGAGAAAATGGGCTTGTGTTCAAAGCGTGTAGAAGCAGATCTCTGATAGGAGGAGTTTAGGGAACAGTCTAGAATAACGTGAAGGACAGGCGGTTTGAACCTGCAGCCCTCGGGATGCAGATAAAGTGGAAGACTGTAAGGGGGGGAATTTGAGAGATTATGGGCATCTGGCCTTCTCTGGAGGTTGAATGGGAGAGAAAAAGATGCCATGTGTGTATGAGAAGGGAGATTATGGGGCTCGGCAATGAGAGGACAGTCAAGGACCTTTGCTTTTGTGGAACAAGCAAAAGGGGTTCACCTGGCCACCAATGGAAGTAGGACATGGACAGCAGAGCAACATCTATGGAAGGACAAGATGAGAGAACTGTGGCACCACTGCAGGGGAAAACATATTTGCTTCTTCTGTTGAAAGTAACTGGTTTGCTTTGACATCAATAGTCCCCCAAGGCTCTTCCAGGTGGGTTTAGAAACGTGAGTTTCAGACCAATAGATGTCAGAGTTTGGACATACGTTGTGGCTTTCTCCTGCTGTTTCTGTTGAGAGTGAAAATGAGCCCCGCGCCATTGCAAAATCCAATAAAGTGAGATCCAACAAAACCGCTGCTTATCATGCACAAGTGCATCACATCACCAACAGTGTCTGCCTTCAGCCAGAATGCCCCATAGTGTATACTCGAGCAATGTTGGTGGCTGTGGAAAAACAATAATATATCCAACGGATAGAACTGTGGACACAGATCCCCACACTATGAACTAGTATCCTCAAAATTCTAGAAATATGCAGACTTTTGAAGTGCACTAGTAGACTGAAGTTCTGGGAAAAAACAACTCTGGAAAGCTATTCCACTTGCAACGGTGGCAGTGCCACAATGGCAAAATATCTGATGGGAAAGGTCTCTACTGCTCACAACATGGATCCCAATAAGGCCCACTAGATCATCCGGCAAGCTAGAAGATTTTGGTCTGATCTCGCAGGTCAGAAAAGCAGAGAATGCACCGCCATGCGAAACATATACCTGTGCCTCCTCGAGGATATCCCTGCTGTCTCTTGCATATCCAGCTAGTTCACCAACCTACAAGGTGCTATAATCAGAGGCGTAGATAGGGTAGTGCCTGAGCAGGCAAGGCCTACCCAGAATCTGTAAATGCACACTTAGCAGCACTGTTAGACAATCCTGGCTATGCCTCTGGCTATAATACTCCTCAACCAGAAGATATTTACTGTGTAATCCTGCGTTCCACTCACTACTGATATTAGATATTACACTCGCTCTCAGGTTCAAGTGGTGTACAATGATCAGCCATTGGCACTTGACAGTAAACACCCAAATGCTGCAATCCATCAAACAACACCATGCCTGAGAAGAGACAATTAACCCCTTAACTGCTGTGCTATAGTGTGTCTATGCAAATCGGACCAGCATACCCGTCCTCAGCACTTAAACGGACAATCATGTGCATAGTCACCCTCGTGGCGAGAAAGGTTGCCAGGTTGACAAGTCTGCACCTCACTATCTTTAGAGCTGGGTTAGATAGTAAAACATCATACCCCAAGGCCCTTTGTGTTGTCAGTGTGCTCTTCGGTCTTTACAGCATTGCAAAGAGAGCATGCTCCCCGTAGAGTGGTGCTGCATCTCATGGTAATACTTGCTGATATATCCGCTGCGAATGTGGCTGCAGCCAATGCTTGTTTGTATGGATAGTGTCCTCTCATTACTGGGTCTACTCTTCTGCTGTAATAGGACAGTGGCTTGTGCCCCAATCTGGTCTTCTGTGCCAGTACTGCAGTCATCACTACTCCGTCGAAGTGTGAGAACAGAAAGAATTCCTTTTGCGAGTCTGGGATCCCTAACACTGGAGCTATGCATATTGCTTCCTTAAGCTCGTTAAATGCCTCAGTCATTTCTGTTTTTTATTGTATTGTCTTCTCCCCGCTCTGTGCTTCCTTCAGTGCAGTTAATAAGGGCCTAGTGTAAGTGCTGTAATCAAATACACATGCCCTGCAGTAATTACATGGCCACAAAAACTGCTACATCTCTCTGACTGCTGTGGGTTTTGCCTCTGCCCTCTCTGGTGCCACTCGTCAGCCATTCTGTCCAATATATAAGACTTCTGTCTGGCAAATATTGTAGTTTGGCCTTGTCCAACTTGTATCCCTTTTTTGATACTACTGTCAGCATATGTACTGAATAATTCTACACTGTTCTTCTGTCTTGCTGCAAATCAATATGTCATCACATACTGTATAACCATGCTGTCCATCTGTACGTTGCCTAGGTCCATTAAAGGACCCTATTACATATGCAAGGTGATCCACAGTACCCTTGAGGAAGTCTTGTATGTTTCCACTTCTTATCTCTATACATAAATGAACTTAAGTCTTGTAAGTCTGGGTGCAATGGTATAGAGAAGAATTCATTCTTCAAATCTGTGACCGTGAAGTAGGCAGCTTCCATGGGGATGCTGCACAGAATTGTTGCCGGGTTCCGAAATAAAGCAGTCTGCTTCTACAATATGGTTAAGATGGTTCAAGTCCTGTATAAAATGCCATGCCCCCCCCTGTCACCTTTTTGACAGGGTACACGTGTGTGTTGCATGGCTAGTGCTGCAATGGTCTCATAGATACCTTTGTCTGCCTGTCTTGAAAGTGGTTATTGTTTAACTCACGGGAGAATCACTCCTGGCTTTAGTTTTATCTTCACTGCTCCTATCCCTTCCAGAAGCCCCACATCATAGGGACCTTTGGCAGAGGTCCATACGGTGCTGGGGACCTTTGCCGAATCCTCCTCGGACGGTCGGCGGTGCTTTCAGCACCATTGCCATTTTCTGTGGTACTTCTATGTAATGTATTCTCACCCAATAAGTGATGCTCATTTCCAAACACTATCTCATGAGCTGATCTGTTGTCTTTGAATAGTTCTTTGTCTGTTACTGTAGTCAACTGGTACTCTTCCGCTATGGCGATCACTGCTCACCATGATCGCCCTGTGTCATCTGTCCCGTGCACTGCTATCCGGTCATCCCCCACGATTACTGCCTCGAATTATAGTGGCACTATCGTCCCTTCTTTCTCATCTAATGGTATCACTGGCCTGAATAAATACTCATTTGGAAGGTGCCACATTTTCCCCTGAATCCCTGGAAGCCATGCTATTATAATCTCAGTCCCATATTGGAACAGCGCCTCCTCTACTGGCACCCACCTCTGTACCCTCCGTCCACAATAAGCTTTAATGATTTCCCTCACATTTAGAAGGTGTATACCTGGTGTGGAGCACACTATCCCCTTGTTGGTGAAGGAAAAGGTCATGTTATGTCTGCTCATGATGTCTCTCCCCGGTATAGTTACAGGTGTCTGTCGAGAATAGTGGCAAAGATAGGTTGTGCTCACCTATAAAAAGTGCAATATCACTTGTAAAAGGAACCACTTCCATTACCTTAGGGAATCCTTGAGCATTCATGGCATTGCCTGACACACTATATTTTGCCTTCCCGGATGCAGGATTTGGTCGCTTCTGTGTGCACAAGAAAGGAAAAAGTCTTGTCACCTACATCAAACCTATATGTGGTTCCTCCACAGGGTTGGGTGTGATCGGTAGGCTAGAACACAACTAGTCTGTCTGTGGGCTGTCCTATTGAGGTTATAAGGAGATCCAGTTCTCCAGAAAGGGGCTGCTCCCACTACAGTGACCCCACAAGATTCCTAATGGGAGTTGTTGTCATGGCGTCTGTGTGCCACTGTCCCGTCATTTGGTTGTGTGCTGTTCTGCATCTGCGGTATTTGCTGTGCCGTGTGTGCGTGTGATGTGTTACCCTGCATCTGTGGTGCCTATGAGTACTGCTGCATAGGCACTTGAATTTATGGTGCCTGCATCAGGGGCTGGCGTGTCTGTGGGTATGCATTCAGTGTCTGTCCATGTTGTGGTCCTGCATGTAATACTCGTTCTGTTCCCCCTGGTATGCTGGCCGGTATTGCATTACCCTACCTTGTTGCACCCCTCTCCTGCTTCTGCACACCCTCTAGATATGCCCTATCTGTCCACACACCCATCATTGGGGTGACTCTCTCCCCTGTCTCTGAAACCCCCTGGAAGCGCCCCTGGGCCCTGTTGCATGTGTTGCCCATATCCTCAAAATAAACCCTGGGAATCCCTTGTGGTTCTGCTGCATCTGATGACCATACCCGTGTCCGCTAGGTGGACCCCCTCCTCCTCAAAACCTATGCTGTACATCCTCCCACCCCATGTGAAAGACCAAACATGAGGCTTACTACAAAGAAATGGAAATACACCCGTGCCAGTGACGAGGTCAAAGAGCAACGTTTATTACAATTGTGCAAAGGGTCTCAGCACACCATGATGCATGCGCACAGACACTGTGGAGGGAGAGAGAGAGTTCCAGAAAACGTTAAACATTTATACATTTTAGAATAACATGCAATACGCTTGTCCAGCCCCTTCATGTGATAGGGACCATAGGGTTCCTGACCTATCCACGTAGATGGTATTACCATGACAACATACTTGCATATTTCCCTGTCTTCCCGCAGACAATTTACTGTCTGAGAGCAGGGCAGAGCAGTGTGTGGGGGTATATCGTGTTCTCTAGTACAAGGTAACATTCTTTGTGCAGCTTATCTATGCTGCTCCTAGAGCCTAAGGTCAGTCTGCTCTATAGCCTTGGAAGTATGGTTTCTCTGTTGAAGCACGTTTCTGATGCATATTATTATAATTAACAGTTCAGCAGGGAAAACATGGCCAAGACAGGAGGGCACCTAACTTAGGGAATTAGCTATGTGTCTGCAAGGACTCCCGGTTCTACAGTGTAAGGAAAACAAAACGCTCAGCAGAATGTGCATTCCTGTCTGTATGTGCCAGAAAGTTTGTGTAGCGGTCTCCTACCGCACTCTGAGAGAAAGGCAGAAGGAGCGAGGAACTAAATAATGCCGCCAAGATGGCAGATAAAACAAAATGGCAATGTGGCCATTGTTGCGGCAATTGTGGTGTGATGCGAATGTGCTTAGGCTAACATGCATACATCATGAGGCACCGAACTGAATACATTTTCACGCATGAATCTGCCTCCTGCGGCAGTGGTGCATACTGTGTCTGGAAGGGACATGAGCAGTACTAACTTCGCCTCCTCCTGCTTTCTTTCCTCATGCTATTTTCTCGCCTTCTCTTGCATTAGCCTACGTTAGTGTACAATCGTGAGCTGTATTTCCGAGCAAGGATTCGCCTCCATCCCCACCAACTTCTTCAGCACGTGCTCTGGCAACCCTTGGCATAATATCTGGTAGAATAATGCTACTGTTTTGTCCCACAGGCACCAAAGCTCTTGAATCATCTGAATGTAGTATAAGGGGTCTTCGTCTTCCCCATTTTGCGGGTCATAATTACACTAATGTCTAGCGTGTCTGGGTACTGCATCCATAGCACTTCCAACACAGCCACTCAGCAGTTAGCAAATAGCGTGCCATCATGCGCCGTGTTCTGGGCGGTTACTCCTGGGTACCCTGCCCTTCTCCATACATCATCTGCAGCTTTCCTGAAGATTGCCACGAGTAGCCCCTTTACATCCACCACTGCTAATTTCTCTCCCGCTGTCATCCGTTCCATTTCCCCGCACCCACAGTTAACGAGGGTAGCCTACACCTCAAGTTTTCCTTGTCTATATGTTTCTATGGTATGTACTGAGGTTGCCCATCTCCTTTTTCCAGTAAGGGCAACTCTGTGAACCCGCTCTCCCCATTTGCTCTTCGGGTCAGCCTGATCTGTCTATCAAGTCTCTCAGCATCTTTAATGTCAGAACATGCCTTTGCCGGCTCCCCCTTCCTCCGCCCTGGAAGATCTCTAAGTCTCTGCACGTATGGGGTCAGGTCATCCATATTGAGTATTGCATCTCCAGACTGTTGTGATTGATCGTCCTTATCCCCCCTAAATCCCTGTGTGTATTTTCCTGCTTCCCATGTCATGCTTCTATCTGCACCTTTCCCCGTTGACCAATGCTTGAGTCGCCCTCTTCCCTTGTCCTCACTCTCCTTAGCGTCCCCGTCTGAGTCAGTGTCCATATCACTGTCAAAATTGTCCACGAAGCTCAGCCTCCTAGAGGTTGTGCTTTCATTGAAGTCAATCAGGTCCCTGCTACCCCTTCTCTCGAAGGACCCCATTTCTGTCCTATCTGATGGAGTGGCAGTCCTATCCTGTGTGGTACTTTTGTCTGGCTCTACTCGCCTACCTCCTCCCACTTTGTCATCTCCCGGGCCCATTCCCCACATTGTCCTTATGTCTCTTATTGCGCGCTCCTCCTGCTCCTTGCATTTGTGCTCTCTTACAAGTCGTTCTATTTCCCACTTTCTCTGTTCCCTTCTCACTAAAACTTGCTTTTCCTTCTTGTCTCCTTCCCTTCGCACCGCTATCTCTTCAAGCTCCCCCCTTCTCCTCACCTCTCGCTGCTCCCGTTCTTTCTCTTCTTCCCTTTGCTTGTCTCTACATGCTCTCAGCGTCCTTCTTCTTCTTCCTTCTCCTTTCTTTCTACTGTTTCCATTATTTCCACCCAGTCTCACGCTTTGCTGTTCCCCTTATGACCCTCCATTTCTTTAGTCACCCCTGCTGATTATCCCGTTGCTTTCCCATCCAATTTCAGAAGTATCTACCGTCCTACCAATTTGTCAATGCTATGGCTTTGGCCCCTCCTTGGTGCCGCCTACGCCTCGCTGCATGCTCCCTTCCCACCGTCTGTCTGTCCAATCCCTTTCTGCCCCTCCTCCTTTGTATATGGTGGAGGTTGAAATATTGGATTTGTGTACTCCTCCGCTGCCTTTAGCTCTCGTATAGGGTATAGCCCCTGAGCTTCTGCTGCAGCTCCTTGTTTCTCGTTCTCAGGAGAACGTGCAGCCCCCGGTGTCTTTTGCTGGCTCAGCATCCATTGATGCCTCACTACTTTCCCCTCATCCTCTTGGAACATTATTCAGAGCTCAAATATCGCCGTACGATTAGCCAACTTCTTCCCCTTATATGTGTTTTGTATGTGTGTCTGTAAGGGTAGATGCACATTTTTGGAGAAACGTCTGCATTGTGGCCATGGCTTAGTCAATTTACCCTCTGTGCTTTTCGTACATTACGCGTTATATTTACAAATCTTGTCGTTATATCATGGAATTGCCTTAAACAAGTGCTGTAGGGGTGTATTCCCTCCGCACTTCCCTTGATACATTACATTTTTACGTACTTGACCTCAAGTCGAGGCTTTCGACACTCCGTTATTAGACAAGCACAATTAATATTTTCAGCTCAGATTTATGAATATCACAAATACCAGTTCTCAACAATTCTTCTTGAGCCTCTCTGGCCCCAAAGCACTCCATCAGGCATGCTCCACGCACCACCCTTCCACACTCCACCTCATCAGGCACACCTACCAATCTCGCGCATGCGCCTTCCGTGCACTGCCATTGGACAGCTTCCTCCGTCAATTTTAAGTTTCTCAACACCAATTTCTATAACTCCTTGTGCTCTGAGTCCTATGCACAGACTTGATAGGTGGCATCACCAATTCACTATACAAGGGAGTGCTAGAGATCATTTACAACACTCACAATGCTAATCCCCCATTACACAAACCTTTACACAACCCCAAAATGAACCCACAGCTGTCTTCCTGCCCATTAACAGGGGATACCAATATTTTTCCTCTTCAATCTGTACCTACAGTGTCACCTTGCAGATAAAACGCCTCCTTGAAACTTAACCAGGCGAACACATTCCGCAATCTGGGCTAGCTCCATTTGCTGGGCCTTTACAGAGGTATACCATCATCCAATACCTGAGCTAGAATGCCCAATTCACAAGGAATCCAATATTCACATAACTTCTGTCAACCGTGCCTTTAAGTCAATAGTCTAGGTTTCACACCAGTACCTTTTCCCTCAAGACCAAATGCACCCTAACCACAGAAATGACATCTACCTCTGCTCCTTTCCCTACTATGCTTCACAATACTTGACACTACTAGACAATGCTCAAAATAGGTGTGCAGTCATAAAAAACGAAAACTTAATGTCGAAAAAAAAAATGTAATGCTTTTTTTTATTATTTATGTTTTTTTTGGTTCCGCATGTAAAATGAAAGTTTATACATTTTTTTTTTACAAAAAGGGGGTTGGGGGGAACCCCCCATTTCGAATAAAAACATAGTAAAAAAGACATTCCATTTTTTTTTCGACATTATTTTTTTGACTTTATGACTGTCGATATTATTCGACTTTATGGCTTTAAACCCTCAAAATACTTCAAAGATACTTAACAATACTCATTACCACCCCACACACACCGTTAGTTTCCCACGCCTCTTAGTTGCTTTGGGACTGAGTCAATACTTACACTCCATGGTCCACTGATGCTGTTCGGCTACCGGCTCCCTCAAAGCTGACACACCACCCTTCTTGTCTGCTGGACCCCTCACGGACCGTGAGCAAGATATTTCCATGCTGGATCCTGATGGCCTTTGCACGGGGGTGCACACCCCGTCGGACTCAGTTTCCGCGAGGTGCCCCTCAGCCCTCTAAGCACTGCAGAAGAGGCGGTTTATGCCTAACGGGTGCAGTAAACCATCCCTCTGCTACCAACTTGTTGGTGAGGTCTGATATACCAGAGGTCTGGGGGTTACTACAAGCTTACCCGTCCAGCTCCCAAGGGTCCAATAACCCTTCCCCCAAATCAAATGGAGGACTCAGCCAAAGGCAAGTTAGACTGTCATTTATTACAAAAACTGACAGGGATCATACAGGACATTCTAAAATCTCCACAGTCCCCGCTCCAAAAGCTGTGTCAAGCCTTTTTGTTGCAGAGTGTCGTCACAACATGGCCCTCCCTGAAAAATCTATCCCACTTTCTGGTTGGGTGATCGGAGTGGTATAGAGTATGGATTGCCCCTATGTATCTTAGTTAATTGGCCTTCTCATGTCGGGTGACTAACCTGCCCCTTCTCCAACAAACGATCTATTACATTTTTGCAGGGTCTCAGGATTACCATTGGCCTTTGCCCCCTGCCATCCACCCCTGGATTTCTGTTCCCTGATTGACTGGAACTGGTCTCCACAGGCCTGGGACCCAGCTGTGTTCTCAGCGCTCTGTGCACCTCTTCAAGGTGATGAGAATGACTATGTGTTCCCAATGTATCTGTTAGCAGTACCACTTTTGCCTGTGAGAGTGCTGTCCACATTGCAACGTTGTTAACTTGTTTATGTTTCACGTCATGTCTGTGTTGCTAAGAACTGTTCATCTTCCCACCTTGGGTGAAAAATCGAGCTCTTCTTGTCTATAATTTATGAGGATTTATTCTGTTTTTCAGCAGATGGCCCCTTGTCATTTTAGGTTTGGAATGTGCTGCTTGTCTCTAACCTTGGCTGCGAGCCTTGGCCTGCTGCTCTGTGCAGCCTGGATCTGCTTTCCCTCATCTCTCGTCCTGCGGCTTGTGTGCTTATGTGATCCTCTTTATAATACAACTATGATTTCTGCACATCCAGATTGTGCTATGTTTCTTATGTGTTTGTTGTATCTGGTCCTGTCAGGCTCCTTGTGTGATCCTGTAGTTCCATAGGGTTAGTTGCCATACACATCTGCAAGCTTGCTCTGCATCTCTTTGTTGCCTTGCGTTCAGCGTTTCTGCACTTGGCTAATTAGAAAAATAATAAAAGCTTTCGACAATATGTATATGTATCTGTCCTCTATCTACAGAACTATGTAAGCATGTTCTTCGTGTATACGAGCGTGTGGTTGTGTAACGTTGGGCATGGTTGCGAGTGTACTTCATGACTAATGTGGCTATGTCATGGTGTCACTAATGACGTCGGTACAGTGGTTTCCCGGCAGTAGTCAACGTCATTCATCGGGGCATTTGGGTCCATGACCAATGTTGAAGCAACTGTATCCATAAAGACGTTCACTGGATACGGTCTGAATGGCTGCCTGAGAGAATATTTCTCTGCATGTGTGTCAGTCACTGGACCTCCTGGGGCCTGGCCAAATAGTGAGTGACTTCATGCATTTTTGACTCTTCGGGCCATCATGTTCATGCAGGTGAGGAGGGGAATTCCAGGGTCCCTCCCTTCAAGTGTTTCACTCAATGATACGGAGGAAGATCAGAGCCCCGGGGGCTGCACAGATATATGGGCCTTCATCATAAGGTGATGAAGAATTTTGCCGGCAAGGTTAGTGTTGCTGCTAAGTTCCTGACCCTCGGGAGATGGAGTATTCGAGGTCAAGGCAACAACCATGACAAAGGTCCATTTCTGGAGGGCAAATGCTGTGCAAGGTTTTCTGGTCACTAGTGTGGTGGACGAGCTTCAACTCAGACTTTGGCGCTGTGCTGTTGCTGCTGATGGTCAAAGCCTAGCTGTTATGTAGTGGGCTAGAATCCCATGTTTGCATCAGTAGGTTAGAATCCCATGCGTGAGACGGTTGAAATCCCATATTTGCATGAAGGGTCTAGAATCCCATGTTTGGAATAGTAGGTAAGAATCCCATGTCTGCTTGAGTGGGTTGATTCCCATGTTTGCGTGAGTGGGCTAGAATCCCATGTTTGCATCACTAGGTTAGAATCCCATGTTTGTGTGTCGGTTGGAATCCCATGTTTGCGTGGGTGGGCTAGAATCCCATGTTCGTGTGTGTTGGTTGGAATCCCATGTTTGAGCAAGTGGGTTGAATCCCATGTTTATTTTCAGTATTGACATCTCTTGATGGGTGTTAACACAGCATAGTACTTGATTAATGTTATTTGCCGTGGAACACTGGTGTCACTGTTAATCATAGTACACTAGGCATGTGCTTTCTATGTGCAACGCTATGTACACCTAAATTCGTAGTACACTAGGCATGTGTTTTCTATGTGCAACGCTATGTGCACCTAAATGTCTGCTTTTGTTTCTGGGATTAGTACTATGCGCCTCTGTTATTTGCATAGTCGCCAGGCACTCTGGCAGATCTGAAAGGGAGAGAAGGAACATGAAAGGTGGCATTGCTGTTGTACAAGTGCATGTAGATCAGAAGTAGCCATGCTCTGTGTGCAGATCTGTTTCTGCAAGGTCGATTTTGAGGGCACAGAGGCCTTTGTTTCCAGTGCTGATAGGATGCATTGGCCAGGGTGGTGGTATGTATGTTTTAGGGGTGCAAAGATATGATTCGATTGATATCATTTAGGGAGGTATTTTAACATTGCTGTGTGTATGGCATAATTGGTCTGCATGTGGCGTGTCTGAGTGTGGAAGATAAATGTAAGTGTTGGGAGATTAAGGCATGCCAGCATTGCAGCTGTAAATCACTTTCATGAAGCTGCGCCCACAATGTATGTATAGCACTGTGGGAAAGTGAGTATTTTATGGTAACACTCTGTTATCATTTGTATTTGGCATAGGTTGTCTTTCTAGATTTATCATTGGCGTGCCACACAATGGGCCCTGTTACTAATGTTTCAGGCGTTAGCAGTGCTAATATGGCCAAATGGAATTCCCATTACCACTGTTGGCAACAGTGGCGTATACTCCTAATTATGAAATTCAGTTAGTCCCCATCCTGAAGTCACATTGGTCTTCAATGGGTGATAGGGGCATGGGATCCAGTGGTAACAATGCGGGCACCTCTACCACCAATTGTTTTGTAGATTATACTGCCATGCAAATGCAGTGGTTTTCTAGCATGTGGATTTACAATCGGAGAAACTGAAAAAGCAGGCTGCTTATACCATTATCTAATGGTTTTAGTTGTGGCTTCTAGATGGCACTGACAACTCTCTCTAGCAAAAACTATTGTCATTGGAAGGGAATATAGGAGAAAGATTAATTGTGGGAAGGGATGCATAGCCGGTGGGTGTTTAATTATTTACACACCCATTGACCGTCCATGTCCATACTAGTTCCTGTGGCCATTATCACCCTCTACCTTCCCCTCCCTGGCCAAAACGCATCGCCCTGGGATCAATGTGAGTCTAGCTCTTCTCTTTCTGAGCAGTTTTATGAAAGGTAATGGCCTGATTGCAACAATGAAGAAACAAAACCAGTTTGTGCGGTAATAAAACTATCTTCTTTCGGACACTTGATTTATAAGCAGTATGTACATGCTTGCACTAAATGTATGTTGAAAACACGCATTGGCAAAGCCAACAGTTGTGGGTCTTCTATAGGCATTATATAGACATTTGCCAGGTATAGTCACAATATGCCCAGGCACAAGCACCATGTCCAGCTGTTGGCATTTTATGGTGAAATTTTACCATAATGGCAGTGCCTGGGAAATGTGGTTTTAGTGCCTACACAAAAGTAAACAATGGTGGCTTTGCCAATGCTTGTTTTAAGTTGCCTCCTAACCCGCAATGAGTTCCTGCGTGTCTTGTTTTCTGCCTTCTTGTGTCGAATTGTATGCTATGTAGTAGTTTTTTTTCATACTTATTGGTGATTCATGTTCTGGTCTTACGTTGTGATGTGTGTTTCTGTGCAGGAGGCAATCTGCGGTCTACTGATTTGTGTAGTGCATGTGATTAATGTTCATTTCATCACACCCTTGCACTTGTGCACATCCTTTATAGTGGAGCTGACCCCTTGCAGTTCACATGTGTGTTGATTAATTCCTTCTGTTTATTTAATGTGTTGTCTGTCGAAGCGAGGGTGTGGAATTTTCTAGAGGACCCCTGGTGGCATGGGGGATGTTTGCGCAACTGATCTCGAGTAACCGGGTGTGTAGGTTGGCTGTGTAGGTGCTGCGATAATGCATTGGGTGGTGACGAGCGTTTTGCCAGATGGTGTTGGCAGAGATTGCAATATTTTAGGAATGTGTGTTACCGATGGCTATTCGGAATCACCACACATCTCATGGTGGGTTTACATTTTTTTTTAATGAGTAGATCAAGTACACAAGTGCATGGGTGTGTGATAAAATGGTCGGTGGCTCTTAGTATTTCTTCATGATTCCTGTACTTACCTAATATTACTGAAGAAAACGACTCAACATGCTCCTTTTGTACATGCGTGTCTCTTGCCTGCTTCCTGGAACTACACTTGGTTTCACGTGATCGGGTCTCTATCTTGTCAACTTCCATGAATGGGTGCAGGTGCGGCATTTGTAGTGTACTGTATTATATTGTTACACACGAAGACACAAATTACTTTGTGTTTCTCTAGTGGCGCAACGGCCATTGAGCAGACTGGGCTTCAGACCCCCCCCCGCCCCCAAACTCCCCGAAATTGTGGATTATGTTGACTAGACCTGGCTGAACTACAGCGCCATGGCAGGACCAGACAATGACCATAAACAGTTCCAGGGGCTGCACTTCTAACAAATGGCAACCAATTACTAATGTAAAGCTTGTCATTGTTAGCGGCTGCATTTGTTTGCATACAGTTTTTGACAATTGAAATTGTGATAGGTTGTTAGTAGTTGCATGTCACAGGAGTGATTAGCGGGGCATGGGTAGGGTGACCAGACATCCCGGTTTTGCCGGATTGTCCCGGTATTTACCCCTTGGTCCCGGCATCCCGAGAGTTTTTGTAGTTTTAAATGCCCGTTCCGACATTGCCAGGAACCGATCAAGAAATCCTGAAATCGCCTGCCCGCCCTCCTCCAAAAGCAGCAGAAATGGAATGTGAACTGAGGCTGGGATGTGGGAGGCAAATTCCCAATAAACCAGAAACCTCTGAAGTTGCAAAATCCCCACTTCCGTACATTTAGATTGAATGACTCCAGATGCTAAAACGCGCGAGCACAAAAGCACCGCTCAGCACTAATCAAGAGTTATGCAGGGAGGATTTTATTAGTTCAATCATATGTCATCCGTCATCCTCGTTGAGTTTTAAATGCCAACAAACAAAAAATGACCAGCCCCTTAACCTCTTACTTGCGGGACAGAGCTATGCTTCATTCATTTTCGATGTAAATTAGTGCGAAAATATACGTCCTTGACGCCCCCCAGACCCACACCCTTTGTGTAAAGGGGAGGCAGTAATAGGTGAGGGAGCGATTTGTCAGTAGTGTGGGCAGGACTGAGGGGCGGAGTTAGGTTTTGACTAATGGGGGTGCCCTGAATATAGGAAGCTGGCTGCTTTGCATAAAAAACAAAGTGCATTTTGGGAATGTTGGAATGGCCACCAATTTATCATACATGTCTATAATAGTAATTCAAACATTCAATCCTTCAGAGCATGCAAAGCACACTTTGTATGGTGCTTATTTTATCTAATAGAATAGTCACCCTCACAGTAAAATGTGTGCAGAGCATGAGACATAAATACAGCTTTGGACACCTTTTTACTTCAGTTTGGTTTGTCCTGGTGAGCAAAGGTCAACTTTCAGAGGCAGTGTGTAAACGGTGCTGGCATTTGGAGTGAGATTCATGCAGACTTGAAACACGCACCACAGTGTTTGGAGATTTGTGGAACTAGTCCGTTTACTTTCTTGCTGGGGTCGTTTTGGATTGGGTCTAAATTTCGCAAAGTGATTTCTGCTAGAGCACAGTTCCGTCTTGTTCTGTCCCAATTCCTTCTCTTTTAATTCACCTCTTTCACATTAATTTGGGACAAAATACACCAAAATCAAGAGACTAGCTATGGCTCTCAGTAATGCCTCCGCCAGCAGGGCAATGCCTCGGGGAGGAGAGCCTTCCCTCGGATTCTACAGACCTTGGTAACGACTTGGAATGAAGGGGCTCGTCTCTCAGCAACGGATTGGAAGTCCCAGCTCTCGCATCTCGAAAACTGCAAAATCAGCAGCGCTATCATTCAGGCCAGTCAGTTCCCAGTAATTCCTTTGTTAGAACAAGAGATGTAACATGCAAGAAACAAGCTATAGATCTCACGGTTACAGGCCATTGGCTTATGACTCGCAGAGTTAGCCCCACCGTTATCCAGCGCTCTCAGGACCTAGCCTTAGACAGCAGTGCTACACCTGCCACTACACTCTTGCTCAGTACCTCAGGTTATGTTAACTCTCTCTATTTCATGAAACGATGCAACTGTCTGTCCAATGCACAACACGCAGACCATAGATTCCAAAGGTATCTAGATTAACAGCAGAGACAGCAATGCTACCCCGACTGCGCAGCACATAAAAACGACGGAATAAGACTATCTGTTGCTGTACACAGCTCTTTGCAAACACTTAACCTCATCAAGAGTTGGGCGTTTGCTGGAGGTAAAAATCCAGCTTTTCAGACGTTTTCGGCGCTATTACTGCTGGTGGTAACAGCGCCAAAAATCCCCATCGACTGAGTCCTATGGACTCTTGAGAACATGGGGGATTACAGCCTTACCCTTACTCGTGATCCAGCGCAAATTGCGCTGGACTGAGTAGCAGTAACGCTATTTGCATTGGCGGTATCCTGGCAGTATTACCGCCGGGAAAGGTCATGATAGAGACCTAAGAAAGCAGAGCTATTTCACGGCTTGCAGAGCTCTCCGTTACAGCTGAGACCACAGGGTTAGCCCTATCACAGCTCTCAGTAAGGCCTTGGATGTAGGGGGCCGACCCTCGGATCGCACAGCACTCTGCAACGCCTGCCACACCAGAGCCTTAGGCTTTGGTAGTGCATTGTAAGGCACATGATACCCGTGACCCTGTGGGTTACTCTACTACACTTCACACAGCAGACCTTCCAGTCCAGTTGCCTAGATGCCGCAAACTAGGGTGACCAGACATCCTGGTTTTGCCAGGACTGTCCCAGTATTTATCCCTACCCCCGGTGTCCCGACACTTTAAATAGTTTATAACCCCAGTCCCGGGATTTGGGGGTCGGGTGCATATTGGACCAATGAAAAAAAATACTGAAATCGGGTTGGATGCCGCACTGTACAATCACTTTTCACCCCCTCCCTATACCTTCACCCTTCCTCCAGGTCCTCACTCCTCCGATCGGCGTTCTGCAACGCTAACATGCGCCGGGACAGGCCACGAACATAGAAGTAGGACAAAAGTTTAATTCACGTAAAGTTTGTATTTGAGTCCTTCTTTGGTATTTATTATTGCTGAAACTGTAGTCCTACTTCTATGTCAGTTGTGTGTCCCGGTTTTCTAGTTTGAAAATCTGCTCAAGACTACCGGAGACCGATGGAACACTGCTGTCCCTCAGATTGCTTAAATCCTGTGTGACCAGGGGTGTTTCTAGGCCTGGGAAAGATCCAAGGCTATTCTAAAGTCAGGATTGTCAGTACTCGGGGCTAGCCAGCTTTTTGGTTGTAGACCCTGAACTTCTATCCGGGGCTACAACCAAAAGACCTGTGCTATAGCCCCCCCCCGACCTCAGCCCCACCTAGTAATTCCTCTGAGTGTGACACCACAGACACCAGTGCTCTGCTCATGGCTGCAAGTTTCTCAATACCAACTCAAACATCATAGCTATCACTCGTGGTTGGGGGGGTTACACAGCTCCAATACCCACCAAGGAAGGCACACGCATTTGCCATCAGGTTACACATCTCTCGTTCCTGTTTAAGTAAAAAAAAGTCTAACTAGAACCAGGGAGAGCCAGAAGGGAAGAGCCAAAGGCAAACTTGGGTTCTGGCCTGGCACTTAGGGCCAAATAGGAGCCACGCTAGGGAAATAGCCGCATACAATAGAGAAGGGGCCTCTTTCAGGAGCTTGGAGGAAAGAAATGGGCAATAGGAATTGAGGCGCAACATAAAGGGCTAAAGGGGAAAGAGAAGGGGCAATACAGGGGGTTGTAGGCAAGAAAAGGGGTTAAAGCGGTTTGGGCCGCAAAAAGGGTGTTAGGTTTTGGGGGCAGCAAAAGGGGCTGGGGTCAACAAAATTGGCTAATGGGGCTAAAAGTGACTGAGGCGATAAAATGGGCTAAAGGGGCAAGAAAAGGGGCTAAATGGGTCCAGGGGCAACAAAAGCGGCTAAATGCGACGTGGGTGATAACAAAAGGGGTTAAACGGTACTGGGGGCAGCTAAAGGGGTTGATGTAACAAAGGGGGCTAAAGGTGACGGTTGGCCAAGAAAAGGAGCTAGTCGGTAAGAAAGGGGCACACTTTCCTTTTTCTTTTAATTTGCCGCCTCTATACAGCCTTACCATCAGGAAGTGTTACTCCTGTCCTGCCCCAGCCACTGGAGGAGTGGCTGCGGCGGGACAAACTAAAAAGGCGAGCTCCTGATCTGCTGGCAGCACTTACAGGAGCATGTCTGCCTGACTTACGGTTCCATCTGCTTGACTTCCTGTCCTGCCCCAGCCAATAAATGAGTGGCTGCAGCGGGACAGGTAGTCAAGCGGCCTGGACTGGAAGTCAGGCAGACACGGTCTTGTCTATGCTGCCGGCACTCCAGGACAGGTGCTTGTTTTGTGTGGTTTTGTTGCAGAGTGGCGGGGCAGCTGGAACGGCCTATGGCCGGCGCTTGCTTTGGGCATGCAATGACCCGAGAAGAGGGTCAAGCCAGAGCCCTAGGTGGGATTCTGTCCAGCCCGGGCCCCGAAGGGCTCGCCCAGCTCGAAGTACAACTTTAAATCTCACGGGTGCCAGTAATGCCAGAGACAGCTGAGCTATCTCTCAATTTGCAAAGCATTCAGTAACAACTCAGAGAGCATCGCTACTGCTTATTACGAGGCAATGCCATCTTTCCTTAACAGACATACATTTATTTTTCTGTACATTAACCCAGACCTACTGGCTTTGTCTATGATTTTGCCAGAACCTCCTCATAAATGAAATGTGAACAAAGGACTCTAAGCGGAGCATAACATGTGGAAAGTGTTTGCGGGTGGGGGTGATGGTCCACCCAGCTGGTTTCCGGTTGGAAAGGTTTTGGGCCCAGTGAAGAATTAGGTACAGATTTTCAGGCTCATGAAATGCCGAGTCAGGGCAGCTGGCAGATGTCTCCGTTCAAATATCTGTCGGTTGTTCTCACTTCCTTGCAGAAAGATGGTCCTACGGGGCGGGTCTTAGGAAGGAAGTCTGGCAGGGCGGATGGCCCATCATGGATAGGTCGGTCACAGGGTTTGCTGAGGCCCACCTGCTATTGTATGCAGTGCAACAGCGGCTCCACGAATAGGAGACGCAAAAAGTCTTCCTTTGAGCTTTAGTGTGGAGGGAATAGATATGTGAAGACCCTCTGGTTGCAGCCGGGCAAAGCTAACTTTGTGCTGTTGGTGTATTGCACTTGCCATCACAAAGATTAGTAGAGCAAATCTGGAGACTGAACACACTGAATATCTAGCAGAGATCATGTCATGGCTTCCCAGCGTATGTCATCCTACACCAGTATCTAGCGCCCTGAACCATGATCCTCTCGTGCACACTCTAGTCAGATGACATGTGTGCACATCACTGAGCTGCAGTATGGCATTTCCATCACAGAATCCTTCCTTATTTTGCGTGTGTTTTGGCTTTCTCTAATGTGCCACATTCACAAAGGTACAACTGGAGAATCATGTGTGTATGTTTAGGCAGAGTAGAGGCCCCAGACCCAGAGTTTCCTATTTTGAGTGAAATTGATTGTTTTATGTTAATGAGGCCACCCATTTTGTGAAAAAATACTCCACATTTTCATGTCCTTGTGGCCTAGATTTTCCTGTATTCAGATATAATAGTTGGTGTTATATCATTTTCACTATAGGGCTTTATTTCTGACCCTTCCTGCATCTAAGCACTGTAAAAATAGGTGTCATTACTACCAAATGCAATGTTACTTAATGTATCAACCGCAGAAGAATGACGGTCTGATTCACCCTTGCTGAAATATGAACTTGCAGGCTGGCACGTGTCAGGGTTGAGCTTTTACCTCTCTGAACTATTCAATTGTGACACAGTATTCCGTTTAATCACTTCTGCAGCTAAAAAGAAACCTTTTATTAGTATACCTACACTCCTGTCCCCTTCAGTCCCTTTTAAACAACATCTAATACTACTATTATCAAGTTTACTTATAGGCCATGACATATTTGTCATGCTTCTAAGCACTGTGATAATACGTGTTCTATTAATCGGAAATGTAACCCCCCCCCCCACCCTCCACGCCCCTCCCGAGTCAATGTTGCTGTGCTTTGGGCATTTAAGGAGAAATAGGTGGTAAGATAGCTCTGCAGGTCCAATGCTCACTACTGGGAATTATATCTGATCTGTAGGTCATAGGCTAAAGTGCAGCTACATTCAGAAGTAGGTATTCGAGAATACACTCTGCTGGCACAGGGGTGACAGTAGGGTGCCCTGCGAGGGCCCTGATGAGAGTGAGACTGGGGCAGTTTGCCCCTTCCTCCTCCCCCCTGGACGGCTCTGATCACAGGCCTCCAACTGCTAAACTCTGGGGTTTGGGGAGCTGGGCAGGCCTCGGGTGGCTCTTGTATTAAAGCGTTTGCTACTAAATGCATTTTCTCTAGCCACAGCCACTTACATCAAATTAAGATATATTATGTATTTGGTGCTCGTAAAAGGTAACTTGTTAGTATCTCGCCTACCAAAACCCCACATAGCAGCCCAAATCTGCTCCTTCTATCCCTGCTTCTTCCATCCTGCTGAGACTGAAAACTTGAACCGTTCATGATCTGGGCAGTAAACAGACCGTCACACGACAGCCACTAAGCAGGAACAGAAAAAGCTCCCAACAAAAACTGGTCAACCCAGTTTATCTTCCAGTTAGAGTAAGTGTTTTTGAACAACATTTAAAAACAGCCGACAATATTCCAGGATTATATGAAACAATAGAAAAGTGTGACATGGCCACACTGAGTTTGAGTGGCTCCCCATGCAAACCCTCGCTCGAATAGGAATCCCCGCCCCCCAATAATTTCCTTACTTTCGGTGTTTTGAAGCTTAGACCATTACAGTGCCAATGACAAAGTCAGATAAAAGGCAACAGTCAGCCAGAAGACTGGACAACATACATCAACATATGAGTCTTTCCACCATGTCCATGATGATTTGACGCTGGCTCCACAGACTGTGGAGCTAGTTTGAGGGGAGGAGATCCAAAGGAGACAAGTTGAGCAACAGAAATGTCTGTACCTGCTGGAGTATGGTGGATACATTCTGTGGAGCCATGAGACTGCTGAGAAGCTAGACTGGGCCCAGGAAGATAGGCTCCTGCCACCACAGAGCCTTTAGGCAGCAATAAGTACGAGAAACATGCTGCCTGCTGAGAGTGAAGCTCTGCTGAGAGATCCCAAAGTCAACAGACTGGGGATGTACCCCAGATGTTGGAAATACACCAAGATACCTGCTGCAGAGGGAGAGCCATTCAGCAGACCTGTGAAGGGAGAACGGTCCCTTAACACCACATGCAGGAATACCGTAGAAACAAGGAGAGGACTGGTGTGCAGAGAGGAGTATTCCCAGGCCAAAGACACGAGGCTGAACACAGGAAGGAACAGCTGCAGGAGTACAGCGAGCAGCTGAGCAGAGAACGGAGAGGAAGTTCCTGGAGCCAACTGACAGTGTCTGAAAAGGGAACTCTGTAGAGGGAACGTGAAGGTAAGATCCATAGAGCCAATGACAGTAAATGAAGAGAGAAGCCCTGTGTGTTGGAACTTGAAGGAGAAGTTCATACAACACTTTGATAAAGCAACTGAACAGGGAACCCCCACCTAATCCTTTCCGCAGAGAACTGCAGAACCATCTCTTCAATCTGCACCTCTATGGCAAACGAAGACCAGTCCAGACTGCCTAACACCTGCAACAAAGTTCCTCCGTTTCCTTTCAAGGCTACACTAGGAATCTTTATATGTAGCCTATGGCCAACCTCTCCTCATTCGGTTACATGAGCTGTGTGACCCCTCCCCTTACAGTATATTGTATTTTCCTTAACCAACACAGTCATGTGCAAGAACCAGTGCTTGAAATGGCAAACATTTACCCCGGGAACCCTCTCAACCTTGGAGGGGCAGGCCCCAGACTAGGTCGTATCTCTTAATAGAACCCAACACTAGCGATTTGCATGAAAGCAAAGAGCATTTTGGGAACATATGAATGTCCACAATTTTAAATATGTCTTATTGTGATTCAGTGAGAATCCATTTTGAGTGGACAAGAGAAGTTGTGCCCTGCAGTTTTGATTGGTCATACTACTCACGCTAAGAAAAACATGTCTGTATAGTTCTGGACATATATACTAGTTTGGACAGCTGCAACAAGCATGTGAGGCTTTGACTGTTGCTGTGTTCAGCTTTCCGTCGAGTCTAAAGAGAGTATCTGCTTGCTGAAACATGGGTTGTGCTGAAACATGGGTTGTCGGTGCGTGTGATAACTTGGCTTCATGACAGATCTCGCAGGGAGGATTCTTTTCTGAAGCAGAGTTATCCGGAGCGCTGCCCATGCTGCCATGACCTTCACCATCCAAAACATTCGAATGTATGAGGCCTTGCTGCTTGCATTTTTCATCTGGACCCTTCTATCTTGCGTGCCACAGTGTATATAACTTATTTGCACGCAATGTTTCATATCACCTCGCAGATATCCCTGCTTCCCTTTCCTCGATCTGCCCTTGGCCTAGCTGCCCCCTTTTGTGATCTTACACTCCCTTCTCCTCTCTTGGACCACAGTTGACAGTCCCCAGGTCACCCATAAACCTTTTCCCAATGGCCTCACTTGCGCCCTCAGGTGCTTATTAGATCATCGTGATCTTGCCCTTTTGTTTTGTATTCACCCTTACGTATTTGGATGACCGCAGGCGTCACCTACATCCTCCCTGTATAAGGAATGTACCTAATTGTGATGTAAATATCATTCCATGATTGTGTGTCCATACATTTAGTGTTCTGAGTCTGGTTTGTTCTCTATCAAAATAACATTGAAAAAAAGTAACCTGAATCCTGATTCTCCACCCGCTTGCTGCACTGTTGCACAGGCATCGATAGTCACTGAAGCACCTTTTTCCCTTTGCTTCTCCTACTGGAGTTGCCACCAAGTGGAAGGCTCTCGCACTGTCCGACTCTGTATCTCACCCCACTCAACACATGTCTTCTTACCATGTGTCCTTTATGGTTCCACCCTTGCGGATAACGGTGACGGAATTATGGGAGGTGCAGATGGATGGAAGTATAGCACAGTGGTCTGGGCAGATCCATTGCTACCATATATAGACTTTGGCTGGGTAGCTAGACACTACAGGGCTCTCGCCCATCAAGGCATTCCGAATGGCACCCGATAGACAGCAAGAGGGAAACCCGAGTTATGATGCCAAATTTACCCCTGAATTGGAAGCTACTCATCTGTCATTTTATATTGTGTATGCCCCCCCATCCCCTCCCTGACATCCCTTTCCCACCCGTGGAGCTGTTCCCATGGACCAGCATTGCAAGAGGTGGAGATGGCTGGCATGATGGAAATTGAACTGCATACAAGCTTCCCAAATAAGAACAGAAAAATACCTGCTATCTCACCCCGCCCCCAACCCACCCATCTTCATGTGGCTTTTCCTCATGCCCCCACCTGGACCTGTCATCCTGCCACCAGCAGCCGAGCCAGCCACCAGATTCTGTGCTGAAGCCAACCCCCCCAGATTGAGTAAGTTGCAGGCATAAGGCAGCACGCTGCAATGTTCAGCCCGGGGCACAGATGGGAAAGAGGCCCTTCAGTAAGAGCCTGCTGGAGCAGAGAGTGTTTCAACAATATTTCCCAGGCAGGGGGAGCAATGGTAAGGTGCTAGAGGACTGAAGCCTGCCCTGCCCATATCAATACACCTCCCAAGAAGAAGCCAAATACTTAACTGCTATGCTCTGCTCTTAGAGGGCCAGCACCTCCCAACCATTGCCACCTCTACCTCAAACTAAATATCCTCAACATGATGTTAGAAGATGGGTGTAATGAGCCAAAATTAAGCATAATGGGGAAGAAAGGGATAGGAAAACAACAAGCAAGTATTCAGCTTCCTGGTCTTGCAGGAAGAAAAGAGAGACTTAAACTGAAAGACACAGAGAGATCGAGAGACTAAACCAGAGACGTGCAAGTCCCCGGTTTGAAGCCTGATAAGACTTCCAAGCCAGGTTGGACTGGGCCACAAAATTGTCTCGAGCACCAATGAAAAAGTGGCCCACAATTGCAAACGGCTGTTCATTCCTTTCTTGACACTGAATAGTACCCAAGTGAGAGTTTTTTGATAAAATGTGTTGTAAATTGTGCCTTTTAATGAATATGTATTCAGCAACACTGGTCAAGACTACTAGGTGGACAGTGAAGTAACTCATTAAACTGGCCCACATTGGCCAAAAAAGTGCCCCACTTGACCCAAAAAATTGGCCTACGACAGCATTTTGCATTTTTGGTTCGGCCGTGGGCCTATTGCCCTATAGGCCAGTCTGACCTGCTTCCAAGTGGGTTAATGCACCTACTTATCAATTTGTTACTGGCAGGCCACTCATTCCCTTCTGACTTCTACATGTGCTCTTGTAATTCTGACCCATGTGTTTGACTTGTTTCCTTAATTTTTATTATGCCTGCTGGAACAGAGAGACTTCTTACATATGCTTAGCGTTACCGAGGTTCAAAGGGATCTGGGACCTTTCATTGCGTTGACTGTTTTACAACATTTCTTCACGCATATTTTTAGGGTGGGCAAGTCCCCCCCATACCCACCACTACTCCAAAATGTTTTAAATATATAGCCAATAGCCCGCCCACCCTAAAAAATGCTGCAAATAATGCAGCGAAACAGCCATTCGAAAAAATGTGTCAAAGTGGCTGCAACAAGGTCGGCAGGTAGCGGTCCAGAGTGCACATTGCAAAGGCGCAATTGATCGGGGCCGTGTAAGCACTTGAAGGGGTATTGGGTGATAACCCGTGGCCCCCCTTCAATCCACTTTTTAAAACTGTCAGCATTCCCCACGCCCCTAAATGTTGAGGCTAGTTGCACCCCTGATTGACACCCACCCATGCCTCCATTTCTGCTTGCCTACACCTGCCACTAAATAAAACCTGGAATACCTAGTGTCCTGCCACCCCATTCCAACCTTCCTCATTTCTTGATATTCCGCCATCTGATGAAGAATGAAAGGAATACCTAGCATCCCACGAAAACCACCCCAGCCACTCACACCAACAAACTTCACCACCCACACCCCCAGGACCAGCCAATGCACCCGAGAAACTGCATGACGTGAGTCAAACAGCTTGTCTCTGCTGCGGTAACCTCAAGAGAAGCGTTGTCACACTATTGACTTATGGGATAAAAAATGCTCTCCCAGTAGAAGAATATAGGGCCCGATTCATGCAATATTCTGTGGGGAAAATCAGGGACTTGCACGCGCAATCCCGTGCAAATACCCGTTCGTCGATTCATGGAAAGCAACGTGCGGGGCTTACCTGGGACTTGCAAGGAATCCGCGCCTGTCCGCCTTGTCACTGCGACTCGATGAACGCATTGCGGGGATTCCAAGAAGAGGGTGGGCCGGGCCTGCGCAGCCACCTAAAAAGTGGGCGGAACGCATGGAATGAGGAAGAACAAGCAAAAATGTGGGCGTTACGAGGGAAGTTGCACCATCAAACAATCCCACCGCCCATGCGCATGCAAAATAAACGTATTCATGGAATTGAACAGGGCACATCGGGTTGCAAAAAAACACATGCAAATCCAAGGAACACCTATGTCACAGCAGGCGAATACGTCGACATCCACCTTAACAAATGCATATAAAACACACAAGCACAACAAATGCACGGATACAGCCATAATGAATGCACCATTTGTTGCAGCAATCATCCAGGGACACCACAGGAGGAGGGGGATGGCCAGGGCCCAGATCTTCCACCCACAGACAAGCCGTTTTGGGATGCCTGATGACCAGGTATATGGAAGGTATAGGTCCCCTACCCCCATATCATCCTAGACTTAATCAGGGAGTGGAAAGATGACCGATCAGGGAGAGGAACGATGACCTCACATCACCCACCATGTGCTCCCAAGCACTGAGCCCTTTGCAAAAGGTGCTCACTGCTCTGTATTTTTTGCCCACTGGGTCATTCCAGCGGACCACTGCCATAGTAGGTGGCATCTCCCAGGCCACACAACTCACTACCTACACCAGGTGTTGGCAATCATAACTGCATGACCTTCTGTCCACCGGCATATCTATATGCCCAGAACACCGGCAGAAAGGCAGACAGTGGTCTAGGATTATTATGGGGTGGTGCACTTTCCAAAAGTGCTAGGTGCTATTGATTGCACCCATGTTGTTCTATGTCCACCTAGGGCAACAGAGCACATATAACGCAACCGGAAACATTGGCACTCCATCAATGTTCAGGTTGTGTGTTATGCCAAGGGCATCATTAGTGAAGTGTATGGCAACTATCCTGGTAGCACACATGATAGTTACATTTTCAGGATGTCCCCAGCTACACCGGGCCCTGGAAGCTGGGAAGCATGGCAACACATGGCTCATTGGTGAGTATGAATGGCAATGCACATGCATGCATGTCGCACACAGACCAATAAACACTGTCAACAAATGCCAATGACATCCGTTCTTACATCTACAGGGGACAGTGCCTACCCTCTGAGCACATATATGATGATGCCCATACACAACCCCAACACACCTGCTGAGGTAAGGTACAACACTGCCCATATTGCGACTCAGGGTATAGTGAAGCGCACATTCGGAGTGCTCAAATCACGTTTCCACTCCCTTGACCACTCTGGTGGTGTGTTGCTATATGCAGCACCAGTAGTCTGCAGGATCATTGCGGCAGCATGTGTCCTGCACAATGTTGCAACACGGCATGGCATCCGGTGGACATGGTGGTGGCACATCATTCACACCCACAGGAACACTGCTTGCTTATGACTGGGCAAAGGGCATGTGGAGAGGCTGCACATACCCAGATTGTGCAATCTGTTTTCAACTAAAATCCTTCCCTTGTGGTGTGCACACGATCCAATCAAATCCCAGGTGACATTGAGTTATGATAATGAGCCAATCCACTGTGCCCACAAACCACCCTGAGAAAGTGCCCTTGGAAGTGCAAATGTGTGTGCATTCATTACAATTAAAAAGAAATTACATGTTGTGTTTCCAAAAGAAACACATTGAAGAGCGAGTACACCACTACCACCATGGCAACCATTGAATGAAATCACACCTTATACACCAAAAACATCCCATATGACTAACATAACCGTCAAATGTGTAAGCACTGATGCATTCTGAAACTCATCAAGCATCATGTCTGAGCTGCAAGCCATACATGGCCTCCAAAAGTAACATGTACACAAAATCCAAGAAGCACAATGGGATATTGCTGCACACGTGTCTGAAAATGTTCACAATGTGCACAAACATGTCCCTATTTTGGGGTGTGGAAAAGCAGTGTAGTAAGGATCCACATGTGACAGATCGTGGCAACATGACCACAATAAACTCCATCCCAAATGAACCACTCAACAAAAGGTAACTGACAATTGTGACAGAGGGCTACACACCAGAATGGCCACATCCAGACATGCAGCAATTAATGTAGTCATTCTATAAGGCTCAAGATTAATGCACATCTTACCTGTTTACCTTCCACGGGGTATGCAGTCGACAGTCAAGTCATTCCATGAAATAGCCATCAGTCCCTGATGGAAGGATCTGCAGACAATGAAATACAAACTGAGGGCAGCCAATACATCCATGCACCCAAAAAGTACAGACCCACTTGCCCACCTCAGTGACATGCAACACATGCAAACAACAACTCACCGCATGCATGTTGTTGTGTGCTAACTTCTTGTAACTCTGTTATTCTGTAGATTTTACGTCTTTGTTTGAAGCTCTGAAAGTATTTTAAACCTTTTTAATTGCGCCGTTCGAAATCTACTAAAACCAGAATTGTTAGGAATTGTAAAATTTGCTTGATCTGCCTAGTCTCATTCACGAATCCTTTGGCCTTTTCTGTAGACCCGTGACACTAAGGCTTTCCACTTGTCGACTGTTGCACTAGAAGCAAAAGATAGCAGCGTGAGGAATAGCATATGCCCACAGCTGCACCAAACTACAATCCCCATCAGGATTGTAGTCTGGAAGGCATTTTCTGTAGAAACCTGGCGCGAACGTGCCGGCGCGGACGAGAAGGAGCCAGTCTGTGCCAGTATTTAAGGCACTCGGCACCCCCTCTCCTTCAGAGATAGTAATTGTTGTTGTGTGCTGCCTTCTTGTAACTCCGTTATTCCGTAGATTTTACATCTTTGTTTGAAGCTCTGAAAGTATTTTAAACCTTTATTTGCGCCGTTCGAAATCTACTAAAACAGAATTGTTAGGAATTGTAAAATTTGCTTGATCTGCCTAGTCTCATTCATGAATCCTTTGGTCTTTTCTGTAGACCCGTGACACTAAGGCTTTCCACTTGTCGACTGTTGCACTAGAAGCAACAGAAAGCAGCGTGAGGAATAGCACACGCCCACAGCTGCACCGAACTACAATCCCCATCAGGATTGTAGTCCGGAAGGCATTTTCTGTAGAAACCCGCGTGGACGAGAAGGAGCCAGTCTGCGCCAGTCCGCGGCTGTACATGGCCTCCCTCCCTAGCCGTTTCTCCAGGAAACACCACCAGTGCTGCAGTTATATATATATATATATATATATATATATACATATATATATATATATATATATATATATATATAGATATCACTAGCAACACTCTACACCTAGGTGATTTCACTCGGCTCTTACGAGCCACTAGCCTGCTTAGAGGGATATTTTGTGGATTGTTGTATTGGAAAACCGAACATGACACCCACAACAAGGGAAGAGTCAGGGGCCAGCAATACAAACACACAGCCACCACATTCTGAAGCCTCAATAATTCAAGCTACCAATAAGGAAAAGAAACATAAAAATAATGACACCGAGCAAATAAATTCACAACAGCAGACCCAGGAGACTTTTAAAGTCTGTTTATTAAATACCCGGTCCCTTGCCAAACACTCTTAGAACATTCATGATCTCATTATAGAAGAAAAGTTAGACATGCTATTTCTGACAGAAAGATGGCTTAGAGTTCCAATTGGACCGGTGTGCACTAAAGCAGTACCAGAGGGATATACCTTATACCACCAGAATAGGGAAAAAGGGGTAGGAGGTGGAGTGGCCTTAATTGCGAGAGAATCATTTAGTCTCTTTAAAGCCTCAATAGCTTGCACTGGCTGCAAAATCTTACACCTCAAATACTCCCCAACCCCCAGAGTGTGCATCAACTTTATTGTATTATATAGACCCCCTTCGTTGGTATCAGACTTCAGTTGTGAGATCACTCAGCAGCTAAATGCTCTGAAATCCACTAACTCCTCTTCAATTTTAGTCAGCGACCTTAACTGATGGTACCAAAACCCCTTAGATAAAGAAGCCATTAGTCTTGAAAAGTTGTTAAAAAAATATTGTCTTTGTAGTCCAGAATAAGGACCCCACCACTATGAAGGGTAATCAGTTAGATTGGGTGTAACACATAATCTTGTTACCCAGAACATACCCACCGAGCCGTGTATTTGGTCAGATCATTTTAAAGTTCTCTTTGAGATCTGTGTACCAGCTGCACCTAGTCACAAACATAGCCCTCACATTAACACTATGAGCAGAAACCTTAAAGGTATAGGCCCAGAACAGCTAGAACCCTGTCTCCGCCAAATTGGTGAATGCTTCCAAACCGGGGACACTTGTGAGCAACTGCTACAAATCTATACCAACCACATCTCGGAGATGGTAAACCAGCATGTCCCCCCTCAAATCCAAAATGGTTAGAAAAACCAGTAACCACCAAAGCTGGTTTACTAGTACACTACGGGACCTCAAGATTGAAAAACGACGATTAGAAAGAATCTGGCAAAAAGATCTTTCTCCTGATTCCATGGAGCAATGAAATCAGGCAAACGTCAAGTATAGACATTGCATTACAACTGCTAAAGCGGAATATTTTAACAAGCAGATTGAGGCCGCACCAAAAGCAGCCAGCAAACTCTTTGATATCCTCAAATCATATGAGAAACCTAAATCCATGTCTCCCCCATACACTCCCACAGAGGAAGATTGTGAAAGTGTAAAAAAAAGCCTTTGAAAATAAAATGCAAAAAGAGAAGCCATCATCCTGACCAGAGAAACTGCTAAAGAATCCCTTCCTTCGATTGCGGCTAACTCACAGCCCTATGAATTGGAAAATTTTAATTTCCAACCAATCCCAGAGGCCGAGATGGTGAAAGTGCTGGGTAAGACGAAACCATCTTCTTGCGTGGAAAATCTAATCCCCCCCCCCCCAAAATTATCGTGGAAAACAAAGAACTGTTCGCACCAGTGTTAACCAAGATAATTAATGCATCTTTCCGTGATGGTAAGATCCCTCAAGCTATAAAAAAGGTGACCATCACACCGTTATTAAAAAAAACAGGTCTGGATCCTAAAGATCCCACCAACATGCGCCCTATCACTAATACTAACTTTGTATTGAAAATCATAGACAAAATTGCCACAGGACAACTGCAGGCACATGTGGAAGCCAACAATATTCTGCATGAGCAACAGTCAGGTTTTTGTGCGGCTCACAGCAGGGAAACCGCTGTGCTGGATCTCCAAACATGTATGCTGTCCATAATAGACAAGGGCAAAACAGGGATCTTAATGCTCTTAGATCTAAGTGCTGCCTTCGACCTCGTTGACCATACACTTCTACAACAAGTTTTGGAGAAAACAGCGGGGTGCTCTAAGGCAGCCCTGGCATGGTTAACATCTTTTCTCACAGACCGTATAGCCAGAATTCACTGGGAAGAGACGTTTTCAACATCCTCTGCCATACGTGCAGGTGTACCGCAGGGAGCCAGCATCTCTCCTCTCCTCTTCAACCTATTTATGAAATATCTATGTGTATTGTTAGAATCCATCGGTGTTCACTTTACCAACTACGCTGATGATACACAGCTGATGATAGAGTTGGAAGGAGATTATCAAATAGACAAGGAGATTATAACCATATACAACCTGATAGATAGATGGATGGAAGACAATTCGATGTGCTCGAATAGTAAAAAAAACAAACTCATGATTTTCGGTTCCAGTCAAGTAAGGGGCAAGCTTGGTAAAGAGTTTGAAGAATTCACTATCAAAGACTCAAGCATCAAGGTGGTCGCCCATGTGAAAACACTCGGGATGATGCTGGAGGCGTCTCTGGGATCTGAATCCCAAACCAATTATCTCCAGAAAAATAATGCATATTATATCAGGCTTCTGAGAGCCATATGCCCACTACTAACAGAAGAAAATACGGCCACAATTGCCAGGGCCACTATACTGGCACGCCTTGACTACGACAACTCATTGCTATTGGGAGCATCTAAAAAGTGCATAAGCAAATGCCAGATAATGGAGAACAACGCAGTCCGGATCATAAAAAAGATAGATAGAAGAAGCCATTTGACAGAGGCCAGAAGATCCCTCCATTGGCTCAGAGTAGAGGATAGAATCCTTTTCAAGTCCATGACCCTGGTTCACAGGTGTTTAAATGCAGTGGCTCCATCCTATCTTAGAGCCAAATTCAACCCATATACCCCTAACAGGGCTCTAAGATCTCAAACACAAGGCAAGTTACAGAATCCCCTAGGCATTCCGAACGACTGGTGCTGGGAAATCCTTTCCGATTCGTGCTGCTCAGCAGTGGAACAACCTCCCAGTTTCCCTGAGAGCAGAGCCAAATCTGCTAATCTTCAGAAAAAAACTGAAGACTCATCTTTTTAAATAATATTCCACCCTTAGCTGTTCTTCTACCCACGGTTCAACATGAATCTGTCTCGCTGCACCCTGATGCCTGCGGGCTACCGACGCATTACAAATAAACAAATAAATAAACAAATAAATAAATGCAGCAACACCTGCAAACTGCACGCAATTCAAGCACACAAACACACACACACTGACAAACAACCACAACCCATACACTGCCTGACCCCCTGAATGACATGTAGCAAATGTGCATGTCATATATCCCCATTTCCAAGTTCATGGTACATACACAATACATGCATCAGTCAGCATGCTGCTTGACAATGAGAAGATATCAGAAATGCAGATAATTGAGCCCCCAAAAAAGCAGGTATCTCTCTGGAAGACAAGCAATGACATGACAAGGCATGCCATCACCAGCGTAGTAGTTGAAAACTTCAGTGAACACAGTCATGGGAGCACATGATGCAAAGCACACAACTACTCAACTCTTGCACTCCATACAGGACCATGTTGGAGGCAGCATTTCACAGAGGCTGATGTCAGACTGGAAGGCTGCCCACTGAGGCAACTGCCATGGAAGACGTAAGCAGACATGACACGGAAATATGAAACTGCCAACAAGAATAAATGCATGCAAAAGGTAGGATGCAAGGGAAAAGTGCAAGGTCAATGCAGACTTCATTATGGCAGCATACAATTGGTTCAATTGTGCATTCAATGCATCCGCACCATGCACCCAACTGCGGTCAACTTGAAGCTGCAAACACCATGGTACAGCATACATGGGACATGCATGTGGAAACTCCAACACTGCACAACATAGTGTGCCTGTACACAACATAGCATGCAAAAAATGTGCATCAATCTTTTGTGGATCGTAACTGGGGCCACACACCATCAATGTGGAACCCTGAGCAAGAGAGGCCAAATGTGCCGTAGAACCACCCTCCCCCCCCAAACATTGCATGGGATGCAAAGTGTCACTTAGTACACATGTGCAAAGTGCAATGAAACACACACCAGCACAACCATCAACACTTGTCATAGGCCACAAAGAGCTGGCCCTGCCATCCACTCCCAACTACCCAAGAATGGCCCACACAGATGAAACTCCCACAATTTGGAATCTGCAACATGTGGCCCCATTAATCCACAGTAACCACACCATGGCAAGACCTATGAACAGAACCACACCATGTGACACATGCACCCATGATGTAGTACCAGTGCCCCACAAGACCAGTCAATCCAAAGTGATCACACACAGTGCAAGACTCCCAGCCAAACACCACACAAGTGTCTGCAAATGCCCTTCACTTACTTGCACAGGGTACCCACCTGCCTTGCGTATGATGCAACCCACCTGGAGACACATCCCCTAAATCCAAAGACATGCATAGTAACAACAGAAAGAAACTGTACATCCACGACAACACATGAATGGAGGATGAAAAAATGTTAAGATCACCCACTGCAGAAGGGCCACAGGGTGCAAGAGGGTAACAGGACATAGATTGTGCTCTGCCCATGTGCGCAGCATAGCACAACAGAGAGAGAGAGTGACAGTGAGAGAGAAGGCCAAGTGAAAAACACATCAAGGAGTACACTGTCTGGATTGGAGAAGCCCAGGGACATGCACTAGACCACAGTAGATGCGGGCATAGATGAGGTGACCGAGGGAGGAAGACAGCGACATGAGTACCACTTGAAAAAACATCCTGGCATGGTAGCATGCAAAGCACATATAAGGAAACATCCACATGCAGCAAACACTGGGAACATTGACGCATGTAGAACATGCAAGAGAGTGCTCATGCTTACCTGCTGACTGAGCCGGCATGATGTGAATCCTGCATCACCTTCACCGGGAACTGTGCCTCCAAATGAGTGACAGGAGGGTCAGTGCCTGGCGGAGGGCATGGGGAGCATGGATGTCAAAGGGTGCAGGGTATCTCCCCCAGGGCAGCAGTCACCACCTCATTATGGATTAATGAAACAACATGGGACAAGACATTACAGCAGGCATAATTAAGTACCATTCACACAGCACACATGTGTCAGGATACACTGAACCCATAGTTACCTGCACATACTATCCTGATCACCACCACGCAAACATGCAAGTTGACCTCACTCTGCATGCCTGCATGTCCTCCACTGCATACGGCATCGCCTTGAGAGGGCATCTGCACAACTCAAGTAAAAAAAAAAAAAAGAAACCTGGAAAGGGCAACTCCAAAAAAAAAATTGCAACATCCAGGACTGGTGTCTACAAAAGTGGCAAAAAAAATAAAATAAATAATCATGGAGAGGGGTCGACCCAGGAGGGGGAAGGGGTAGGGTGCATGTCAATGTCCAATACATTTATTTTAAAACAAATCAAAAACCCCTCCATGGGCTCATGGAACTCACAGCTACAGTGGACCAGGAGGCATGACTGTGCAGGCACCCCATCCTGCATTGAATCTGCAGGTGGAAGTGGTGCTGGAAGCTGACCATGCAGTGCCCTGGCCTGGTCCTAAGTGGCAGCCGCCATGCGTGATACTGATGAATGCACCAGCAGACTAAGGGCTGTGAGGTCACTATGCACAGCCTCACGGGTTGCACAGAGTTCTTCTGAGATTGTCTGCCTCAATGCTAACACCTCCTGTTGGAGCAGTCTTCTGGTGGCTGCATGTTCCTCACAGATTGCAGTCCTGTGGGCCAACATCTCATGCCTCACGGCATCCCTGTGTGCACGACCCTCTGCAAGCAGGGATGCCTGCGGACATTGTAGATCTGTCCCTGATGTTGGCCTCCATGCGCAGTCTGTGGGAGCGGCATGTGGCCTGCAGCTGTTGTGCCACCTGTGTTGCTGGGGGGGTCATGGAAGTGGCCACCCTATCCATGCCCTCAGCCAAAATCTCAAAGGCAGCACCCTGTCAGTGTGCAGAATGCACCATCTGCTGTTCCCACTCTCTCTGCCCAGGTTGCACACGTCCTCCACGTGTGCGGGGCCCACAACTGCCTGATAAAAGGAAGCATGGCCCTTGCTCTGATGCCCCTGTCCTTGGCTGCATGTCTGCAACCCTCCCTTGAACATCTGTCTCAAGACCAGAAACCAAAACATAGGACGGTGGCCTTGCAGCCGTAACCACCACAGACAGGGTGGGGGGCACAACTGACTGGCCTTGTGAAGGCACTTGAGCCCCTGCAGTCTCATGGGTCACAACCACTCCACCCATTGGTGTACTCGCCTCTGCCAGCATTGAGAAGTGCACATCTGGTTCAGCATCAAAGCCAGCTAAGTCCAAAGATTACGAAGAGTCGGCAGCATGGATGAGGATGGTCTGGAGCACCAGTGGGTTGAAACGGCCTGCCACGCTATGTCCTCCACTGGTGGTCTGAAGCACCACAGACCCATCTTCATCCTCCTCCTCTCCATCTGTTGCATCCTCACCTGCACATGGACAGAAAAAGACATGTGTAGTCATGTGCAACGTGTCTACAGTAAACATGTGTATCACATGCTTGTCATGCAACAAAAGGCAGGGCATGTAGTCTGAAGAAATACAGCATCCACACACTATGGCCAACATTCAATGTCAGTATGGAATATGCAGACTTGCCAACAAATTCCCTGCCCAGGGCCATGATGCCAGTGGACATATTGCCAACCAACAGGGTTGTCAAGAAGGACGTTAGGGGCCATGTTACTGCGCACTGTTGACTAATACCAGTGAAATGGGTATGGACATGTGTCTCTGTGACGTGCAATTACATTACATAGCAACAGGCAGCCACACATATGCACATACAAGGCTGCATCCATCACATGCCACACCAGTGTTGCCTTGGTGCAGGGACTGTAGACAAAGAGAGCATGCTGCAAGTTAGGGAAACAGCATATAGTCCCAGGTGAGCTTTAAGAGGACCACCCAGGCAAGGTCTATGAAGTGGAGAGAGTAAGTAAATGGAGTTGTAGATAGGAACAAGGTACAGGGATGCACAAGAGGGAGAGGGACGTGGGTACATGGAGTGTGGGCTGAGTGTGGGAGGGTAACAAGGAGCAGGTGTCAGAGCAATTTGCCTAGGGAGTCATTGCCATGGGGGCAGCAGGGATGTGTACAGTCTGAGCATATGCACACTCACTCAGGACACACTATAAGGCGTGTTGTGTGTCAGCTTGGATAGTCAATGTGGCATGGCAGCACATACGTACATGTGTGAAAAGATATTCACTACCCTGCATGGCATGCGGTGCAACTAGGATTTGGGACAAATGCACATGTCTAGCAGAGCAGGGTCACCCACATGAAGGATGCAGCAAACTACTGTGCATGTAGTGGTATCATGTTGCAGATGTTGGGGGGATGCTTGTGGGGGATGTTCCACTGATGTGCACCACATGGTTTGTATGCACTATTGTGTCCACTGGACAGGAGTCAGTCCACCACATGACATGGTTGACTCAGGGCAGTCATTCCAATGCTGACAGATGTGCACCACAATTATGCATCTTGGTTATGCATTACTTCACATACTCAGGATGCACAATGTTAGTCATTCACTGGACGTGTCCTCGTAATTTTCCAGGCCTCCCACGCCTTGCAACTGCTCCAGTAGTATGAATTGGCTCATAGCCTCTTCATTCTGGGTCTGCTCCTCCTCCTCTGGTGATCCCCCTCCAGTTGTCAGAGCGGAGGCCAGGTTGGCACCCAGCTTGGACTTGGTGCGACAGGTGAGATCATTCCAGCGCTTAACTACCTGTGCAGCAGTGCGCTTCTCAAACCCTAAGGCGTTGATCTTGTCCATGACATGCTGCCAATGCACCATACGCTGAGCTGTTATATGGGTGCTCCCCGGATTTTGACACATGTCCCGGTGGTGACTGGCCAATTAGTCCATGAAGATCTGGAGTTAATGACTTCCTCAACATGGAAGTGCCATGGGGTTGAGCCTTTGCCTTCTTTCCACGGCTGTGACAAGGTGTTGGTGCCACCCCTGAGTGGCTGGGACCACTTTGGGATCCTGATGCCAGACCACAAGTGGCCTGGGGCATGGCATGACCCCTTGGAGCAGGGGCAGCTGCTTCCACAGCATGCCCCTGGCCCTTGGGGCTGGGGCAGCTGCACTCCAGCCCCGTCTGCCCCTTTTCCCTCTTGGGGCCTTTCCACTCATGTTCCAGGTGTAACAGAAATTTGGAAGGCACACCAAGTTATTGTCCTGGGCAATTTGAGTGAGGGGGCAGTCTACGTGATGAGAGACTTAGTTCTGTAGCCCAGCAAGGCTCAAATGTACCCCAGATGTGGATACTACAGTACACATAATGCACAGGCACCACGAAATAAAAAACAATGCATACGTGATACCAGGATAGCTTCCGAAATAAGAAAAAAGTGGTACGCAATACACAGTGGCACCCAGCAACACAAAAAATGTGAACGCGAACCCCGGAAATCTACCAGAAAAGTAAGACTAGTGGTACGTGGTACACAGGAGCATCCATAGCCGAAACAAATGCATCCATGACTCACCATTAGCCTCACAAAAATCAAAAGTGTATGTGCAGAGGCAAAGCCCCCACCAAATTTAGAAGCATGTATGGTCTCTGAAGTGAACTGAATGCATGGCACCCCAAAATACACGTGCACTCCACTCGTCCATTTCCTCCCCTTCGCATGCACGTCTGAAGTTGCTTTTACATGTGCTTTTGTATTGCTGAATATGGCATGCTCAATGCCTGCGTACAGCGCGTGTCACGTAAGTTACATGCTGAGGGTCTTTCCTCTGTTTTCACATGTCCACGCTTTTCTCTGTTTTTATGCTCAAAGTCCCTTCACTCTGTTTCTGGTGACCCATGTTCCTGCTTCTGTGCCATTTTACCTCCCTCCTCCTATGCTGCCTCCAACCTTGCCAGCTGCTGTTGCCTGTGCAGTGTGTGTGCCTGCTGCCCACCTGCACTGCGTTTTGAGGGCCTGCTGTCCAGCCATTGTCTGTACTCCTGTGTCTGGTGTTGTGACCACCTCAGCTGCTTCAATGGACTCCCACCGTGCATTACCACCACCAGCGTCCACAGCCCAGCTCCAGGACCACCTTGCACACCCACACCTGCCTCGGGTGGGGTGCCATGTCAGCACCATCATCCCCGGACCAGAGTGAAAACCCCATGGCAGCGATGCAGAGGGCTGTCGACTTCAGCGCCACTGAGGTTGACATTCTGGTGGAGAAGGTCCTGGAGCATTATGATGTCCTCTTCAACCCTGTGATGCAACGTGGCAAGGAAGAACATCAGCAAATCTGGGATGGGATCACGGATGGCATCAATGCTGAGGGGGTGGCAGTCCGTACCTTCAATACGTTACACAAGCGCTGGGAGGATCTGAAATCCAGAACCCACAGCAAGGCACTGCAATACACCCAGGAGGGACACCATGCACACAGGTGCAGGCTGTCAGGTAACAACATGCGGGTCCTGGAAAGATTCAATCCGGCGCTGCATTCCCATGCCTGAGTTACGCCAACGTCTGGAGTCGAATAGTGAGTAGCCATGTGGTGCACTGCTCTACGGTGCATGTGTGTTGTGCATGTACCTGCATGTTGGCAGTGACCCCCCCCCGTATGCTTGCAGCAAGTATGTTTCTGAGATGGATGTATGCATGCATGCCCCAGACATTGCTCTCCATGTGTGCATTCAGACATGTTTGGATTTTAAATGTGCTCTTACTTGCATTGTGTGTTGTAGTGCTGGCTTGCAGACCATGCACATGCAATGTTGCTTGTGTCTGAGACGTGCCAGGATGCTACCTGCGGGGTGTCACAGGTGAGGGGAGCTGGTGGGTGGTGTCCAGACTGGAGGGGGCTGCCTGGGGGGGGTGTTACAGGTGAGGGGGCTGGTGGTTGCTGTCCATACTGGAGGAGGCTATCTGCGGGGGTGTCACAGGTGAGGGGAGCTGGTGGGTGGTGTACAAACTGGAGGCGGCTGCCTGGGGGGTGTCACAGGTGAGGCGGGCTGGTGGGTGGTGTCCAGACTGGAGGGGCTGGTGGGTGGTGTCCATACTGGAGGGAGCTGCCAGGGGGGGTGTCACAGGTGAAGGGGGCTGGTGGGTGGTGTCCAGACTGGAGGGGGCTACCTGGGGGGTCACAGGTGAGGGGGGGCTGGTGGGTGGTATCCAAACTGGAGGGGGCTTGTGGGGGGTGTCCAGACTGGAAGGGGCTGCCTGGGGGGTGTCATCGGTGAGGGGGCTGGTGGGTGGTGCCCATACTGGAGAGGGCTGCCTGGCGGATCACAGGTGAAGGGGACTGGTGGATGGTGTCCAGACTGGAGGGGGCTGCCTGGCGGATCACAGGTGAAGGGGACTGGTGGGTGATGTCCATACTGGAGGGGGCTGGTGGGTGGTGTCCAGACTGGAGGGGGCTGGTGGGTGGTGTCCATACTGGAGGCGCCTGGTGGGTGGTGTCCAGACTGGAGGGAGCTGGTGGGTGGTGTCCAGACTGGAGGGGGCTGCCTGGGGGATCACAGGTGAAGGGGGCTGGTGGGTGGTGTCCATACTGGAGGTGCCTGGTGGGTGGTGTCCAGACTGGAGGGAGCTGGTGGGTGGTGTCCAGACTGGAGGGGGCTGCCTGGGGGTGTCACAGGTGAGGGGGGCTGGTGGGTGATGTCCAGACTGGAAAGGGCTGTCTGAGGGGATGTCACAGGTGAGGGGAACTGTTGGGTGGTGTCCAGACTGGAGGTGCTGCCTGGGGGGGTGTCACAGGTTCAGGGGGCTGGTGGGTGGTGTCCAGACTGGAGGGAGCTGGTGGGTGGTGTCCAGACTGGAGGGGGCTGCCTGTGGGATCACAGGTGAAGGGGGCTGGTGGGTGGTGTCCAGACTGGAGGGAGCTGGTGGGTGGTGTCCAGACTGGAGGGAGCTGGTGGGTGGTGTCCAGACTGGAGGGGACTGCCTCTGGGGTGTCGCAGGTGAGGGCGACTGGTTGGTGGTGTCCAGACTGGAGGGGCTGCCTGGTGGGTTGTCACAGGTGAGGGGGGCTGGTGGGTGGTGTCCAGACTGGAGGGGGCTTGTGGGTGGTGTCCAGACAAGGGGACTGCCTCTGGGGTGTCGCAGGTGAGGGCGGCTGGTTGGTGGTATCCAGACTGAAGGGGCTGCCTGGTGGGGTCACAGGTGAGGGGGGCTGGTGGGTGGTGTCCAGACTGGAGGTGCTGCCTGGGGGGATGTCACAGGTGAGGGGGGCTGGTGGGTGGTGTCCATGACTCGCACAGGGTCCTTCTCGGCGCGCAGCCCTTGTACCATTTCTGCGACCGATTCCATGAATCGGGCCCATAGTGTTTGGAAAGTAAATAGTTGATATGCGCCTCCAGTGGATCCCTTACACAACACGGCACTTCTAGCTGCCTAGGGTGACCCCAGCTGCTGAGCATAGTACTTTGACCCTGACATTTTTTTAAACCTGACCCATTGTAAGGGAGGCAGAGGGCCAGGCACTTTAGTTGTAGTCACATAAACCCACGCATCCGCGCTGAATCCATGCATTAGGATGTGCCATTCTCCTCACACCCATCCCATGCATATCGGTATCCAGTGATCATAACGAACAGCATGTTTAACAAATATATTTTACCGTACACATACTAAATTATTATAATATATATATATATATATATATATGTGTGTGTGTGGGGGTGGGGTTAGGGGATTAAAAAGGGGTGGAGCGAGGCAGTTGGAGTGGGGTTATATACAAAGGGAAATGGAGGCTCCGGTATTCTTTCTGTAAAAATGTTTCGTTCAAAATGTTTTCGTTATTTATTGATTCGCTTATATCACATGCATTCCATGTATGTGACAATGGTTGACTTTGAAGACCATTATAAAACATTTAGTATGATACAAGGGCAGACGAATAATGAGGTAAGGGAAAGTGTAAAGTAAGTGCTAGTGTCAGAGCATCAGAGAAGAAATTAAACGTCTATTTGGTATAATGACATAAAGTATACCATGTCCCACTGGTGTTCCCAATAGAGTTCTACCATGTCAGTGGCTTGACAAACGCACGCCTTGGCGTACATGTATGGTCGTGCGTGGTTAAAGGGCCAAGGCTAGGCACCCCTCTCCCCCCAACTGCCCCAAATCACCACTGTTCCATGAGAACCATCTCTCAGGACAGATGCACAGTGCATCCATGTGTCCCCTCCATCCACACTCTGGATGGACCGTGCCCTTCGTATCTCATCAGTGCCATCGGTTCGAACAATGAAGGGTCGCCCCTGGCAAAGTGTGACTAGTGGAGGTGCCTCACTCACTGCCAACTTCAGGGCTTTCACGCCCTGTTACCTGCCAGGCTCGAGGCACAAGAATGGTAATGGTGCAGCATACAACTGGACAAGAGACGGCCACCTTGTAAGCCAAACTGGCCAAGTCTCTCTTCACCACTGTAGGGGGAGGGTGAATTCATCAACAGGCTCTGCCTGTAATGACATCACCATCAATTACCAATTCTAAGAATATGAAAAACGCGAAGGCATAATTCTTTCAATAGGGTTCCAGTACTCGCAAAGAAACATGGGGTCTATTTAGCAAAAAACCGCCCTGGTAAAAAGTAACCACTAATGAAATTTCAGGTGGACCTGATCCATCTCAGGGAGAATCGAGGACTTTGAGATGCAGCATCGGCGAGAGCTGGCACGAGAATGTCAAGTACAAGCCGAGATGATGTGTAAAACCATTTTTCAAGGAAACTATAGGACCTTCCCTGTTATTCCAGAAGAACTACTACTATAATAATCCACCCATGTTCCGGTAGCCAATATGCTCCCAGCCCAGAGTCGATGACTATATCCAGTAATGCAATGTTCCTCAAAGCATATTCTCAGATCATTGGTAAACAAACCACTGCCATCCTGGGTCTGTGAAATTATTTAATTTTCAATACAATAATGTTTCTTAATGGAACTTCCCTCAGGGTGACCGCGAGTTTCTAGACTTTTGTTCTGCAACCTGTGGCTCTCCAGATGTTTTGAACTATGATTCACATTGTTCCTGAGCATTCATTTTGCTGGCTAAGGCTGATGCGAGTTGTAGTATAAAACATCTGGAAAGCCAAAGGTTGCAGACCCCAGGTCTAGACCATTACAAAACCGGTTTTGCGTGAGTAGGTGAGGTTCAGCCACTATGGGCCTCATTACAAGTTTGCCGGACCGGTAACTACCGTACTGGTAAGATTGCAGTACTGTAGTTACCGGACCGGCAAGCTATGAGTTCTGCTTGCGGGTGTCTTTTCACACGCCAGGTCAGACCTGGCGGGCACTCCGGCACCCGCGAGCAGAGCATGTCGGATGCACCAGCCCTATGACACTCAAATGGGAATGGGGAGTAAAAGTTTCTGGCCCCTGGCAATGGGGAAACACAGGCTGCGCCAGGGTTGTAATGGCCCTGTATTTCCCCATTGCCAGGGGACAGAAAAATTAGCAAGTTTTGCGGCCCTATGTGTCTGTTGTTGCAGTTATGTTCCGATCGTCACAGGACTCTGCTTTCTTGAGCCATTCTCTGTCAGCAAACTGTATGGCTATCTCTGATCTTTGTTCCAATCCTTTCCTTACAGATTTGATCCTTGCCATCTAGGTTTCTGGATAGGGGCTGGACCTTAGCATGAACATTCTTGCTTGTCAGCCCTATAACACATTGGGCACCTCTGGGCTACTCTGGTTCTTCTTATTGAGCTGCCTTATTAGTGGGGCAGTGAATGCGTTTTAGCCCTAGATGAAACCTCAATAGTATGCATTGATGCCCTAGAGGCCGATCGCCTGTTCTCATAACCTGCCCACCTTGGAAGACATCCCCTGTAGTTTGTATGCACTTTAAGTGTCCTTACTTACTCCATGCAATGTGAATTTGCAATTTCTAACACAATCCCTCGTTCAAATGTCAATTTCTTGTCTCTAATTCGAGGAGAAAGGTTGTAGTCAATCAGCACACGAATTTGTGGGTGCTAGAAGGTCCTTGAAGCATTCTTCGTCTAAAAAATAACCACTGTACATTAAAGGAGTCCAGTGGATAGGCATAGGCTGACCTGCTCCATGCTCCGTTTGTGACCCTCACCTGCCAGGACCACCGGTTTGATCCATTGTTGAGTTGCAATTTGATGGCCTTATGCAAACGAGGATCTCGTCTGTCTGGCCCTTCGAAAAAGCTTTGCACTCGGTGGTCTCAAACGGCAGCTAGTAAGCAGTTCAAAACTTGTTGAAACTGTCAGGCATGGTCATCAGTACTATTGACCTGGTCCAGTCATTTCCACTTTACTGTGCCCTTCGATGCCAATATCTCTTCTCCCCGATAACTGCCAGTGTCGGTAATGGGAATGTTGAGGTACGGGATCTCCAGTTCTGTATTGTGTGCTACCATCTTCACTATGTAAGGTCAGATATATTTCTGGAAGAACTTCCTCACTTGTTTTTGTGAAGCAACTCTGTGTTATGAGGAAAGCCAAAGTGTATCCACAGCGGGTCACCGGGACCTTCCTCTAGTGTGGAACGGCATCTGCCTCTACTGAAAGCTAGCTCTATCTATAAAGAGATGGTCTGCTAGCTATGCTTGTGATATGGATTATTATGTTCAAATGGCATGTACTTCAAGCTCAACGCTTGCGCTGGGAATCACTGGGACCCCAGCTCATCACCTACTAGTGAACCCTACTAGTGACTGACACTGGTAGGCTGCCCCAATACACCTGGCCTCTATAAAAGTGCAGCACACTACAGGATAACCTCTGTACAGCAGAGTCACCGGGAAATTCTTTTTGAAAAATCTGAACCAACAACACAGATTGGATGAAGGTGCCAGGTTCCCCAAACCGATCACTAGCTTGACAAACCTTCCTTTGGACCATATACTACAATTTACTTCAATGAATTTGGTTGTAGCATTTCTCAGACATGGTGAATTCCTGAGAGCATGCAAACGAATCGTGACACATTTTACATGACAAGTATGAAAAGGTACGGCTTTTCCATGTCCTTGGCTAAGGAAATTGGATAGCCACAGGATCCCTCATCGGATCCACCAAACAAATCTTAAAAATAAGGCTAAACCTTCAGTAGTATCTAATTTGCATGTACAATTCTAGCCTTTCCATCTTATATGTAAGGAACCCATGGTGGCAACAGTAAAGACAGACACAAGTGATCACAGTTGAAGGGTGCTTATTAAACAGTCTATGCAGGTAGGAAAAAAGCTACAGCAATCAAGTAATAATAAGGCAGTCCTAGTGGCATCTTAACAAATAAAAGGGCCTATGCTAAGAAAAACCTGTTGCCAATTCTTACACTAAATACAAACAAAGTGTGGAATAAGGTTCACAAGTAAAGAAGTGTTTACAAATAATAAGTCAGGATGCAGTAGTCTAGTCTCCCTTCCCCACGTTTTGAGCGCAAAACAATGTGGGACTCCTAAGCAGAACACACGCTCCAGCTTCCCGAGCTCGAGCTAACAGTTCCGCTCTCAGCTTACCAGGCCCTTCAGTGGTTAAGTTTCTTTTCCACAAAAAGTCTCTTGCCTCTGAGGCCCTGATGTCTTAAAAAAATAATAAACAAAATGTCCTTTCTGCTTGCACATTGGTTGATGCCTTTTCACCTCTGGATCCTTCAGGGCTCATATCCATAATAAGTTCTTAGCAATATCAGGCCCTTCGGTATTCAAACTTCTCGCTTCTGCGGGTCTGTTGGGCTCCAAAATATTAAACAAAAGGTTAACAAAAATTCCAAAAGTTATTCTCTGCTTGTGTTAGGGTGATAGCTCTTCACCCTTGGGTCCCCCTCTTCTGGGCTGAGACCCTTCTTGATTGTTAGCCTCCCTCCGCAGGGTTCACTATGGCTTTTAACACAATCTCATTTGTGACATCTATTTCAATCAAAAATCTTAATGTCTTTATAAACAGTTCCCAAAGCTCTTCTCTGCTTGTGTTAGGGTGATAGCTCTTCACCCCTGTGTCCCCTATTTCCAGGCTCAGACTCCTCTCAATTGTTAGCCTCTCTCTGCCAGGTTCACTGTTGTCAACACACTGTTAATCAGGTCTTTTGGCTTCACTTCTTCTTTATCAGCATCCCTCCATCGGGTTCACTCTTGCAACTTTACGATGCAGGATTCACTTCTGTTAGCTTCACAATCATCTGTCGGTCAAAGGCTTTGACTGTACAGATGATTTTACTAGCCCTCTGTATGACCACTTTGAACGCCTTTCTCGCAAGGCCTTCTGGTAACGGTATTTTCAACAACAGGTTACTCGCCCAGAGTTTCCTGAGGGAGCACCCACGTAGTGCTTGGCTCCTCTGTAGCTGGCCTTTCCCTTGCATATCAACAGTTCTTTGTACTTTGTTTAATCAGCTGCTTGCTACTTTAGTTGAACACAGTTCAGTGTCTTATCGGCTCTCCCCTCGACTCACCGGCTGTGATGAACCTCTTGGCTTTTCTTGTCTCTGCAGTCAAGGCCAGTACCATGGGGCCAAGCGTCTCTCCCCGACTTGGTTGTCAGAGGTGGAGGACCCCATGTACCGTTGACATTTGCTGCAACACTTGCTGACTAGTGTTTGCGGTCTTATGGTTCTTTCAGCTGAGTTTTCACAGGCCTTGGTCGGAAAGGGCAAGGTAGCTTCTTTCCTTGTTACCCTCTCAGTTCGCACAGTCTTTCTCCTCTTCTTGAACTGCCATGCTGAGTCATCTCTCTTGTCATACAGTCTGCCTTGCTCATATTACACTCTTGTGCGCCCCCTTTTATCCCTGTGGGGAAGGGAAAGGCCGTCAGGTGTGCGTGATTCTAGTCAATAGCCTGACTTTCCCTGACCCTGGCGTTGGGACAGGCTTTGGTGTTTGTCTGTCATCTTTTGTGATGTGTAAATGTTTTTGTGTCGGAAAAGGGAGGGAGGGTTTGTGAGACCAACGGGAATTACCAGGATTATGATCTGTGAAATGAACATGGTGGATTGTGGGAGCGGTAGTGTTTTGTCATGGTGTTCGGGAAAGAATACTCGGGGAGACATAGAGAAGAACGATGGGAAGTATTTGGGTAGGAAATAGGAAAACAAGGATAAGGGAAGAGGTAGATTTTGGGTGTAACCTGGTTTGGGATCCTAGGGGATTGATTATGGAGTGGTCGTTGATCCTGGGTAGGAGAGATTCAATGGGCGGAAGGAAGGTAGATGTAGTACAGACTACAAAGGCCTCAGAGATTTCGGCCTCCTCTCCTTCTTCCCTGGTATAATAGTGTCATACCTGGGGAATTTCCCTGAGCATAACCCGGGGCTCCCCCACACAGGTGATCCTCTGTAGTTCGTCCGCCCCTAGGGTTGAGTTCTAAGAGTGTCAGTCCTTCCGAGGCCACCTGAATACAGGATTCTTAAGGCCCGCTTAGGAGAATACCCTCAGGTTTCTCACAGACACCTTCAAGTTTTGTATCACCATACACTCAAATTTCTCAGCAACAGAGATTGACCTCTGTAAGGGGAATAATGTCTGTGAGGCATCATGAGTCAAAACCTTACATGCAAAAGGAAGGCATCATCTGAGGATCAGGAGGTAATAAAAAAAATATTTTTGGGAACAATCCCTTCAATTTGACTGCATAGTATTTACAAAGCATTACAAGTAGTTCCAGAGTCTGATTTCCCCTCTATTACTGGCAATTAGTATGTGGCTGATAACCAAAAGAAAGGGCAAGTTCATCCCCCAAAGGTTTGAGATCTGTTGCAACCCTCAGGGAGAAATAATCTTATATGGAAAACCATTCAAGCGGAAATTCCCCCCAAATTAATTCTAGCCAATTCTAGTCGTAGGTTATCCACTTAACATGATGCATTGTGGCATATTAAAAAAGGAGTCCACAGTCGCCATTGTCATCATAAAGTTCTCTGATACAGGAAACTGAAGAATAAAGTCAGCAGAGATAGACTGCAACGGCTGAGGAGCAAACTCTGCAATCCTTAACGACCCAGCCAATAACGGAAGAGAAGATTTACTCTGATCACAACCAGAACATACAGATGTGCATTGGCTGCCACTTGGGGCCACCAAAAGCAACATTCCACCAGGTGCAAAGCTGCATTTAAAACTGTATGGTCATAGTTCTTATCTCCAGCAAGTTGATATTTAGCTCAAACCCGTCCAAAAAAAGAGCATGCCCAAAAATAAAAAAAAAAGCCCTCCTTCAGGGTTAACATCCCTAAAGGTGGTAGTAGAGTAACCTCTTCCCGGCAGCTTAACCCTGATTTAAAAAATAAAAAAGTGAGCCAGACCTACCATGCAATCTGTTAAAATCAAATGAGAAGGCGAACAGTCCCTCCTCATTTCATGGTGTTGTCTTGATAAAACATCTGCCTTCGGATTGTTAGAGGCAGAAAATTGTAATCTGCAAATAAAATGTTGCCATCTTTCTTGTCTGGCAACTGTTTTAACATTTCAACTGTCCCTGCACTTGCAGGATGGTATGGTCAATGTGAAATTAATTTTACAATATATTAAATATAGGGGCATGACATGACCACGATACGTGTACTTGCAATGCATTAAAACAGCCTAAGATTTAAAAACCCTCTTCAAGACCAAAATGTCTCTCTGCTCGATAATCCCACTGAAACACTGCTAGTTCTGATTCATAAACAACCGAGAAATTTCAGAAACAAAACCGGAGTAATCCTCAACAAATTGCCTATAAAACTCAAACACTTTGCAATGAACAAAACCTCCTTTGGTATGTTATGAAGCTTTTATACTCCGCAAAATCACCACTGTAACGGTCTCAGAGCACCTCACTTTCTGGAATGTAAGCATATTGTGTCCACGCCAAGGATGACCAGACCTTAGGCCTGGGGTCTGCAATGTGGCTATCCATGTGTTAGAGACTACAACTCCCACGATCCCTCATCATTGACTGTGCTGGGTAGGCAGGGGCGTTGCTAGGGGGGGGCTAAGGGGGCTGTAGCCCCTGATCCTTTGGTTGTAGCCCCGGATAGAATCTCAGGAGCTACAGCCAAAAGACTAGCTAGCCCCCAGTCCCAACAGTTCCAACATCAGCATAGCTCCGGGTCTTTTCCAGACCTAGCAACTCCCCTGTGGGTAGGGCTGATGGGAGTTGTAGTCCAAAACACCTGGGGAGCCAAAGGTTGCAGACCCCTGCCTTAGGCTGAGAAAACAGTAGTGTAGATAAGAAAGGTGGATGGGAAAGCGTGTGATTTTTTTTGACGACCTCAGGATGGGCGATGTAGCTGGGAAGAGGTACCTTTATTAAAGTGTGAGGGGTGGGGGTGTTCGTCCGCTAGAGGGCAGTATTTCAGAACTTGAGTTAGGTAGTGTCTCTGTGTTGTGTAAACAATTGGTAGAATGATTGGCAGTTTGCTTGTAAAACAAGTTGAGGCCCAACGTGATTGGATGTGTGATGAGCCAGAGGTGTGCTGAAGCTGTTAAGTAAAGAGAAATGTGGATTGGGTTTAGCCCTGAAGCAGATCAGATCCTGGAGAGAGAGAGGTCCAGGCTGCCAGGCCTAGGCCTGAGGGAGCCCCTCTCAGGGCGGGCTGTGTAACAGAGGAATAACAGTCAAGGAAGTAGAGCAAGTACTGCAAACTAGCACCTAAATGTGCAGCTTCTGTATGTGCCCATTGCCATAGCACCAAGAAGCAAAGGACAGCGCAGATACCGCACACTTACCCCTAGCTGTGCAGCTGCACTGTGTCCCTCTGTGAAAAGAATAGCAGTGTGAGAATGCCCTCCCTCTGTCCCATGCTAAACCAGTTGAGGGAGTTCAGACAAGAGATGTCGAATTCAAAAAAGCAGCTTGCAACTCCCTGAAAACTGATCAAAGGTGCTAAGCCGTTTTGTCAGAGCGTGGGCCACTGTGTTGTGTAAAGCTACCTGTAAGAGTTCCTTTAGTCTACCCTGCCTAGCTGTGTAGGCCTGCCTATCTACACATAGGCATGCACAAGTGCATATACATGCATATTTGTTGCAGATCATCACAGTGCTAAGAAGTGGGAAGGGAAACCTTCTGACTGCAAGCCAGCCATGTAAGTACCAGTGTGCCCCAAGAGCAGCACTGACGGTTCCCTCAGCCATGAATACCAAGTCCTATAGTAGGGATAAGAGGGTGGCACTGAAGATAGGTTAGGATTGCTTTCAGTAGGCAGGTTTATGAAAGTGCAAGCCACTAAACATCACCAAGTGGACCAACTCAGAAAGAGAGACCTCGGAAATCTTAAAAAAATTAGAGGGGCCTTCAATAGCCCAAAGGGAATTAAACAATGCTCTTGGTGGCCAGAGGGCGTGTGCAATGTATATTTCCCTCATCATTTGCACATTACAGATCCAGCTTAGTAAAGATGACAGCTGCATAGTGTCATGATGTCCCTGGTCGATGGCAAAAGATGCTCGTCCTTACTCGCAATGCTGTTTCACCCACATTTGTCCAGACTGTGCTGCAATTCGGGCAGCGTTTAGGCATACAACTAAATGACGATTCAGCAGCACATTGAACCCATTCTGAAGATTCTCACAAAGACACTCTGACATTGTCCCCTTCGCCGAAAGAAACTACAGAATTGTATTCCACCGAAACAGCGCAATCATGGTCTCGGTGTGGTTTTAAAACCTTAGCAATTGGTTCCTTAAATTCTTCCCCAAATACTTGATGTGGACTATCAGACACCTTTGCCACCACATTACCATGGAACCCTTCCGCTTTAATGACATTTAGCAGTCTGGCTTCGTATTTACCAAGTCATCTCCGATAAATCGTAATTTGTAATCACAGAGTGAGTACTCCCATCAGTGTGAGGATTACATTGCTTCAACCCTGGGCGATACATTATCCACAGGAAACTGGAGGATGCTGGTGGAATAAACAATGATTTACTAAATGCACTCCCAAGTAATAATGTCTGGGCACAGAAGGCAGAACTGCATCACCACTGCATAAACCATATCTTGGTGAACTTGATTGCCAATGGAATAGGATCCTCCTTGAATGTGATGCCTGATCTTTACACGTTCCAGGGCAGCAGAAAACAGCAAGGCTCGTGTTTTGTGCAACACAAACACCCTTAACATTTACAGTGAAGTAAAACCAACTTCCCTCAAAAGCTCCAGTGTAGTGAAAATTAAACATGTGGTGTGGTGAGTGATCTTGTTTCGCAGAACCTTTCTAGAGTAAACCCCACAATCCCTAATTCGGTATCCCTTGTCTGTGAAATATAGTTTTCATTACTCACTCCAGAATGGACCTCTACAACAGCCATTATACACTCATTTTCATATTTGAGACATGGCAACTGTGCGGACAAATTGTGCCATAAAGAGACTTTTTAAAATTGATCGATACTGGGGAGACCTCCGGCCGGCCCATAGTCGGGGTTTGCTCCGCAGTACTTTAAGACGAGATAGCTGCACCTTTGAGATGGATGGGGGTGCAGGTATATTACTCCAACACCAATCAAGAAGGACAACTCAATGGTTTGGCAAAGGGGAGTCCGTTTAATGACAAGTAAAAAAACGGGGAAACATGGAAATCAACAGTGATGCGACAGTCCGTCTCACTTCAACTCCCGCGAACTTCATACAAACAGTAACATTTATACTCAAAAATCATCATCATTGACGTGTAACACTCAAGTTAACATGCAATTCTATTGGTTAGGAAAAGGTAACTTTACTATAGGTACTATGTCTGTATATTGTAACGGAGTGAGAGGACTGGATAAACACTATCAGGTGGGCGTCTAAGCCCTTCCTTCTAACATTACTATTGTGGACGTCATTAAGAGTACGATGTCCCATTGGTTCTGCTATCTATAGGACCCTAGATTATTTGGTCCATTGTGATTGGGTTGGCTAAAACCCCATGCATACATTTCCACTTTACCTAGCAGCATGCAGAATGGTCAGCCAGGTGCAGGGTGCCCCATGATTCACCCGGCCTTCCCTCAATCCATCATTACTTTAGTGGCTATGTGTCAATTAGTTTGCTGTGCTTGGCCTTGAAACTGTGTCTTCTTGTCAGGAAAAGTTATGATATCTCTGTCTGGGCGGCTGCCAAGCGTAGGTGTGAATCCGTGCTTCTACTTGCTCAGAGGGTCATGTGCTGCTCACACCATGAATCTGCCTAGTTTCCTTCAATTTGTGCATTTAATTCTTATTCTGCTTGGCAACTGCCTACGCCTCCTTATCTCGACCTTCCTGAGATAGGCTATTCTGTTCTTAAGTTTCGATCCCGCGAAGCTACTGTTCGCCCCTTCTATTGGTCTGACCGTGGCTCTTTCCTGGAGCATGTTGCCTCTGCTGAGTCTCGATTCAGCGATCTCTTCTCGTTTTTTAGCTGGAATTCGAATTCTGTCCTGTTTGACCTCTAGCAACCAGAGTTGATTCTGCTTTTGTGTAAAGTGGACTCGCACTTATATAATGTGCTTTGTTGGGGTAGATATGTACAGGTGACGCTTGCAGCGGTCTTTCTTCTACTAAGCATAGCAAGCCTCACTGTTTCCTTCAAGCATATGTACAGGCGTTAGCTGGTTGAATTACTTCATCCTGCTTTATAGTCTAAGCTTCTTTATATTTCAACATTGTCTCTTCTTCTAGGTTCACAATATCCTTATTCATGACATTTTGTCTCTTGTGCCATCTTTGGGTAGTCTTATCTTCTATCTGCAAGTCTGTCCGGGCCTTCGTGACGTCACCATTCGTCTTCAATTAAGGCCTTTGTGGTTTCTTCCGGGACAGTATTTATGCTATCTTCATTTCGTCTTACTTGCTGGTAGGGTTTTCTCAATGGATACCTTACTGTCCGTGGTTTTCTAGGTATCGATATTTCGACAGGTGTTGTTCTCCTGATAGGCACTGGGCAGAGCCCTACTGCGGCTCTCTGCTGTTTTTTTTTTCTCATCATACGTCACATATTTTGGTGCAAATGTTCCTGGTACTTCAAAATGGGCGATGGGAGGGCAGGCTTTATTTGGGACCTCCTCTACAGATCCATTATCTGACTTGAATTCATTTTTTTATTCATTTTTGGGTGTATCGCCACCTGTCCAGATTGAAGGGTCTACCCTCTCCTTAATCATTGTTCTTGCAAAGAAATGAGCAAACCATTGATAAGGCCTCTAAGCATGGTATGAACAAAGGGTTATGCAGACATATCCTGGAGAGAGACATTTGTTATTATGCTGATTGGACCAACAAAAAAAACAAACACTAATCTGAGGTAGATTTTAACGGTTTCTTTTTCTTAGAGCCTATGTTCAATCTTTGGGAAACCATCACTTGGGTCTGAATGGCAAAATAAATCATTTGGGTTGATTTAGGAAAAAGAAACATTTTCAAGCACTCTCTCCAGATCCCTCACCAGTGTCACTCTGACCCTGTTGAAGCAGATCTGCTTCCTCTGTTGTTGATTCTTCAGGCATTCTACGACTATCTTGATGGGTGAACCCCTGCTCCCAGGCCTTGTCTGACAGCATCCAAACAGTTTGAAAATTCCAATTACATCTGAGCAGTCATGTTTAGTAAGATTTAATCCTTCTTCCATAGATGAGGTTGTGGCAGAGGCTCTCCGGGCTCTTTATTAGCCACTTGATAATACCCTGGTAGGTGTACTGGCTCTACTGCCCATCAGCTAGTTTATACTTTCCACCGTATCACCCTGACACCTGCCTGTGCATAATGGACATACACACTGATGTAACTCCTGTATTTTCTCTAACAAGTACCACTCCTCTCGCCTCCCTTGCACAACACTTAGGCCTAGGCTGCATGTCACCCTCAATGCAATCTCTCCTCTTCCACTGCAATCCCTATTCTCTTCCCGTTTAGAATTGTCAGTTTCCTCTTGTTTCTGCCTAAAACCTGCTGTTCTTTCAATACATTTCCTCCCCGTCTGACTCATTCAACTACTGTATTCTGCTTTGGTCTCCACCCTTAGTCCTATCCTCTCTTCCAACTGTTTCCAATAATCCACATACTCCCCTTTTCTCATTCTTTCCACCCTTTTCTGATCTTAATGTTCTCTTTGTTCTTAATCCACATCCTAATCAACTCCACAACTTCCTTCTGCACCTCAACCCTCTGTCTTTTCTCTTACAAACCTCCCCTCCCCATAAGTCTCTTCTTAACCTTCACCTCTCCTATACCTACAGCCTCCTCTTCATTTCTGTACTATGTGCTCCTCTCACTGCTCCAGACACCCACATACATACTTTTTCCAGCCTGGGTTATATAGCCCACTATCCCCTCCACCATGGTTGGGCTTCTCCATAGGGTTTATGTATGTGAATGATTCAGGTTCCCGGGATTGGTACCCCAAGCCATGGGAGCACATACAAATGATGTGGAGGACTGTGTGTACACACTTAGCTGTCACCAATCTATAGTCAACCCCTGGCCCTCTGTTCCAGGTTGAGGCTTGCAGGAGTCCTTCACTTTATTCAGGAATTCGGGGCGTTTCACTGCACTGGTGGTCTTGCACATCCCTGTCATGTATTGACGGACCACAGCCATCTAGGCAACAATCCGCAGTGACAAGGTAGGACATGGCACGAGGATGTTGTGAAAAGACTGGTTCTATGTCTGATTGAGCCCTGGTACCAACACACTAGATTTGGCATTATATTCTCTGTTTTCATAGGAAACCTCTCCACACCTGTGTTGCTAAACCTGTATTTCCTCTGCAGGTCCTTCAGCAAGCAGAGATCGGTCATCGAGAAGGAGTATGGCCAGGTAAGGCTCACTTCAAATATTGAATGCATTATGTTACTCTTTAGTTGTGACTCCTGTTGCAGAGGGTCGTCTCTGGGTGTGTTGAATGATGGGCTTAGAATATTTCATAAAAAGAGGGACACTATTCAATTACCTTACATTTCCACTAGACTGAACCTATGGTTGAGCCATGGGTTTGAGTAACCTCAGAATGGTGACGTAGGTGCAGAGTGCTGCAACATCTCAGAATATTATCTGTAATCATATCTGGTATTTTCAGACGGTTAATAGGTTGTACAATAGTACCTGGAGCATTCCAAGTGCTGAATCGGATTACTAAATAATGAATCTCGGGCACAAATAACCAGAGAGACTCAAAGAATTTGTCAAATACTACTTTATTATCAATTCAATAAAGTAGGGAAATCTGGCGAATAATCAAATTGTAGCTCACACACTCTCCGAGCATTTTCAGTGTGCAAAAATACTTTATACATCGAGCTACATCAACTATGATATCATCCTATGTGACAAACAGTAAAAACCAATCCCTCGGGTGGAGGGATTGGTTAAGGGAACATATATATCTAAAGTTCATATACAAGTAAGTTTCATCATTGGCTGCCCCTTATCTGGTAGGTACGCATTAAACGCCATTTAACTATGTAAAATACAGATACTAGCATAATACCAGCAGCGGATAGGAATCTGCAATGTTGTATGGTTCAGCATTACTTAGGCACTCATGATTGGTTGCCACTCTCTTCCAACCTTGGGCATTCAGCTCGTTAGCAGCACGTAAGCAATGAAACCCATGTGCAAGGAAACAATATCAGGCAACTGTCTTTCTTAGCTAATTAGCTTACCATCTCTCATCTGTTAGACTCTAAACCAATGCTTCCTCTTTGTAGTTGACCTTGCGGGCCGTTCTATTCCTCTGAACTTTAAAGGGAGTGAAGGTACATTGCTATCTTCATTTGGAGCTTCATGAATAGGCCTTGTCTTCTGGTTTTACACCACGTGTGAGGAGACCATGATTTTGTCCATTTCTTCCTTCTATTTAGTGCTATTTGATTCAATTATATTGGTTGCTGTAACTCCTCTTGGCCTCTGAAGACTTGGTTGCTCCGTCCTGCATGCACTTTCTGCATCCTTGATTGTCCAATGCTTGACACTCATAATTATCCCCTATTTTACTTAATCTGAGAGAAATATGTCTTACATACATGGCTTATCCTATTTGACTCCTTTTGTTGCTTGTAGTTGCTTCTTGCTATGGCATCCTTATCCTGTGGCAGGCAAAATATCCTTTGTTCTTCCACAAATTTGTATCCCAGCACCTGTCAGCTCTGCAGCCTTGGTCTCTGTCCTCAAGATTTCTTGCTTACTATCATACGATGCTGACATCTATTTTCTCAACATGGCTACTTTACTCATGTTATATCTCCTACCTCAGCAAGCTTCTACATTGTCTTATCTACATTGCGTTTCTGCGTATATACATCTACTACCTCTCTTGTCAATTATTTTCTACGTGTATATGGTTTTCTTCATATTCGCATATATATTTTACTTTGTTGCTTCAGTTACATCTTCATGTTTCAGAAATCCATACATCAGGTTTAGTGTGTCTATGTATCTTCTCTTTATGATGTACCTCTCTTCTGTCTGGCATTACTTATAGCTCTTCTATGTCCAGTGGTATCTGCAGACTCATGTCTACAGCATCAGTTTGAGGGTAAATTCGGTATGGTTGTCTGAGCGCATAATGTCTTTCATACCTTCTATGTGGTATTTGAATCATACCAGGTGTCTTGCACAGAGCTCTTGTGCCTTCCCTCCAATTTTTGATCTGTTGGGAAATAAAAGAAACACTAGAGGTCATATTTGTCAAATAATCATGCATCTCTTCCCCTAATGTTTTTGCTACACTATGGACATCAGTTTCTATTAAAGTGGGAGAAGCAAGGGGAACTCGCATGCAGTGTCCAGTCATCAACTCATGAGGAGTCAAGTGGTGATCTGAGCCAGGTTGGTTTCTCAAGGCAAATAAAGCACGGTGTAGGCAATGTAGCCATCCCGTCTTCAGAGACATCTTAATTTCGGCTATCTTCTCTTTAAGGAGTCCATTTAAATGCACACAAATACCATTCGCTTGTGAAAGATAGACAGATGAAAACATATGCTTTCTGCCTAATAAAAGAGTAATTTGTTCGAACATCTCATTTACAAAATGCAGCCCCTCCCATACACCCCATCTAGGAAACACCTCACGTATGAGAAACTTGACAGCACATGTGGCACTGGGGTGCGTGCATGGACCTGCCTCCAGGAAAAAGGACAAACTACTACTAGCACATATCTGTAACCATTGCATGTTTGCAACATATTGCTATAACTTAGTGTGTCCTGCCACTTTTAAATTAAACATACATCAATTCTGCATGTTATTTTGTTCATTGGTGCCAATTGTGTATAATTCCCTCCTAACCTTCAAATACGATTAGTCTAGACATTCCTATTGGTACATAAGAATTTCCAACAGTTTGTTTTTGGGCGTTTTAGAATTGCACTGTTTTATTACTTTAATATACATTTTATTACTGCTTAAAACATTTTTAGAACAGTACTTTGATAATTTCTCAAGGTTCTGTATATTGCAACATATCTACATAATCTATATGTAGATGCTGAAAAGGCTCATTAGGCCAGGGTATTGCTCCTCTCAATGTTCGCAAAGCATGCCCTGCTGTGAATTTCAGGCAGACAATGCAATTTACAATAAACTGTGCAACGGGTTCTAACACATTTGGCAAAAACCAGTCTTCTGCAATAGTGGCAGCAAGATGTTTGCTGGTTGTATGTGCAGGATTGTGAAGCTGATCCAGCACAACTCTTAATATAGCTAGAGGCATAACTGGCTTTCCAGTACTATCTTGTCTCCAAATAGCCTCTGCGGGGGATAAAGACCACCCCTGTCTTTTCATATATCATGTTCCTCTTGTGGAGCTCGACCTTGCAGCTCAATCATCTGTACAATGGATAACATATTAAAGCCTACTTTCATCATCATGCAACGTTCTGACATTTGCTTAACGCTTTCTACTTGAAAATTAGAAATATTTAGAAAATATGCTGCTCTTTTTGCTTCAACATCTGTGGCTTCGTTACCACAAGAAATCATGTCTGCCCTCTTTGTATGGGCTGCACACTTCACCACGGTGATAGCCAATAGAAGCTTTAGTACATTAATAAGCTTGTCCAAAAGCGATGCATGTTGCACTGGTGTGCCATCTGCGTGAAGGAAGCCCCTCATTTTCCAACGTGACAACCCTCCATGCATGGATGACATCACATTGGTAGGGTCTAGGTGTGGCAATAACCGCCACTAATTCTGCAGCCTGTGCTGAACAATGTGAAGACAATCACACACTCTTTCCTACTTCAAATTCGCCATTCTTTTTTAACTTCACTACTGCCTAACCTCTATGCCTTTCTCCTGTTATTTGGTCAATTTTGAAGAGACATCAATTAATAGAATTTCCCCCCTCTTAGAGCGTTTTCTTTAACGTGGGGAATATCTTCATAAAAGTCAGTTTGTACAGCAGTAAAACTGAGCTACTTAATTTTGGATCTCAGCAGGCCTTGGCTAAACGGAGCCCACAGTACAAAAGCTTCAAAGTTGGAAATAGTACCATGCCAGTACAACTTAAGGTTAAAATCCTAGGTGTTTAGTTTGAGACTTCACTTAATGCAGATTAGTATATCAACCGATAACCCAAAACTGTAAATACCATCTTCGCCTGCTTAAAAACATTAGTCCAAAAATAACAGAGAATAATTCTGCCATCATTGCCCGAGCAACTGTTCTGTCGAGGCTTGATTATTATAACTCACTACTGATCGGACCGTCTCTCTAAAACCGGAAAAAAAATGCCAAGTTCTCCAGAACTACGCTATACGCATTGTTAAAAAGATCACAAGTAGGGTCAATATCTCAGAGCATAGGACGGACCTTCATTGGCTTCCGATAAAGGAGCACATAATCTTTAAAGCATGCACTCTGATACAACGATGCATCTTCGGAACAGCTCCATCATACCTTAAAGCATGGACTCCTGGCTACAATGCCGTCTGAGCATTGCGCTCCTCCAACCAGATGCAGGTGCTCAGTCCGGCTTTCAAACGAGCTAGGTGCTTAGGAAGATCTTTCCCAGTAAAAGCGGCTAATCTGTGGAACTCACTACACCTCACGCTCAGACTTGAGGTGAGCTTGAAGTCGTTTCACAAAGCTCTCAAAACTCAACTCTTCAAGTACAAAACAAAGGTGTCCTTTACTTCTCTTTCCCGATCTTATCATCCTGTCTCTTTTTGTTTGAACCCTTCGTGTAATTGTTGCACCCCGATGGCTGTGGGCTTTTGGCGCAGTACACAAGTAAATAAATAAACATGTTGTGCAATCATGTACAAAATCCTCCTTTCATACTGGCTCTGCAAATGAATGTCGCTGGATTCTCTACTCTTTATCTAACAATTTTGAACTCTGGGTTCAAAATAATCACCTCGTATCCCGACGCTCTTTGCGCTGTCAACGTGCTTTTAGGTTTCTCCAAAATGGCGAATTAGGAATGTGATGTAATGCATTTCTTAGTGCAACGTATTTCATAGTTTGGGTGGAGTGTTGGGCTGTGAACCATCCATATGGAATGTATTTAATGTTCTAGGTTCTAGGTTCCTGCACAGCAGTTGGAGTTGACTTGTGAGGGACGAAGCTGTGCTGGGGGTCTGTTACATGATTTCTTAATAAAACCAGGTGATAAAACCATTGGTGTGTGAGACCAGCCTTCTTATCAATGGTGATGAGGATTTCCAGAACCTGAGGACCCGCAGCCTCCTGGAATGTTTCTGTGCAGGAGAAAGCTAATGTGAATTTTGCTACAACCGCTCCACCAGGGATCGGCATTGATGCAGAGAAGCTATCATGGTGATGACATGTGAAATAGCTGTGTTGAAAAGTTTGAAAAGTCCCTCAAAGTGCAGCGGCTGTGTGCGCACTCGTGATCAACCAGAGCATCCTGGCGTATATTCTGACTGTCCGTCTCGGTGGGCTCTACCTCCATTGTTCGGCTCTTGACATCAGGTGACAGAAGCATTGTGCGCATGCGCAGCTCGCAACGTCCATAACAGCAGTGCCTGACTTTCAAGGACAAAGACTCGCCGCACATGCGTGAACATGTACGCGAGAACTGGCCGCATTCCCAGGGCAATTGGTGCCGCATCCCAAGAAAGACAGTTTTCATTGTGCGCGTTGCAGCCTAAGACATTTTGAGTGTATAAAAAACTCCAACACAGGGGCCTCATTACAAGTTTGGCGCTAGCCTTGCCGGTAAAACCGGCAGGCTTCTGCCAAACTTGCACATTTTTCTGGCACCCGCAAATGGGAAATTACGTGGTCATTACGGCCCCGCCAGACCCGGTAATTGCCCATTCGCGGTCGCCGGAATTAAATGCTCCCCCCTCACATTTGAGCCCTATAGGGGCATTATATTAAAACAGCTTGCCTATAGGGCTCACATGGGAATGGGGAGGTCAGATGAACCGGCACCATTGATGAATGGTGCCGGTGCACCCGTCCAGTTGTGCTCGCGGGTGCCGGTCTGCCCGCCAGGTCAGACCTGGCGGGCAGAAAGGCAACCACGAGCACAACTCCTAGTTTGCCGGTCTCGTAACAGCAGTGCCGGTAGTTTACTGGCACTGTTCTACCGGACCAGCAAACTTGTAATGAGGCCCAGTGCATTTAACTACAAGAAGAGTCAAATGAGGCTGTTGCACACCGTGCATGTTGTATGAGAGTCATAGAAATCCTGAAAGAGCAAAGCAAGAATAAAATAATTCTTGAAAAGTAGTGAAAATGGAAATCCCTGGCGTTCCTGGTCCTCCTGTCTTCATGACTGCTCTGGGCCCGGTAAAAGTGAAATGGGCCCGATGGAAAAACAATGTTCTCCATTATATTAAAACATCTTGTCTCTCTTGATTCACTTTCTTGGATATGAAGGACAGCGCATTTATGATACTGTTCCCCCGCTTAGTCATTGAAGGAGAGGGAGACAATGCAAGTGAACTGGACATGGCATTATTCAAATTGGATTAACACTTCAATCCCAAAACGAGTACCATTCTGGAGCGGTACAACTTTGGGGTGCAAATTCAAGAACAAAGAGTGTGGAAGAAAATGTGACTGCATTCTGCTCCCTGGCTTTGTAATGCAAATTCAAAGTGTCTTTCGATGAGCATATTCGAGATAAGTTTATGATTTACTGCAATAGCAAAAAAATCATGGAGGAGTTATAGCTAAAGGATGAGCTGCTGGACATTGCAAAAAGTTGAAGATTGAATGGCGTCTCTGGTGAAATTGTCTGAGAAGGAGCAGGTGAAACAAAAGTGGAGGTCTTCAGTGTTGTGGACAGTAGGACGAAGAATAAAATGAAGGAGAGGGATGCCAAAGGAGGTGGTCATTACAAGAACAATCATGGGAAACGAGAGAAGAAGCATGAGTGGCTGTGTTTTTGATGTTTCGCATTTTAACAGATCAGTGTTGTGTTCTGGTCGTCGAGTTGTTTGTGCCAAATGCAAGAGAAAATGACATTTTGCGAACTGTTGCAAGAATGTCCAATATAGCCAGAAGAAGATGCTATATGTGACTGAGGAGGACGGTCGGGAACCTTCTAAGGAGGAGGAGGAAGTTGGTCACGTAGAAAACATTACTGTTAATTATATTTGCAATGTGGATGAGGAAGAGTGTGAGCACCCATATGCCATGGTTCATGCAAATGGCAAGGAGGTGTTGATGATGGCTGATTCTGGTTGAACATTTCCCTCATGTCAAGATCTGTTTTTGAATGCGAAATTTAGTCCAACCGTATGTCAGACCAGGGGGATACAATCTTGCCAAGATTATACTCCTTGGATATTTTAATGCTGAATTTGGATTCACAGGAAAGTGTGCCCATGCAAAGGTGTATTTAACAAAAAAAGGGGCAACCTTACTGGCGTGGCGTGATCAAAAATGGTTACAGATAAGGTTATATCCGAACATGTCAGATCAATTGTTACCTGTAGGTACCTCGATATGTGACAAATTCAGTAAAGTGTTTAAAAAAGGTGTGGGGAAAGTGAAAGGCATGGGACACCAAATCACATTAAAAAAGGGGAGTATGCCCATATCAGCAAAGTTATGCCCAGTTCCGATGGTGTTGAGAGATGGAGTAAAAGGATAACTTGAAAATCTACTCAGATTGGGCATTATTGAGAGAGCTGGTGCAGTTCCGTGAATATCACCTTTTGGGTGTCGTGAAGAAGGCATCAGGTAATTTGAGGTTGTCTAGTCACCTCCGTGCATTTGTTTTTAATTATTATTTTTTTTCTATTTGATATGGATAATACAATCATCCTTTCAAATGTGGAAAATAGAAATGCAAATATATGATAAAATATATAACAATTTAAAAACAAACAAATTGTGATCAGATATATTAGGCACATACATCAATAATTACATAAGGAGAAAAACAGACAATAATTCATCAATAGTATAATTAAAATATTCAGTTTTGATCTTGTTTCTGTTTGTGAATAACTGATGCTTAATACTTTCGTTACAAAAATCAGTAAAACATATAATGTAAATCAAGATCTATGGAAAAATAAATACAAATTGTAGTGCTGATTTTAGAAACTACAAATACAATTATGGGGGCTCATCATCATAAGCAAATATGGGGAAAATTGCATCGCGATAGTGAACTATGGCCACCCTCATTCCCAAATCGGGATTATTAGTTATATTGGACCAGATATTATCCATTGGCATATAATTATATCTGGTCAATTGACATTTTTTGAAGTAGGTTATCCTTTGATTGACTAACATTGGACAATACAAGATGCAATGTTCTAAGGTTTCTCTTTGTGTCCTAATATGGCAAAAATGGCAATAGTTCAGATCTTTCTGAATCAGGTTTCGTCTCACTAATACCTCAGTTGTAGGCCAGAGATTTAAACGGAACCTAAGAAATTGCTGTGTAATGTACGGACATGGACATTTTAAGAGGTAAGGCACTGTTACATGCAAAGCTTTATTGCCAAACACCCGAATGTCAACATTCTTGTATTTTAGGCATGTCCTACGATTTTCTATCCAATGGAAGAGAACAAGTTTTTGCTTTGCTCGGACAGGGTTGGATAAAATTAAGTCCAGTGATATGGATGCATCAGATAACGGGTCCATGACTATCTTGCACCACATCTTGGTGAAGGTATGGTCTTGGGCCAGAAGATGATGGGCCAAGATACTCAACAAACGTCCAGCAGGAATGCCCAGGATGGATTTTCAAAATAAAGCACACATCTTCCATTTGATTTGGTATCTAAAGATGTAATGCCTCATTCATATCGTATTAATGGAAGGGGCGTGCTTTTAGGCATATATAATCATTGTTTCCAAAATCTGGCTTCCAAGATAGACCACCAATTAGATTTTTTGGGAAGCATAGTTTCACAGTCATACCTTATGATTGGGATCAATTTGTGTTGATAAAATAATAAAACATGCTTTAAGGTGAATTTGCCATATTTCTTTTTTTAGAACTTTGGCTTGCAAAATTAATGAGCAAAGTTTGGACTGAATATCATCATCCAGTGCCTGAGACGAGGAGGATGCCTGAATAATGATGCCCAAATATTTGTAGTGTTGGACTTCTGATAACATTGCATTTTGTAACAACCAACTATACGTTTTTGCTCTCGTTTTTCCATGAGGTTTACATATCATGGTTTGAGTTTTTTGATTGTTGACTATGAGGTTGTTGACAGTTACATAAGAATCCAAGCTATTCAGTAAGTTTTGCAAGCCAGTAGGTGTCTGAGAGATGAGGATTAAATCATCCGCATAGAGAAGATGACTAATGGTGTGTGTACCAAGTCTCGGCGCGTCACTCTTAGTGGCCGGCAAAAAATAATCCCCAAATCAAACAGAAAGAAATTGAAAATAGAAGATGCCAAAATGCAGCCTTGTTTAAGGCCTCGAGCTGTCTTGATGTAAGATGAAAGTTTACCTGCAAAAGAAAGTCTAATTTCAATAGTAGTGTGAGTGTGTAGTAACATAGCTAAGGTCCAAAGTGAGGGGGCACAATTGTGTTTAATTAATTTGAAATGTAGGATGGATTGGTCGATGGAATCGAAAGCTGCTTTGAAATCAATGTAAGCCAGGTATATTATTTGGTTCTTCGCTGCATATTTGGATTTCAAGGCATTTAAGGTCATAAGATAGGGACAAGTCCCAAGACCTGCAACAAATCCAGTCTGAAAGGGGTCTCTTAGATTATATGTAGTGGTCCATAGATTGAAGTCTCGTAGGATGATCCTAGCAAAGATTTTGCCTGGCGCATCCAATAGAGCTATTGGTCTGTAGCTGGCCGGCAAAGAGCAATCACTCGTTTTGTAAATCGGGACTATGATAGAGTGAGTCCAGGTGGCGGGAAAAAACTGTGTGATATTAATGGTATGAACATTTTGTGTAATATGACAGCCCAGAGATCGGGATGTTTTTTAAACATTCGATTGGAGAGACCATCCCGGCCACATGAACCAGAATTACTAATTTTCCTAATTTAATATTTGATATCATCCATGTGAAAAGAGAGGTGAAAAGAGTAATGTGTGCGAAAAATCAAACTGTGAGAGTGTTTAGGGCAGGCATAGAGGTTCTGAAAGTGGTCAATCCACATTAGCTCGGTAACGCAGTTTGCTTGAGAGATGGCTTGAGGATACCGCGTGGCCCTGTTTAGTAGAGCCCATTAAGCTGCTGTGTTTTTAGATTGAAAAGACCGCAACAAAGCTTCACCGTCTAGCTGAAACATTTTAATACGAATAGCCTTAAGGGAATATTTGTGTTTTGTTTTGATGGACTTCAAAATAGAAGCTCTAAGAGCCGTGGGAGCATGCAGAGCTTATCTTTTTAGCGCCCTAGTATGAGCTTTCAATTTCTGAGTTTCTAGGTTAAATACGTGGAGTTTTGGGCTGCGAATGAATGAAACAGCACTAATTCTTGATGCTTTGGAGAATTGAAAATGCTGCATCAAGTGAGGGTAATGCATAATTTGATCCAAATGTTGGTTTTCCAATGCTCCATTCAGCTCAGACAGGGTTTGTGGGGACCATCATAGGCGATTGCCTCCATTATTCAAAATTACATTTTCACAAAAAGATTTTGCAATAGTAGTGATGCCAGGACTGTAATTCGTCCATACAGCAATTAATTGATCATGGTCGCTATTGTGATTAGTAATGATGTGAAAATCATCCATACTCTAAAACAATTGCGCATTTACAAAAACGTAGTCAATTGTGGATGAACTGGAACCTCTCTTCCATGTATCCTTCGGCGGCATATCTGATGGAAAAGCTCAGTTGAGCATCACTAGATCATGATTGGAGGCAAAGGCTAGCCATTTGGTTAGCTTAGGTTTAGTGAGGGATTGAGGAATAATGCAAATACAATTTAAATCACCTGCAATGATGATGATAGAGACCGATTTGTCAAGGGCGTCCAGATTGAGTGCGTCTGTTAATGCCTTAAGAAAACCACCATCAGATATACCGGCCGTGTTCCAGTACACTTTTACCAAGGCATAACCTGTGTCATAAATGTGTAATTTGACCATTTGAACATAGTTGTTTGGACAGCTCCATTCTTGAGCAAACATTCCAACTCCCATCTTGATTGCTATCAATAAACCAGAGGTGGGTCTACCGGAAATACCTCGCTGTGCTGGATTGAGGAAAACATCATAATTGTCCCATATGGGGACTGTGGTCATCCAGGTTTCCTGGAGCATGACTATATTATAAGATAGAAGCAGGTTGTGGTCGTTGTTAATTAAATGTGAAAATCCTCTGGTATTCCAGCTAATCAGGGAGATGGAAAGAGCATCTGTTTTGCTAACTAGCTAATTCGATTGTATGGATGTATGACAGTGGCAGCCTGATGGTAATGGAATTTAAGGAGACTGATAACTCCTTGGTGCTTCACCACTGTTGATTGATAAGTGCTCTTTTTGGTTAAGTGCTGCTTTATGGAAGGTGTCAATTGCAAGAACAAAACCCAAAGTGGAAAGTTCCATTCTGGCTGTCCATATAAGATTTTGAACGACTCTAGAGTTCATCCAAATTCTAATGGAGGTGGCATTGTGCTGTATTGGAAAATCTCTAAGAGTAATATCGGTTATACCAATATCCTCAAGAGATCGAATTTCAGAAAATATGGCCAACAGGGAACTTCTGTTCAAATTATATTGGGTGAAGGGTTTAGGTTTGCATGATAATACCAACGAAAAATTGGCTGGGGGGCTTGGCATTTGGTTTTCTAGATGCAAAATTTGAATGCACAAGAGGTTCATTGGAGGGTCTCAGTGGCGGATTGGTAGCAATTCCACCATTTCTGGGGTAATTTGAGAGAGTATAGCAAATGGGTCATTTGTAAAAGTCAAAGGGGTATTATCTGGGAAAGGTCGGGATACAACATTTTGAGGTCTTAAGTGGTGTGAGTCACTGGGCCTTGTTTGAGGCACTTCATTGGGCCGAGGAGTAGGCACATTAAGAGAGGATACACACTTCAAATCATTTGCGCTGGTAGTTTTTTTGGATAAACAGTTCATATAAGCATCCACCGCCTTCCTGAACTCTTGTCGGTGTAGTTCATCGACATTAATTGCGGGAATAGTTGCAATTTGTGAGTTGGCGATCTGCGGTGCAAGAAGCCCAGGGCAAGGCGCCTTGCTAGCCTCGTGACAAGATTGTACTATGACAGCCTCCACCAGTTGATCCAAAGGTGCATATGGCTCAGGAGGGTTGGTGGTGGGCAGTAGCTTATTGATCAGTTTCGTCTGCTTTAGTTGGAAATATTTCTTGGATACTGATCGGGCAACATCAATTACTCTTGTTTTAGTTGAAGTCAAATTCTTGAGGAATAATTTCGATTTTGCTGTATTGATTTTTTTATTGCCAGTGATGTTTTTGGTTAATTTGGGTTGGCACGATGGGCCAGGGATCATTTTATTTTTAGAGAAGATGGTATAAATCTATTTTTGATCTTTTTATTTTTAGAGAAGATGGTATAAATCTGTTTTTGATCTTTTTATTTTTAGAGAAGATGGTATAAATCTTTTTGTTAGTAGGGCTCATTTGTGTTAAAGGAGAGGTCAAACATGGGGCACACTGTGACAGAGTCACTGCAGGTTTAACCATGGGAGCACCTGGAGGAGCCGTCAGCTTCTTCCGGTGTTTCACAGGCAACTTGTCAGGGGCCTTGTTAGATTGAGTCTGAACTGCTGGCGGACCACTGAGCCCACTCAGAGTTTCACGAGAATCGATATTACGGCCCGTGGCTGGACACACACATTCCACCTTGTCTTTTACAGGACGTATGGTTTTATCGAATAATGGGAGACTATAACTCCTATTTTCTCAAGCAGTAGTTTGAGTGACTGTCGCAAGCAGGACTGGGGCAATGGCCCCCATCAGTGGCATCATGCCGGAGGGGGCAAGGATCCGATTGGGACTAGGGTCATGTAGGATCTGCTTGCTTACATGCTCTGCCTGCCATGTTAAGATTCTTTCTAATAAAGCTGTTTGTGTGCTTAATCTTGCATCTAGAGTGTCATATAGTTTAATTAAGGTGGTTAATGACAATTGTAAAGCATTGAAGGCAATTTGAGTTAACGCCAAATTATCCTTATTTGATGAAACGTGATTACCCGCTGAACTGAGTGTCTGTTTTTGAATTGGGTACTCAGAGTCTGGAGCTTGAGCATGACTGTTAATCATGGATGCAATTGAAATTGCCTCCATGCTTATTTGGGGTGCCATGAATCTGCGTGGAGTGGGAGCACAGAAGGAGATATTAGAAATGGAAGAGCAACTGCTCGAAAACATGTTGGGAGATTTGGATAAATTATCCGACATCAGTTGAGGGGAAAAGCATGAGTTGGAAAGGTTAAGGTCAATTATAGCGACATCAGATGCCTGCGAAACGGATCGAGCAAGATTAGCTACGAGCTCTGCAGTGGGAGGCACATTTTCAAGAATGCTGGCATCAGTGATCACATTAAGCTCACCAGGGCGTCTTGAAATCGAGACGCCAGCTGAAATTGGCACATCAACACATGTAGATAAGAATTGTTGATCATGGGGAGTCTGAGGTGAATTTGCAGCATGGCTGTAAATTGGGTGTGGGTGAATATCAATTTTCTGGAATAGTTCTTCACGGGGAGGTACGTGGTTGACTGACGTAACACATTCAGCATGCAAGACTTCAAGAGAATGAACTGTAGATTCTTTATAGAATTTATGAATGTCCGGTAAACCCGGTTTCTTGATGGTTAATTTTACCCCTCTTTTACTGCGCAGGGCTTCTGGGGTGGAAGTGGCACGCAAGACGCTCCCGTTTATATGTAAGGCAACCCCCCGGCATCAGGTTGCAAGCCCTTGGGCATTCCATTTTCAACATTGGAAACATTTAAGTATAAGAAAAACAAACTCGCTTAATAAGGTGCAAATGAGAAACTGACCCAAAGCCTCTGCCGCCGCAAGCCGCGATGCCGCAGCGAAGCGGCAAAGCAGGACTTGTGGGGACTTGCTTGCGTGCGCACACGCGGTGCGCACGCAAGCCAGGCAGCGAAGCGGCAAAGCGGGACTTGTGGGGACTTGCTTGGGTGCGCGCGCGCGGTGCGCACGCAGGCCAGGTTAAATATCCCCTCCTCCAAGTGTAGCAAAGCATAACAATAGAGGAAATCAAGAGTTTTAGAAAGTTCTTTTAGCACGAAGTACTGGGAATAAGTTTGTAGGAGTGCTGCAAAGTTCACCTTCTGGAAGTTCAAGTCCTTAACAGTGCAAAAGTTCAATAAAAACGTGTCCAACATGTCCGGATACAGGAGCTGCTTCAGAGTCTTGCGGCAAAGCGGGACTTGTGGGGACTTGCTTGGGTGCGCGGCCGCGGTGCACGCTCAAGCCAGATTAAATAGCCCCTCCTCCAAGTGTAGCAAAGCCTAAACAATAAAGGAAATTAAGAGGTTTAGAAAGTTCTTTTAGCACAAAGTGCTAGGAATAAGTCTGTAGGAGTGCTTCAAAGTTCACCTTCTGGAGGTTGAAGTCCTTAACAGTGCAAAAGTTCAATGAAAACGCGTCCAACACATCCTGATACAAGAGCTGCTTCAGAGTCTCGTGGCAAAGCAGGACTTGTGGGGACTTGCGTGGGTGCGCGCGCGCAGTGCGCGCACATGCCAGGTTAAATAGCCCCTCCTCCAAGTGTAGCAAAGCCTTCTGGAGGTTGAAGTCCTTAACAGTGCAAAAATTTTATGAAAACGCGTCCAACACGTCTGGATACAGCAGAAGCTGCTTCAGAGTCTTGCCAGAGCCTCCGTGAATTATACAAATATGTGGTAGTGGATAGGCATCCTCTACCTAATATGGCTGAAATGTTGGCCAGGATAGGTACTGGAAGAGTGTTTTCCAAATTAGATATGGCCTCAGCTGATCACCAATTAGAGTTGGAGGAGGAGTGTAGGAAGCTCATAGCGTTTATAACGCATGAGGAACATCTTCAATTCCGAAGGATGCCATTTGGGCCGGTATTGACATCTTCAATGTTCCAAAAAGTGATGGATAGATTGTTTAGAGGTGATAAATGGTGTGTTTCTGTTTTCCAGATGATGGGTTGGTGTGTGCGGAGTCTGAACATGAACATGATGGGTTTTGATTTTGAAGCAGGTGTTAAAGATTTTGGAAGTGAGAGGAATGACCTTAAGGATGGAGAAATATATTTTTAGAACAAATAAAGTTGAGTATATGGGACATGAGGTATCTGGGGGTGGCGTGACGCCAAAAGGATTATGGTGGATTCTATAAGGATGGTGGACAGACCAAAATAGAAAGGGGAGCTATGATTATTTTTAGGCATAGTAGAGTTCTATCAAAAATGTGTAAAGAATGATGCCAACAAAGTATGTTAGATGAGGGACTTGTTAAAGAAAGAAGAGGAATTTGTAATGATAAGTGCACAAGGGAATTTTCTACCATAATAGTGGAGATCGATTTGGCTGAACCTTTGAGAAGTTTTGATACCCATAGGAGGAGTATGATTACTGTGGACCGAGTGATTTTATTATAGGAGCTGTTTTGTGGCAGGTGAATAATTATGCTGATGAGATTATTGCCCATGCTTCCAGAGCATTAAGAGGTCCTGAGAAGAATTATTCCATTTTGGAAAAGGAGGCTTTGGTGTGAGAGATTTCAGAACTTTGTGTGGGGTACTGAGTTGGTCATAAGGACAGATCATAAACCACTTAAATGCATTTTTGAAAGTAAGGGTTTGGATAAAGTATCCAGACGTATGGCAGGTTGGGTGACAAGGATGCAAAGCCACACATTTGGAATTAAAGTTATTCCTGGCAAAGAGAATATAATGGCTGATTGTCTTTCAAGTATGGGTAGTCCCGTGGAGGATGGAAGTGTGGTTGATGTTTCTGAAATGGTTTTTGCAAATCATGAGGGTATTGTAAGTAAAGAGGAGTGGATGGATGCTGCAGATAGGGATGAGATTTTGGCATGTTTCAGAGGTTTCATGGATTCGGTGTGGCCTGCAAAAAAATGAATTGCGACAGGAAGTAAGACCTTATTGGGAAGTGTGAGGAGAAATGAGTGTGGTTGATGGCACTGTATTTCAGTGGGAACGGGCCCTTGTACCGGAGCAGGTCAGGAAGAAGATTGTTCAATTAGCTCACAGTGGACACGTGGGCATGTCGTGAACCAAGGCGATTCTAAGGGGAGAATATTGGTGGCCTGGCTTTGACAGAGCTGAAGAGAGGAGGTTGGCAGGATGTATTGAATGTGCCATGGTTGGCAAGGGTGAGGTTGACAAGGAACAGCCTATGGTGGAGGTTGGCATTCCAAGTAGAGTGTGGGATGAGTTGGCAATCAACATTTTGGGTCTTGTGGATTTGGGTGGAGGACGAGGTATGTCATTGTTCTAGTTGATCTGTTATCGCAGTAGATGGAGTACAGAATTGGCTGTGATATTAGTGCTGAGAGTGTTTTTGATTTTGTCCAAGAGGTTTTTGCAAGAGAGGGTGTGCCAAATAGTATCCTAACGGATAATGGTACGCAATTTACTGGTGGGTATTTTGCGCCGTATGTAAAAAGGTGTGGGATAAGGCACAATAGATCAGTATTGTGTCATCCCGAAGGGAATGGTATGGTCGATAGAATGAATAGATGTATCATGGCTGCCATTTGCATGGCTTATGTATGTGGAAAGGATAAGAAGGTGGCTATTCAGGAGATGCTATATGCATTATGGAAGTTGCCCTATGCCGCCACAGATGTGAGTCCATTTGAACTCATGTAGGGTCGGAAAGCAGACACTCAAGTGAGTCCCCCGTGGCTTGGAAGGGCCAGAGAGTCAGATTTGGTGGTTGATGAGTTGAGGCAGAGTTTGAAAAAGAACAAAGAGCTGTGGAGGAAGAGAATATGAAACATGGTAAGACAGAGTTGAAAGTGGTTTGCGGTGATTGGGTAATAATAAAGAAAGGAGTCCTGAAGAGGAAGGTGGATTTGTTGTATTCTGACCCTGTGTGTGTGTTGGCAGTGTTGAAAGGTGCTGTCAGGGTAAGTGGGGGTCAGGAGTGGAATAAGAACAAGATAGCGGTGGTGAAGAGGGGCTTAGGTGGTTAAACAAAGGGAGATGTGTTGTAATGTATTTCTTAGTGCAATGTATTTCACAGTATGGGTGGAGTGTTGGGCTGGGAACCATCAATATAGAATGTATTTGGTGTTCTAGGTTCTAAGTTCCTGGCACAGCATTTGGAGTTGACTTGTGAGGGACAAAGCTGTGCTGGGGGTCTGTTACATGACGTCTTAATAAAACCAAGTGATAAAAACATCCAGTGTTTGAGACCAGCTTTCTTATCAGAAAGCTTGAAGAATAACTTAATCGAACACCCCATTGTGATGCAAGCAGCTTTTTCAATTGCAAAAGCAGCAGCAGCTAATGCTTGTTTGCATGGGTAATGCCCTCTCATTCCTAGGTCTAGAACCTCACTGTAATAAGCCAATGGTTTATGTCTGTGTCCTAATGTTGTCTTTTGCTTGAGGATTTCTGTCATTACCACTCCATTCGAATGTGAGAATAAATAAAACTCCTCGTTGTAATCTGGAATCTCTAACACAGGGACTGTGCAAATCACCTTTTTCAACTCTTCAAATCCTTCTGTCATCTCATCTGTCCATGTTATGTCATCTTTACCTATCTGTGCTTCTTTAAGTACTTTCGGAAGTGGTCTAATATATGTGCTGTAATCAAAAACCCAGGCCCTACAATAATTATATAGGCCTAGAAATTGCTGCATTTCCCTCACTGTTTTAGGTTTGAGAGTTTTCATGATTGCTTCTGCTCTGTCAGGTGTCACTGTTCTCCCCTTCTTGAGAGATTAGCTGTCCTATATACAGGACTTCTTGCAGACAGTACTGTAATTTCTCTTTGTTCACTTTGTATCCTTTTTCTGGCAATACTGTCATGAACTGGACCTCTCTCTCCACATGTGGTGTTCCCCAGGGCTCTACACTCTCACCATGGCTCTTCAATGTCTTCTTGGCCCCTTTGGCACAACTGATTGCTACCTTCTCTTCCAACTTTCAGTGTTATGCAGATGACACTCAGCTCTCTTTCAGGCTCCCCTCAGCCTCCTCTCTGCTCTCGCTCATTCTTGAGTGTCTATCTGTGATTCAGGATTGATGCATCTCCAGCGATCTCTGCCTTAATGCCAGTAAGACTGAGATCCCTCTCATTGAGACCCCTGCTCTGCTTTCCCTCTCACTCTGGCCACCCTCCATGGACCTTCCTCCTTTGCCCTCCTGTCAGGCAAAACACCTTGGTGTCATCTTTCACTCCCCTCTTTTCTTCTCTCCTCACATCACGGACCTAACCAAGAAGTCCCACTACCAGCTACACCTCCTTGGAGGTTTTCTTCCCTTTCTTACTTTCCACCAGAAGATCACTGTCTCCAGAGCCCTGGTTCTATCTAGGCTGGACTAGTGCAACAGCCTCTTTCTCAATCTACCTTCCTCTACTCGCCGCCCTCTGAAACTAATCCTCAACAGGACTGCAAGACTTATCCTTGGCCTCACGCCCAGGGACCATATCTCCCCAGCCCTGAAATCTCTACACTGGCTCCCGGTAGCTGCAAGGATCAAGTTCAAGACCCTCTGCATTGTCCTCAAGGATTTCTGGTGCTGGGGCCTGCATTACATCCATTGCTCTCTTCCTAAATAACTTCCTTCTTGATCTCTTTGCTCAGCTACTTCCAACTCTGTGATGGTCAGACGCTTCTCAAGTCAGAGAATGGGGGGTAGATCTCTCTCCTCTGCAGGTTCCTCCCTCTGGAATGGCCTCCCTGCCCCTCTCAAACTTGGGCCAGACCACCTGAAGTTCCATAAGCAGCTCAAGACATTCCTTTTCTCCTCTGCTTTCTCTCTTTCCCTCCCCTGCTGACCTGCCTGTTGCTGAACTGACTGGTTGCTTGATACCCTCAGAGTCTCACTGGGTACCAGGCCCCCCTGATCAGTCTCACAGTACTGCCTCCTGGCCTACCACACACTTAGGGGCTGTAACTGTAACCTCTACAGTCCGCTGCCTCCTTTGCACTTACCTAGAACCACGTTGCCCTGGTTGCACTTACTTAGAGCAATGCTGCTCTGACTGCACTCCCCCCCTCCCTCTCCCTGGCACTTCACCCTCTCCCTTCCCCTGCACTTCACGTTGTTGCACTTGCACGATCTGAATGTCACAAAGTCTAGTAAGATTGCTTGTCTTGTCCTCCCTCTGTCTTCCCTCCCTTGTCTTATTGCACACTGTTATAGACGCGTTATTAATGACATATCACATAGTATGTGATATCACTATTATATCTTCCACGTTCTTAATTATTGTGCTCTCAAGTTGTACGTTACCTAGGTCCATCTGAAGAACCCTATTAAAGATTGATGGGGGCTCACAGTACCTCTGTGCTAATCTTGTGTGTTTCCACAGCTGATTTCTATATGAAAATGAGGTCAAATCTTGGGAGCCCTCTTAAGGGGAATTGAAAAGAAGGCATTCTTTAAATCGATTACTCTAAAATATTTAGCTGTAGCTGGGATATTACATATTATTATAGCTGAAACTCTGTCATGATGCCTACCTCCAAGGAGCCAGGTCCGACCCAGCAACCCCAGAGGCAGGCATCATTCCCCCCAGGGAAGTGCCAGCGGGCCCAAGCTGGGGCCCTTTGGACACAGTCCTGGCGCCTTAGGCGCCAGGCTCATGTTAGACCCCTGTCCTGGCGCCCTAGGCGCCAGGCTCATAAAGCTAGACATGTGTTCAAGTGTTTTAATGTGCACTTACCTGATGCAGACCATGCTGCTACATCCAGGCCCTCTTGAGGCCTGAATGGAACTACTTTACCTGTGGGACTACTTTCCACCTGGGTGTGGTCGGGGAAGGATACATACCTGATCGGTGGAAGGATACATACCTGGAACTTCTTCCAAAGCTATTTAAACCACGCCCGATCAGCAACTCACGCTTCGCGTTGTTCTGCTCCTCACAGCTGGACGCTCACCGTGTCAGCTCTTGCATCTGGACTTCAGCCACGCCTGTCAGCATCCTGGGTCACCTGCAAAGGGAGATAAGAGAGAATTGGAGAGAAAGAAGACCTTACCTGCTAAAGCTGCATCACGGAGACATCACACCGACGATCCTGAAAGGGAAGACATCATTTTTAAAAGCATTTCGCTTTGATCGCTGCAGCGCTGCATTTCACTCACCTTTCCTGGGCACCTCCATCTTCAGCAGCGAACATCCGGATCCGCAGCCACTTCCCAGAGCCTAGAGAAAAAAAGACAAGAACACAAGGTGAGAGAAGGAAGGGAATAGGAAAAGCTCAGTTTCCTTCTAAGACTTACCTGTTGGGTCATTCCCATTTCATTTCGGGTCCTGCCGCTTCCTGGCATTCCGGACCCCGGCCCCTATGGGGAAAAAAGACAAAGACATTGAATGAGCGAATGCAAAGACATTACCCGAACGCTCATCCAGAACTTACCTGTCATTTACTGGAACTGCACGTTTCACTTCGGGTCGGCGCCATATCTCCGGCATTCCGAACCCCGGCCCCTAAGGGGAAAAAGACATAAGCGTTAGCGCTTGCTGCAAAAAGACAATGAACATTATTATTAAGCTTGAACTTTTGAACTTGCTACAGAACTCTTACAGCGCCTTACCTGAATAGTCAAGCTTATTTGAACTCCCATCAAACCTCAATCCAGTGAAGTAACTGGGTTTCAACACGCCCCTGCATCAGAAGCAGGATGGAGAACTCATCCTTCCAGACCCTAAGGTGAGACTTCACGGGGAATCGTGGAAGGGTATCGTGGAGGGTTGGAAGGGAGTGGGAGGCTTGAGCATTATTCCGTCAGTAGGTAATACTCCCTTTTCACGCACAGGGGAATATTCCTGCGAGCCAGAGAAGCCAGAGTAGAGGGCCCCTACCTGTCCATCCTCAGAGTCCTGCGCTTCACCATTGAAGAAGCATCAGCACTCGAAGCCAGACCTGCGCCTCCGTGGGAATCAGGTGAGCGTGACAAACTCTGCTTCGACAATATTGTTTAGGGGGCGTAGATCCTGGATAAATCTCCACAACCTCCGTTGACTTCTTTACTGGGTACACAGCTGTGTTACATGTGGAGTCTGATCGTACTAGTATTCCCTGCTGTACTAAAGCAGAAATGGGTTCAAATATACCCTCATCTGCTTCTCTGGACATGGCGTACTGTTTTGCTCATGGCAAAATTGCTCCTGGCTTAAGCTTGATTTTAACTGCTCCTGCTCCACGCAGTAGACCCACATCATATGGACTGTTGGTCCATAAGATGCTTTGTAACTTTTCTAAATCTTCTTGGAAAAATGAGGGCTTCTTTTTTACCAATGCCATTCTCTGTGGTATTTCCTTATTCTCAACTTTTATCCAATAGTTAAGGCTTATGAAAAATACTAGTACATCATCTGAATACTCATCTCTGAACAGATCCTCATCTGTCAAGTCTGTAAGGCTATTCCCTTTGTCAAGAGCTATTAGTGTTCTCCCTGCTCTTCCTTCATCCATCCTATGAACAACCACCCTTTCCTCTCTCACTTGTGCTGCCTCTATTTCTATGGGAATAATCTGCCCTTCCTCATGATCCATAGGTACTTGTGGTCTAAACAAAAAATCGTCAGATAGTCTCAGCAATTTACCCATTGAACCAGGAAGCCATGTCAACAAAATGTTTACTCCATACAAAAATACTTCTGGGTCTAAGGCAACACCTCGTAATGCTTTTTGGCCTGTAAATGCTAGTATAAATTATTACATTCATATAATGTGTCCCAGAGTGGAATATATCTCTTTGTCAGTCAAAGATATCATCATGTTACATTTTGTCATCATTTTGCGTCCTAATATGTTAACTGGTGTCCGTAGAGAATACAATAGTGGCATAGACACGTCATGTTCACCTATTGAAATTGGTAATTCATCAGTAAAAGGAACTAAACTCATAGCTCCAGAGAATCCTTGCGCATTCACGGCAATGCCAGACATTGGGTATTTTCCCTCTCAAACACAGGAATGAGTCGCTCCAGTTTCTACAAGAAACGAACATGTCATGCCCCCTATTGTTAATCTGACCCTTGGTTCCGCTTGTGGGTCTGGTGTCACAGGTAGTAATGAACACATCAAGTCGCTCTATGAAATTTTCTATTGTGGATATAAATTAATCCCTGTACCCATGGTGAAGGTGTTTGTGGGGCTCCTGTATTCACATTCCATTGTGGCATCATCGCCTGCTTTGTCGGAGTGTACTGTTGGGTCTGTACTTGTTTTGTTTGCATAAGCGCTTGCTGTGGTTGTCGTTGTGATGACTGTGATTTCAGCGGAACTTGTTCTGTTTTCTGTATTTGCAGCACACGTGTCTGATACTGCATGTGATCCTAGGCATAAAACTCTGGTGGTTCTGTACTATACTGCAGAGAATAGCATGTTGCCCCTCTTGAAGCTTGTCAGTTCTGCTGCATGCCTCCTCTACTTCCACATCTATGACCCATATGTCACATTCTCCCACAATTTCAGCATTGCTGTCGTTGTCCTCCATTAAATCCTCCTCCACTTGAGGGTTTTGAATCTTACTCCTCATCCTTTAGGTCCATTCCCTCTACCACTTGGCCAGAGATTGTACCCGCCCGATCTACTGGGTACCATACATTGATTGGCTGTGTAGGCTATAACTCTTGTGAAACCACTCCTTCACAGCTTGCCAATACTGCTCCTTCCATGGTGAATTTCAAAAACATTTTCTGAGTTACCATTGCTTCCTCAAGCTTCCTATTCTCAGCTTTTTTCTTAATTTTCTATTGCAACAATCGACAATGATGTGCGATAGTCAACTGTATTTCTGGCCATGGTTTCGCTTCCATCCCTACATGTTTTTTTCATTTGCCTCTGTACTGGCTCAGGGGCCCCGTGACATAAAATATGATAAAATTATACTACTGTTTTATCCCACGGTTCCCTCGTCTAAAGACACCAATGTTCTTGAATCTCTTGAATATAAGCAACAGGATCTTCGTTCGCTCCCATTTTCCTTGTCATAATCATGCCCATATCTGACATATCAGGATACTGTACCCTAAGTGCCCCTATACGTCTACTCTTTAATAAATAGTGCTGTGTTGAATATGTGCTGTCACACTCGCATATCCTGCTTGTCTCCAAATGTCATCAGCTCTCTCCCCTGAATAGCTGCTAGTAGGTCTTTTATGTCACCCACTGCTAATGTCATTCCCACTGTCATTCCTAGTAACTCATTAATCCATTTACCCGCTTCTGCGGTTAAACTAGGTAATTTGCATTTCAAATTATCTTCATCCATCTGTAGCCATGGTATATATTGTGGTCGTCCTCCCCCTTTCTCTAATAACGGGAATTGTGTGAATCCTGTTCTACAATCGTATCCACCTACGCTCCTAGTATTCCAAGTCATCTATCTCTTGTTTCTCTCGGTGAAGATCCTGCCTCTGTTCTTTTAACCATCTTTTTCCCTCATCTGTCAGTATAATTCCCCAATCCTTTTCCCTATAGCTGCTGCCTCATGCTCATCAGCCCATGTCGGTGCTCCAGGTATGTCGTGCAGCTCCCTGTGGGGGCTATTGCGACCTTCTCTCTTCTTTCCATTGTTCTCGTTATCCAACTGGTATTCTACATTTGTTAATGATTTGATATATTTCATTTCACCTTTGTGCTCTACTTATTCTCATTTCCTTTTGTTCTGCCCCCTCCTGTCTTGTCATCTCCCTCTTTTCTTCTTCCCCTCGCCTTCTTTGAAACCTTCTTTCCTTCAATCTGTGTTTCCATTTCCTCATGTTTTTTTCTCCCTATCTTTTTTTTCTTTTATCTGCTCTTCATACCTTCTTCGTTCTTCCTTTCACTTCCTCTTTTTCCTTCTCATCTTTGTATGCCCTTTCTCGTTCTTTTTTCTTTCTTTCCCATTCCTCTCTATCTTTTCTTTCTTTAACTTTGTTGATACCCTTTCTGTCTAGTTTAAGTAATATTTATCCTCCCATCCACTCATACTGTACAATTGTCACTTCACTGGCTTTGTCTTTATCTCCTTTTTGTCTCTTGGTCTCTTCTTCTATCTCTATCAATCTATCTCATCTCTCATTACGCTCCTTCCTTTTACTACGTCTGGACGGGTGTTTGCATTCTTTAGTCTTACTTTCTTCCGTACTATCTTCACTACTATAAGCGGGGGGTGCATATATCGGATTAATATACCCCGCTGCTGCTTTGAACTCTTTTAAAAGATAGAATCCCTATTTCTCTGTTCCTGTATTCTTGTCTTCAGAATTAGAAAGAGGAGCTGAGGGTGCTTTGCCCGCTCCCTCATGTTGATTAAGCATCCACTCCCTCTCGGTGGGTCTTCTCTCTCACTCTGATACATTTTCCAAAGCTCCAGAATAGGTCAACTTTGTTGTAGCTTCTTTCCTGTGTACACAGCATGTAATTATGTTGTCATGTGTTGTAATACTGTTCTTGATAGGGAACCCTCTTGATGCCATAGCATCAACATTTTGTCAGCGTGCCTCTAACCCATTCAGCATGATATTTCTTAATCTTAGGTGTGTACCTCAGCAATTCTTTTGCACAAATATAAAAGCGGAGTGTCCTCCATGATGACAAGTTGTTTTTAACTGTTAATACTTACCAGACCTTTTATTCTGTTATTACTTTAATTAATTATATTGCAACAATCAATTAGGGCAAACACCATCAATCGCCGCCCATTTCCCAAAAACAATTCTTTAACCAATTGTGAAGGCTATGCAATAATATTCTCTTTATTCCTTCATTTATAATTCTATCAATCTTCACTGTCCTGCTGTTTTATTATTGACCTAAGAAACTTATTTTGCTCTATTTCCTCCCTCAACTGTTATCCTTCTATGATTGATTGATTGATTGATTGGCGCCAAGCGCTTGTTTTTAAAAAAAAAAAAATATTGCAGTTTTTAAGACATAAACACAACAACATCCGGGCAAAAACTTTGCTGTAAAATCAATGTTCCCCTTATTCCCCCCTCCCCCAAAATCACACCCTAGCCCAATACTGATTTTCCCCCATCCCCCTTCCTGCTCCCCCCCCATTGAACGGTGTCTTCTTCTGCATAATATAACAATCACCATAAGGTTCGGTTGTGGCGTGTGGAGAGTCTTTTCTCTATTCGTCAATTTACTTATGTCTTTGGCCGCCTCTAAGGAGACTTCCTCTAATTTGCATTAGCATTCAGTTTGGGTGAGTCTTATTACAGTTGGAGGTAACCCCTCTCATAGCGTGGTCTTCCATCAGTTGTAGGCTCTCTGTTTGCCGTTTATACAGTGCATTCTTTTAGTTCTTATTCACATATTTTGCCATGAATTCGCCCCACAATATTTCATGCAGCACTGTTTTCCCATGGAGTGCAGCAGTTATCCCCTCCATTGTACATATGTTTATGGCAACATTAATCCTCTCCTTACCTGGTACTGTGGGGCCTTTCCATTGCATAACTATGCAGGTCCTTATGGCCAGCAAGTGGAGCGTTGTGACCCCCGTAAACCTTCTGAATTACCCTTCAATTTCCTCTATCCCAAATAGTATCAAAAAAGGTGCAATACAGTGAATCCCGTCTAGATCTTTTATCTAGCCCAAGACTTCATCCCAGAACACCTTGATACAGGGAAAACCCCACCACATATGCCAGTAATCGGCCCTCTCCCCACACAAGCGCCAACACCCAGGGCTTGCTGATTGGAACATCTTTGAAAGCCTGACTGGGTCGTATTGCCATCCATGAAGAAGCTGAATGACATGCAATTTGTACTGACTAGCAATGTCCACCCCCACATCCCTTTGCCGCCTTTGCCTCAAGTTCTCAGTTGACGCCTTCCCAGCATCCACCAGTGCACCGTACATAGTCGCAATCACGCCCTTCATTCCCCTCCTTTTGTCTAGGAGCTCTCCAAAGGGGGTGAGATCTCTCTGAATCTTCTCCCTCCATTTGTCATCCAAAATAGACCCCTTTTGCTGAAGGTAGTAGAAGACCGAGAGGGGACGTATACCCAGTGTCTCTTCCAGATTGGTGATTGAAATAAGGGTGCTGCTTTCCACAGTTGGCCTATTCGCTCCAAACCCGCCTCAAACCACACTTGGAACCTTTAGGGGGTTGGAATGGCCTCCCAAACCCCAGATGCCCATATATGGCTCAGGGGGGATGGTCATGTGGTCACTCCTTGCAGGTCTGCCCGCTCTCGCCACATCTCCCATATGGTGCCCAAAATCAGGTGGTCCCTGATCCTGCAAAGGAGCTTCTTTCTTGGTGCCCACAGCCACTCCGCTACTCTGGCAGGGGCCAGATTATTGTTGTCCAGGTCAACCCACTGGACTCCTTTCTGCCTTCGCAGGCGGGGTATGAGGACCCTCAGCTGTGCTGCTTCATAGTACTTTTTCAGATTCAGGAGGTCCACCCCCCATCTTTGAGCAGTGTAAGGACGTCATATGCTACTCTTGCTTTCTTGATATGATATGATATGATATGGCATTTATAACGCGCCTATACACAAGTTCTTCCCCTTCCATAAGAACTTCAGCATCGCCCCCTTTACCTCATGAAAAAAGGACTCTGGGAGGTGGATCGGGAGCATTTGGAACGCATATAAAAATCTAGGGAGGCAAACCATCATCAGGGCGTTTAATCGCCCCAGCCAATATATGGTCAGTTTCCCCCACCTATCCAGGTCGACCCTCAAATCGGCAACCAGAGGGGGGAAATTAGCTGAGAATAAGTGCCACAGTTCCCTGGTAAGATTAATCCCCAGATATCTCAATATGTCCCCTTAACCGTTACTCCCAATGGGGCAAATCTGTCGTCATCTCCCCGTAGTACCTTCAATGGAAGTAGGACTGACTTGGCCCTGTTAATCCTGAAGCTCGGACAGCTCACCATATTGTTTGATCAACTGGATCGCCCGAGGTATTGTGGTCAGGGCGTCCCTTGTGTGCAGCAGCAAATCATCTGCGTAAAGGGCCACCTTGTACTCTACCCCACCCACCCTCAGACCCTCCACTTGGGGGTCCCCTCTGAGCCTCTGCACCAACGGCTCTAGGGAGAGGGCAAATAGAATCAGTGAAAGGGGACAACCTGCCTTGTCCCCCTGCTTAATTTGAACCACTGTGACACCATGAGTGAGGTGTACACTGCCATTATCCCCCTCCTGAGCTTTGATCCCAATCCTATCTTGTCTAGAACCTCCCCCAGGAAGCCCCATTCCACCCAATCGAATGCCTTCTCGGCGTCCACTGAGAGAAGGGCCGGATCGCCCCCCATTTTCTGCGACTCATGAATCAAGTGCAAAGTTTTCTGCATTGTATCAGCTCCCTATTGCCCCATTATAAAGCCGACTTGGTCCGGGTGTATCAGACGGGGCCTATATGTTTCCAGTCCCGCCGCCAGTACCCTCGTATAAATCTTGGCGTCAATCAATGTTCAAAAGCGATATCGGTCGGTAGGAGCCACACTTTTTGGGATCCTTGCCTTCCTTGGGAATCACCGTAATTAACACCCATGAGAATGATTTGGTGGCTTCCCCCATCTCAAGGATGTCATTAAAGAGTTTGACAATAAATGGGAGGAGGGGGGAAATAAATGATTTAAAAAAGCCAGCCATGTCCCTATCTTCCCCGGAACCTTCCCCAGCGGCAATCGTGAGACCGCCCTCTTAATTTATTCTGGTGCTGTAATTGGGGCATCAAGTGTGTCAGCCTCCTCTCGAGCGAGTCTCAGCATCTGCGTATCGGCTAAGTACGGCCCTATGGCTGCGCTCCCTGCATTAACCTCTGATTTGTATAGGGTTTCATAGAAGGTTGCAAATGCCTCTGGTATCCTCTTTGTCCCCAGGTCTCTGGCCTCCCCATCCTTCTCCGCCACCCACCTCTCAGAACGCTGTCCACTTAATCTGGCAGCCAGCAGTGCATCCGCTTTATCTCCCTTCTCATAAAATTTCTCTTTCAGCAATTGCAATTTCCTAACTATTTGGCCTTCCTCGAGTAATCTGAGCTGTTCCCTTTTCTGTCTAGTCTCAGGACCCTGCTCTCCCTCCCCACAGTGGCTACCCTCGCCTCTCTGTCAAGTTGGTCAATCTCCCCCATCAACTTGTTCTCGATTAAGGCCCGCTCCCTCTTCTTCCTGGCACCCTCCCGGATCAGGATCCCTCTCCACGTCGCTTTCCTCGCATCCCACACTGTCTGCCTTTGGACCTCTCCCGTGTTTTTCATTCTAAAATATTCCCCTATTTCCTCTGACATCTCCTCTCGAAACACCGGGTTCTTCCACAGTGTCTCATTACATCTCCACTTCGATCCTTTCAGCAGCAGACCTGACCAGTCTAAGTCCACTGTTACCAAATCATGATTCGACTGTGCAACCGAGGAGATCTCCAAGCCCAACGTCACGTCCCATAGCCCACCCAAGACATACAAGTAGTCAATTCTGTTGAAAGTACTGTGGTGGGCCGAGTAAAAGGTATCCCCTTTGGCATTTGGGTGGTGGCTCCTCCATGAATCCTTGAGCCTCTACACCTCCAACATCTCCATGTCCCCCACGCACCCCTTCCCCTGCGGTTCCTGTGCTCCGGACCCGCCCCCTGCCAGCCAGATTAATATCTGCCCATATGTTAAAGCCAGCTCCCAAGATAATGTGGCCAGAGGCCGCAAGCATTATTTTCAGGATTGTCTTTCGCAGGAAGCGCTGCTGGCCCATGTTAGGGCAGTACACCGTAGCCAGTCTGAAACTCACTTTCTGTACCGAGCCAACAACCATTAAGGCCCTGCCTTCAACATCTGCCTATACTTTCGACACCTCCATTTTCATCCCTTTCCTGATGAGAATACCAACCCCGTCTTTCTCAAGGGACCGGAGCCCCAGTATTTCTGTTCCAGTCCCCCCCCCCCCCGCACCGGGAAACCTCTTTTCCCCCACCCCCTGGCATATTTGGTCTCCTGAAGGAACATCACATCCAGGCCTGCTCTATAAAATAGTCTTGCCACTAATAAGCTCTTTGTGGGGGAATTAATTCCCTTGACATTTAGCGTGCCCATCCTAAGAGGCCACCCCCCTCAATGCTTGGAACTACTGCCATTCTCGACTATCTGCACCCCTGTCACTGCCTCCCACCCCGGGCGGCCATGCCCCATACTCCACCTCCCCACTGCCACTCACATTCCACTTAAAGAAGACCCTGTTCCTGGCCCCTAACCCCCCACCCACCGCACTCCTTCCCCTCCGTTGAAGGCATCCGACACGCCCAGTTAACATCACCGGCTGAACTCAGACCACCAGCGGGGACCGTCAACCTCACAGTCCATCAATAGCAGAACCTCCTAACCACTGATCCCCCTTCTCTCCCCCCTCCGAATAGTCCAAGTCACTACAAAGCCCCATTAGGTCCCACCAGCCCCGTTAACTCCCCCATGGGACACTGTCAACATAGGACATGCCCGGGACTCACACAGGGTCCCCACATCAAAGTGTAAACCTTTTAACAGCCACTGCATTCACATTTAACAACATTTCAATGTACCCGGTATGCTTCAAGAGTCCACCACAGGTGACGTGTTCATTCTCCTGTACTTCCTGGAGCCTGGTATGTGCCTCAGTTTCGGGCCCTGGATGCTCCACTCCCTGTTGTCAACCACCCTTTCATCCCGGTTCTGCCCGCTTTCAGGGTCACCCAACAGCTCGGGCATGCATCTGCAGATGTCTCTCTGTCCTCAACCGCTGTTTGTGTCCATCCAGTTCAAATGTGAGGGAGAACAGGAAGCCCCATCTGTAGCGCACTCCTTTTTCCTGCAACCAATTCGTCAAGGGCATGCACAACCTTCTCCTGGCCAGGGTCAATGTAGATGGATCTTGGAAGATCGTGACTGTCGCCGAGCCGTAGTTGATTGGACCCCTCTGCTTCGCTTTCTCCATGATTTCGACTTTATCGCTATAGATATGGAACCAGGCTAGGACAGTCCTAGGACCACCAGCTGACCCCCCCTGCTCTGTGTATTCTCCCAATCTTCAAGTCCTGCTCCGCCTCCCATACTTTGTCCAGAATGCCAAAGAACCTTAGGTTGTTCCATCTTTCAAGGTTTTGCAAATCGTCCATTTTTAAATGGAATTCCTCATCCCGACTCCATTTTCGTCATCCTTAGGTCCATTTGTGTTTCCAGGATATTCAATGAGGTCTGATTACTTTCCACTTCCTCTAGCCGCTCCTCCATCTTGTCTATTCTCTTCGTAATCTTGTCGACCCTACCTCCGATGTCTGCCCTCATGCTCCTTATTTCTTCCATCAAGGCCGCCACGTCCCCTTTGGTTGTGGCTGATTCCTCCGCTGATGCCGTCATTTTGAGCTGAAATGAGGTCTCGGGCCTGGGAAGATTTGGCATGTATTTGTAGGTGGCCAACTTCCACCTTACTTGCATGCACTCCATGCCGTTGACCTATGCGTGGCCTCCGATTCATCCCATCGGTTTCAGCATGAGGGTATTGCCGCCTCTAGCACGACTCTTCCTCCAGTGGTCCGATATTCTCCTTGGCCTTGTGTCCAGCGCCTCAGCCCCTGTGGCGGGCACAGGCCCCTAGGTAGGGGGCACACACCACAAAGGAATGATTTGACTGGAGGCAGTCAAAGGCCACCTGTTCCTTTCCCCTTACTGCACTCCCGCTGCCTTACACCTCTGTCAGAGAAACACTGTTGGCAGTCCTTGGGACCTCCTTTACCACTGGAAGCCTAATGTGGTAGATGCACCACCCCACTTTCTCAGATCGACAGTTTTTAAGGCGATGGGTGTACCCAATTTCGGGAGCAAGGGAGGAGGGCACACGCCCCAGAACTGGGAGCCCACCCCTGCCTGGGCATGATGGTCACGTCTCCTCAATCAGCTGGGGGTTTGTGTCCCGGTCTGGAGTTTGCAAAATGCAGGCATATGGTGGGTTCCCGAGTGAACAGTGGTTGATGCAGCAGGCCCTGCTGGTGTGTAACCAGGTGTGGGAACGCGTCCGCCTCAACCACCCCCTTGGACCGGAGCTGAGAGAAACCTGGTGGGGCTTCAATCCATGTGCCCATCAGGCGATAAGCCTGTATGGAGTGGTGCAGAAGCTGATAGCTCTCTAGCTGAGCTACAAGATGGTTGACTCCCCTATCTGTGGTCACTGTATGGCTCCTCAGGTGGGCTCACTCCACTGTCTACTTCATGTTTGGGGATTTACTACCTCAGGTCAAGTGTATGCCCTGGTGCATTAATTGTTCAAGTCCTCACGTGGGCCCACACTTGCACCGCCAAAGTTCTGTCTCCGCCCTCCTCTGGGGCCAGCAATGGGAGTTTGTGAGGTGTCCCTCTCCTTTCAGCTCCCTTGTGGGCTGGGTCACTGCCTCCAGGCATGGCGTATTGCTGCGAGAGCCCTTCTGTGGGGGACCCTAATTTGGCCGTTTCTTATTGCTGCCAGTATACGGTGGGTGGGCCTGTGCTCACCCCCCCACCGTAATGTGCCTCCACGTCGTGGGCCCTTTGTTCCTGCACCGCAGGCAGAGGTCCCCGGGTCCCTCCCAACGCCGCCCTTTGTCGGGGGGGGGGCAGTGCGCTGACTCTAGCTGCCCACCCAGCAGGTTGGGGAGAACTCCTCACCTTCGGAGCCGCTAGGTGTATATCGTTCACCCACGCCGCCGGCACACCAGGGATCCTATAGCACGCCAGCCCCTGCCACTCCTTGGGGTTGGGCAGTGACGGGTGCACCAGAGCTCTGGGTGTCCAGCCGGGGTCCAACTAATATCTGTGTCGCAGGGGAGGGTTCGGAGCACCAGGACCCCGCTCCAGCACCGTCCTGCCACCACAGTCCACCACTCTGCCCAACGGGTGTCTATGACGTCACTCCTCTCTCCCATGCGCTTCCTCTTCAGAGCGGGATTCTACATTTGTTTTCCAGCTGTGTGTGGTGGCCGTATCTCAACAAATGCGGGGCTGATTCTCTCGGACCATCCATCGAACAGTGGGTGCAGCAGAAGATCGCACACCCCATCCTCCACTCTGTGTAGTGGTAGGGGGTGTTAAAGTGGAGGGGTCAAACCACTTATTTGGACTGCGGGGCTGGAGGATTATGTAGAGGCTACCTGCATCGGCACGCCCCCTGGTAGCCGTTCGTGCTTGTTTTTAAGGTCTGATAAACAGCCAGATTATAACTATTGTACTATTTTTCTAGTTAAAACGAATCAACTTCTTACACTGACATATATCCCCAAACAAATGTGCACAACACATTCTACGATTGTCTTTACTTTCTCTAGTAAAAGTATATGATCTCAGTTTCACCCCATTTTCAAGTGTGTAACACATTTTTCATATCGGCCTTGCCCCAGGAATCCCTAAAAATACCCCACTTGGTGCGTAATGCGTTACCTTCTATCTCCTTGAGGATAGGAATCGAGGTAATCTCTCTCTTAAAACAAATCTCGTTCCCGTTTCTTTACTATATTTATTTACACTCACAATACAATCCCTCCCCTTTTATTTGCCACTTTCCGTGTTCTGCTTCCATCCGTTGCTCAGTTCGAGCCCTTCAGTATCGACTCTTCCCCAATCTACTAGTTCGCCTTCAGTCCACAGAGCATCTGTGGGGACCGGACAGGAATTTCTTCGAAGAGGCACTTGCCGACCACCTCATTTCAAATTTAGATTTTCTATGCTCTCCACAGGAAAATCTGCGATCTTCTGGCTAGTGGCGGAAGACGTAAAAAATCAGAGTCTGGATCTGAACCATCCTCAGCTACCAAAATGTACAATAGCACCTAGAGCGTTGCAAGTGCCGAATGGAATTACCAGATAAATAATCTCAGACACAAATAACCAGACAGACTCAAAAAATAGGGCAAAATACCACTTTATTATCAATTTAATAAAGGAGGCAAACAGACATATTGTAGCTCACACACTCAGTGCATTTCCATTATGCAAAAAGGCTTTATAACTTGATGAACGTCAGCCATTATTTTTTTGTATTTGTTTATTTGTAAATTGCGCCGAAAGCCTGCAGTCATCGGGGTGCCAACAAAAACACAAAGGGAAAACATATATAGACAGGATTAGTGGGCAGATAAAGATACTTTTAGAGGAAGGGTATTTAATAGAAGAGTAGCGTTTTTAGAAGTCTTCGAAAGGTGTTATGTTCCATCAGTGATCTAAGGTCAGGGGCAGCGAGTTCCAGATCCTCGCGGTGACAGTGGGAACAATCTTCCCTTGCTGTTAACCAAATTGAATTTGGGACTTTCCCGATCTCAAACTCCCTGCTCACCCGTGACCGCTTCATAGGCAAGTTCAGCCCCTTGACGTTGAGTGTGCTCACCCTGAGGAGACTACCTTCTCGAAGCCCCCTTTCTACCGCCATTTCTTCCTTTTTGCATTTTGCGCTCCTAAGGTGGGCCGCACTGACCTTGACCCTCAGACCTGTCTCCTCATACCACACAATTCATACTTGCAAATAAACCTGTTCCTCTACCGCTCCACTCTCCCTCTTCCCGTGGCGGCGTCCGCTCCAGCTCGGTTGGCCTCACCAAGCCGGTTCGGGACCACCAGTAGAGACCCAAAATACCACGGTCTCCGCACAAGAACAATCCAATAGTCATTGAGCCCCCTTTCCCCCTGCTCCCTTCAAAATCCCATAACACTGTACATCCCACAAACCCGCAGAAAGAAGGCGCCCCAGCCTAAGATACATCACCTAACTCGCCAATGTCCGCTGTTTAGGTAAGTCTGTGCTCTTTTTCACTAAGAAGCCCCTGGAGGAGCGCCCTCATCCACTGTGAGGTCCATTCAGCTTTCAGCCAGCCAAACCTTAGTGCTGTGGGCGATCTTTCACTTCCACTCAGTTTCCCTTTCCGATCAGTTCGCACCTCATTCTCTACTTGATGTGTTCATATCGATGACAGTGATTTAGTCTGTCGTTTCAAAGTTTGTTCCCAATAGTAGTAGCGCCTCATGTTGTGAACTTTTAGGCGTCCGCCCCTGGGGAGGCTTTCATCCTCCTATACTTCCTGGATCCCGGGATCCACCTCCGTTTCGGTCCCTGAATACGCCACTGTCTGTCATCATCCCATCTTTCCTCTTGATTCCTTTCATTATCCTGGTTGCCCATCAGATCAGTTATGCAAGTATCCTTTTCCGATCTCAGCTTGATCTTACTCCCATCTAGTTCGAATGTAAGGGAGAATGGGTAAGCCCACCGGTAACAAACTCCTTTTTCTTTCAGCCTTTTAGTGAGTGGGATACACATCCGCCTCAGGGCGAGCATTTATGATGATGAATCTTGAAAGATTGTGACACTTGCTGTGCCCAGGATTCTGTCCTTATCCGAATAGTTATGGAACCGAGCCAGAACTGTCCTTGGGCCTCCGGTGGAACCTCCTGCTCTATGTATTCGGTCAACCTTTGGTTCATCAATAGTCATCCTCAAACAATAGTTTCATGATTTCATGGAGGGTCCTCTTCAAATCTTGTTCAGTTTCTCCTTATTTGTCTGGAATCCCGAAGATTTGTAGGTTGTTCCATTGTTCATGGTTCTCCAAATCATCCATTTTCAACCGGAACTTCTCCTCTCGAGCTTCTCTCTCTCCAATCCTCTGGTCTATCTGTGTCTCTAAGGTACTGAGAGAGGTCTGATTATGCTCATCCCCTTCGAGTCTTTTCTCCATTTTATCAATTCCCTGCATGATCTTATAGACCTTTGCTCCAATGTCCACCCTCATACCCTTCATTTTGTTCAGCAAGGCTGCTATGTCAGCCTTAGTTGCGGCGGCATCCGCCCCTGATGCCTCCATAGTAGGTTCCTGCAGATACGTGATAAACCGATATGGCGCATGTTTCTGCTGTATGTCCATGCACTCTACTCGGGATACTCCATCAGTGGATTACCCGCTGCTGTCTTGGCTCTGTTACGATGTTGTCCACCCCCCCTTCACGTCACTCCTTGCTGGGGAGATCTATCGAAGTGCAGCACATTTCTGTTGACCTGTGGCGATTCAATCTTCTACCCTCTGGAGCCTGTCCCTCAGAGGAGGGCACACAGCCCGAGAACGGTGGCCCAATCCTCTCAATGTTAGAAGTGGCTTGTACCCAGGAGAGGTAGTGACACATTTACTTAGGGCACCACGGGCCGATTAGGCTCAGGGACGGGATCTGAGAAGGTCACTTTGGGCTCCTACTGGGGTCCAGGGCATTTGCCAGCCACGAAGTCCATTCAGTTCTTACAGCCTAGGGGAGGTTCTTTCTTTTGACCCTGACAGCCGCTTCCAAGAGGAGGGCACACGCCCCGATTTTGGGGGCCCAACCATCCAGCATTTCCTCGCGTTAACCTACAGTCTCCCTCTGCCTTGTCTTATGGGGTATTTGCTGATTCTGTCCCGTGGCAGTAGAGGGAACGTGTGCAATCCGTTGGATGACCTTATCTATCTCGCATATATCTGAGTCAGGCAGGTCCGATGGGTTGCTCTGTGCTTCTGTGACCTAAGGTATGTGGGTCTTGCTCAGGGGTTATCCTTCCTGGGCCACTGCTTGTTCAGGCTGTGGCTGCTTGGGGGGGAACTAGACGACCAAATAACTGCGCTTGGGGTATGGCACCTTAATCTTTGTGCGTCTTTGCAGCTGGTCTCACAGTTTCAGTACCTCCACTTCACTGCAGATTCATCAAGGGATCAGGTCAGGTCAGGTGTGGCATCCAGTCTTTCACTCGGGGGCCTCCATAATGGTTCAAGGAGCGTGGAGCTGTGTGGACTGCGCCTAAGCGCTGCTTTGTCTCAAGGCACTTATTTTCTGTAGGTCGAACCAGAGTCCCACTATACTGTCCGTGATCAGAATATTAAACTGTCTTAACAGTCCGGCCCAGGATGCATTCGCTTTTGGCATAGAGTGTGTTCACTGGCCTGTTTTGGTTCTAAAGGGGCCGTCGGACCCAGTCAGTGTACCCACCGGACCCTGGTCATTTCGTTGCAGGGGTTAAGATGTGGTTGAGGCAGGGCCTCCCTGTTCCCTTCCTTGCCTGGGGTTAATGTGTCAGTGAATCGAGGGTCGAACCCTTTATCCAGTGTTGGGACACCAAGTGGTGAGATCACTGTTGCGTATTAGGGCGCCCCCAAGGTAGATGTGTTGCTGCCTCGTTCCCCAAGCATGCCGCAGCGAGGTCAGGAAAATCGTGGGTTCCCCCTACTTCGATGTGCCAGTCCACCTTTCCTTCACCAGGAGTTTTGTGCAGCAGAACGCCACGTGTGCGTGGCTGTCTTTCCGCAGTATCCCCCACATTCACCAGTGGCCCAGGGATCAGGGACTGTCACTGCCTCAGGGGTGTGCTGCGACCTATATGCTATCGTCCATCCAGCTCACGCACTTCACCAGGTGCTTGGAGGGGCCGGAATCACAGAAAAAATGATTCCCCTCTTACCGGCAACTAGAGCGATCCCAGACGGTCTTGGCAATCTGTGCTTCGGGACAGCTCTTGGGAGAGTTCCATTCTTGCTGGGCACGATTCCTGCATCAATTTACTCCGCTCTTTCTCTCAGGGTGAGGGGGACATGTTCCTACCCCTCTTCCTTCAATTCTTTCCGAAATGGGGGGTCTCGTAGTGGGGGCTCAGGCCACTTTGGAGACCGAGGTTCCGGGAGCTCACACGGAGGTTGATTTCATCCGTGCACCACCTGATGGCAAACAGTGTCTTCCTCCTTTCAATCCTCATTGACCGCCTTGCATTCCTGCCCTTTCTCCTACTTAGTTGGTTGGCCACTCTGCCACAGTCCTCTCACTCTTTTTGTTCCCAGTTTACAGTACTCTGCGCGTGTACACTGTGGTAAGACACAGTGTCCTCACCTCGTGTTGCAGTGATGTAACCTGCCCTGTTGAAATCCTTGCTCAGGAAGTGACCTCAGGCAGATAACTTTGCAACTTCTCCCCGGAGAGTTAGGCACTAAAATAAATACGTTCAAAAGTCATTGTAGTTTCAGCTAATCCCAGGGAGAGTGTCACCCACCGGGGGTCCTCTTATACCACCCAATGGCACAAGCCACAGGTCCATGCATGGTGTTAGCAAGGAAAAGGAGTGGCATTTTAAATACCTTTTATTTTGAAAATGCCACCTAATTATACGTTAGGGTTGCATGAGATATTTACAGCATGGAGTACGCAGAATATAACCCATATTTGCATGCAGTAAATAACCCACGTTTAACCCGTTCCATCATGACGAAGTACCCCATGACGCAAAAATCCCATGTGATCCCAATTTAGGGTTCCAATCAGACTGAGACTTCAAATTGTGGAAGGGGAGTCACCTTCAGAAACTCTGGGTGGATGGAGAACACTTGCAGGTATAGAGCCCCCTTTATGGTCCCCTTCAGGAATGTTTTGGGGAATTTGTGCCAGATCATCAGCAATTGGTGCCATTTGAAAGCATTTTGGGAGTTGGCATTGCCCAAAAGCATGATAGGCCTTGAAGACCAAATGAGCATTTGTCATGATAGCTGCCCGCGTGGCAATGCTGTGTGTGTGATGCGATGCATGGTTGGATTTGTCGGATGCTAGTTCATGGTGCATGTCCTATGTCTATGTCTATGTGTTTATAACGCGCCGACAGCCCGCGGGCAGCATCCTGCTACATTGTACAATGCACCCATGCAGGACTGAGCAGTGCTACAGTTTGAGTGTCTGTGCAGTGTCGGTGGGCAGTCAGAAGTGAGGTCTTGGGCAACTGACTAGAAATTGTGGCACTGACGCAGCATCACGTTGCCCTACATCACATAGCATAACGAGGCATAAAAGCTGGATGAATAATGTTTTATGTGGATACAAATACATAAATGTGCCCAGGTGGGATGTTTCCAAAGTGAAATGGGTGTCCCCAGTTATTTGGTAGTCTTTTGGACAGTGTACGACTACAATAACCACTTCAAAATCATTCGTCGGCATACCCTACCCGACAACACAAGTCTTGCACCCGAACAACACAGGTTATGTAACGAAACATATAGCACCCGAAGGCTCGTACCTATGCGAAGTTTCCCTTAAACTTATACAGCAACAAAACTCTCTAGACTCCTTAAACATCACAGACAAAAGCGCAAACAATTTACATTAGCAACCTTGGTGCACATTAAACACTGCTCCAGGCAACTCACAATATATCTAAATTTTACACAGCACAGAGCCCTAACGTTTTAGATCTGCGCACATCAACACATCAAGACTGCAGTAAAGAACCCTTTCCCTGCTTCCCCACCTCCTACATCAGTCTCCTCTCCTGGCTCTTGCAGATCCTGAAGCTGCAAGAAGCCACTGAAAATGGCACAAGGCTCAATGACGTAGCATAGCAAAGAGCCGAACAGATGTTCCTGTGGGACAGTGCTCTGGACTTGCCGGTGACAGGGGAGGAAATAAATGTTGAATCTGGTACTAGAATTTCAGAGCACTTACTGGCAAATAGGACTATATATCTGCCTGTCAAATCAAGTGATGTGACACAGAGTGAGGGCCTGTTCAACAGTATGACAATTCCAGGTGACAATCCCAGGAGCTACTTACAGGGGTGAGGGAACACCATGTTGTCCCTAAAATCACTAAAACCACCTTTTCCGAATAATGTACACTATAACGTTAAGGACTCCACTCCTGCAGTTAAGTGACAGTGAGGTTAAACTATTTGCCCAGCACCATGCACTTTGGATAAGTAAAGCCAGGATGTTCAGCCTACTCTTCAATCTTCAATGTAGACACTTGACCACATACCTTTAGAGATATTGAAGTTTTGTCTTTCAAGGACTAAATACAACTGTCTTGTAACGTTCACTACAAAACAAATGTACAAATCACATATTAAAGCAACCTGACACCGTGTACGTCGATCTAAAACTGTTCTGCCAAAAGAATATCACCCGTAGATTTTTTTCCACAACTCAGAGAAGACAAAATAACATGAGCCTGAAACATCTTCTGTTTAACACCCCTGTGCTTTGAGCACTTTAGTTGCACACTAAAATAGAGTATTACCATGAACCACAGAGATTGTCACAAACTTCCCACTCAGTCTTATGCATGATGTTAAGATCTTTTGACAAGTCAAACGAAAACAAATCTTCTTGCCATCGCATCACACAGCCGGTGGGCCCTTGGACGATACCTAACAGCACACATCCAGTGACACCCAGAGGACACCACACATAATGCCCCTCTGGTCCCTTTGACATCACACACCATGTGCCCCTAGATGGCAGCAAATACTACTTACCTGGTGTCCCCTTATGGCCCTGAACATGACAGTCCGGCATGAAGGGCAGCAAACGTTCCTTTTCGTTAGCAGGGATGCCCAGTGCCCCAAGATCAGCGACCAATGAGCTCGTGTTACTTGTGGAGTACTGCTGAAACGAGATGAATAGACGAGATGAATAGACATAACTGTTTTCTGTAAGCAAAAAACACATTTGAATTCCTCTAAAGAAGGCTTCACCCTTTTACGATCTGAGCAACAGGAAGGCTGACGCCTACCTAGGTCCAGCCCCTCAATCCCGTACCGTAGTTAATTGTAATATTTGATTATTATGTAAGTATAGCAGCTGTTAAGATAATGTACAATAAAATATGCAGTTCGAAACACAGTATATGAAACTGAAAAAGTTACTTTAAACTAAGCATACGCTAGTTATCGGTCTCAGAGTGTGCAAAGAAAACTCGAAGCAAACTAGACTCCAGTCTCCATAAACTCTAAGAACAAGCTGTATGGCTGCATATTCTCTGATGCTAATCGCCTTATAAATGCTTGAATTTTACTGATTTTAAAAGGATGTTAGCATTACATTTGATAATTATACATCTGATAAAATATGCTCAACTGTAGCTCACAATCATATTGCTTGTTTACACACGAGCTACTAGAACTAAGATCCCAGAAGCGCTCTGTGATCACTAAATGGCAAGCCTCACCTCACAATTCCACATTAGAAGCCTACAAAAGTCTTGGCACACAGAATAAAAAGGCCTTCACGCTAGCAAAATCCTCAGCCTACAACTCCAGAACCTCAACTGCCAAATCCCAATCAAAGAAGTTATTTGTAATATTCAAGATGATGGCTGCACCCCCTACCAACACCCAGTAAACCGTGAAAGATGTAGCCTGGTGCACCAATATCCAAACTGCCATGTTGAATAAAATAAACCTCCTCCAGGAATAAATCAACTCTCACTATAATGCCCTGCCCAAAGCCAGCTTACCCACTGCACCCAGGATCAATCATGAAAGCAAAGACATAGGGCCTCATTACGAGAATGGATGTAATGAAAATAGGAAGGCGGAATGGTATTACCGGCATCGTTAACGGGTCCGGGCCATTACGACCGGACAACCTGCCAATACTGCCACCGCCCGTACCGTGCCCTTTCATACCGGCTTGCACGCGTACACGCACCCCTTCGCGGAGGAAATACCGGGTGCCGGTAATAGGAGGACATCACTAGTTACACGGGCATGCACGTACCGGCATCCTGAAGGTGGTAAATAGGGCCTGCACAACGGCGGCCATACAGGCATCGCGGACCACCCGTAAATAACAACCCGCAGTGACGGCAAATGCAAATGCCACAGGTGCACACAGTCATCACAGGTGGAGTCAATGGAGCCTGTCCCAGTATAAAAGGAGTACACCCACACACCACACCCCTTCCCACACCGAAATGATACCACTAGCTGTTGCAATCATGGGGCTGGAGGACATGCCTGTACTGCTACAACTACAGCAACAACAGCAACTACAACAACAACTACAGCCAGCACAGAGGAGACACAGGAGGAGAAGGAGGATGAGACAGGCCCAGCAATTACCACCAGTGCAGTCAGTAGTACCTCGTAGACAGCCACCAATCCCTCGCATCAGACCCGGTCCAATTTAACGCCAGAGCAGATCCACACCCTGTACCGGTTGGACCGGGCCACCATCACCACCATTGTGGACATGATAAATGACGACATCGTCAGCCTCATTGAAATACGCACTGCCATCCCCCCGCTACTAAAGGTGGTGTCTGTGCTCCACTTCCTGGCCACAGGCACCTACCAGCACACAGTGGGCCAGCTGCATGGTATATCACAACCACTCTTTTCACGCATCCTGACCCAAGTGCTGGATGCCCTCCTGAAGCATGCTAGCACCCACATATCCCTACCACGGACTGCCCAGGAGATTGCCGACACCGAAGTAGGCTTCCATGCACTGGCAGGCATGCCCAATTGCGTCGGTGCCCTCGACTGCACCCATGTCGAATTGGTAGTCCCTCATGCCATAGAGGCGGTGTACTGCAATCGCAAGCAATACCTCTCCATCAATGTGCAGATGGTATGTGACTCCAGCATGATCATCACACACGGTTGTGCCCGATATCCCGTATCCACACATGATGCCATGGTGCTGCGTAACTCCACGCTACCCCATCACATGGAGCGACATGCTGGACAACGTGCCTGGCTTCTTGGTGAGTTGCCTGACTGGCCCATGGCAGTGCATCGGGGTTGTGATGTGGGGGGATGCATACTCCACCTAGGTGTGAATGGGCAATGAGTGGACAATGCACTCAGAGCTAAACACTTCTGACCTGAATCTCCCAACCCGAACATGGCACATCACTGCCACACATTGGATCAATGGCAACATGTAAGACGCACAACCAGGCCACCATGGGTATTTATTTTATTTATTTTATTTTACATTTATATAGCGCTCACACAGCCCGCAGGCATCGAGGCGCTGTTACAGGAATTAGTTGCGTAATTGTGCTTTTTTTTTTTTGGCTTAGTTACGTATTTATAACGCGCTTAAACACCCAGAGGTTTCTAAGCGCGGACCTGGGGATCGAACGTTGTTGCTTCGTGTCGTCTTGCTTCCAAGACGCGCACGCTGCCGCTGAGCTATCCTCCCGGTATATCAAGCGATGCATGACTAAACATGATTGCAACTGTGCCAATGTGGCTAGTATGATTAGGCACAGAGTAGCATACACAGCAATCATGTGAGGCAAGACATCGTTCTGCATCCACAGTACATCTGCATCAGCATGCAAGTTAACACCCTGCATCATCTGTACAACAAGAAGAAGTATCTATCAGAGCACACCTAATTACTCAAAAACTAAATAACTATTTAGAGAGATTTTATTACAATTCTGGGTGCTGGGGAGGAATACACGCCCTGACACTGGAGCATGTGTTAAACATAAAACAAAAAGTGTCTAAACTTAAAGACACTCCCGTCCCCTGCACACCTTACAAGCTGAAATAAATCAGTCACATTTCATAACATTTCCACTTTTATATATAGAAAGAATTGTCAATTTAGAACATAGGTAACAAAATATCTTCATAAAGGTACAGAAAAAAGGTATCAACTGACTTCCAATATGGCCAGCATGAAAAACAAATCAAACCAGACAAAGAAATAAGCTCCCAATTTTGAACTGCAGCTTCAAGCTCTACGCGTTTCGGGGACTATCCCCTTCTTCAGGAGCAAAAATATCTGCAAGTATAGATATACATACACAATTAGAGGACATCTCACATATCATTAAAAGTTTGGACAAACTAAACACATTAAATAAAGAGAATACATTAAATAATTATGTACACATAAATCCAACCACAATTCTACATAACATACACAAGTGGTTGTATATTCACAGTGGTACAACTGGTATGGCTCCAAATGTAAATCTCAAAATGCATTAAAACCTAAAAAACTTATTCGTATGTACCTCACAGTGGGAATGTTGTCAAAGAAAATATAGAGTCTGTCTGTGCATCTGTCTGTGCACGACGTACACAGAACCAGGATCCCTGCGAATAATCCTGCCGTCCTCAACAAGTGAAATGTGATTGCCGAACTCTGGAATACCAAAGCATATCTATCAGCTCCAATTACATGTAGTTAAATCACCAAACCTTAATGACTAAACAACTAGTTCAAAAAACACCTATTACTCATTGGCAACTAATCTGTGCAGCTCAACGATCACCAAAATCCACAACCTTGTGCCACCACCTCATCTTTGTGCCAACACATCAACTTAACACAGAGTTAAAAAGCCCAAATCCTCAAAGAAAACCCAAAATTTAAATTGTGCAACTCTTCCAACATATATTATTTACCTAAGGCAAATCAATAGCCAATCCAATCCAAATTCAGGACTTCCAGTACCCCGCATCCAATGTAAAGCATCCTGCTGATTATAGAAATGTATAATGCAACTAAAAAACAAACACAAAATATACCATTTACAAACTAACACCACCTTTCCAATACAAACATAAATAAATATAAACACATCCACACAGCTTAAACTTACTTCCAGAAGCGCACCTCTTCACCCCAGATTCAACGGTTCCTCTCCAATTCACACGTAACCGATCCCAACCCACAACACACTTCCTGGCTCATTTTATACTGTTTCCTGGTAGTCACATGATAGTCACGTGACCCGCCGGCACTGAATACTAAAAGAATGCACAAAGCTCCCTGCAACCTGCCAAATACACAGGTAATGCTAACTAAGCACACAGGTACTGAGTGAGTAAATCAAACAAAATAAAAAAGACACCAAAGATAAATGTGTGTGTATTTAAAAAGGAGATAGACATAGAAGAAAAACTGCATTTTTGAAAATTTTTTAAAAAATAATAAATAAGTGCCTTAAAACTATTGCTGTCCATCAACCATACTTAACTACGCGGCAAATTCAGAAATAACCAAGTAAACTAGTTATGTACTAAAGATAAATGTGTGTGTATTTAAAAAGAAGATAGACATAGAAGAAAGACTACATTTTTGAAAAAATAGAAAAAATAATGAATAAGTGCCTTAAAACAATTGCTGTCCATCAATCATACCTAACTACGCGGCAAATTCAGAAATAACCAAGTAAACTAGTTATGTACTAATTACCCAAACCCAATAACTACTATTCCATACACCTCTAATGGAACAACCAGTATGTAACACCCGGAAAACACAAATCCCTCCATGTGACCTCAAACTCATATCAATTTATGCATTATGAACTACGCGGCAAATTCAGAAATAACCAAGTAAACTAGTTATGTACTCATTACACAAACCCAATAACTACTCTTCCATACACCTCTAATGGAACAACCAGTATGTAACACCCAGAAAACACAAATCACTCCATGTGACCTCAAACACATATAAATTTATGCATTATGAACGACTTAAACCATTCACCAACCATATCTCGACACCTACACAAAACAATTCAAAGAGAACTCTTCATTGAGCCCTCTTGGAGATAACGTCCCCAAGAGGTCAATCCAAAACATCTCTCTCTGAGCTAATATTCTCAAAAAGTCACCTCCTCTGGGTGGTTTCTTCACCACTTCCAAAACATTAAACCTCAATTGTGCAATAGTATGTCTAGACATATTAAAATGCCTAGCAACTGAAGATTTCTCATTTTTACACCGTATTTGAGATTTATGTTCAGTCCATCTTTCACGTGCGGATCTGGCTGTCTGTCCAATATACATTAATCCACACGGGCACTTAATGCTGTAAATCACCCCTGTGGATCTGCATGTGGCAAAATCTCTAAGAGTGATTTTTTTGCCCGTCTGCGGGTGAAGAATGTATTCTCCTTTAGCCACATTGTTACAATGACTACACGACAGACAAGGAAATGTTCCCTTTTTTTTAGTCACCAATGTCATCTGAATTTCCTTCGGGCCTCTTTCGGCTCTCACAACCCTATCTCTCAGGTTCCTACCTCTTCTATACACCATCATTGGTGGAGATGGAAACAATCCCAGAAGTGTAGGATCATGATGGAGAATCGACCATTGTTTATGTATGATTCTTTTAACATGCCAACTTTGTCGAGAGAATTTGGAAATATGCAAAATTGCATCAGACTCCTTCTTCACCTTAGGTGTAAGCAATTGCTCCCTTGTAATCGGGAGCGCTCTGTTCTGGGCCTCATTCAAAAGTTGTACTGGATACCCTCTTTCAGAGAATTTTTTAGAGAGCGACTCACATTCAACTTTAAATTCATCAGTATCCATAACAATTCTCTTAATTCGCAATATCTGACTATATGGCAGACTAGCCATCATTGGCTTTGGATGAAAACCCGCAAAATGCAATAAATTATTAACATCAGTTGGTTTATGAAAGAGTGATGTTTTGACCTGATTATTAACAATTTCTAACTGAACGTCCAAAAAGTGTAACTTGGGGTCACCAATAACCAAAGTAAATTTTATCCGTGAATGAACAGTATTTAAATACTCCAAAAACACTTCGAGTTCACCTTTGGAGCCACACCACACACCAAAAATGTCGTTGATGTACCTTTTCCAAACAATTATCTTACTGGACCATTCAACATTGTCCAGTATAAATTGTTTTTCAAACCAGTACATGTAGATATTAGCATATGCAGGGGCCATCGCTGACCCCATTGATGTTCCAGAAATTTGTGCAAAATATGAGTCTTGGTACCTAAAGTAACTGTTGTGTAAAATAATCGTAATAAACTCAATCACCAACTGTGGATCACATTCTACATTCACAGACTGTAATAGTAACCACTCTACTGCCTCAATTCCCTCCTGGTGGGGAATCGAGGTGTACAGGCTACATACATCCATAGAAAACAAAATACATTCTGAGGATAGACAAACAATTTCATTTATGTTCAATAAAAAATCAGTTGTATCCCTTAAGTAGGTAGGTATCAACTTCACCAAGGGTTGTAAGATCTTATCAACATATTTAGACAGTGGATCTAAAATACTGTCTGTTCCTGCTACTATGGGTCTCAAGGGAGGATGCATTGTGTTTTTGTGTATCTTTGGAAGACCATATAGTACTGGTATGATTGGATGTTTATTGAGGAGAAAAGACCTTGTTTTAATCGAGATCCACTCATTATCCAAAGCTCTGTTCACACAGGCTTCAATCACTGATTTAATCTGTATAGTAGGATCACGATCCAATCGCAGATACGTGGAATTGTCATTAAGCATCATTCGACATTGGGTGTGATAGAAAGCAGAGTCCATGACTACTACTGCCCCACCCTTATCTGCTGGTTTTATCGTTAGATCTAAATCTTTAGCCAAGGCCTCAATATCTTTAAGTTGTACAACGCCATCCAGACTAGCAGACCATATTGTAGTACACAATGCATCCAAATAATCTTTGTGCATACGTACAGGGACATACAAATGGCTGCGGCCATGGCTGTGAATCCTGAAGGTGGCAGCTCAGAATGACTCACACAGACCTCCTTGTACTCCCATGCAGGTGATGGAGGCTATCCCTTGAAGCCGTGGCTACTTACCCCTGTGCGGAACCCGCAGAACAGCCATGAAGAGGAATACAATCGGGTTCATACCCGTACCCGTGTCGTGATTGAGCAGACCTTTGACCTGTTGAAGGCGCGGTTCCACTGTCTAAACCGGTCTGGTTGAGCACTCCTTTATAGGCCTGAGAAGGTGTCAAAGATCACCATGGCCTGTGTCATGCTGCACAACATGTGCATCGGGAGAAATGTACCACTGCCACCTGACATTGACATGCATGCACCGTGTGAGGATGATGAGGATGAAGATGGAGGAGAAGCAGCACCCCTGCCAGTACATGATCCACAAGAGGGCCGTGCTGTACGCCAATCACTGATTGACGAATACTTCTGAACCACAGGGACATTGATGGATATGTGTCAGTGCTACACTGAGCACTGGGTCCATGTGGACATGCACACAGGGTATGTGGGGAGTTGGGCACTGTGCACTGTCATGAATACAATGAATACACACGAAATGAACAATGTCCAGGCATTAAATGATTTTTTACACAACGGGTGTATTAATGTAAACTGCAGAAAAGTGCCTCACCCCTCCACCACTCACATGCCCTCCCACCTCCCTCTACCCCAACACACCAAAACTCCCCATACCCCCAATGACCTCCCCATACCCCCAATGAACTCCCCATTCCCCCAATGAACTCCCCATACCTCCCCAATGAACTCCCCGTTATTCACCTATACACCACTGACACCACCTCCCCCACTTCCATTGTTGACCCACACTATTTGTGTGCTTTCTTGGTGTCCAGGGGCAGCATTTCGGACTGCCTCGCACTCCGCCGTGTCTGTCGCACAGGTCTGGAGGGTGCAGAGGATGCGGGTGTGGAGGATGGGGTGGATGCCGTAGTGATTGGCCCGGCTGGTGCCGGTTGTCATTGCTGCATGTGTTGCAGTATGGCGATCAGGACCTGCATGACCGCCCCCAAACTGTCACACATCATGACCGCAGAGGCATTTATGGCGGCAGTGTTCTCTGCAATGGCCTGAGCAATCTCTCACCTTGTGTACTCTCCACCTGCCACATTCAAGCATGGAGTCCTGCCTTGCCTCCACCCTTGATAGCCGTGCCTCAAAGTCAGTGGGAGCAGCAGAGGTTGAGGGTGCTGCGGCTGGTTGTGCAATTGCAGGGCTGGCCTCGGGGGTGGTACTGAGGTCGGAACTGTGCAGTGCAGGATCCGCAATGGGGCTGGAGAGTGTGGCCTGAATGTGGGTTTGGGGAGCGGACAGGGGGCTTGGGGTGTGTGGACATGCCACATGGATTGCGCCTTCTTGGTCCACATACTCCTCCGATCCTATGTCAATGTCACTCAGTGGGGCTGTGGCTGCTGCCTCACCCACGGAACGTGTTGCAGCAGAATGGATGCCACTGGCCTCCCCTTCCACTGTTGCAGGCAGCTCTGTGCTTGCAGAGTCATCAGCATCTTTGCGGCCCTCATGTGCCAGCATGGCCTGTGCACTCGTCCTGGCTTGTACTGTGGGCCGCGATGCTGCCCCGGAGGTGGTTTTGCCAGTTCCAGGTGGTTTTGCCCGGGACGTGGATGGCCTTGTGGCTGGGTCTTCACTGCCATCTTCTCCATTGGTGCCTGGGGGTTAGGAGAGATGCAGGGCATCCGTGATGGTGTTATATGCAAGATGCATGAGATGGTGCTGTGGAGTTTTTCATTTCTCATGCATTTATATTTTATAGGTGTGTCACACAGGGTAGTTTGAAGGGGGGGTATTTTGGCATTAGCCGCGACGTGTCAATTCGGCAATGCTGCATGCCAGGTGGCATGCCGTTGTATTGGGGTTTGTGTGATGTATGACATGGGAATGTGTGTTGGCTGTCTGTTGGTAATGGGATTGGCACTCAGCATGCATTTCAGTGTGGCAGGGTTTGGGCCTCCATCTGGACATGGATATGTTGATGTGTGTGTGATGGGACATGCATTGCCTTGCCTAGGCTCTATTCCACATCACTTGCTCTACGTCATGGTTTGCCCTACTGGGGTTTGCAGGGTCACTCCCCTCCATCTCCAGATGTTGCAGCACCCGTCTCCATCTCCCCGAAGCCCTCCATGAACTCCATCTGGATGGTAGCGCTGCATGTCTCCTCCCAGCGCATTAGTTTGACCGGGGAGTGGGCACCCCCACCTGTGGCTATGGCCTCCTGATGATTGCTGGCCAGGATGTTGCGAACCCTGAGGCGGAGGTCATCCCACTTTTTCTTGCAGTCTTTAACTGTGCGTGGGGTGGTGCTGACTGCAGACACCTTGCGGGCTACCTTCTCCCATATCGCCTCCCTTTTGAGATTATGGGTGAAGATCTCATCAGCATGGGCAGCAAGGGTGTCTGCCAACATGTTTAATTCCTCATCAGAGAAATGCTTCTTGCGCAGGCGGGGGTTGGTTTTTCGGGTAGACATGTCCTTTTCAATGGCCCTGGTCTCTCCTATGCAACACTTGTGGTTTGGGAGGATTGCAATGGATTGTGTTTTTAAAGATGGCAGCCGACGCATTTCCCGTTCCGACGCAATGACGTTACTTCCGGGTCCAGTATTACGAGCCTGGTATTTACATGGTGTTATTACTGGGTCGATATTAAGGGGTGCTTCCTAGGCGGAGGTGGTATCGGCGGGTCCTGTGATGCCACTATCGGGGGGTTGGAGGGCCTTTAGCGGCATGGCGGTATGGCCATTACCGGCATGGGGGTTTGCGCGTGCTCGCGCACTCGTAATCAGCCGCTATTAGCGGCATGAAACGAGCATGGACCCACTACTTCCTCCATGCCGGTAATGACCCCGTTTTTAGCGCACTTCTCGTAATGAGGCTTATAAAGTCCTTCGCTTTCCGAGAAGTAACTGAGATAGAAGTCTTAGCTATCATGAAACAAATCAAACTGTCTTTTCAAGGGAGATATCTGCCCCCCAAACCTCATAAATGACTGCAGAGTCATTATCACCTTTCCTCACTACGTTCATCAATGCGTCCTTCTCATCAGGCATCGTCCCCCTTCCCTTAAGGAGTCGTGGGTTCGCCCTCTGCTAAAAAAAAAATCCCTTGATCCAGACTCACCAAATAATTATAGACCGATAACTACCATGCCATTTTAATTAAAAATACTAGACAAAGCTGCTTCATTACAAATGTAACACTTCCTGGAAACCAACAATATCCATGGAAAAGGGAAATCTGGTTTCCGCTGACGTCACGGTAGAGCCAGCCCTACTCAACCTTAAGAACCAATTAAGTGAAACTATGGACAAAGGCAAGCCAGCACTTCTATTACTCCTTGATTTGTCTGCCACTTTTGATCTTGTTGATCATAAGACCCTCTGCGAACACCTCAGGGATGCTGATCAATTTTCCCAGGAAGCCACATCCTGGTTTACCTCCTTCCTTGAAGGAAGACTTATGAGAGCTTTCTCTGACCAGGCCTGTGCGGCTCTGACCACCATCCATTGCAAAGTACCACAGGGCGCCTGCACCTCCCCCACACTTCATAAGTGTTAGGAAAGATTTCATATGTGTATGTAATTTTCCCTCCATGTGTCAACCCCCAAACTTTTTGCTGCTGTTTAGACACCACTGACTGACTTTTTATGGGGAAACTGACATGCCCTTAAGACAGTCAGTACTGGGAGACTTTGTTTCCCTTAGTCCTTTTCTCATGTTGCAACTTTTGTGCAACATGTAACAAGTGTGCAATGTATCTTACTATACAGCACACTTGGGTCTATAGTCATTTCCAAAGGCCCTAGATACTCTCGCTGGACTTTTTATGAACTGTGCAGCTGTGTCATGGACAGGACTGGTGGCAGCTATCATTTCGCATTATTTTTAACCCTTTCCTGCCATTTTAACTGCATTAACCGTGCTTGGCACGAATAGGTGGCCTGGCTCCAAAATGGCCATGCCACGAGGTTCTTTGTCCTGTGTCCATCTTGCCTCTTCACCTTCCCCTGGTCCAGTTCACCCGGGCCAGTCCTTATTTGGTCATGCATTTTCCCACGAATCCCAATTCTTTCACAGGCTTCTGCATGCCTTGTGTGTGTGCCTCCAGGATGTGGGCTGGGATGTCTGGTCCCAATACACATCCTGGGTGCCAGAGAGTCTAGAGTGTCCTGAATGCCTGAGACCACCGTGGTCTGTGATTGGTCCACGTATGGAGTGAGTGTTTGTGAGCAGATCTCCCATTGGGTCTTCTCCGTTTTGGGGCGAAGGCGACTTTGGATAAGAGGAGGCTGGAAACACCACTACCAAGTCGATCTCCTAAGTTCTCACTGAATAAAGGATAGGATCCAAGTATCCTGCAACTACGAAGCTGAGTCAAGGAACTGCTGGTGACCCGCTGGAAGGTTTGGCACCCTGAGCCCACTGTCGTCCCATGGGACCCCTCTGCATCTGGTCGTCCTTGGAATAGTGGGACCAACTATTCTCGGCACCTTCACCAAAACCTGCAAGTAAGCTTTCTCAGAAGTGTCCCTGGGCCAACCAGTGGGCTGACCAGTTTACGCAGGACCTTTGCTCTGTCTACGCCGTTGTTTCGAGGAGGCCCTCAAAAACTTGGTATACTGATAGCTCTCTGTACACGGCACCCTCACCCCGAATTCTGTACACTTGCATTCCCAGGTCAGAAGTGAGATGAGTACCTCCGGACCGGAGTAAACGCAGCTACTGTGTTGATCTGCTGTGGCAACGTCCTTTGCAAGTCCGCTGCATTGGTGACCCTCTTGCCCCTGAATCCTGCTGCAGTGAAACTGGGGTGATTCATTCCCCCGGAGTGGAGAAATCGCCACTGTCCCGTTTGGGAATCCTCGCTGGATCTCAGAAACTAAAAGGTGCTGAGACTTCCTTTTTACCGCTGTCGAACCTGCAACTGAATTGGACTAACCTGCCGAAGTTTGGGTCTCCTTACCCCAGGGACCGGTGAGTAATCATTACCCCAACCGGTGGCCCCTAGCACCAGAGCCCAACTTTACGCATGAGGGGTCCCTGGGGGCCCCCTCTCCTGTCCACTGCTATTGCGAAATAGCGACTCCATCCCGAACTCTCGAACTGCCTCTGCCTTCAAGTGGAGGTCCTTCTTGAATAGTGGGAACTTATTCTTCATCACCTTATCCACCTTCCTGAGCTGCTAGAGACCCCTAAAGAGACCCTGCTTTGTCCATTGGAACAACCGCGTGCATTGGCACACATGTACTATTGAGCACAAGGCTCCACTCTTCTTAGGGCTTGGACTGCCTCTGAATAACTGATGTTGATTTAGGTCTAAAGATTAACTGCACTCTCTGTTTTTGTCCCCTCTAGGTTGTCAACATATTTCGTGCAGTCATCCCTTTTGACCCTCCTGGTCTTGTATATATATATATATATATATATATATATATATATATATATATATTGTATTGAGTGTGATGTATTGGTTTACTTAGTGTTACTGTGATTCTTTGCTATAGTCTGTGTTACAAAGGCCTTGTAATGTGTCTATATTTTTAATATAACACCTGTCTGGAGTAATTTGTAAGTGTCCTTGCTCTGTGTGCTCATTGAGCTCCTTCAGTCACCCTCACCCCTCCTGAGACTTGGTCTTGACCGCCTGCCATAGGTACCCTGATTGGTCTGGCTTGTCCAGAGGTTACTCTGTTCCAAGAAACTAGGTTGGCCTTCTGAACCACTGCCCCTCCTGGACAGAGTTCAGAAATCCTTCTTAACAATAACCTCTTTACTGTGCTGCTTTTTAATGACCTGGATTATCACGACATAGCATATACAAATTATGCAGATGATACTCAGGTTCTCCTCCCCCTCTCTGGCTCTTATGAACAAGACTCAGCTACACTCACCAAAACATATGCCCTTATCCAGGCTTGGATGGCGGCCAATGGTCTGTGCCTCAACCGGGGAAAATAAATAATCCTCCTGGTGGGCCCCAAGGAAATTCTCAACAAGCTCGACAGTCAATACAAATCCTTCAGCATCGAGAATACCGTAATCACACTGGGAGTCTACCTTGATTCACCCCTCTCAATGACACGTCAAGTCAATGCCATCTCATCGTCGGCTGCACTGACTACCAAAATCATAAATGCAGTCAAACCATACCTCTCACCCAAAAACTGCCTAACCATATCCAGAGCCACCATATGGGCCAGGTTAGACTATTGCAACATCCTGTTCCTAGGCACCTCAGCAAAAAACCTTAACAAACTGCGAATCACCCAAAGTAATGCCCTTAGAGCGGCATTAAGCATCCCCAAAAGGGAGCACACATGTGCCTCTCCCTTACAGCACCCCCCTACCTATCGGAAATAATTCACAGTGACACCTCCAACAAACCCAAGCGTGCCCAGCATTCCAATCAGCTCCTTGTCCCTACCTTCATAAGAGCCAAAGCTGGAGGTACTAGCTTCCCCTTCCCAGCACCCAAAAATTGGAACAATCTCCCTTGCTCTCTTAGGAACAAGACCTCCCTCAACAGTTTTCCGGTGAGCTCTGAAAACCAAACTCTTCAAATAGTCATGTCCTCACTAACAAATATCAGCTGGTTCCCATGTAACCCTGGAACCTGTTTAGTATTTAAGAAGCCTATCCTGTTAATGCCATCACATCTGTTGTACTGAACCTTTTTTCACTGCACTATTGTAACTAAGTAAGTCCTATTGTAACAATGCCATAATACCCCAGGGGTGCCTGTGCACTTCATAAATTCAAATAACAAAATAAATAAATATTGCAATTATGGGCCTCATTCCAAATTTGGCCTTGCATGAAAAAAGTGGCAGTATTTCCATTACTACAATTATTTGGGTGATAACGAAATTACAACTGTTTTTCCTGCACCTACAAATTATAGGTTTCAGCAGATTTAACGCCGGTAGAGTAAACACGCTGTAAATTGCTGATTTGTTTTGGAGGTAAATTGGCAGGTTCACCTCTAGCTTGTTGCTGGCAGTAAATGCCCATTTTCCCTCCAAACATCCCCAAGGAGCCTTATGGACTCCAGAAATGAGGAATAACACTTGTTAAGGATTTCAATCAGGCACACACCCGGGTGACAATACAAATCAGAAATAAGTAAGGCAATTTAATTCACTTTGGAGCAGCACAGAAGATAAAATACAGAGAAAGGACAGTTTAGTTTTGGGTTGTGAAAAGATAGCGCTTAGGTTAAGGTTTCCCCCTGCAAAGTTCATAATTCACAATTGAGCAATTCTACACAAATGTAAGTAAGTAGCAGGTATTTAGGAATGAAGAACAGAGTACAGTGTTTGAATATAGTCTTCCCTCCCAAACAAGAGAGAAAGGCGCTTTTGGAAATGGACACTTTTTAACTGACAGTTGAAATTGGCTTGGAAAAACTATGAAAAATGTGCAAAAATCCTAAAATTGATAGAAACACTAAACAGGTCCTAAGAGACATGAGCTACAAGATGAGCAACAGAACATACTTTCGATCAGAATGGGAGTTAAGAAACACTTTGAATGGGAATTTACACATGTAAACCTTTGCAAAATGCGAATTTGCAGCAAATTTTCACAATGCAATATTTAATAAAAACTGGTCAAATACACTGTTTCCACTGTTGTGGATATAGCTACAGATCTTAGGTTTAACTGAGAGTTGAAATGAAGTCTCTAGCTATACAATTGAAGAAGTTATGTAAGTTTTAGTCAGAGGCGTTTTGAAAAAATAGAACAGAGAAAAGCAGAAATTCGGTTTTAAAGATGACAGATTGCTTTATTTAAACTATATTAATGACTAAGAAAAAGAGAATACCACCCGTGAATCTCCACAGTTACGCACGGCTGCTTGTAACTCTTCACGTGTGATGCTCTGTTTTCTGTTCTGGGAATTACTTCATGTAATCCAAATCACTAATGGCTTATGGTTTAATGAAACAAATGAGAAAAACCAGCGCAAGAATGGTTCTGACAATATTAGGGTTCTGAAGTTAAAGATGGGATGGGTTAAGATTGGGATAGGACAAGGCAATTATACTATGGGTTACTATGATTCCTGTTTATACTGAGTCTACTGTAAATTAAGATTGTACTGTCAGGTTTCTGGTCATCCGGATCGGGTCTACCGGCAGCAGGGCACCTCTGGCAGGATGGTCAGCTGGGCGGTTTTGGTCAAATTGACTGTCACCTCAGACTGGATTTGGATTGGATTGGCCCTTCTGGTCACTGGACACAGTAGATTAGCGGGATGGTGAGTTCAGTAGGCAAGCATGAATGGTAGCAAGCCACACTGGATCCGAATTAATTCCTGAAGTTCTTTTGGGATGGTTCAAGATTTTGGCCTAGCTGAAGAAAAGTTCAGCCATTGCTGGGCTTTGGTTTTGCAAAGTAGTCTGGAATCAGGACAAGATGAAAAGTTCTGGAACAGGATAAAGAATTCTGCAACAAAACGCTGGGCGGAAATCAGGATGGAGTCAGGAATCAGTGTCTGTGTGTGGCAAAGTTCCTATATTTATCATGCCAAGTGACATCACAAAGTTTATGGTAGGGGCAGAATTACAAACCACACCCACACGGCTGTGAGTGGTCCAAGGCACTTGCCTTGTTTTAGTTGGAAGCAAGAAAGAGCTGTCATCTTTTATGATGTGATTTGGGAACTCCCACATTGATTTGAACCACAATTTAACTTTCCAACAAATGTGCATTCCAGTAATTATGCCCTCTAATAAAATCGGACACAACGATTACATATTTTGTGGGTTATCCTTATGTCTAACTCCCATCTCAGTGAGGGCTGTCTTTGTTGTTCTGTGGAATTTTGTTAATTTTAATCATAACGGTTTGGCCTAACAATTCCTAATTCAGTACATATCTGGGCGATTACCCCTAGACTGCTGGTATACAATATTATATTTGCAGCCTCAATAGTTTTGCCACAATTATTCTTTTCATGTAACTTTGGTTCCTTATGTAGTACAGGGTTCACTCGCGTCTCCACAGAGCATAAAATTAGATCTTACAACTAACAATTTTTAAATGTGTCCTCCTTCATGTTGCAAAGTTAAAGGTTTTCAAAACCTAATCACAAATAGGCATTTTAAACAACAGGTTTCTTTTAGCAGTTTTTTTCTCTCCTTTCAATAGATAACAGCGGTCACATTCCTTTGATCAGGGACGGGGTCCAGAGGGAAGTTTCCTGCCCCTCCCCAGAAGGGATCAGTGTTCAGCCTGCCATTGTCCTTGGCTCAGCCAAAGACGAATGTCTAATGAGGTCTTTGTTCTAAATATGCGAGGACCTCCAGCATCAATTATGCCTTCCTGGTAACAGTGGGATGTCACTTGGAGTGTCAATCTTTCCCAGGCTGGGCACTGTCCAATCAGAATTAACCAATTAACTCCAAACTGGGTTACTTTAAGATTCACCTAAAATCTTTCATTTAAAATATATAAAATGAACATAGTTTATTGGGGATTTTGACAATTAAAAGAATTAAGCCCTTCACAAAAACATGCTTTTAAACAGGCAAATTTTGCAGTTCTTCATGGAAAAAGCACATTTAAACTGAATCATTTACATCAGAGTTTCCTCTGCAGCATACACATATATTCAGCACAATTTCTATCCTTGAGTGCTGGAATTTGTTTGCAGTCTGAAAGTAAGTATTCAGCCTTTGCTTGGAGTTTTCTCTGCACAGCCGAAATTGTTATATGTTGCCACTTTTAGCCGCATTTTTCCTGTGGAACTGAAATAAATGTTGCTGGGTTGCCTTTTTCATGAAATACATTTCTTAGCTGCTGTCAGTCAGTGAGGCCCGGTTTCTCTGAGCCACCTGGAGGATCTGTGATTTCAGTACACTTTTAATTTCAATGGTTCACTTCGAAAATGACAGAATCTAGTGCCAAAACAGCCCTTTGGAGGCTGCAATTGGTTGGGGAAGCTGCATTAAAAAAGGCATTTTTGGTTTTTAGCCCACTTCTGTGGCCTTGCTTCATGTTACATGTAACAGCACCCACTGGCATAATCCGGCATTGAGTTTTGTTCTTACCCCAACTTTGACTGTGTGTAGCAGGGATATGCAGCCTTTTGTGATGATGACCCATGCGCAGTTTTGCAGATTTGTGTGTGCACAGGGGTTAGCACATCCATTTTTGGCTGTTTCTTTCCCCATTGGTAAAGGGGTGCAGTAGGGCGCATCGGCATGGGTAAAAATATCCCACACACTGCCCTACCCCTACTTGTAATCCCATGGAGTGGCAGTAACCGTAATCTAGTTTAGCAGTAATTCAGTGGAATAACTGTCAAATTATCACCAAACGCCTAATGAGGCCATGGAGTTCTTGGACCATGTGGAGCCTTTTTAAGACTTGGGGGAATTACATATAGAATGGAAAGGAGACAGATGAGTAGGACGAAGGCCAAGAGAAGAACAATGGAATAGTGGAGCAAAAAAGAGGGAACACAAGAGTTTTGGTGGCGTTGAAGGAAGGGAAAGGCTGTGCCTTCCAGACATTGAAGATCTGCTGGCGGTAGTAGTTGAGATAAGAGAGGAGAATGTGAGGGAGGAATCGAGGAAAACACAGAAATTCAGGGGTTTTTTTAACATTATTTAGTTTAACGAGAACGAAACAGTTCACCAGCATTATATTTCAGTTCGTTATGATCTGTTTTCACAAAGATGCGTATTACGTTAGTGCATTATGCATCCTTGTTCCCGATCATTTTAAAAATGTCTTGCATACATTTACATAAAGCAATTGTCAATGTCCAGTCATTTCCAACTATGAATTTGGACCACCATTTGTCTAGTGAAGATGTGTTAAGTCTTCCAAGAAAATCTGTTACATAGTTTGTTCTGAGTATGGTTAAGGCCGTGCATTATTATAGCAAGTGCTTTACAGTCACTAGGTAATTCTTGTTTTGGCATAACCGACAATTGGTGTCAGATTCCAATAGTTGATGGTGAGATTTTAGTACCTCTCTTGTTGGTACTGTGTTTAGCCGTATCCTCATGAATAGGTCTTTTAATTCGGTACTTGGAAATTTGTCTAGATAGGCTGGAATTTGACCAATAGATCTTCTATCATGTGCTAATGGAATTAATAATTGATATGTTGATCGTAGATCTTGAGTATTAATCTAATCCTGTGTTTGGATGATCTTCTTTGCCTTTTCCAGATTTGTTATTAAGAGATCTTCTGTGATTTTCAGATGTTGTAACCAAGTCTGGCAAGTGGATTTTCATTTCATGTAGATCCAATCAGTTCCACTGTCTAGGTTGATGCTTAAGATTTGAAAGACTGTTAAGTCATCAGACATTATGCACTTACGATACAGTGAAAGGGAGTTCTATAACACGATTGAGTGTAAAGAGTGTAATCCCAGTTCATAACGTATTGATGCGAACGGAATGATCATAGGCAATTGTAATACTTTATTCCAGAACTCGCTCCCTATGATATTCCACAATTTCCATGATAGATTCAGCACAGCTTCTGCACCATATTTAAGAATAGGCACAACCTTCTGTTTATAGAAGATGATAATGGGTGTTATGGAGAACTTGCAGTATTTGGTTTTTAGGAAACGAGCTAGCACAGTCATTTGTTTGTTCATCGCTCTAATGCCATTCACCCAGTCACTCTCATCCAAATTGCAGCTGATGTCGACAACTAAATAGGTGATTGATTGGACTCTGTCTAGTTCTTGGTTTCCCCAGAAACAGCGCTCGGTTGATTTATTCTGACATTTCATGTTTGTCATGATTAAGATTTTAGTCTTTTTAACATTGACTTTCAAGTTGTTCTGCTTCATATAGATGTCTAGAACCGCAATTTGTCTTTGTAGTCCAATCTGTGGCTAGTCCATCTCTACCAAATCATCGGCGTACAATATCCAAGTCAATGGGTTGTTATTTATTTTAGATGGAAAAGTTTAAATTTCCCCTGACTCTCCTTCATGTCAGACAGGTTGTTAAATAGAGCGGATGCCAAAGGGCATCCTTGTTTCAAGCCCTTGACAGTTTATATTTTTCTGTTAGACTGCCTTCCTTTGTTAATCACACCTGTATAGATGTTGATGAATAGTGTGTTTTATGGCTTCTAGGAGGGTTTTTGGACATCTCCAGATCTGTAGTTTGTTCCATAATCTCTCCCTGTTGATGCTATCATAGGCTTCCCCCAAGTCAACAGAGATGGTGTCTATTTTGGAGTTGGTCTTGATTGCCTTTCATTTCATCAGATGTATTAGAAATAGATTTAGATTTATGCCCACACCTTTTGTAAAGCCTGCATTTCTTGGGTCCAGTCTGCCAGATTTCTTCACCCACGCTTGGAGTTGACGTAAGAGTATGTTGCCAATCATTTCCCCTAGAGTGTCCAATAAGGCTATAGGGCGATAGTGCCATGGTTGCTCATTGTTCCCTTTTTTAAACATGGGATCAATTATTGCAGTTTTCCAGGATTGCAGTGCTTTCTTGATGGTTATAATGTTTGTGAACATTAACATCCAAAACTCTGCCCAAGCTTCTGGGTTAAGCTTTAGGTTGACATTTCTAAGTCCATCCGGTCCTGGTGCCCGTGATGAGCTTAATTTGTATGTCCTCTTTATCAAGTTCAATTTCCCATGGTGTGCTTGTCTGACAATTTGTCGCAGTTTCACATTTTTTGGGTTGTGCATATAGCGCTGTGAAGTGAGATTGCCACGCTTTCTCAGAAACTGCATACTTAAGTGTCGCTAGTTGGATTAAAGTGTTTTTATTTAGCATTGACCATAGGTCACCTGTGTTCTTATTGCCAATATTACTACGAATGTGCTCCTCATCATGCTGCACTGCTCTCACTTTGAAGACAATTAGCCAATTCTTGTAGCTCTGCTTTCTTGCTCGTCGTAGTTCCAATTTGTTGTTTCCTAGCAACTTGTTTAGCTTTTTCATATCTGCTCGAAAAACTCATTGCACATTGACTAGTTCTTGATTATACATGTGTAAGCACTTGAACACTGGTTTTCCATTTTGATTGCGACATTCTTTAATAGCGCTAAGGATACTGGCATATTCCAAATTTGCATCTTCGCATTGAGATTTAAGTCGATACTTTTCGGTGAGGATTTCAATGTTTGGGGCTTTTAGCCTTAATCTCTAGCCAGCATTTGAAATTTGGATAGGTGTTTTATTAGTCTCACTGATTGATAATTAAATGTGTTTCTAAGATAAGATCAGTAAACGATGGTCACTTACTTGGTTCGAGTTAACTTTGAGTGTCATAAAATCTCTCTTGTTTCTCGAGACAAATAAATAATCAAGATGTGCAGTTTGGGTTGAATGTACTCAAGTTGGTTTGGCTGTTATAACTCCTTAAACATGACTATTCAGCATATAAAAGTCATGTGCGTCCAATTTTTGGGTTCATGTGTATGCTCTCCCTATTTGATCAGTATGCTTGATTGCAATTCCCTCACTGTTTATACATTTGATGTTTAAGTTTCCACAGATGATGATCGGGTCTTTGAGTTGAATAGACGCTTCATCGATTAATGATGTCAGGGCACTCAAAAATAGTTATTGCCAATTTTCATTGGAAAGATGTTGCGTCCATTCTAAGATTAACATTTGTGTAAACGGATTGGGATTACTTTCGCTAATGACTGCTAGGCCTTTCCCCATTTTTATTAAATTCAGTAGGCCAGAGTATGGTTGTCCCCTTGTGCTTCTAGGTGACGCTTTTAAGTAAACCTCAAAATCCTCTGCTATTGGTTTGTTTAGAATCCAAGTCTCCTGGAGACATATTATATCATTGCCTACTAAATTCATGGGGTTATTATTAAAAGGTTGTTTAAACCCTCTGGTGTTCCAACATGCCATTGTAAAATCCTTACTCGTCGGTAAAGCTTTGTATTATCTTCATGTGGTCAAAGAAGCAGCAAGCCACAACCAATCATGGTCCAACTCTAGTCGCAAAGTGTGTGTGAGTCCCTCTTGTTTCCTTTGGCGATTCGATTCTTGATTCAAAGGTCACTTTTATCCTCAGAATTTCTTTATGAAGTATTTTCTTTGATGTGTGGTTCTTCAGGACGACATCTGTTTCTTCTTGCTCACTGCATCTAACTCCTTTATGATCTTTGTTGCGCGTTTGTCATGGTTTGGATGCTGATTTATCTGTATTTTGCCTCAAAGATGCATTTGGATTAAGTTCTTCACTAATTTCAAATCCATATGGTAGTAGGTCTTCCATAGCGCTTAGGAGTGTAGTGTAGTGTAGTTTGGGTTAGTTTTGAGTTTAGATGTACTATGACCCAATCACCACTCGTTTCATTTACAAATTGTACTATGGTTTATTCTATCATTGCTAAAGAGGAAACCTCCAACGGCTCCCCAATAACAACTAACAACGGTCTGTGTGATCACAAGAGACACAGGAGAGACTATGGTTTTTGTGGGTCTGTCGTTTGGTATTCCTTTGAACAAGATATTGTGAGGGTTTGTTAATTGAACGTGAGTCTAATTGGGAGTGTATTTTTTTTCTGTCAGTACAACTGCATTCCTTTCCCTTGATTGTGGTAGATTGATGTCTTGCCTTGGTTTTTGTGCACGATAGATAGTTTGGTTCTGAATTTGTGAGTTAGTACAAGATGAAGATATGCATTCTTGGCTTTGTGTGTTTGTTAGCCATTTTAGGGATTCTAAGATGGCATCCATCATGATGCTTTATCATTTGATTCTCCTCTAGCTAGGTCAAACAAGCTAGCTTGCCATTGGGCAGATGCTTCGGCTTCTTTGTTTAGTCGGTTCTGCACGTCAACTGTGAACGACTCCAAAAATATTGAATTAGTGTGAATCAAAGCCAGCAGCGTTGTCAGTTCTTTGACAGTTCTGTTCTTCCCTTTAAAAGTTTTGTGAATGGATTCAACACTATGTTCATGGCATACATTAGATTTACCTGCATTGGCGCTATGGTTTGTTCCAAGATCTGAGTTGCATGTAGGTAGTATTGAGAAGCATGTTGTGATTGGGTACTTCCCTATTTTTTGCTCTCGGGGGACCAGTTCTATTGCGGGAAGATTGCAAAGGTATGTGAACCATGAGTGAGCTGGTTACCCCTCCCTTAAGTCCACACTATTGGTATGGGCCAACAACTTAATGTATAATTATAATTGTTTACACTGTATTGCAACAACACCTGTATTTCACAAAATATTATATTCAATTCTTAAAGCAAGATTTTTCCAAATTAAAGACAGTGGACCTCATTACAAATTAGCCGGTCCGGATATAACGGTGCCAGTAAAACCATACCGACACTGTTTTTTGGACCAGCTAACTACGAGTTCTGTGGCTGTGTGGTGGTACACCCACCAGGTCTGACCTGGCGGGCGTAAAGCCACAAGGCCACAGACGGACCCGAAAACACCAGCACCATTACAACATGGTGCCGGTGTTTCCACTTCCCCATTCCCGTGGAGTCTGATGGGACTCCACGGGAATGGGGATTTACAGAATGCCGGCTCCGGATTTACTGGATCACCGGGGCTGTAATTCCCCGGTAATTCCGGCAAGTCCGGAGCTGGTAAAACCCTATGGGTCCAGCGGCAGTCTGCCGGTTTCACCAGCACGGCTACCGCCAGACTCATAATGATGCCCAGTTTCTTTGGTCATAAATTGCATGCAAAAAATACTATTTCACTTCTGATTTTTCATATACATTAAACATTTCTATAGTGGGGTTAGTATGTGACTGTGGTTCTTGTACAACCTATTCAATGTTTTCTAGTTGATCATAAAGAACGAAATAAAAGGCAAAAGCCCTATTTTTCCAAGGCACTTCCTATTTGCGTATAGTGACACAAGAAGACATTGGGCCTCATTACGAGGTAGGAAGTACCCATGGTGCTATTAGCACCATGGCTACCCCCTTACCGCATACCGGGTCCGGGTTCTTGGAATGGGTACTTACTGGGTCATTCCAACCTTAGAGGACCGGGTAAGTCCCCATTCTGAGAACCATTCCCCATTCCCATTTGAGCCACTATAAGGCTCAATGGGAATGGGGAAGTAGCTAATAACGGTACTGCAAATTGCGGTACCGTTATTAGCTCTGAAGTCCCTTAGCGGGTCCCGTCCTTAACACCTGGTCAGACCAGGCGTTAAGGAAGGGACCCGCTAAGGGACCTCGGAATATGGAGGTAAGGGATTACCGACACCCTTACCGGTGCCGGTAATCCCTTACCACCTACCGCGTAATGAGGCCCGTTATATAGAATATCCTTTGAGGCCTTTTAAGTATGGCCTCACAGGTGGTTAAGGCTCTTGGATATGGCCTCAAGAATGGTTGACATATGTTTCAGCTCCTGTGTCTTTTTGGCATTATCCCTAACGCTTACTGACTGTTGTTTATCAGGCCTTCTTCAGAACAGAATATTTCTTAACATCATGGCTCAATCACAAACCCCATTAGTATTCTCTGTATCACGACACTGGGCCTCATTACGACTTTGGAGGTAGCCATGGTGAAATTAGCGCCATGGCTGCCTCCAAAATCTTGTCCGGGTCCGACCTGGTGGAGTGGGGACTTACCGGGACATTCCATCCTAGGCGGACCCGGTAAGTCCCCATTCCAAATGCCATTCCCCATTTCCATTTGAGCCCCCATAGGGCTCAATGGGAATGGGGAAGGTGCTAATTACGGGCCTGCTAATGGCAGGCCCGTAATTGGTGCCCGTGTCCCCTAACGGGACCTGTAAGGGACGTGTGGTCCGACCACACGACCCTTGTGGTTCCCGCTAAGGGACCTCGGAATTGGGCGGTAAGGGATTACCGGCACCGGTCTCCTTACCGGTGCCCGGTATCCCTTACCGCCCACCTCGGAATGAGGCCCACTGAATTTAGTGCACGTGGACCTGGGCTATAACTTCAGAACTAATTGCTTCTGTCTTGAATCTGCAGATTTTCTCATCAATATTGTCTGCTTCTCTTGATGATTCTTTTTGAACAGGAGTTGTTCGGTTTTTGAATAATGCTCTTTGTGTGAAAAGGCTCTATTTAGGCTGGATGTAGCTACTAGGGTCTCAGTATCGTGCAGGTGAAGATTTTTCTTCTTGTTTGACATACGGGAGAATGCTGAAGAGGAAACTTCCAATCGTTACCCCATAAGAACAAACAACGGTCTGCGTGATCACAGGAGACACTATGTTTTTTTGGGTCTGTTTGTTATTTCCTTGAACAAGATATTGTGAGGGTCTGTTAATTGAATGTGAGTTTGATTGGCAGTGTTTTTTTTCTGTAGGTACAACTGCATTCCTTTCCCTTGATCGTGGTAGATTGATCTCTTTTGGTTGTTGTGCACGATGTATAGTTTGGTTCTGAATTCGTGAGTTAGTAGAAGATGACCATATGCATTCTTGTCTTTGTGTGTTTCTTAGCCATTTTAGGGATTCTAAGATGGCATCCATCATGATGCTTTTATCATTTGATTCTCCTCTAGCTAGGTCAAACAAGCTAGCTTGCCATTGGGCAGATGTTTTGGCTTCTTTGTTTAGTCGGTTCTGCACGTCAACTGTGAACAACTCCAAAAATATTGATTTGGTGTGAATCAAAGCCAGCAGCGTTGCTTGCTCTTTGACAGTTTCGTTCATCCCTTCAAAATGTTTTGTGACTGAATACAATACTATGTTCATGGCAGACATTAGATTTGCCAGCATTGGCACTTGAGTCGCATGTTGGTTGTATTAGGAATCCAATTACTTCACTCCACTTGTATGAGAGTCCAGGATGGATGAAGCACTGGGAGTGGAGCTCGAAGTTATATCAAGAAACCTCTGCTTGGGTTTGTCCGTTGTATTGGTCAGGTTGGTGTCAATCAAGTTATGTTGAGTTTCCTCACGTTGACTCTTATGCTTTTTGTGATTTTCTTGGCTTGGCCTAGATTCTAGTGTCACACGTTTAGCTGGGTGTGATCGAGTTGTGGTATCTATTCTACTGTCACCACTTCCTCCAGTTTGACAGCTCAGTAGGTTATTTATTGCTGGATCTATATTCCGAGATCCGCTGAGTTTTTTGTGGTGTTCGATTGTCATTTTCATATCTGTGATGTCTCGCGACAACCGTGCCGCCAGATTAGGATGCTGTATTGAAATATTAGTTCAATTCTTATTCTCACCAATAGGTGTGCTTATGAGGTTCTCTAATTGGGTTCCAGTTTTAAAACACAGGTATTCCGGTGATTCTGGGCACATTAATACTTCTTCTAGAAATGCGCAGTCATCTTCCTGGAAGTACAGTGAGCTTTGCTCAGTATGTCTTATCGGTATCTGTTGCAAGTCAAGGACATGTCGATTTTTCACTGTTACCATCATTTCTTTATTAATGGTTTGTACTGTTGTGTTCCTAAATGGGTTTATACTTGGGGTCAGTGCCACAGCAGATTGTTTGTTGACCCCAATCCCATTTGTGTTCAATGCTGGAGTGAAAAGGGTGGGGTTGTTCTATTTCCTTTAATAAGGGTTTGCATTATTTCGGCTCTTTCCACATTGTCTTCCCACGGCTTAGATGCCAGAAGTGGGAGGGGCAATGAAGCGGTTTGCGTCCGCCCGTCTGTGGTGGTGACAGTCATTTTATTTGAATTAGTGTTGGCGCTCGGATCTAAAGTGGGAGGGTGAGCCGGTTCTAGAGTCTGTATTTCGTTTGCAATTGCAATAGGAGTGGCAGTTTCTAATATAGACGGAGAACTCCCGCTAATGATCCATTGAGTTGGCTTACCTCTGAGGCTTCTGTCGCCAGAGCTGCTAGTTGACCTTCTCTTAATTTCCCTTGTCGATGTGTGCAGGGGCCAATAGATGCCAACATCTTTGTGGGTGAAATTGTCACAAAGATTGTAGCTTTCCCTGCGCTTTCTGCTGTGATAGTAATCCTGTGTAGTAAAACCCTGATGGATGGTTAAGTGGGGGAATTCGGTCAGAGGTTCATTTGCCACAGTCACAGCCACAGTCCACCGAACACCAAACACTCAGCACATCCTTCGCACTACTCTGCTATGGAACAGTGCTTTGTGTGCTGAGTCCACCTCCAACAGTCTGCCTCCAACAGTAGACAGATTGAACAGACTCTATAATGGTAATGGTTGCAGCAGTAAAACATTGTAATCCTCAGTACCAACCACTCAGCACGCACTCCGCAGAGATTCCATTCAGATGAAGAGATTTTGAGAAAGGTCTGATAAAGAGATGAAAGGAGGGGGCAAAGGTGGAGGACTAGTAGAGGCAGGAAAAAAAGGACCCAGTCTTGGTGGGGTGTAGATGGAGGTAATGATCTGCCTGCAAGACTGAATGGAAAGGAGACGAGATGTAAGATAGTCAATAGAGGGAAAGAAGGAGGAGAAAGAGCTGTGTGTCATCCACATAAAAGCTGCGAGAAAGACTGAAGGAAGAGCAAATAGAAGCTAGAGGAATCGTGTAGAGGGAGAATAGCAGCGGGCCTAGGACTGAACCCTGGGGGAACCAAACTGGAGAGAGAAAACAGAAGATGTTTGGCCGGACCAGAAGACAGAATATGTATGATTACGGAGGTAAGATAGCAACCATTCAAGAACAAAACCCCTAAAACCAAGAGAGGATATAAAACGAAGAAAATGGGAGTGATCAACCGTATCAAACGCTGCTGACAGGTCGACAAATACGAGGAGAGAGGATTGTCTAGAATAGCGAGCAGAAAGAAGGGCAGTTTCCATAGAGTGAGAGGGGCGGAACCTGGATTGGTGTAAGGGAAGAAGAGAGGGAGTATTGAAATGACTAAACTTGTGAATAGACAATACGTTCCAATAGTTTGGAATGAAAAGGAAGAAGGGATGTTGGACGATAATTAGGGGGGATAGAAGAATCCAGAGAGGGAAGTGTTTATTGCATTTATGGCAGTGCCCGGCAACTGCCTTTCCCAGGGTAGGAAATGGGACAAAACCAGATGGAGCAGAGCTCTATAAAAGTGTGCTGTTTTGTCCTCACGCTCAAACCCCCTAGGCTAGGCCAGCCGTGCCGTCCCCAAAACATACTCCCGGGCAGCAGCTCTTGCCTTAAGAAGCATTGGCACAAGCTGAGCATTGTTTAATTTGTTACAAAGGTCCTATAGCAACAGCACAAGCATCACGTCTTTTGAATAAGCTACCTCATTCTTTATCATGCTGCCAGTTTTGATCTGTCAGTGGGGTTGTTGGACACTGAGGCTTAGCCTCATTACTCCGATTTCTCTGGCTGAAACTGTAGTCATAGTTTGGGTTGCTACTTGATCTGTGTTAACCTGGCACAGTAGAGATGGTTTCACAGGGTGGGCTCTTTGATGGGCCATGGGTAGCAGTCAAAAGGACTTGCAGTAAGCTTAGAAGGTTTCTTGTTCACAGGATTTGTGTTCTGGAAAAGCCAACTCTATGCCCACTCTCCCCAACTAATTAGACTAGTCACAAATACACCATTCCTCCTAAAGATTCTAGACAGCGTTGCCTACATCCAAATTTCTACTTACTGTAATAACCATCAGATACTAAATAAACACCAATCAGGTTTCAGAAAATGCCTTGGTACAGAGACCGCCTTTCTCAACTTGAAATCCAAACTACTGGAAGCAATGGACTTAGGGCAAATTTTGTTGCTGATGATTCTTGATCTCTCTGCGGCGTTTGACCTGGTGGACCATTCCATCTTGGCCATCAGGTTGAGGTACAGAGCACACGTTATTTCCGAGCAAGCAGTTCAGTGAATTGTATCATTTCTAAGTGACAGGCAGGGCAGGGTAGCCAGTGGGGAGGCAGAGTCAGAACCAGTTAGTTTAGTCTATGCAGTACCTCAAGGAGCATGTTTATCTCCATGACTGTACAACATTTTTATGGTACCATTCTTCGATATGTTGGGACACAAGGGCATCATATTTTCTAACTATGCTGACGATACACAATGGGCCTCATTACGAATGTGGCGGCCACGGAATGAACGGTGCCGGTAAGGGACCGGCACCGTACATTCTGGGGTGCCACATTACGAGTTGTGCAGCAGGTCCCACTCTGTACGCCTGGCCAGACCAGACGTGCAGAGCAGGACCCGCTAGCAGTACAGGATGCTAACAACAGCCCTGTCATTAACGGACCCATTGTTATCATCCTCCCCATTCCCATTGAGCCCTATTGGGGCTCTAATGGGAATGGGGACGTACCGGGCACGGGTCCCGCGAAAGGGAATTACCGGGCCCTCCAAGGTCGGAATGGCCTGGTAAGTCCCCCTTTTGCGGAACCTGGACCTCGACCTGAGTTTGGGGGTAGCTATGCCGCTAAAAACGGCATGGCTACCTCCCAACTCGTAATGAGGCCCAATGTGTCATTCCACTCACAGTAGTACAGAATAATGATGAATTGAAAATTAATAAAACCTATGACATCCTCCAGATATGGATGGTAAATAACGGCTTAGCTTTAAACAACGATAAAAAAGAGCAAATGGTGGTGGGAACAAATAGCAAGCTGGCCAAACTAGGAACAAGTTATCCAAAAAAGTGTAATGAGGATAGTGAAAGATCTTAAATGGAGAGACCATGTATCAGAAGATATGAGAAGCCTGCATTGGCTACCTGTTAAGGCGAGAATCCATTTAACTGATTCTGATTGTTCATGAATGTCGAGTAGATCGTATGCCAACCTACCTAATGGAAAGTGTGGTTGAGAAACTGAGCCAGAGGACTCTGAGATCCAGCAACACACACCTACTGAAAAAGCATAGATGGAAATCTAGCATAACATTCAATGGAGCCTTTAGCTTGGCAGCACCTATAGCATGGAATGATATGCCACAAGACTTAAGAGAAACAGAGTCCACAGACACCTTTTAAAAAGAAACTAAAAAACTCTACTATTTTATTAGTCTCCAGAATAATGAAGAAGCCCCTGTCCTCCGGTGATACCGTTGTATTATCCTGGTCAATGTATCACTGTAACGGTCCTGTCTTTCTGTTATATGTGCGGCCATAAGCCTTCGGATACCCCTGTGCGGATTAGAAATAAAGTAAAGTAAAAGTAAAGTGCTTAGCAAAAACTCCTGTTTAGCTTCGCTAGATGTTCATGCCACATCTCGATTCCCAGCTCGCTGTGCAGGTCAGCTCTTCCTGTGAAAAGTGGGGTCTCCAGCTGCTATCCTCAGGGCTTTGTTTTGCACCGTTTGAAGAGTCCTCTGGTGTGTTTCTGCACAGGTGCTCCATGCCAGAGAGGCATAAATCAGGCCGGGTCTAATAATCATCTTGTAGATGCTGACTTTACTCCGGATAGGCATGGACCTTGACTTCAAGAGTGGGTACAGCGCTGCAAGCTTCCTGGAAGCTTTCTGTTGGGTGTGTTGATTGTGACTTCTCAAGTTGAACTTGCTGTCCCGAGTCACTACCAGGTAACGGCTGCTGCTCTCCCACTTGATGTTCTGCCCGTTGAGGCTGATACACGGGTGCTCCCTGATTATCGTTCTGGTGAACAGCATAGCGGTAGTCTTGCTGCTGTTCAGTGCAATCTGTTAATCGCTCTAACAAATTGACATTTTGTCTAAGGATTTTTATAGGTTCTTCTCCACTTCTTTTTCCTTGAAAGGCTGTAAGATGACTGCAGCATCATCTGCATACAGTGTCAGGTCCATTTTGTGAAGATCCATAGGGATGTCATTGGTGAAGATGTTGAACAGGAATGGTCGATGGATTGATCCCTGTGGGACGCCCGCTTGGATAGGATGTGCTGTTGAGAGTTTTACCTGCATGATCACATAGAAGGTGCAGTCATCCAAGTAACTTGCATTGAATATGCTGTATATATGTCCAGAAGGTATATATGTCTTGGGATTTACATAACTTATTTGTGAGGGTGATTATTGAGACAAATGAAAAGCCAGAGAGCCCAATTTGCCTTACTTGCTCTAAGGGGTTTCCTGATGAATAACTATCAAACTCATATTACGAATGTAAAATGTGATCATTCTTAGGTTCCCAAAATGTTCTTTGCTGTTATGCAAGTTGCCAGGATTTGGTTCCCTGATAAGATAGGGTGGTGCTCAACTTGTGCTGGGGCTCTGCTCATCAGCCCCACCCAGTGGCGGCTAGTGAATTATTTGATTGAAGCCATGTAAATATTTGCTACAAATATGCAAGAGCGACCAGGCATAGCAAGGGAGCCTGAAGCAAAGGGGCGTCAGGGTGTTTTCCCCCCTCAAAAGTCTTTTGAATAATTAGCTCAAATGGTGCATTGTACAGAACACTTTCTCAGAAAATTTGAGCAAAAAGCCAGACAGTTTGTGATCAATTTTGCAGGGCAACTCGTGACCAAACGTGCACAGGAGCATTCCCAAGGCATTTTCATGATGCGTTTCACCACAATACATCCCATTGTAAAAAGCCTTTTCTCATCTGTGCTGATACCAGTTCCATGCTGGCTGCACCTATATTTGCCAGTAATCCCTTATAAGAACGTATTCATGTTTGCTTTGCACATTAATGCCAATAATGATCCCAATTTACAATGAGGCAGCCCTAAAGCTGCCAGAGACCAGCTCTGTAGTCTGGCACTGCTGAGCCACAGGACCAAATCATTAGCCCACCAGAAAGCTTATACACACATAACATCTGCTAGTGAAAGGCGTTCACTGTTTCTTGGCAAGTTTAACTTGTCAAGAATAAACTAGCCAAGAGACAGTGAACGCCGTTAACGAACGGAATGAGCATAATTTCACATTTTGGCTTACTGCACAAAAACCCAGACTCGTTTAAAAGTGCAAAAGGTTGCTTTAATGTGACAGGACAAAGCTTACAATTAAACGCTTACCTGGCTCCATGGCCTTACAGACTAAAGAAATATTTTAAACAACCAATTAAATAATTAAACATTTTCATTTCCCCCCAACAATTAAATAATTAAATAAAGCCACTTCCTCCCTAACTATCCCTTGGACCCTACTGTCTCCTTACCCCTTTTCCAGGCGTCCCGCTTTCTCCCCGGGGCCATGCCCCTCCAGGCTCAATACCTGTTCCCCCGGGGTGGCCCGCTTGTGCAAACAGCACCACCCCATCCTTTCCCGTGCCATTCCCCCATTGTGCTTCCCTCCCCCCACATCTAAAGGGGCCATGCCCCCGGAAACCAGAACCACTTCAAGACCCCTCCAACTCCCCTCTACACCAATCTCCCCTTCCTATGTCCTGCAGCCAGTCTCACCTGCCACATCAGCAACAGAAAATTTACATTACAACTTCCCTAATGCCCAGACCTGTCACACAGAACTACCAGACAATAGCTCCTTAACCAACACCAAAAACCCTGTAAAAACTTGACATGGGAAGTAAAAAACCCTGCAGAACCCAAGTCCAATGGTTCTCCCCCTTTTAATAACTAGATACCAGACATAACCCAAAAGAAAGGGGTGGGAGGGTGGGACAATCGCCAAGTCCAACCGTCGCCTGCCTCCCGAACCTTCCCTGGACCCTTAAATACCCTGCGGAGGTGCTCAGCCCCCCACGGCCACTCGCTGGCCGTGTGCAGCGCCAAAATAATCCCCGGGGGGAAACGTTTTGCGTTCTCCCCGGGGCACCCCTTTACTTTGACGCCCTTGCTCACTTAACGACGCAGCTTACACAGGTTTGAGTGGGCACTGCATTGAGTGCCAGAGTCGTGCCTCATTTTAGGGATGAGACCATCAAATAAGTGCACAGCTAACGTATTTGTGGTTCTCCTTCAAAAAAAGGAAGCTCCTAAATGATGTGACCTTTTGTGCAGGGGAATTACAGGAAGGCTTAGTGGGGGTTGTTTTGTGCAGAGCATTTGCATCTCACACTCGCAGTCACATCATTTGAACTTTTATGCGTCAGAGTCGATTTGATTGACCCATTCAAGTTCAACGTATGTGGCTATGAATGATGTGCAAATACGTTGCACATTATATCACTCGCAGTCACATCATTTGGCATTTTAAAAGCAGGGCCGCCAGTCTGGACTGCTTTTTGAAAAGCGGCCCGGATTACTTGGCAGTCCTGCTTTTAAAACGTAAATCATGTGTCTGTCATTGAAGATGTAATGTGTGCTGGTGCACTGCATTTACATCTCGCATAGGCTGACTGACTCAAAATAATTCAAATTAGCACCCTGACTTGAACCGCTGGTGAAAGTCCGTGTTCCATCCCACCTGACGGCCAGCTCCCCCTGCCGCCATCTTCCCACCATCCTCCGTCCTGTTATTTTTTATTTTTGTTGTCCTTTCCCACCCCCCACTTATCTTATGTCTGCAGCGGCGGCACTCCTCGCCACCGTGTCTCCTTTATCTCCGCTCCCGTAGGCCACCATGGAAAGGGAAGAGGGGCCCCTATTTTCTTTCCATGGCGGCATCTTGGGAAAGTATTTTGCTTCCTTTCAATGGGACGCGCGGGGCGTCCCGTTGAATGAAGGAAAATACTTTTTATTTTAGCACCCCAGGCCTTAAGCAACCGTTCCAAGTGCTGGAACAGGGTTAACGGCCCGGAGCCCTCATTAATGGCCCTTGCTTTACTCTGGCTGTTAACTTGGGCTGTCGGGCCATTACCCCCCATTCCAGCCCTTGGAACGGGGGCTTAACGTCACATTTTGTGACTGAGTCACCTGATTTAATCTTTTTGAGCCAGTAGTCAACGTAAAATAAATATCACAGACAAGTGATGCTTATCAGTAGGCAGTCCAGTTCTCCTCCAGAAACGTCTGGACTTCTGCTGTAGGCCTGTCCTGGCACGTGCAGTGAGAGAGGGATTTTTCCTCCATGAGCCTCTTGGAAACAGCATGTCAGTCTCTAGCTGAGCTAGGGCCTAGTGCCTCCCTCAGCTTGTGACATCATCACCTTACTCCACCCCCTATGCTATCTCTAACATAGGCTGGGGTGGTGTCAGTAAACTGTAACCCCACCCCAGCCTGTAGGAGAGACAGCGAGGAGAGAGGGCAGGGTGAAGTGTACAATATTTGCCTTTGGGGCGTTTTAATGTTAACGCCCCAGGCCTCCGTTTGATGTCTCTCCAGGCTCAAACTGCACTAAGCATGTACAGTGGGGATGGCTCTTGAGAGTACTCTTCCCACTGCACTTACAGTACAGCCAGATGATTCTGGCAAATAAATCAAGCAACCTCGGGCCCTGAGTCACTGACTCATGCCGAGCTGCTGCCTCTGCTGCACTTGTTTAATTTGCATTGATGCGAGTTGCATCAGTGAAAATGAAACCTGTAAGCACTGTTATCAGTGAGTGAGTCACTCACTCTAACTGCACATTAACGTGGTCGGGCACCAAAAACACCACTCTAATGGGCTAGTCGCCTCTAGCCCCACCCACAAATGCCCCCCACCCTCCTGTGAAATCAAAAAGCTCTCTCAGCTGAGCAACCTCTCACGAGCATTCAATGAGTGGTCACAGGCTCTGATTGCTGTAGCTTCCTGGGGGTGTTGTGATGTTACTAGCTATTCAAAATAAAATAGGACCTGTGATGTTTGGCTAGACGGCTTGTAACGGACCGCCAGCCCGAGTTAATTGGCCCCAGCGAAGCTCTGCTCCAGGTGTTAAAACGTTTGCAACACTCCACTCTCTTCTGTTTTGATTGTATATCTGCATGCTTGCATTTGAGCATGTTTTTCAAAATGAAAAAAATCACACACAAAATGGCTACCGAAATCGAAAAGTGACTTCTTAATAATCCCCTTTCTATTTCCATCTCTGCATAGGCTTTGCCTGTGATGAATGAATAGGGATACGCAGGCGGGAAAACGTTCCCCTGGGTGAAATAAGATAAGGGAATTACAGTTTAATTCCCCATTACCACTAGTATGCATGAAGTACCCAAGGGGAATTATTTCACCACAAGCTTTTCAAAGTCAAATTTTAAAATAAATTTAGGCTGCTAAAGAATCCAATTTTAATTCGTTTTTTTTATTGAATTAATTGAATTTCATCAACCTTACAATATCATGATATAAAAAAAGAATATACAAGTTTATAAAAAAAATGTTAGGACAGTTTCAAAATTCACACAAATTCATTCTTTCATTGTACTATAAGACCATATGTCAGTGTACATCTTTATAGTCTTAGGAATCAGGATGGCAAGACCAAAGGCAAAAGGGAAAGGAAAACGAAACAATACAGTTGCAGACTTGAAAGTCAATTAAAAAAGTGTGACAACACTTAGCTATTGGATATTCACCAACGATTGACTCCAATCTTCTCATTCATTGAGATAACACTTCACCATTGAGCATTCGCAAACAACCAACTCCAGCCCTCTCATACATTAAGTTAAGGCCAAGAGTAAGAGCTATGTAAATGCATTTCTGAAGTAGTTATCAACAGTTTATACAACCATCTGTGAAGTGAAGTTGTATTTACTTCAGAGAGCAACAGCAGGTGGTATGTACCAAAAGAGCTAGAATCTGGGATTAATTGAAGATTTATTAAAAAGTTCACTGTGGCTAATTGAATCATCGGTTTAGAACAACTCAAAATGGTAGACCAAAAAGTTTCCTCATCAAGGTTTCCCAAATATTGACAATATTTTGCAAAATGCATTTGTCTATGGGACTTTAAACCTGGACATTGAATCATCAAATGTTCTAGTGTCTCGAGCACCCCTCTTATGGTACAGAAATGACAAACATTATCGCTAACTGACATGAGGCGCCATTTTGTTAAGACCTCTCTTGTAAGCCATAAATTAAATCGTAAGCGTATGATGGCAGATCTATAGGCCGATGTAGGGGATCTCAATAGATAAGGTGCCAAAATCCGCAATTTTTTGAGTGGAAATCTGTTGTGATCTCCTCCTTGATATTGCATGCATTTATCACAAGTGTTGATCCAGTCAGCCCGATATAACTTCTCTTTGGCTTTGTCTGGATTTGATACGAACAAGTCAATAGTTGGGTCAGCGTTGCCCATAATTTGACAAATCTTATTTATCCAAATTGACATGAACCTATCTTTGGATGTACACATATATGCAGATAGAGATCGCAATGTGACCTCATCGTTAGTAGACATGAGACATTTTCTAAACCAGGAACAAAGTCTCCAGTTATGGAGTGCTTGAAGGGAAACAAGACCCAATTCGTACCTAATCCAGGCGTGCGGCACACAGCCTGGCAGGAAGAGTATCTGTCTCCAAAATTTAGCTTCCCAACTATCGAATTGGAACAAAGTAGTACTCGGGAGAGTTTCCAGGCCATATAACATTGCAGGTATTGCTTTCTGGTTCCAATAGGACCAAGCAGGCTTGATGGAAAACTTTCCAAATTTGGACATGATTTGCTTTGTTTGAGCTATATCTGTGTCGAGTTTGCACTCCACCCACTCCCGCTGGGTATTAACATTATTTGCACCCTCAAAGCACAAATACCAAATAGGTATAGTGAGGCACTCTTTGCAATTCAACATGGTTGATTGTCCACAGAAACTGCTTGGGACCAGCCCTTCTTGGGGAATAGACGACAATTTGCGTTTTCTTGGTGTTAACTCTGATTTGATTCAGCCGGATGTATGTCTGAAAGGCTGTCAAAAGATTTTGAAGGCCCATTTGAGTTTTCAAAATTAACATCAAGTCATCTGCATACATCAAAGCCTTGATGGTATGCATGCCCAATTTTGTAGAGTCTGATACGATCTCAGCAAATACTTTTTTCAAGTCCTAGATGAAATAATAAAAAATAGATGAGGCCAACAAGCAACCCTGCTTGAGGCCGCGAGCTGTTTTAATCGCAGTGGATAAAACCCCCTCTGAGGAAAGCCAGACACGGATGGATGTGTCCGAGTGCAATGCATGAATAATTTCATACAACGTGGAAGGGCATTGGTCTCTGGCTAATTTTTCAAATAACAGCACCCTTGAAATGGAATCGAATGCAGAATGTGAATCCACGAATGCAAAATATGCTGGTTGTTTCATGGCATGACACTTGGCTTTGATAGCATTTAAACAAAACAGGTTGATATGCATTCCCATGCCCGGACAAAGCCAGTTTGGCAAGGATCACGTAGATGGTTTGTCTTAGTCCAAGAGTTAAAGTACCGCAGTACAAGTTTGGTAAAAATCTTGCCGGGGGTGTCCAGCAGGGCAATGGGCCTGTAATTTTGCGGCAATGCGCGGTCTCCTTTTTTAAAAATGGGAATGATAATTGAAGTTTTCTATGAAGCTGGTACCTGGCCCGTTTTCAGTATTAGTTGGAAGATCTGATCTAATATGATCGCCCACTCATGTACATGTGATTTTAGTCTCATATTAGTGAGGCCATCAGGCCCAGCTGCTCTGGAAGTACTTGCTTGTTGAATCATTACTTCAATACTTGATGGTGAAAACTCCAGAGACCAGTTAACTGCTCTGGGTCTAGCTAATTGTATTTTCGCGAAAACAGGATCGGCATATAATTTGTCAAAATAGTCAACCCATATGTTTTCTCGGACAGCCATCAACTGAGCGTCAGCTTGCGAGAGACCAGCATGATTGTTCAAAAGCATCCACATCTTGGCCGAGTTTTTATTGGCCATAGCGCTAGCCATGTGCTCGCTATCATGTTGGTACATTATATACTTCCTTGATTTGACCCAGTTTTTGTAGATGCATTTTGCATGCTTTAGATCTTCCTGGCATGTTGCCGTACCTGAAGCTATGATGGATTTTCTTGTTTTCCGATAGGCCGCACATGCAATTTGAATATCTTGATCAAAAATGTGCCAATGCTTCGCACAAGCTTTGGGGGGCCCATAGAAGTTGTTGGTAAATGCTTGTTATAACTCTGTATAGTGAACAGCACTGCCGCTCTAGCATTATTCACCACAGAGGTTCTGTACGCCATCACCTTCATGTCAGACCATTTCAATCACGACTTGGCGGCATTGATGTACACCGGTTGATGTACACACAGCCTTTTGTCCAGATGACAATCTCCTGATATAGTTAGTTATAACAATGTGTGGTCACTATTCAAGGATTCGAGCACCATCAAGCTCGTGACCCGTTGAAAAGGAAGTGAGTCCACATAGATGGAGTCAATCGTGCTGGAACTATTATTTCTAAACCAAGTGGTGTGAGCAGGCACATCACCATTTACTGCACCATTTACCATCAAAAATTGCCTTTCTTTCATGTAGGATGTCCATTTATGTACTTCTTTGGTTTGACGAATTGAAGCCCAACAATCTAAATTTAGATCCCCTAAAAAGATTGTATATGTTATATTATTTGTGATGTTAACTAGATGCAGTATTCTGTTTAGAGCATTGTAGAAGGCTTCATCAGACATTGCCAACAGATTCTGATATAAGTTGACTAGCGCTATGTTCCATGTTCCAATTTTGATTTTTACTAGCTGCAAGTATGCACTTTCTGAGACCCACTCATTAATCAAAAGACCCATTTTTAAATGTACTGCGACCAACAACCCTGAAGACGGACGCCCTCCTGTTAATAATGCAGGGAGCAAGCTGACATCAAGGCCATCCCAAATAGGGGGCGAGGTCAGCCAAGTTTCTTGAAGCGCAATGATGTGGAAAGCCACTGTAAACTTTTTGAGGGAAGAATGCATATGTGAATGACCTCTGGAATTACAGCTTGCAAGGTTTAAGGTAAGAGGGATATGATATGATAGTTTATTTATATAGTGCCTATACACAATGTGTTTCAAAGCGCTTCAAGGCAAGGGAGGGAACAAGGGAAAAAAACAATGACATTCTTACAGGCCATGAACAATAAGGATGTGAAATTAACTATCATACTCGGCCTGATGACATTTCAGATAGTGCAAGAGCTAAAACATAGATAAGGAAGGGAGGGGGAGAGTGGGAAGGAAATGGAAACAGACAGGCGACTACCGTACTAGGCCTGACGACATTTCTGGTAGAGCCGGAAAAAAAACAAGAGGTGAGGGAGAGGGGTGCAGAAAGGTAGGGGAGGAACAAAACAAGCGACTATCATATTAGGCCTGACGACATTTCAGATAGTGCTGGAGGGGGTGGGGTGGGGAGGAAAAAACAGTAAGGGAAGGGAGGAGGAGACAGACAAGGTTGCTATCATACTAGGTCCAGGACAATTCTGATAGAGTAAGTGGATAGAAGAAAGTAAGGGGAGGAGAAAGGAAAAGGGAGAAGGGAAAGGAGGAGAGAACAGAGAGTTAGTAGTCAAAAGAGTGTGTTGTGATTAATTTTGACCCTCCGTTGAAAACCGCCCCTCATAACCAGCATTGTTGAGTGCTTTGATAAATGTTAGGTTTCGGAATCACAATTTGATTTTTGTTAGGCAATCGCTCAGGCTTTTCAGCCAGTAAGAACCCCATGTTAAACAGGATAATTTTTTCTTTCCAGATCAAGTTAGCAACGACCCCAGAGTGTATCCACAATCTAATGACAGAGTTAGTAAACTCTGAAATAAATTCTATTTGTTCAATGTCATTAGAGGACACATCTTGGAGATTTCTCACGTCACTAAAAATGTCCAACACACTCCTTCGATTCAAAACGTAGGATGGGAAATCTCCTTCTCTACATTTCATGATGGAGTATGGAGAACCCCTTTTCTGGTGACATGATTTGAGAACAGATGGTAAAACAGCACCAGATGGAATATTGTACATCTGAGATGGATACATGTCTGACGTTCTCCCGTTATGCAAGTTTTCAAGTGTGGGCACAACGCCATTTATTGGGAGCGAGGGCTGTGGCTTAACTTCTCTCTCACTTTGTGTTGTATGGTTATCGCGCTTCACTTGAGAAAGAGGTGTAATATTCACAGCTGCATGTTCTGATATATACATGTCTATCATATGTTTGTTGGAGGTAGCCATGATCTGTGTTTGGGCACCGTTTGTGTTTGTATGTTTATTGGGCTCTAACTGCCTCGTTGGTGCAATGTTCGGCAACAGGGTACTTGCTGATTTCTGTTTGTCAAGTGTTGTCATCCTCAAGGAGTCTACAAGTTGATTCAGGGGCGAATGAACAGGAGGGCACACGAGAGGGGCACTTTTCTTGGCAGGAGCGTTAGCACTCGTGTGTGACGTACTATGTGCTTTCTCCGTAAGCATGTTTGAGTCAGTGCCATTTATATCAAGACGGGTGGGGGTAATAGGTGTATAGGCAGGCAGAATAGAGCAACCAATAGCCTGGAAAAAGGTATTCAAGATATTATTTGGCCCTTTAGTACTTGGCATGTTTTTTGATTTCTTGACAATGGCCCTTGTCCTTTTAATTTTGTGCGCTTGATGTTTTTCTTTTGGGGTAGATTTTTAGTTTGTTGGTGAGGTCGAGGTTGGAGCACATTCTCCATGACCTCGGTTGCCAGTTCAGCCTCATCCACCGAAAGGTGGATGTATAAAGAATCTTTGGCCACCTGGGGGGGTATATTAGGCGGAAGACCCTCCATGGATCGTATAATGTCTGCTATCAAGGGCAGGGCTGGAACATGAGCTCTGTTTTGGGAGGCAAGATCTAGTACGGCCCTGCCACCATCATACACTAAGCTGGCCTGCATACCAATTGTAAGGGATTCAGTCTCCCTCAATCTCAAACATTTTAAACTAAGTTCCTGCAAAAGATTGCAGTTGACCAACAAACTGCGTGTGAGTTCCTCCAAAAGAGAGGCTTGTTTATCAAGCCTTTTATCTAGTGTTTCAAAGAATCTAAAAAGACTCTGAACTGAGGTGTTGACTGCAGAAAGGGCCAATTCCAACATAGCAAAATTGGGTGGAGTAGGGGAGAGGCTTTCACCAGACTGAGTCAAATTTCGATGCGCCCTGAGAGTAGGCTGCACAAAGGAAGGGGAAAGGGACCGTGAAAGTGAAATGGAGGAAGAAATTGACTCTATCATACTCCTACAGGCCTCAATCTCCTCCATGATTGAAATGGGAGACTCACATTGAGAGGCATATATCGATGTAGCTGAATTGTTGCACATGTCAATTGGGAAAGGTATGGGCAACAAAGTTATTAGTGAACAATTCGCGATAGGTACACGATCTATCTTAACAGAATCTAAAATTGTTTGATCCGACCACTCTTATACGCCTTTACAGGTGAAAGCCCCTTGTCCTGTGTGCAAATATGTGGAGGGAAGGGTAATAAGTGCCTATTTGCTGTTTCTGATGTGGATAGGGATCGACAGTTTGGGGAGGAATTCACCAAAATAGACGCCAGGACCAATCTGCACGCACTTAGCACACATCCCCTACTGTTACACGGGGTAAGCACAATTGCGGTGTGGCTCGAGTAGAGAGTTTGCATCGGAGTGGCTTCCGCCATTCCTGTGAGCATCTTAATGGTCGGCGGCATATTTAATTTCAGGGTGTACACGTGTAAACCGTCTGAAGGCACGTAAACAACTTAGCATTCGAATCTTACTAATACAATGATATGCTATTTCAGAATAGACACAATGGAAACAGTAAGCACACAAATTATGGAACTACAATTCAGACCTCCAAAGAAAGGTTTGCACCGTAAATCCAGTGTTGCAAGCCCCAAGCCGCAATGCCACGGCAAATCAGGAAAGCGGTACTTGAGCCGGTACTTGCCTGTGCGCGCGCGCACTGTGCGCGTGCGTTGGTAATATATAGGCAGTCACAGTGCAAGAGCAGGCGCCAATCCCCGCAAATCCAAGGTGGGACAAAACAAACAGCAAGTGGGAGATGTCAATCACGAAGGCAATCACTAAAGAAAAAAGTGCAGTGTCAATAGGCTCAATAGGCTCACGCCAAGCAAATCCAAACAATTCCTTGCAGCCAGAAAGTCACCTTCTTTCTATGTTCGCAGTCTCACAGTCCAGGAAAGCAAAGCCGCAGCAGTGTAACAAAGCGGGAAAGCGGTACTTGACCCGGTACTTGCCAATGCCATATGGATCATATGGATCCAAAATGTTTACGAACATTTATTTTTGTGAATAATCTATTAAGTCAATATCCCCTTTAGTTCTAAGGACCTGACCGTCCACATGCCCTTAACTTTCTCTGTGGAAGGTTAAGTACGTGACAGTTCACATGTCTAGCCCATTCATGTTCTAATACACCCAGCATGTCACTGGGGATTTCACTGGGCCGAAGGCATAGGGGTGCTACAAACACAGAATCACGAACAAAACAGACCACAAAGAACACAAGTCTTGGGTTCACACCTATCCCAAAGAACCAAGAATTGATACCACAATACATTACAGAATTAGAACATAACTAAAAAAGTAATCATAATTAGTCGAAGACCATTTTTAGATTAGTCACAGATTATATAAAATGTACATGTTTGCACAGTCTCAAAACGCAGGGGAGATTAGACTGCAACCAATGAAGATGCACTCTTTGTTAACCCCTTGGCACCAGTCCTTATTTTTAACCCACTGCAAAAATCTGAGAACTTGGACTCAGACAAAACCACGGCCCACTATGCTATGCGACCAGAACAAGACCTTGTTTTTAAGGGCTTCTCTGGTTTCTTGTCTCTCCGGTCTATCAGCATTTGTAATAATAAGATGTTTATGATCACTAGCCAGCTTTCTTAAGTTAGGATCAGAGATCTCAGGCATTTTAGATTTTTTTATGCAAGTATCTTTTCAAAAGGAAAGTCTGCCATATTGTCTCAGAGTCCTTCAAATAAGTAGCAATATGCAGAGATGAGAAACCACAAAAAATGAGACTCCAGGGGCTGCCACCATAATGACAGTGGCAGCTGGGCACGTCACTGTTGATTGATGTTCATTATTTGACCACACTATCACAATCCATCGAAACAGTATGATCTGGTGTGGCCGGCATATGAGAGTATGCCCGCATAACAGTCAGGTCACAGTGGCAAGCTAAAGCCATGCTCTAGGCATGCACCTCAGTCTTGCAGGCTATATCAAACCTATCTGGTGGAACCTGCGATGTAATATCAAATGATTCCACCCATAGGCGGAGGTCCATACTATTCTTACATTGGGGGAGATTGAACTGCCAGGTATTGGAGCCCATTTGGCCATTATCAGGTTCCTTCATTTCCAAATGAGACTGTGGGCCTCATTACACGGTAGGCGCTATGGGATTACTGGCACCGGTAAGGTCACCGGTGCCGGTAATCCCTTAGCGCCCTACTATGAGGTCCCTCAGCGGGTCCCGTCCTTAACGCCTGGTCTGACCCGGCGTTAAGGACGGGATCCGCTGAGGGACTTCAGAGCTAATAACGGTACCACAAATTGCGGTACCGTTATTAGCTCCTTCCCCATTCCCATTTGAGCCCTATGGGGGCTCAAATGGGAATGGGGAATGGTATTTGGAATGGGGACTTACCGGGTCCTCCAGGGTCGGAATGACCCAGTAAGTCCCCATACCGCCTACCCGGACCCAGAATGCAGTAAGGGAGTAGCCATGCCGCTAATAGCGGCATGGTTACCTCCTACCGTGTAATGATGCCATCTGTAAGCATCTCCATGACGGCATTCTCCATGGACTTCATAGAAGACTGCATCGCTTTATCCACAGCTACAGAGAGTCAATATGAATTACCAAATTGCCGGTCAGCCCTCTAGTAGGTGCCACCTCCTGCAGATCCTCAGGATCCTTCCAAGAACCAGCCTCTGTCTTAAATGACTCCAAACTAGTCATCGTATTGTCCATAAGAGAACCCTTAACATCCTCAACAATAGCCGCTCTTTCATCTTGAAGGCGCTTCTTCTCAGAACTTCAGACATACGACTCGTACTAGGCATCATATCAACAGGGGAAGAGCAATATTCTGGGTGTGCCAATTTCAATGGCTTTAAAACGAGAGCTCTGTCAATGGGCATTTTAAAAAGGAGGACACTAAGAACTAAACAGTGCCTGCACCAACTAACACAGACAATGCATGCAGGGGACCTGATTGGGAAATCGGCATGCAGAAGGTTGCATCAAACAATAACCTGATCTGACCGTGTAACCAGGCACACGGTCTGGCAATGTCCACTCTACAATGAGTACAAGCATGGATTGCAACTATCCATCACCCTAAGCACAGCTGTACTCCAAACTGCGCTTCTTAAATGGGACAGAATACCTTAACATGGCATCAGGTGGAAGAGAGGCTTCCTTTACGAGGAGCATGCCGCCAGCCGATGCCCCAGTCTGGCCCAAACCTGCCAACGCGCTCAGGACACTGCAAACAACAGCCCACAGGCTCTGGCCCTGCAGCGCTGCGGTGCCTCTCGCATATCAGACCTCTCGCTCCACTACGGCTCTTTGAGGAATGCCCCAAACTAGAGGAAAGGCCCACACAATGTACTGGGAACTGTCAAGCTGCACTACCCGCAGTTGCAAACAGCCGCTTCCAACAAAGACCTTCCTTTACCTGGCCCTGGCAAGAATGGTACATCAGCAACAACAGCTTACGTCTTCCATTCATGCGTGTACGCCTCCTGATTACAAAACATGGTGATTATGGTTATAAGATGTATTAACAGATAAACGCTGAGATAGTTTACCTTCTATATGCAGTTATTTGCCTCAAAACAGTGTACTACAAGCACCCACTCAATAGCATCTTGAAGAACATCAATGTCAACAAGTTTCCATTGCCAATCATGAAGATATGGAAAAGCCCTCCAATGTGGGTTAATTGGGGAAAGATCTTTTGGAACAATTGGAGTTCTAGCGATATCACGTGACTATGATCAATAAAGCAGGAAACGCTGGTTCCCTTTAAGTGCCCAAGAGTTCTTTTTGTCATTATCATATGTAGGACTATCTACAGTTTAAAGCTCCGAAAACCTTTATTTTTCAATGTTATCTCATTGGAATATGTTTGTCACAAGTCAAGTTTGTGGTCAACAGCGCTAAGAATCTACCTTGTGTGGTTTCAGTGTGCTTTAGAAGAATCGCTAATATGACATACATTTCAAAATGTCGGATTTTCCAACCTGTTAAATCACTTTCACCCTATGTTCTTCAATCAAAGGCAGAGACAGAACGGGTTATCTTTATTTCTAGTGCCCATGACTTGCCTTTCAATAAAGCGCCTACAATGTATTCAAGAAATCGTAGACCATGACTTCAAGCGCTTTAAAACATATGCAGCAACATTGGGCAATCATATTAATTCCTGTTGTCCAGAGCACTGTTTGGCAAAAAGTTATCAGAGAGCAAAACCTAGAAGTGGTTTGTATGCAAGCAAGAGCATCTTGGGTTTATAACTTATCACACCCTAAATAGGATCTCGACCTTTTCACTCAATTATGATAGTGTGCTGCCACCAACTGGTGCAAGCTTTATTGATCTCGCCCTCCAATATGAAAAGTAAAAAAGTGACTTCTCCTTCACAGAAGTGACACTGTCATCAATCTTGAAATGAATCAAATTGCTATGGGATTTCACTGTGCTGGGGGAATCTTGAAGTCATAGAAGGCAAGTAACAGGCTTGGAAAAAACACTGCCTACTCCCTGCTGCCTTTCCACGTCCCCACCCTAATCCCAAAGTCATCCCGCACCCTTTCTTCACACCCTTCCATGCCGCCCCACTAACTTGCTGGACCGGAGCATTGTGCTTCGGTCCCGGCGCTCCTTCTTGTAGCCACCACTAAGTCCATTTTCCTATGACATGGCCATCAAGGTTTTTGTTTTTTTTAACGGGAGATTGGGCTCATGCAATACACGTGGAGCTCATCATCTCCCATAAAGCAAATAAAAAAGAAACCATTTGGACCCCAGACAAACCCTGAGGTGCGAATAGCAATCATGGGGCAGATGGGGAGCAGGTGCAAGCTGGATCTAGGTCACCTGGCCTAAGCCCCACCCACCTGGTGCCTTCCTGCTTACCGCTCTTTTTCCCTACTTAAGGAGCTCTCCAGATTCTTTCCTTTGCAGATGGGGAGCAGGTGCAAGTGGACCTAGGTCATCTGGCCTAAGCCCCGCCCACCTGGTGCCTTCCTGCCTGCCGCTCTTTTTCACCACTTAGCAAGCCCCACCCAACTGGTGCCTTCCTGCTTGTCGCTCTTTTTCACCACTTAGCAAGCTCCACCCACCTGGTGCCTTCCTGCTTCCCGCTCTTTTTCACCACTTAGCAAGCCATGCCCACCTGGTGCCTTCCTGCTTGCCGCTCTGTTTCCCTACTTAAGGAGCCCTCCAGCTTCTTTTCCTTTGCAGATGGGGAGCAGGTGCAAGTGGATCTAGGTCACCTGGCCTAAGCCCCGCCCACCTGGTACCTTCCTGCCTGCTGCTCTTTTTCACCACTTAGCAAGCCCCGCCCACCTGGTGCCTTCCTTCCCCATCACTGTCTTGTGGCCAATACTGGATTTGACTTTTATGGACTTCATTCATTCACGGTGCGTCACTCTTTCTCAACTCTCATGCTGGACTTCCTTTGCATCTTGTACTCATGGTGGCCCTGAATCATGCTGTTCCCATCTTCATCTTGTATCCTGGCTTGCAACATTATGTGTTACTACTGACTTCGGCAATTGTATTCGCTCTCCACTCTTGCTTCTCCACTCTTTTTGACTGCTTACTCTCTTTTCTCTCCTCCTTTCCCTTCTCCCTTTCCTATCTCCTTCCCTTACTTTCTTCTATGCACTTACTCTATCAGAATTGTCCCTGGACCTAATATGATAGCAACCTTGTCTGTTTCCTCCACCCTCCCATTACTGTTTTTTTCCTCCCCACCACCCCTCCAGCACTATCTGAAATGTCGTCAGGCCTAGTATGATAGTCGCTTGTTTTGTTCCTCCCCTCCCTTTCTGCACCCCTCTCCCTCACCTTTTGTTTTTCTCCGGCTCTACCAGAAATGTCGTCAGGCCTAGTACGGTAGTCGCCTGTCTGTTTCCATTTCCTTCCCACTCTCCCTCTCCCTTCCTTATCTAAGTCTTAGCTCTTACACTATCTGAAATGTCGTCAGGCCGAGTACGATAGTTAATGTCACATCCTTACTGTTCATGGCCTGTAAGAATGTGGTTGTATTTTTCCTTGTTCCCTCGCTTGCCTTGTAGCGCTTTGAAACACATTGTGTATAGGCGGTATATAAATAAACAATCATATTAAACGATCATATCTCCTCGTCTGGGGGTGTACATCGACGGTAATGGCCCATAGCCCACTCGAAGGCCCTGCTTCGCTCAGGCCTGCATAGGCTCGAGCAGGCTGGCCGTTGCCACCCATTAACAGCCCGACATGGGGTTGATAGCTATAGAGGATCCATAGTGAGAGATAATTTTAATTAGAAACAAGGTGGATGAGTTTTTTTTTGACTCACTCCAAATACCTTTCCTAATGAAGTGGCCCCTGTGGCGCTTTGTGCAACTATGCAATTGCACGGATTTAGCAGCAACCTGATCTTACATCTTTTGGGGTTCAAACGCTCACATCGTTGCCTTCTTGAGCACAACTGGAATTAAACGTATGGAGAGGAAAATGCTCCAAATGGTTGGAGAGGATCTACCTTCAGAGACTGTGTGGTCTGGGCAAACCTACTTGTGTGAGGCCCTTTTCCATTTCTCCACAAGGAATGTTTGTGGGAGTGAGTGCCAAAACGGAAGCAAATGGTGCAATTTAAAGCACATTTGAAAACATGATGGAATTTCAACACAAAACGTGCATTTTAATGGTACCTGCCATCATGGTAATGCTGTTTGTGATATGTTGCATGTTTGGCTTTGTCAGTTGCTAGTTCATGGTGCATGCCCAGCTGCATTGTACGATTATCCCAAGTACTATTGGGTAGTGCTATAGTTGGAGTTTGTTTGAAGTGTCAATGGGCAGTCAGAATTGGATGTCCTGGACAACTCACTGGCAGCTTTGGTTGTTGATTTTGTGTCCATAGCATACTGAAATCTGATGCAGCCAGACTTCACCTAATGTCACATTTTATAGCCTTTTAGACTGAGGGAGGGGTCGTTATGACAGGATAATTGCCGGCCACCAAGTTATGGGCAGAGGGGAAGCCAAGGGCCATAGGTTGGGGAATGTTCATTATCCCATTGGTAGTAGAAGTACTAAGCTAGGTGAAAGAATTGATCGAGATTGCTGGCAGCGATGCTGTAATAATGTCTGCCTGGTAAGCCTGGATTGGGGGCTGAGGGTGTCGCAGACCAAACTCCTCTTCAGAACTTATTGGAGTCTAGAATGTATGTTCAAAAGAAATCTTATTAACATTGACAAATGCTGGAAATGCAAGCTTGAGAAGGGTACCTTAAGTCATCTACTCTGGACCTGCCCCAAAACAAGAGACTTATGGAAAGACATCTGTGAAAGGCTGGGCCTGATTTTGAGCTGCACGATTGATATGAAGGCATCTATTATGATTCTGGGAGACACAAAACCACTGAAGGATGTGCCATTTCACAAGAAGGTAGGGCTAATCTGAGCTTGTATGGTGACAAAAAAAAATATCCTAAGGGGGTGAAAGTCTGTGACCTCCTATTGTATTGATGATTGGATAGATGAGTCATACTTTTGTTGTTAACTGTGCGCTTAATGTGAGTTGTTATTTGATTGTTTTTTCCTTAATCTTGTTCTTTAGTTTTTTTCTCTTCTCCTCTTCCTTTCTTCCTTTAACTGAGGATCGACTTTGACAAATTCTTTTTGTCTAATTTAATCTATTTGCTGATTTTATAACCTGCACTAACTGTTCCGCTTTTAATGTAATGTATTTGATGAGTGAAAATAAAAATCTTAACCCCGCAAGAAGTGCATGTTTTGGTGTTTCCGTGCTGAAGTAAACAACGGTTACATAAGAGTGGGTAAAGTAAATAGACAAAGTGAGTTAGTAAATAAAAGTGGTTTATTTTGTAGCATTTAAATAACATGGTTGTCTTCAAGTTAAGCATTTTAATTGCAACGTGGTTGAACAGGAACAGGTTCAACATGAGCAGTACATGGTTTCTCTCAGAGAAAGTGAAAGCATTTTCTAGTGTTTATCTCTTTCTCTTTTGTTGTTAATTTGCAGGTCGCAGCATAAAAAAAGGTACTCTCAGAGCTTAAGTGTCTTGTTGAAACAAAATCATGTCTGGAAATTGCCTTTTTGTTTCCCTGAATGCTTCTGATAAGGAATGTTCACAATGCAGTCAATAACAGGCCTGTTTTGCTTTTTAGATTCTGTGAAGGTTGGTGATGGATATGGGGTGTGGATTCTATGCAATGAGTTCTACGATTACAATGCTGATAAGTTTGTTGCTTGTATGTTTTCTATAAAATTCAATAAACTTAATAATAATAAAAAAAAAAAAATAACAGTAGTTCTTGACTGCACTATAAACATTCTGATTGGCTGAGAGGAGGTCAATAACAATTTCCATGTGCTAATATGGCATAACAAGGCAAAAAAGCTGGAGAAAGGATGTTTTACATGGATATAAGTTATGTTATTGTGTATTTGTAAAGCGCCTTATATATAATTGGTATGATCTCAAAGCACTGTGTGTTTAACACCCTCAGGGACCGTAGTCCTGGTCAATGGAGAGAGTAGAGTAGCATATATTGCTAGGGTGCAGCCGGTGTGGTTTGTGCGGAGGTGGCTGCATTCTAATGCCCGGTGCGGTGCAGTGGTTGTGAGAGATCGGTGGACTGTGTGCAGCAAGGTCGATTGGCCTCCGAGTCTGCATTCTGGCTGCCGTGTGACCAGTGTAAGAGATTATGTATGCAGCTAGGATGATTTTTTCGTGGGGTTTAACTACATTCTAACAAAAGTGTTGAGGCGTTCAAGGAGCAGTCTAGGTATGCATGCAGCTAGGTAGAAATTGATTGAGGGCTGTAGCTATGTTCTATTTTTTGTTGGTGTAAAGTGGAGAATTTGCATTTTGGCAGGAGTGAATGTCTGTACTTACTGGTAAAACACACTGTTCCTGGTTACTTTCCAGAGCCTGATGAGCTGGCCAGATGCTCTGTTGTATTTGTCAGAAGGCCCATTTTCCGCATCCTTGGTCATAGTCCATGGCGGGTGGCTGGGTAATTCCCAACATGTCTGTGGTTACTGCGTAATTCTCAGGAGAGTCCAACCAAGCATAGGTGCTATAGCACCTCGGGTGTGGGGATTCCCGACCTCACTTCAAGGTGGGCCAGGGTTGCCTGACCGGAGCATACATAATGCATTGTGTGCCCGATAGGTGATAAGACATGACCCAAACGCAATGCCCAAAACACAAGTTCTACGAGGCTCTGCAGCAGTAGCTCTGCGTGCTGTTTCCCAGATAGGCAGAGCTTGGAACAGGGCTAACAGAAACCGGATCAAACATGGTGGGCTGACTGGGGGGGCCACAACAGTGGCTCTGCATGCTAATTACCAGAATCGTATGTTTGACAGGAGTGGACCCAATCGCATTTCGCTTTCGGAGGAGCTAATTACACTCTCAGGACACAGTGGTGCCCAGGAGTCGGCAGACTGGCCTGTATGACAGTGGTTGGCATCTCCTGGAGTGATAGCGCCGTGCTTCCCTATGGCAAGATAATGATTAAGATCAGTTATGGGTGCTGTTGAGCTCTAGTTTCCAGTTTGATATATATATCCAGACGGACATCTCCTGGCAGTAGAGCTTGGGTCATGTCTGGTGAGGTGGCAGTGAGCTTGCCTGGTCATAGCATACGATTATAGTGATGTCAAGCCTTAGGTTTGGCGTTGTGGGCACTGGGATTGGGAGCGCTGGGGGGCATGGCCAGCTTGTTGGCACAAGGGGAGCTGCTAGGACATTGTTATGGAACCATAGTGCGGAGAGCCCACAGCTGCCTAGCCCAAAGCCAGTAGGTCTCTTGAGCCAGCTTTCGTGCCCTGACTGTTCCTATTTTTCTGTAGTGATGCCTTATTAGCCGGCTTCCACGGCCCGACTGTTCCTTCTTTTTTAGATAATGCCATCCTAGCTGAAATTCTGGCCATAGGTTGGGGGTTTGGCGCCCTAGGCAGTCCCTTTCATGGTTTAGGGAAAAAGCCAGATTTTCAATGCTTTACGGAAGGCCATATAGTCCTGGTTGTGTCGAATATGGGGAAGCAATGAGTTCCACAGTGTTGGTGTCAAGGTAGATTAGGTGGACCCTGCAATCCTGGCTGAATTAGAGGCTGGAATCACTAGCAGGAGGGCCGTGCTTGACCTTAGAGTGCATGTTTGGAGGAAGGGCATAATCTTCCCTTGTAGGTATGCTGGGCCAGCGGGTGATGCATAGGATTTTGGAAGTGGCCCTTCATCCAATAGGGAGCCAGTGAAGGGTGCGGAGAGCAGGCGAGATGTGATCCCTTAATCCTAGTGTAATAAGGAGTCTGGTGGCCGCATTTTGGACTCTTTGGAGATGGTTGAGTTGGTAGGCCGGTGCACCCAAGAATTTGGAGTTTGCATAGTCCAGTCTGGACATGACAATGGAAATTAGAGCAGCCATTCTTTTGGAGTAGGTGAGGTAAGGGAATATGCGTCTCAGGAGCCTAAGGTGGTAGTGACAGGATTTGGATACATTATTGATCTGGTAGGGCAGGGTTAGGTGCGAGTCCATTGTGCAGCCAAGGCTTTTGACTGTGTTGGAGGTAGGGGGGGAATGCCGAGGCAGGAGGGCATGGGAGTGGTTGTGGGAGTAGAGCTGTGTGGCTGCACACCACAATCTCTGTTTTCCCTGTTTTCAGAAGGAGGTGGTTTATTGTCATCTATAGGTCTTTATCTCTGAGGCAAGCTGCTAGGTCGGGTCGTGGAATAGAGCTTGTTTTGGGGATTCTCTGGATAATTTGGGTGTCATCAGTGTAGTTACAGCAGGTGAGGTTGTGCAAGCTGATGATCCCTGGTAAGGGGTCATGTAGAGGTTGAAAAGGAGACACAAATAGATAAGATGACTGTAATGTTTCCATAGTGAGAAGGTTTGCCCCCAAACACAAACCATCTCAAAATCGTTCCGTCACCCACCCTTACTGACAACGTATATCGAAACAAAACTCCAGCACCGAAACAACACAGATTACACAATTGAACATACACCACTAGAACATACCTGTCCGTACTAACTTTCCATAAACTCCACACTCATCCACCCCAGATACACCAACATAGCTTATTACACTCCTTAAACATCACTCAACAGACACAGCGAACAACCACACAAACAATTTACATTAGCAACCTATAGTGCACATTAACCACTGCTTCAGACAACTTGCAGAATATCTAAAATGTACACACCACAGAAACTAGAATAAAATAGGAAACTGGCATTTTCCTGCTAAGTATCCTGCCTCTGCAACAAGTTAGCAATGCAGAAAAGACTGTCCCCTCCGTCTTACACCTCAGGAAGGACCAGGGCTTTAAGTTGTCTGCATTAAGCCCCGGCAGTCTCCAAAAACTATCCTTGAGGCAGGGCTCTTACAGTCCCCAACGAGTGGCACCCTGCATGGTAGAGATGTTGAAATTAACAAGCTCTAAATGAAATGTGAGCAAAAAAGCCAGCCAGCACCTGATTGTCGGAGGATAACTCTATTCTTCTTCTTTCAAGGCTTTGCCAGGTGACTCCTGTCAAACGTGATGACTTTCATCCAGGATAACTCTCTCTAAATATGTATACATAACTGTGAGGTCTGCAGCTGGCTCCCTGGTCAGCTGCTCATCAATCTCCTTGCTCTCACTCATGCCGCACGGGCCACACACACAGGCTCCTATGTCTTCTTTCTTTGAGTAACATAAATGAACTGCTCGTACCCCTCCAATGCCCGCCTACCTAACCCCAACGTCACTTCCCCTGCTGGAAAGACCGCAATGGCATAATGATGTGGTGGGGCCGTCGAGGTGTTTACTGCACACCATGACATCTCCCCCCTTTTTAAACCAATGGATCACTCACTGTTCCTTACCCCATCTCCTCAATCAATCTGTGGGGCTTCATACGGCTTCTCTGTGGCCTCACTGAGATGCGAGGCATCGGCAGGGCTGCAGTTCACCACCACGACCTCCTTCATCGGATGATTCCCAGTCACCAGGTAGGGTGTATCTGACCATCTCTCGTCAAGATTGTCCTTGATGTATTCCTTCACAGGCTCTGGCGGGATCGCCACCTTCTTGAAGTGTGACACGTTTCTCTTCACTGACATGTGTCTCTCCCCTTGAGCCGTGACCATGGTGCCCTTCCTTTGCGTCACCGTCAGGTGTTCTGTTGGGAATGTGGCATCTTCCTTTGTGCTCCTGGGTTGACGTATTAGCACTCGATCCCCTGGTTCCAGGGCGAATTTGTGAGCCCGCCTCCGAGCATCTGCTCTTTCATTCATCTTGCTCTTTTCCTCAAGGTCCTTGTCCCTCACTTGCTCTAGTGAGGTTGGCAGTGTGTGGTTCGGACCTTCCGGTAGCCTGGTCCTGACAGGTCTCCTGAACATCAGATCTGCCAGGCACACCCCTGTGGTGCTATGTGGGCTGTGTCAGTATTCTCTCAGCAGTTGGTAGAGGGCCTGCTCGAAAGGCTTGTTAAGAATGGCGGCTATCTGTAGGGTCCTCTTGATATTTGCCATGAACCTCTCGGTGATGCCATTGGCTTCAGGCCATCATGGGGTTATTTTCTTGTATTGAAAACCCATGTACTTAGCGAAGTTTTGAAAGTCCTGGCTAGTGAATGGCAGGCAATTGTCTGACGTTATGACTCTATGGATCCCGTATGTCAACAACATGCGGTCTAGCACTGGGATCACGCATTTGGCAGCCGTGCTCTCAACCAGCTGAGCTTCAGGAAAACGAGAATGTTCATCGATCAGCACTAGGACATATGCACCACTGCATAGCGGGCCGAAGAAGACCACTGCTAGTTCATTCCACACGTGTTCTGGAAGCGGTGACATCTGCAGCAGGTTCGGGTGTGGTGGCGGGGCTACTTGTGCGCATGTCTGGCACCTTCCTACCACATTCGCTACTATGGCATCTAGCCTCAGAAACCACACCTTTAGCCGTAGGAGGCGCTTCATCAATACCACCCCGCTGTGGCCTTCATGTGCCAGCCGGACCGTTTTCTCACATAGCACTTCCAGGATCACCACTTTACAACCCTTCAGTGCGACCTAGTCATCTACTATGGACAGTTCATCCTTGACCAGGTTAAAACATTGGATGTCATCCTGTATGTATACACTCTCCAGTTTGGCTTGTTGTTTGAGGTGGGATCTTCTTTCTGACTGGATGCAGTGTCTGACTCTGTGAAGGGCCGGGTCCTGTTTCGACTGGATGAGATCGGACCATCCTACTGGGAGTGGTTGTAAATGGTGGACCACTTAGTTGATATATGTGTCGGCTATGGACCGCGGTGCTTGGACTGGGCCGGTGCAGTGGCGTGACAGGTAGTCCACCGGATTGTCTTCCTTGCCTGGTCGATGTTTGATATCAAATTTGTAGTCATGGAGGCGCAGCCCCCATCTCGCTATTCTGGGGGGCATCTTGGCTTTGGGATCCCCATAAATCGTCAGCAGAGCTTGGTGGTCAGTTATGACCGTGAATGCCTTTCCCTACAGGAATAGGTGGAAGTATTCACAGGCCCACACTACTGCCAGGCTTTCTTTTTCCACCTGGGAGTATGCCTGTTCTGTGGTGGTGAGGCTCCTGCTGGCATAGGCCACTATGAATATGTTGCCCAGGTCAGCCGGGTCTCTTTGCGTCAAGATTGCTCCCAGCCCCACAGAACTGGCATCCACAATCACCTCAGTGTCACGACCCTCGCCCAAAACCCCCTCTGGCAAACCCATTGGCCAGGTGGAGTCAGGACTCAGGCCTCTAGAGCCTGGCTTCCTCTTCAAAAGTCCTCATGGGGTCAGTCCTGGCGCCTATGGCGCCAGGCTCATACGCCATGAACAACAGTGTGCTTGGGAACTACTTTATTGTGTTGTCAGCCAACATGGAGGCATCTACATAGCTTGGTTCCCTAAGAACCAAGCTATGCGGTCTAGTGTTTTGGGTGTGGCAGGCCTGGAACTACTTTCCCTGGTACTACTTTACCTGGGCTATATAAACCACACCCTGACTGCAGAACATACTTCGTGTTACTTTGCAGCTTGCAACGTGATGCTCATCGTGTCCAGCTATTCCCTCAAACCTCGGAGAAGCAGAACCTGCAAGGAGACAAAAGGAACATCATTAGCAGCAGCATCTTACCTGCAGTCTGCCCATGATGATAGCCATCCTAAAGCTTAGTATTCAGCCACTGTTAGCCTCGGTTTTTAGTACATGTAGCGAGATCTTTGCCACTTGCGTCTTGTGTGTGTACCATGCCATGATGGTGCCCTTGCAGGGTAGTGGCGTGGTCGCCTCATAGGGGGTATACGTCTACTGTTGCTTTTTTCAGCCTGTTGGGCTGAGTAAGTGATGTTGACTGTTGAACCTGTATCAACGAGGAATTCTAGTGGCGTGTCGTTTACTTTCAGTGTGAGACCGGGCTGTGTTGGGTGGCAGTGTCGTCGTTAAGCACTCATATGTATCCCTTTTTCTGTTGGTCCTCGCCTGACGACAGGGACTCGCTACTTGAGGGCGATCTCATCTCTATATATCGAACGAATCGTCTTCTCCCGCTGCATCTGGATCCCTCTGACGGCCATCTTTCCTCTCGGGTGTATCAACTTCTGCGCTCTCTGTCCTCCCTCCGGTGACTCTTCGAGTCACTGTCTGGCTTGTTGCCTGTCGGGCTTAGTCTCAAGCTCCTCCGTCGTTCTTGAAATCTTTGTCTGCCAGGCATGGGGGTTGGCGTATTGCAAACGGTTCTGAAGTGATCCATTCCTCCGCAGGCAGCGCATTGCTGCCCCACTGGAGGGCATTCACCGGTGTGCAGAAACTCATAGCCGCATCTGAAACACATGGCCTCCGGGTGCTTCCCGCGCAGGTTGAGTGTGGCGGATAGTTTGTTTATGACGTCAGGGTCTGTCGATGGATGCTGGATTGTAATTTTACCCAAACTATTGAGCTGGGACTCCACGGCCGCCTCCATCCGGACGAGTGCCAGAATCTCCTCCAGTGACCTCTGCTTCTGCAGTAGCTGTTTCCTGAAGGGCTGCGACACACAGCCGGCGATTATCTGAGACTGTAGGGCCTCCTCGTTGGAGTAGCAGTGAAATTCACAGTATTTGAGTTTGATGCATAGTAGCGTGACAACATTTTCGAGGGATTCGCCTTTTTCTTGTCTTGTGGTAGGAAAGATATGTTGATAATCAATGTTGGTGTGGTGGGCAAAGTATTCTGATAGCTTGCCATGCAGGTCACTGTATGCTGCAGTGTCTAAATTGAGTACTTCCCCCGCAATGTCTCTGACCGCAGGCCCTACTGCCATAGACAGTGTGTTCTTCAAACGGGCGTTATCGGTGAGCCCTATCGCCCCTAAATGAAGCTTGAAGTCTCTCAACCATGTGCCCCGTCGAGGCCCTAGGTTGGCGGAGGTCGAAAGGGTGGGACAGGTGGAGTACCTGTGAAACGTCCCCTGCTGCTTGTGCTGGTGGCACCTCCTGGTGCCCAATCCGCTCCTGAGGAGGACTCCTCGGGAGTAGACATGGCGTGTTGTTGGTTGGCCCCTTGGTGGGCCTCTGACTTGAGGCGGGATGTGCTTTCCTCTTCTCTTGTCCTTGGCCCTTGCCTGGGCCTTGTGTGCAGGCCCTTGCTTAGGCCTTATGCTCCGTAGTTGTCCTGCAGCTGGGGGTCCTACCCCTCTCTTTATTGTTTTTGGGTCCGAATGTGCCTCCCCCTCTGGTCTCTCCTTGAACCAGCGCGTGCCTCTGGTGTACATGTGCACCTCTGCGGCGAATTTCACATCCACTGTGTGCTGCCAGACACCCACAGCGGGTGAAGCAATGATGAGCCCCTCCTCTGGGCTCCAAGCCGAGGCCTCCGTGAGTGCTGATGCAGCCAGGCTTTCGCTTGGGGAGAGGGGATCAGGGAAAGGGCTGGCCTACTTTATGGAGTCGCATCGATGCGCGTATAAATTGCCCGACAGCATCCTCCAGGCAGCGCGGCAGTGCTTACCTCGAGCGGTCTTCCGCTCCATTCAGTGCGGGTCCGCTGATTACCTCGTTGCCATTGTGAGGTCTGGCTCTCTGGTCAGCTGCCCATCAGTCTCCTTGCTCTCACTCGTACAGCGCGGGCCACACACACCCAAATGAGGCATGGACACGGGGAGCAGGTTCCTACGTCTTCTTCATTCGCGTAACATAAAGGAACTGCTCGTACCCCTCAATCCCCGCCTCCCTAACTCCAACGTAATTTGCCCTGCTGGAAAGACCACAACGGCAGCCCTCGCACATAATGATGTGGTGGGGCTGTCGAGGTGTTTACTGCACAGCATGACAATAACTCTTATGGGTAGGCTATTATTCGAAATGAAATAATATATTATCTCTGTTGTAATTCATTGTTTACCTTTCCCTGTCCCCACCCTGTTTCCCTGTGGGCATTTTGAAACAGTGTTTGTTAATTGTATAAGCACCTAACAAATGACCCATACATTTAATTAATAAACAAAGGCCAGTGTGCCTTATGTGATCAAAGGATTGCAGGCTTTAATCACTGTCACAGGTATGGCATATATACAGATTTGTGTTTGTTCCTATGTTCCCAAAATGCTCTTTGATTGTATCCAAAGCAGCAAGTAATTTACAGTGGTACCATCTGTCCTTCTCCTCTCTCTTAAGGGTGCTCTACTAGGTGATTTCAGGGCCAGCTAAACATCTCAAGGATAAGTTAAAACACAACATCAAAAGCACATTTAATGTGTGAAAGACTTTAGTTTGAGAAGACTGGTGACTCTGTAGGGAATATGTGTATGCTATTAGCCGTTCCTTTCAGGGGGTTAATAACTACTGATTACCACAAGTCTGGCAGACAGCAGGGGAGCTGAAAACCCCAAATGAGCACTTAAGAGCTATTAAGTCCACCGTGGTTGACTAATTATTTTACGGAATGGCAGTGAATTGATCACTGATTGAATTGCTTATATCCTGTGCCAGAAAAGGATTTATTTTCAGATAGCATATTTAGAAAGGTAATCAGCAGGTGTTTTATTTACATTATGCAGACTGGATGCAAACAAGACCTTGCTAGGTTGTCCAAAATACAGGTTTGCAGGTCCTCATGTTTTATTGTTTGTTTGAGTCAGGCGGTCCTTACCCAAGTCAACTGCCCTTCCATTAGGCCATGCCCAGCACAATCTGGCCACAACACCCTTTCCAGAGTCCACCCTCCCCCCTCAATTTCATAGCCCTTGTAAAGTTCTGGGAAGGATATGAAGACCCTGCTCTTCAAGGAACAATTGGCCAATCAATGATCACTTCATTTGACCCTATTTCTCTCCCTATGGAGATTCCCCATCTCCTGACCCCCGCTCCCCCACCAATCCCAGCTCTTCTGCTACCCGGGCACCCTATGTGTAACCCCCATGGGTGCATTCCCTGTGTACAGAGCTCCATTGCTTGCCAACTAAGCCTGCACTCTATAAATGCCACTCATACGCACAGAGCCATCTTTATGCAGATCTGCACACATCATCATTGCAAAAAAACAACCCTGCCTTGCTCCCTCTGCCCCTGCGTTCATCCCCTACCCCACCTGTTGCAGACTGACGCCCCAAGAAACTGTGAACATATTGAAAGTTGTGCTATGCAAGAGGCAATAACAAAGCAAAGAAAACGGCATAGTAAAGTGTCACTCATTCTCCTTAGCGGAGCAGTACTCTTGATGGCCCAAGGAACTTGCTGACTGGAAGCCATAGGGAGGAATGTATGTTGTTTCTGCTGTGGTCGGTGTGCTGTACTAGATTCCCTGATGCTCTGACTGGCTGCTGAGGGGATGTATATGCTTCTCAAATCACGTGATATGGGAGAGAGGGAGGGCCAGTGCAACAATAACTCAATTCTAGGTGTCGGTCTTTTGTCCCTAAAATCATTACATATGCCCCATTGTAAGGTAGTCTTTTCCAAATAATATGAACTTAATCACTTCAAACGACTTTAGTTGAAGTAGTTTAGTCACAGTGAGATTGCATTATTTGCCCAGCAACACACACTTTGATAAGCAGAGATTTAACCAACTTTGCAATTTAGACAATTGACCATATTGTTTCCAGGGCTTTGACTTTCAAAGACTACAACAGTGCTGGCATTTAGCGTTTGCTTGCAGAATACACCAATCATATAGTAAAGCAGCCTGGAAACATGCAAACCCGTATAGAAACATTTTCATCCAAAGAAACATCTTTGTAGCTTAATTTTTAACATCCTCAGTCAGTGGAAAATGTTAAGCACCACCATGCAAAATATTGCCATCTTCAACAACGTGCAGTTTTAAACCACTGTAGTTTCAGCAATTTAAGATGCACCCTGAAATAGATGTAATACTTGTTGTTATTCATGATGTTAAGAACATTTCACTATCCTCATAAAAGCAAACCATTTTTTTCCAATGTCAGGCTAGTAAATATTATGGATATAAACTGACCTTTAAAAGGGAGATTTATTGTGTTACTCATTTTAACTGTATTGGAAGCAGACACAGATTTGCTAGGCATTTGGAGACGTGTGTGGTCTTTCATTTGGAAATATTGCATCACAATGCCAATTGCCTAACCAGTCATGCACAGGAAAGGTGCTGCTGGTAATAAAAGAAATGCGTTATTGATGTAAATGCTAGGATGATCAAGGTGCTGAACCAGAATGCTCTTTACTTTGGTCCCTTCAGCAATGACCCAGAATTTTGGGGGTGGGATCTAAAGCCCATAATTAGCCCCATGCTGCTGCATGCCTGGACTATGGCCATTTGGTTCCCTAAGCACTTTGAGTTGAGTTGCTTTTGCCATCCATTCATTTACGGGATGTTCTACCATGTCCCTCTACATCAACATCAACTGGAACAATTATAACTCTGTCTCTTGGGCAGCATAGGAGTGCATCCACAGTACAGTTAAAAGGGAGCGATAGATGAGCTTGGGAGTGATGGGGCTCAACCTGAGAGAAGCAAGTTGAGCAGCCTTTGCTACAGAGTGGTTGTCGGGGTTCTCTCCCCTCCCCCACTAACTTTTGGAATTAGGTGTTGGCCTTTGGTTCTTCATTGGAGGTGGATACCCTGAAGTTTCTTACTGTGGAGGGTCCGTAGTTTGGCTGGTTATTGCTTGCTCTTGCTGGGTGGAGGTGCAAATGGCCACTGTGGGCTCCGTACACAAAGATCTGGTTGCTCGCGTTCAAAAGACTGACACTCACATACACAGTACTGGATGACTCCTGCCTGCGTGCGAGAACTTCATTCCGTTTATTGAGGTGGTGACGTGCAGGGGTGCAACTAAACCTACGTTTCGAGGGACTGGGGATGGGCTAACTGGTGATGGGAGGAGCCACTTCAAAAACTGGGCAGGGCAAACTAAGTGGTTGCGCCCCCTCTGTTCACTCCCACCCCCATTCATCATACATTCATATCATTCGCACGTGCATCCAGTCCCCCATTCATCATGCACTCCTTCACACACACATTACATAATACGTACATGCAATCCTTGCACACATAAATACATAATGAAATAACATGCTTCCCTCACCTCTCTGCTTAACAAAATGCAAGTGCGCATATCAGCCCCCTCCCTTTGGAAGCAACAGTGCACATACATTACATGTTGGCTCGCATTCGTGGGGATGGGGCTCGCTGATATGTGCATTTGGTTTTTGTTAGGCAAATACATTCTTCTGCGCAAACACAGTAAAACGTTAACGCTGCACGTTTCAGGAAAGGCCTCCTCACCTCTCTGCTTAACAAAAAGCAAATGCGCACATGAGCTCCCTCCAGGGAGCACCTAGGCTAAATTTCAGGTGATTGGGGGCGGTGGGCCCAAACCCTTCAAATGTTAAGAGAGGCACTAACTTCAGCGTCTTTGGGGGTAGGGCAAACTTATTTGTGTGGGGGCATCTAACTTCTTTACGTATCTAATGCCACTATTCTAGTGCCGCTTCAATGTTAGAAGCAGTTAATTGTCTCCTTCACATCCAAAACCACACACGTAAGAGCTGTTGTGAAAATAAGCTTTCTCCTGCTCCCCCCCCCCAGTTCCAATCAGGGGTGGGCTGGTCTATAGGGAACTCTGGAGATTTCCCGGTGGGCCTCTGCACCCAGGGCCTCTTTTGTGTGTTATTTCCAAATGTTCTCATAGGAAAAGCATTGGGCTTGCTGAAAATGTGTCATATGGGGCCTCTTTGAACTTTATTTCCAGGGCCTCTTTTGGTCCCCAGTAATTATTTCCAGGGCCTCTTTTAGTTCCATTCCACCCATAGTTCCAATCATTCACCTGGCATGCTACTATTAATCAGACATCACGATTCCAATTGCCTAAAGATGTATGCAGGTGCTGACAGTGAAATGCGTTATGTTACTAATTGCAGAGCCTTTGTTAACAGTGAAGCCCAGGCGCTTTTCAATGTCTGTGTCCCATTCTGTCCGGCCACGGCTCTATAGGTCACCCAGGCCCCAATCAGCACAATGGTGTTACGTCACTGGTCACTGGTAACTTGTCTCTCAATGCCACTGCATGCATGGCCATCATGAGGAGGGCAGGGTGGATACAATGCCCCATGCCTCGCTCTCCACAGGGGCCCCTCAGCGGGTCCTATTGTCACCCTCTTACCAGCAGAGTGCATTTGTTAACACCTGCGTCTGAATGTATCCACACTTTAGCTCAGATACATTCAAGTGTAAGTTAACTTGCTGGTGCCGCTCTTCACCCTCCAGCAGTGACATGACAAGGTGCAGGCTGACTGCAGCTCCCATTGTGACCCTTTCTTGGTTGTGTTAGGCACACCATGGTCTCCTCGCTGCCACCTGGACTCTCTGCTCCTCGCTTGAATGGCCTGGATGGCTTGCTTCCTGCATGATCTCTAGACGTATTCCTGTCCAGGGTTCAGGCAGAAGGATGCAGAGAGGAGTTATTTTGTAAGAGGTATTGAGGAAAGGGGCCAGAGCACTGCCCTAACCGGGCATAATGTTTGTGGAGGCCACTAACAATTGCTAACAACATTAACAAATTCTGCACTCTAAGATATATACGTAGTTGTCATCTTGACTTTTGTTCCCAGCAATCTATATGAAGGCCCCATCATCTCACTGCCAATGCATTCATAGCCCTGTCTCTTCAAGCATCACACACATTTCAAGAAAGCACAGAAACGCTTGGATGTGATTTGTCTACAGGCATGTCTGAAGCTGAATAAGAGTCACATAAGTCACACTTAAAGCAACACTCATTTAAGGCTGTGTCCCTATTCTAAGCCCATGCTTGGATTTATTGATGCCAACATTTATAGCAATCCATTACTTGTATAGTGTTTTCACCAAAGCACTTTACATACAACACTCCTATAAAAATATCAGTATCCAGCAATCAAAATATATTCTCATGTGTTGACCTCAGAAGGATAAAAGATTGAGTAGACCTTGCTAGCATTCAAGCCTGTGACCTGCAGATCATACAGAGATCTCATCAGTGAGCACTTAACCCACTTAGCTATCTTACCAGCTAGTTCTCCTTAAATGTGCATTTGGTAATGCATTGGCTCTGGGGGATACATTTCTTATTAATATAACACTTATTACTAGAATGCTTAGAAGCAGGTGGAATATATCATGGCCCATTAGTAAACGTGGTAATAGTTGTGTTGTAGTTTGTTTTTAAAATGAATGGACGCAACATCACAGGGTAGTGCAAAGGTAACCTAATAGTTCCTTTTAACTGCCTACAGAGTTGATTAAACAGCATGCCATGTCACATTTGGATAGCTCAGTGAGTTAAAAGCTCAACTTTAACATATGCCAGCGCGCACTTTTGCAAGTTCATATTTCAGCAAGGCTGAATGAACCCTTCATCCTTCTGAGACTGATACATTAATTAATATTACATTTGGTAACAAGAAGACCCATTGTATAGTGCTTAGAAGCAGGAGGAGTCAGACATGAAGCATTACACATATACATATGATATATTACCAACTGTTATACCTGGATACTGGAACATCTAGACCACAATGATATCAAAACATGGAGTACTTTTGATCAAAAGGATAGGCCTCAAACATAAAACGCTACTCTCCAGTTGTACCTTTGTGGCACATTAGAGAAAGCCAAAATACAAGTGCAATAAGGAAGGCGTCTGCCAGGGGCTATTGTGATGGAAATGTCATACTGCAGCTCACATTAACTGCAATATGCATGGATTTCATCTGACTAAAGTGTACAAGATAGGTTTATGGTTCAGGACCGTAGATACTGGTGTAGGATGGCATATGTTGAGCGACCATCACCTGATCTATGCTAGATTTTCAGTGTGTGCAGTCACCAGATCTACCCAACAAATCTTTTTGATGGTAAGTACAAAGGAGCAACTGCAATATTTTAGCTTAGCCAAGCTGCATCCAGAGAGCCTTATAGACCCATTAAGGGGTGTAGAGGAGCTGCTGAATGCCTCTTCGGGAAGTCCCACCCCCATACTTCCTATATGTTGGAAGCGAGAAATCGCGATATGCACACCATCAGTGATTGTGCCTATTCCACCGAGAGCCTTCGAGTAAATGAATCCATTGAGAAGACCCTACATGATGTATCCCTGTAGAAATGACAATCTCTTGGAGGAGATCCCCGAAGGAATATGAAGATGAGAGAAAGAGAAGTTGGTGACGTCACAGGAAGCGGGCGTGATGCACTGAGAAGAGTTGCTGAAGAAAAGGATGTATGGACCGTATAGAATCTGATGACGAAATAAAGAATCGAGTAAACTTTCATATGCGGAATGAAGATTGCACGTGTGAAGAGCACTGCAGAAAATGCAAGCTGTGTAATAACTGTACAGATGCAGCAATGCAAGTAGACTAAGTGATCTTAAAGGCTAGCTAGACATAGAGAACAGACTGCAGGTGGTGCCGCCATTATATAGAAGCTGTACATAAGTGTCATAAGCTCAGACCCACGGAGAAAGAAGGACTGGAAAACTGTGTCGCAGTAACCTGAAGCTAAGAGCATTGAAAGGCCTGGAAGAGCTTTTTGGCCTAGTGTCAAAGGCTGAAGCGGCCAAGAACTGGTTATCTACAGTTGAAGAACAGAAACCATGAGACATGAAATCATCTTATGTTAAGGTGCAAGGAAAGAACATCATGAGTGCCAAGTTTATTAATTGAAGGCAATTAAATGCTGCAAAACAGGCTGAAATATGGTCTCCTGTCATGTGAGTCAAGGATGGAAATAGGAGTTGGGCATGCAGACCAGAACTGTGATAAGCGTGTGCCTGTACTCCCTTATTTTAACAGGAGCAAGGATAATTTGCAAGGCCAAGTTCAAAGACAATCTGAATGTCAGAAGGCATGAGTGATGAGAGATGTTGGGCTAATTGAGTGGGGAGACATGGTCAAAGTCCACCCACTGACACCTGGGGTACCAGTTTACGTGCTGCTAGTGAACCGAATGTTCCTGAAGGGTAAAAGTGTGCCAACCAATTGTAGAAGACCATATAACGAAGGGCCTTATAGTTTGGTAGCCAATGATATACTGTGTATCTAATAAATGATGAAAATGACTTGCACTAGGGGTGGGCATAAGTTGTCCACCTGACTGTAGAGACCCAATCACAACCTGTTCCCTTATATAAAGTGTACTTAGATGTTCCGCTTAAGCCAATCACAACCCCCAGTAGGTTTTTCTTGCTTGCCACACAGTATGATATCACGTATGATACATTTTTAGTATATAAATGTTTTTTATGCAAAATGTTTGAGAGCTCGAGCGAACGTCCATCGATGTCCGTTGTAACTCCCTGTTTTAGACAGTTGATATTAAAACAGTCGGATGAGACTTTGCCAACTTCCTGAGTCGGTCTGATTATTTGGTGTAAGAGTTATTCTACATTCCATCCTTTGCATGTCATGTTTCTGATTTAAGGAAGCATGGGTTCAGGGGTGTCAGAGAATATATATCCAGGTTACCTACGCTGGGCTAAATATAATTTTACGGTATTGCGTCCCACCCAAGATTCGAGAACCTTCCCGGATTCTCTCATGCAACATGTTGTGGATACTTAAGTATTAAGTCAGCACAAACCATGAAAACTCCAGGTTACTATGAAACTCATAGCATAGGAAGACTCAGAAACAGGAGTACACTAGAAGTAATATCCCTGATGAAGAGCAATAGGCTTGAAACAAGTGTTGACATTGTAAAACTTTGCAGAAATGACCTTGTACAAATATCAGCTTGGTACAAAAGTCTGTGCACAAAAGATTATTGTACAAAAATAAGCATAACAACACTTGAGTTTCATGATTGGTGCTGACTTAATACCCACGTGTCCAAATCATGGCTGTAGACACCTATATATGCCTTCCACACAAACTCAAGGGGAGCAAATGTGCATCACCTGTTTAAAGTGCAGCTGGCGTAGTGAACAGAAATGGCAAGGAAGGCCTCACTACATTTTTTTGCCCTGGGCCTCACCAAACCCTGTGACAGCCCTGACCGCATGCATGGGTGTGTCTAACATGACTGTGCTCTATCGCCCTTTTCCTACATTACACTGCTCCCAGTGTGAATCCTGTGATAGGACCCTTGTCGGGCTATTTCTGAACTTTGATGTTGGCTTCAACCATCATTATCCTTGTTTCTCATTCTTGTGGCCTCTCAGTCCCACCACACAGGCACAGTAATGGCGCATAGACGTCATTCATGAACACCACAAAGGACAAACATCCATTCAGACACAAATCAAAACTGACAAGAGTGTTTGTCACATCATTTCTTTCTGTAGAAGAGTGCCCGGGCACTGCAGATTCTGACATGTTCTAGAAATAAAACCATAGCACAACAACTGGTATTCGCTGGAGGAGAAACTCATTACAGCATGTGCACACACGCCACTAGATCTCATTCCGGTGTGAAGGTTCTAAGTCAGGCACAGTTTTTCCAGGCATTCTGGGAATTGTAGTCATGTCTTTGTATTGGAAAATTCAGAACTACAGGTCCCGGAATTCAAGAAAAAAAATGGGACTGGATAAGCACCTTGCGAATGGAATGGAGCAACCTGATTTGTATGCATCTTTTCGGGAGATATGATCAGGCTCTGTGAAAGAGTTTGTTGCACTAGAACAAATGAGAGGAGCATGAGTAGCATGTGGGTATGTTGCCTCACGGGCCACCCACGCTGCTGGCAAAGACATGGGTAGAGCATGCAAGCAGCTTGCTTCAAAAGCACCATAACATTGATGGTGAATGGTAAACATGCTCTAATGTGCCAATCTCAAGACTGTGAGCCTACATCTGATGATGCCCAATGAGGGTGGAACGAAGATGTGGTTTGTTGTCAGGCCCCAGCAAAGTGGTCAGTCTAGTAATGATAAAGCTATGTACAAAAGGACATTGCTCTACAAGACCATGACAATGCCCTGCATGCTTTTCAGCTAAATTTCTTACCCATGGTGCATTGCTGGGTGGATCAGATCTGAAGGCGAACTTCCAGTGATGGATACTAAGCAGTGTTGTACATTTGTGGATTTTTTTTATCTTAAAGGGCCTGTTCTTCTATCACACTGCAGATTGAGCGTTGCTTTCTTACTTTTTTCAAAACCACCATAATATTGAGAGTGAATGTTGAATGTGGCCAGATGCTGTGATGGGTGTAATGCCTGGCATGGAAAACCACTGTGAAAAGTTTGGGATGCTAAAGACGATTTCTGTATTTTTGTATTTTGCATTTATATCGTGCTCATGAGGGACCAAACCGTATAGATGGCATACTTTATTGTGTAGCTCAATGCGTTGATCTGTATGTTAACCTGTAAGTATCCAGACCCAATTGGCGAAGCCAGAAATTTTCCTTCTGAATTTACCACAAGTGCCATTCAGTTAGGTAATAACACCTGTCATAAGTCCTTAGGGAAGATTATGGTTGGAGAGGGGTTTAGAGTGTGCTGTATACACAGTTGGCATTAACCCTTCAGGTGATGTCAGCCTTCCAAGTGCAGTGATCCGACCACAGGCGTGTGTCTTTCTTGGTTTGCAGCCCAAGAGAGATAAGATGGCTGCATGAAATGTGTGCTGCTTGGGTGTGAGTCTAGCCTGCGGGCGATTGCGACTCTTCCTTTCATCCTAGGGAGGTCGATAAAGTCAATTAATTGGAATGTGATAAAGAAAAATCTCAATTATGTAGATTCAAAGAGGTGAATCATTTCGTGGTGTGTCCTCTATACATTTCCAATATCATTATTTTGTATATCATGGATACTTTTGAGGAAAACAGTAGATTGCCAGTCAAAGGTTATAAAAGGGACTGGTGGATTGCTGGGTCTTTGGGTCTGGGGGCGTGCAGTTGAGCTTCCGCCTAGAGTTGGAAGAGCATGGCGAGGCACGAGTAGGCTCAGATCAACCTGTTCGACCACAGCTTCAAGCCGGGGGTTGCCCGTGGTATGGTCCGAGCCTCATTCACACAGCAATATAAAAAACGTTTGCCCGAAAACAATCTCAGGTATTCAAATCTGGGTCCAATGGTTGATCACAACGCCACAAGGAAGCGGTGCCAGGCTGAGCTATGGTTCCTGGGTAGCTCTTATGAGAGCTATTTTTCTACACTGCCACACAAAGCTGTCCTTTTTACTAAAACATAGCAGGGTTTGTTTCGGCCCAGGGAGCGTAGATATTTCAGAAACAAACAAAAAGAAAAGACTGCTCCCAAGGAGTTACATTTTTTTATGAGGAGAATTTAAATCGTTGGTTTTGTAGCGCTGCGGATCTGTAATCTGATTCACTCTGTGTATGAGACCAAAAACCTAAGGCAATTCTCCTTACGTGTTATTCAACAATACTTTTTTTTATCAAGGTTGTTTTGCTACTGCTATCCGCGGTCCATCCCTCCTCTTTCTATTTTTAAACAGCCACAGCAAAATTGTATATGTACAAAGTGCAACAAATATATAAAGGCTCCTTGAAAAAGTGCAAGTACAGAACAATATAAAAAAAAAACGCCAACACGTGTTTCAAGCTCTGAAGATCTTCTTCAAAAGGCACCAAAGCAGTGTTTTGGTTTGCCCTACAGAACGTAACACTTGTCACTTTGCAGAACGCTGTACATTGACTTTGTCCTGTCCGTAAGCATGCATGTAAACATGTGGTCCATTATCCTAGCATTTCAGGTTCTGAATTACATGTTTAATGAGCAGGAACTAAAAATCAGCTTCTGGGTTCACTGCCAATTCTACATTTAACATGAAATGTGCAAACTAAAACTTTGTGTGCCTAGTGTCTGCCTCTTTCTGCTGCAGATGTGTCCTAACTCACTTTTATACACCGTGATCGTTTGCTAGCGACTTTATGGTAGTTTGGGATAACAGCTTCGTGTTCAATGTACTTTATCATGTTAAATGTGTGGGAGAGCTCTGGAAACAGAAGACGTTCAAGTATTTGCAGATATCATATGATATGGCATTTATAACACGCCTATACACAAGTGTTTCAAGGCGCGACGAGGCAAGCAAGGGGGAACAGAGGGAATACAGAGACTGCGATCCTACTAGGCCAGGTGTCATTCAGATCGCGCAAGTGCAGGGGAAGGGGGCAGAGGAAAAGTGCAGAGTGGGAGAGGGTGTGGGGACAGTGCAGTACATGGGGTAAAGAATAAATAAAACAATGAGAGAAGTAGAGCCAGCTGGTGGCAAGGGTAAGTGCAGACATCAGGTGTCAAGTGCTGGTGGGGGACTGTAGGGACACAGAGAACAGTCCCCAAGTGCGGGGTTTGCCAGGGAGGCAGTGCAGGTGTGTAACTGTCAGGGGAGGGAACCTGGGCCTGAGATCAGAGGGTGGCCAGGGAACCAGTACAGTTTCAGCCAGGAGTTCAGCAGGGGAGAGGAGGACAGAAAGCAGAAGCAAAGAGGAAGGTTTTGAGGTGCTTCTGGAACCGGAGATGGTTTTCCTTAAATTTCAGGGAGGCACGGAGACTGTTCCAGAGGGAACCCCCTGCCGAAGATAGAGATCTACCACTAACTTGTTGTTTGGTGAAATGGCTGACCTTGAGGGAGTCGGAGGCGGGTGAGCGAAGAGCTCGAGAAGGAAGATCACGTTGAGCATGGGCTGCTGGCGGTGCCGTCCACTCCACCTGACTCCTGACATCCAGAATCAATTTCCAGTGGTTTAAAGAGTAGTTCTGGTGCAGGGAATGATGAATCAATGATATTGATTAGCCATTGGCTGCAAGTGTGCTGGACACCTGTCCACATACTGTGTTTGGCACTATTGACCATCCACTTGCATGCGCGTTGAAGGAGGCGTGGGGAATTTAGGCGACAAGGAGCTTGACCCACTTATCAGAAGTCAAAAGCTAAAGTGTTTCTATTCCAGGAGGCCTCCCCTACACCCATTTAGGCATAGCAAGAGGCCTTGCAAACACTTTCCATGCCACTCATTGTTGCCAGCTATTCTCTCAAATAGCAGGCAGGGTCATTATCGGTGAAAACCCCTCCGAGTTTAAATGACCGGTATCTAAAATTCACACTTCTAGGGCTTTCCCCAATAATGGCAATTCTAATGCTCCCTGTTCTGCTCAACTCATCAGAGTCCCTGAAGGAGAGTGACTACTGTACCAAGGGGAGACAGGGGTGTCAGGCTCTGTATGGTGGGCGGCTTATGGTGTCGCCTGGCAGACTGACCTTACTGTATGTGTGTGTCGTGTGCTTTGTGTAAAGAGTTATGTTATGTTATTCACTATGTATACTGTGCCTATCACCGCCCTAGTGGTCTTACCAGTGGTCGAAGTGTACGAAAAGAAGTAGTGGGACTATATTCCCTGCTGGCCTTCCCCCGCTCTCCACAAACCCCATCCCTGAACCACCTCCCACACACAATCCAAACCCCCAAACAAGCACACCTGCTATTTAAGGGAATGTTCGGTGCAGTGCACTGAAGTGCAAGCTTCAACTTCTTCCTACACTTTTATTTTAAAAATTAAACCATTCCTGAATGGTTTAAAAAAAAAGTAGAGGAACAGTGAAACTTAAAAATAAAAAGTATAGGAGCACTGCTCCCGACCTGTGGGTCTTACGGGGCGTGACATTGTCCGAGGAGTTGCACATTGTTACCCAACCAGCGTTTAGTCAGATCTTGGTCTGTGGATAAAGAAGAAGGTGGTTTGGGGGGAATAGGGGGAAAAAGGGGATTAGGCAGTGGACAAAGAACTTAGTGGGGGGAAACAAAACACACAGGGTGATGAGGAGGGCTCATGGTTGTGTTAGCTGGGACGCACGTTTATTAACTTTGATTAGTTCTTGGTAAGCATGAGAGATAAGGAATGGGTAGTCCATTCTACAAGGAAGGGCAGTTTCTAGACCAGGCGATACCTGATGCTAAACCTGAGAGGTACTCAAGCAGACCCTAGTAATGTGGGGGCGTTAACCGGCTTAGTTTGGGAGAAACACTCTCTGCCACAAGGGAGAGAACTGGGTTTGCCAATCCAGCTGACCGAAATGTCAGTGTCAAGAGCAGGACGTGTACTGATGAAAGCGCGGGAGAAACGAGAGCATGGAGAGGGGAAGGAGAGGCTGTTAGCTTGACTCCCATAATAATACGTTCTAAAGTTCTGAGTTCACTATAACTTTAAGGAAGCTAATATATAGAGAGCAGGAGTATAAAGTACTCATAATGGAGGAATGCGTTACCGTTTCTGAGTTTATTTGGGTTCTGAGCGTCATATATCATTCACCCTGTAAATCCAGATGGTTCGCAATGTCCGTTCACGTGTCTAAACTTTCGGCTAAATTGATGTATTTACATATCTCCACCACAGCCCATGACATGACAACTGTATTGCACATTTCATACGTGTGTATATAAAAAATATATATAATAAGTCATAGATACCCACCTGAGGTGTACAACAAAACTAAACTCCATGCACTTTTCATGTCCAGCCCACCCGTCCTCCCTGTAAAGAACGGAAGCCATTAGACATGAACTACAGGCATTCACCAGTTTACAGGTTGCGTATTGCAGTGAGGTGTACAGAGCCCTGTGAATCATTCAAGGCTGTGTACAGTAAGCTCGTGATAACACAGTGGCATTTTCCGGTGAGTTTGTGTGTGCGCCTAAACACTGTGTTCTGTGTGTACGGCTCCAATAAGAAAGTGTTAACACGATGGTATGTTTGCAACCTTGACCGCCCAAAACCTGTAGATTTCAGGGACCACTAAACAGTAGTAAGATCCCAAGCGCTTGCATGCTCTGTAGGATTTCCGCACTCTGTAAATTCCGATTCACGACTAGGAATAAGACAGTGTTTACCTTACTAAGAACAGGCCACAAATAGAACAGAGTTTACAGTGTTCATGGTAGAAATGTCATCCACTTGAGTTAAGGGGGTTGCAGGTATTCTTTTCTGACGTCAGGCGGAGGCTGCCCGGCTGTGGCTGCTGTCTTTTATTACTTTGCATTCTGGTAAATGTAGTCCTCCATCAGTGGGAAATAAAGTGACAATCGTACTTTTTATGCTTAACAGAAGCTCTTTAAATCCTTACCTTAACATATATTTGTATCAGTTTTAATTCACAAGCTATATGGTCAAGTGTCTACCGTAAAAGGTAATCTCAGCGTTTAATGCTTCACTAAATGTGTGATCCTGGGCCAATCTTTTTATCTCACTGTGCTGCATGTCCGCCAAAGCTGGGAGTTCAAATGTAGCTTTCATGTTGGGGGTTGTGCGTGGTAGGACAACAGGCTTGGGTTTTGAGTTGTGGGGAGGGAGGTCACCAGGTGTTGGTTGTGGTGGGGTGTCGAGGAAGTATATTCGATATGTGTTGTGGGGGTACGGAGACGGGACGCCAGGCCTGGTGTTGTGGGAGTGGGGCCAGTAGGATGCCAGACAAATGTGCTGTGTGACTGAAGGCAGGCCAGCAAGTGAATGCTTCATTTTGGTTGGTGGGCAGCCAGGAGATAATGTGTCATGATTTTGACCGGATGGCCGGTGTTTGAATCTTAGAGCAGGCCACCAAACCCCTGGCGTGGCTCTTCTCTACCCATGAATTCGTGCTGATATGCAAGAATGCACTGTGCCTGCAGTCTGTCCCCTCAAAGGGCCATCCTCACTCTGCATAGCTGGTGTGCACTCATAAAAAATATGGTCACATGTTCTGTTAATTTATTTTATGTTACGTTTCTCTGCTTTTGTACTGCACCAAATCACCACTATAGTAGTTTTAGAGTGCCTGATCCATCTCCATGTCATATTGTGCCCCATGCGGGGAACAGAGGCATTGCAGAATATATGTTACTGAAGAGAGAGGAGATAGAGAGACTCAAGTATGCAAGAGCACATAAAAGGCATGTTAATTCATGCACACAGGATGAATAAAGGGGAGGATAGAATGCTGGTACCTGCAGAAAGAAAAAGAAAGAAAAGAGACAAACGGGTGTGATATATAGAGGATGACGGAAGAAAGGGGATAAAATGGGGAGCAGAGGGAGGCAAAGATTGTTTGAGGGATACAGTGAGACTAACCAGGCCTCGCTAATACTGGCCTTTCAGACACACCAGTCTTTACGTTCACCCCCCCTCCCCCCCCCGCGCAGCTGGTTACCATGGGAACCAGCATCCGTCAAACGTACGAATGTGCCTGCAAGGCTTTAAAAGCTGATGACCGGCTCGCACCCCCACCAGGTGCAGATCAGGCCCTCCCCTGCCCACCAGCCTCACACTCACACCAGGTGCTGATCAGTCCCTGCCCACCAGCCCCACACCAGGTGCAGATCAGGCCCTCCCCTGCCCACAAGCCCCACACCCACATCAGGTGCAGATCAGACCCTCCCCTGTCCACAAGTCACGCACCCACACCAGGTGCAGATCAGGCCCTCTCCTACCCACCAGCCCCGCACCCACACCATGTGCAGATCAGGCCCTTCCCTGCCCACAAGCCCTGCACCCACACCAGGTGCAGATCAGGCCCTTCCCTGCCCACGAGCCCCACACCCACACCAGGTGCAGATCAGTCCCTACCTTGTCCACAAGCCCTGCACCCACACCAGGTGCAGATCAGGCCCTTCCCTGCCCACAAGCCCTGCACCCACACCAGGTGCAGATCAGTCCCTGCCTTGTCCACCAGCCTCGCACCCACACCAGGTACAGATCAGGCCCTCCCCTGCCCACCAGCCCTGCACCCACACCAGGTGCAGATCAGTCCCTGCCTTGTCCACCAGCCTCGCACCCACACCAGGTACAGATCAGGCCCTCCCCTGCCCACCAGCCCCGCACCCACACCAGGTGCAAATCAGGTCCTCCCCTGTCCACAAGCCTTGCACCCACACCAGGTGCAGATCAGTCCCTCTCCTACCCACCAGCCCTGCACCCACCCCAGGTGCAGATCAGGCCCTTCCCTGCCCACAAGCCCTGCACCCACCCCAGGTGCAGATCAGGCCCTTCCCTGCCCACAAGCCATGCACCCACACCAGGTGCAGATCAGGCCCTCCCCTGCCCACTAGCCCCGCACCCACACCAGGTGCAGATCAGTCCCTGCCTTGTCCACAAGCCCTGCACCCACACTAGGTGCAGATCACGCCCTTCCCTGCCCACAAGCCCTGCACCCACACCAGGTGCAGATCAGTCCCTGCCTTGTCCACCAGCCTCGCACCCACACCAGGTGCAGATCAGGCCCTCCCCTGCCCACCAGCCCTGCTCCCACACCAGGTGCAGATCAGGTCCTCCCCTGTCCACAAGCCTTGCACCCACACCATGTGAACATGAGGCCCTCCCCTGCCCACCAGCCCCACACCCACACCAGGTGCAGATCAGTCCCCCCACTGCCCACCAGCCTCGCCCCCACACCAGGTGCATATCAAGCCCTCCCCTGTCCACAAGCCCTGCACCCACACCAGGTGCAGATCAGTCCTTGCCTTGTCCACCAGCCTCGCACCCACACCAGGTGCACATTAGGCCCTCCCCTGTCCACAAGCCCCCCACCCACACCAGGTGTAGAACAGGCCCTCCCCTGCCCACCAGCCCCGCACCCACACCAGGTGCAGATCAGGCCCTCCCCTGCACTCCAGCCCCACACCCACACCAGGTGCAGATCAGTCCCTCCCCTGTCCACAAGCCCTGCACCCACACCAGGTGCAGATCAGTCCCTGCCTTGTCCACCAGCCTTGCACCCACACCAGGTGCACATCAGGCCCTCCCCTGTCCACAAGCCCCCACCCACACCAGGTGCAGATCAGGCCCTCACCTGCCCACCAGCCCCGCCCCCACACCAGGTGCAGATCAGGCCCTCCCCTGCTCACCAGCCCCACCCCCACACCAGGTGCAGATCAGTCCCTCCCCTGCCCACCAGCCTCACACTCACACCAGGTGCTGATCAGTCCCTGTCCACCAGCCTCGCACCCACACCAGCTTCAGATCAGGCCCTTCCCTGCCCAGAAGCCCCGCACCCACACCAGGTGCAGATCAGGCCCTCTCCTACCCACCAGCCCCGCACCCACACCATGTGCAGATCAGGCCCTTCCCTGCCCACAAGCCCTGCACCCACACCAGGTGCAGATCAGGCCCTTCCCTGCCCACGAGCCCCACACCCACACCAGGTGCAGATCAGTCCCTACCTTGTCCACAAGCCCTGCACCCACACCAGGTGCAGATCAGGCCCTTCCCTGCCCACAAGCCCTGCACCCACACCAGGTGCAGATCAGTCCCTTCCCTGCCCACAAGCCCTGCACCCACACCAGGTGCAGATCAGTCCCTGCCTTGTCCACCAGCCTCGCACCCACACCAGGTACAGATCAGGCCCTCCCCTGCCCACCAGCCCCGCACCCACACCAGGTGCAGATCAGGTCCTCCCCTGTCCACAAGCCTTGCACCCACACCAGGTGCAGATCAGTCCCTCCCCTACCCACCAGCCCTGCACCCACCCCAGGTGCAGATCAGGCCCTTCCCTGCCCACAAGCCCTGCACCCACCCCAGGTGCAGATCAGGCCCTTCCCTGCCCACAAGCCATGCACCCACACCAGGTGCAGATCAGGCCCTCCCCTGCCCACTAGCCCCGCACCCACACCAGGTGCAGATCAGTCCCTGCCTTGTCCACAAGCCCTGCACCCACACTAGGTGCAGATCAGGCCCTTCCCTGCCCACAAGCCCTGCACCCACACCAGGTGCAGATCAGTCCCTGCCTTGTCCACCAGCCTCGCACCCACACCAGGTGCAGATCAGGCCCTCCCCTGCCCACCAACCCTGCTCCCACACCAGGTGCAGATCAGGTCCTCCCCTGTCCACAAGCCTTGCACCCACACCATGTGAACATGAGGCCCTCCCCTGCCCACCAGCCCCACACCCACACTAGGTGTAGATCAGTCCCCCCACTGCCCACCAGCCTCGCCCCCACACCAGGTGCATATCAGGCCCTCCCCTGTCCACAAGCCCTGCACCCACACCAGGTGCAGATCAGTCCTTGCCTTGTCCACCAGCCTCGCACCCACACCAGGTGCACATTAGGCCCTCCCCTGTCCACAAGCCCCCCACCCACACCAGGTGTAGATCAGGCCCTCCCCTGCCCACCAGCCCCGCACCCACACCAGGTGCAGATCAGGCCCTCCCCTGCACTCCAGCCCCACACCCACACCAGGTGCAGATCAGTCCCTCCCCTGTCCACAAGCCCTGCACCCACACCAGGTGCAGATCAGTCCCTGCCTTGTCCACCAGCCTTGCACCCACACCAGGTGCACATCAGGCCCTCCCCTGTCCACAAGCCCCCACCCACACCAGGTGCAGATCAGGCCCTCACCTGCCCACCAGCCCCGCCCCCACACCAGGTGCAGATCAGGCCCTCCCCTGCTCACCAGCCCCACCCCCACACCAGGTGCAGATCAGTCCCTCCCCTGCCCACCATCCTCACACTCACACCAGGTGCTGATCAGTCCCTGTCCACCAGCCTCGCACCCGCACCAGCTTCAGATCAGGCCCTCCCCTGTCCACAAGCCCCGCACCCACACCAGGTGCAGATCAGGCCCTTCCCTGCCCACAAGCCCTGCACCCACACCAGGTGCAGATCAGGCCCTTCCCTGTACACAAGCCCTGCACCCACACCAGGTGCAGACCAGTCCCTCCCCTGTCCACAAGCCTTGCACCCACACCATGTGAAGATCAGGCCCTCCCCTGCCCACTAGCCCCACACCCACACCCGGTGCAGATCAGTTCCCCCACTGCCCACCAGCCTCGCCTCCACACCAGGTACAGATCAGGCCCTCCCCTGTCCACAAGCCCTGCACCCACACCAGGTGCACATCAGTCCCTACCTTGTCCACCAGCCTCGCACCCACACCAGGTGCACATCAGGCCCTCCCCTGCCCACCAGCCCCGCACCCACACCAGGTGCAGATCAGGCCCTCCCCTGCACACCAGCCCCGCACCCACACCAGGTGCATATCAGGCCCTCCCCTGCACACCAGCCCCGCCCCCACACCAGGTGCAGATCAGGCCCTCCCCTGTCCACAAGCCCCGCACGACACCAGGTGCGGATCAGTCCCTGCCCACCAGCCCCGCACCCACACCTGGTGCAGGCCAGTCCCTCCCCTGCCCACCAGCCCCGCACCCACACCAGGTGCAGATCAGTCCCTCCCCTGCCCACCAGCCTCGCCCCCACACCAGGTGCAGGCCAGTCCCTCTCCTGCCCACCAGCCCCGCACCCACACCAGGTGCGGATCAGTCCCTGCCCACCAGCCCCGCACCCACACCTGGTGCAGGCCAGTCCCTCCCCTGCCCACCAGCCCCGCACCCACACCAGGTGCAGATCAGTCCCTCCCCTGCCCACCAGCCTCGCCCCCACACCAGGTGCAGGCCAGTCCCTCCCCTGCCCACCAGCCTCGCACCCACACCAAGTGCAGATCAGTCCCTCCCTTGTCCACAAGCCTTCTCTACCCTTCACTCCTTGGGATTAGATAGGGTCCAGCCCCATGGCGCTCTTGCTCTATTCTGTATCATCTGTAGTCCTACCTCTGACCACCCAGAGCTCCAATTGTCCATACATCTGGTGCTAAATGTATCTCTCTTGCTCTTGTCGTGACGCCGCTGTGATATGGCGCCCTGTTCCCTCAAGGCTCTGGGATTCACTGGGCTCTACCAAAGACGACGTGGAGGTTGGGAGCCTCTTCCTCTGAGTTTCGCTTTACATGGCAATGGCCGCCCCCACACAGTGCCTCAGCATCACCGAGTTACTTGCTTAGACAGCACCCATGTCCATTGCCTGGATATCACTGATTTATTAGCTCGAGGTTACGCATTTAATAGTTATATCTCACACATGTGATGCCTAAACACCACCCCTTTAAACTGATGTAGCATCTCTCCCTTAGTGCCCCATTGCCATCCATTTAGTGGTTCAGTGTCACTCATGTAATGCCTCCCCACCATGTATGAAGTTGCTCAGCACAGACACTGCACACGCTGTTATTTGGGCACCATCGCTGCCCCTGTGGGTTGTGCGGGTGACACCTGCCCACCTTGTACGTTCCGGTGGTAGACACGTTCCGGCCTCACAGATCTTTGTGGAATGTGGCAGCAGGCTGTTCTTGGACGCATTCGCCCCTACGAGAGATGCCTGCTTGTGAATGGACGTTGTGTGCTGCAGGAGAGATGCCTGATTGTGAATGGACGTTGTGTGCTGCAGGAGAGATGCCTGCTTGTGAATGGACGTTGTGTGCTGCAGGAGAGATGACTGCTTGTGAATGGACGTTGTGTGCTAGGAGAGATGCCTGCTTGTGAATGGACGTTGTGTGCTGCAGGAGAGATGCCTGCTTGTGAATGGACGTTGTGTGCTGCAGGAGAGATGACTGCTTGTGAATGGACGTTGTGTGCAAGGAGAGATGCCTGCTTGTGAATGGACGTTGTGTGCAAGGAGAGATGCCTGCTTGCGAAAGGACGTTGTGTGCAAGGAGAGATGCCTGCTTGTGAAAGGACGTTGTGTGCAAGGAGAGATGCCTGCTTGTGAAAGGACGTTGTGTGCTGCAGGAGGAAGAAGTCTTTTCAACCTGTTTGTCATTTTAGGCCCTGCAGAGGCTGTCTGTACAGTATCTGAAGAGAGACTGGCATCGTGGGAAAAACGAGACCACTGGGAACAGGTGAGAGGCACTCCGGGTGAAACGGACACGCGGTTTCTGTTGGGGTCTCTGTGAAGAGCTTTTAATGCGGCCATAGGGGTAGATCTTAATGGGGGGTGACACTGGGTGGAGTCTGCGTTGTTGCCAAGTACCTATGCTATGGATGGTGGCAAATGTATTTTATTGTGGGTGGTTTCCCATTCGAGCACCCTAGAGTAAGCCTTTGAACGCTGCCAACCCCTGTCCTTTCAGGAGTGTTTTCGCGGTGTGGAAGTCTGTGGTGGAAGGCACGGCCTCCCACGGCCAAGCCAGAGTGGCTGCTTCGGAGAACTACCGTAACTTGACGAGCGAAGCTGCGAAAACAGCCCGGACTGCGAAGGAGCACCTGCTGAAAAAGGTAGGTCTAGGGGAGAGCAACGAGCTGCAGGAAGTTGGGCTGGGAACACCCTAGGGGCCGGTATTCATGGAAACCCAACCGCAAAATAACCCTAGGTGCAAGTAGCGGCTGGAAAGCCCTTGGCACTCCACGCACCCCCATCATGCGCAACGTCAATACTTCAGACTATCCCCTTCAACCAAGGTAGCACCCTGTTTACACTTTGTAAGCCCCCCCGTAACTCCTAACTGCACTCCAAAAAATGTGTTACATTTCATGGAACTCAAGGCGTTCCCCGGTGAATCTGCGTGCGAACCCCCATAAATGACAGCTGCACCCCGCTAATCTGCATACGTGCACCCCTAATTTAAACCAGCACCTCAACTACATGCTGTCACCCCTAAATTGGTATGTGAATCCTACCTCTGCGTGTTGGATCCTATACGCACAGTGCTCTGCGCCTCCTATCATGTGGCAGTCAGTCCACAAGTTTTGCGTGTAACTTTTCTGGATGTGGGGTTACGCGTTGGGTTCCATGAATTTGGTCTGGTTTGCACTTGAGTGGGCGTGCGATTTCACTGTGTGGCCCGTCCCTCAAAACGTCAAAGTACTTCCTCATTTTGAGGGGAAAATGGGGAATATGCATGTCTTGACCGCTCGTTATTTCTCTGCGTAAGCCTGTCCCACACTTTCCGTGGAGTCTCGTACAGGGCGCCGAACTGCATGCACCGAGATGACGGACCTGCGCAGAGTCCCCTCTAGGTCCCGGAAATACACACAAGGTCCATACCATGAATCGACCAAAGGAGTTCGGCATGCTGATTAGTGCGCAAAGTCACTTTTCCGCACACCAAAAATTCTGTAACTCATGCCCTGAGATGGGAAACACTTGGGGTGACCGACATTTTCCCTTTGATGTTCAGAGAAGTTGGTTGCAATAGAAGTATTACACCAAAAAATAATATATGAAAATTGCACTTTTGAGTTAAGTTTAGAACATCCTCTAATTACTTGTATTCATTGGATGCAGCCTGAGATGTTCTTAAGCATTGGCCCACTTGCCAAGACAGTCCCTTTGCCGTTTTTCCCCCACAGCACCCATTTGGGAATATCTGGGCAGTGTTCCTTGAGCTAAGATTCTGCTGCGTGGGACAGCTGCTGGAGGTAGTTGGGAATCTGTACCAGAAAGCGGCCTGCACAATGCATAGTAATTTAAACCACATTCTTCTTTCCGGCATGAGCTGAGGCACCGAGACAGGAGTTATGTACTTGCAATTTTCAGGTAAAATGCATTGCTTCGTACCCTCTGGAGCTTTTGAATTTGAGATCTGGGAGTGGTGGGCAATGTCCCCTCTATGCTGTGCACATCTGCGCTTGCCGAGCTTCCATCTGGGTACAGCTCAGAAGAATATTAGCAGCGCACACAGACAATTCCCACCAATTCAAAAAGATTTAATAAGGCACAACCACAGCAGCTACGTAATATTTGCTTTCTCACAAAATAAAGCTAAATTGGACTTACTAGTCTTGATAGTCTGATCTAGCCAATTTTCATTGCCCTACTATGCAAGCTTGACATAAAAACAGAATACACACACACAAGAGGTTCAAAACTAATATGAAAAAGTGGCTCCACGAACAGAAGATATTGCTAAAATATGTCTGCACACATTAACCACATAAACTACCCTCCCCACCCATGACTCCTATACTTGACTCTACCACACTTACACCTTATGACTCTAATTACCGCCCCAGGTCACATTCAGACATTTCGAGAGAACAGTGACTATACCTACCTTGGCTCCGCAAATGTTTACCAGACTTGTACCGACATCCACTTGTTTTCGGTTTGTTATTATATGAACAACATCTATATAAAGAGTTTGCAACCTATCCGCAGTCTTTGAAAGCAAGCTCACTAATGATAGCTAGACATGAGGTATCTGTGGCTGCATGGTAATATTATCATTGAGGTTGCCCAATGTTTGAGAGAACTGATAAAAGAAGAGTATATTACCTTATTTGCGCCTTCAGATTTAAATTTTTTTTTTAGATTAGTGTTGAAATAATTGGCAGAAGCACAGAGTAGGTGGAGGTGGGTATTTATTTATTATTCGTTAATTGCACAGTGAAAGTCTGTTGGCATATTTCTTGTTCCTTAGGGTCCTTTGGGGGCCTTAGTAATCCTTCATAGTAAGGTCCCTGACTTCAAGAGAAACTAAAATTGTTGCTCCAAATTAGAGTCCTTAATTGTCTGATTTTGATTGTTTGCTCGGGATCCAGTTAATGTCTAGTTACTTCCTTTTACTTTGTTTCTTCAAAATTGGAAACTGTTAGTTGCATTCGATAGGGACATTAGCATTACTTCATAGGAATGTCCTGGGTAGCTAATTTCTTCTTAGCATGCTTGTTCCCTCCAGTTTTGTCCTGGGTAGCTAATTTCTACTTAACATACTGATTCGCTCGACACGTGTTTCACCAATGGCTTTGTATTGGTTCCTCAGGAAGGTATAAAGTATTGTCCAATACATTTTTGAAGAGTGAAAGCAAATCTGAAAAAGCAACACCATCAACAACCAATCCAGCCAGGGAAGAGGACCCCTTTACTTTTTTAGAGGAATACCAGAGGTACCGACTAGCCAGAACTTACTCAATTTTCAAACCACTTTACCCTCAAACAGCAAACCAAACAGGTACCTCCAAAAATGGAAGCCAACCAGAAGAGGCGAGAGAGGAAGCGGGGGCCTTAGGAGAAGACAGAAACACACAAGGAGCCTTTACTCATTCAAAAAACCCAAGACCCAGGGCAAAATCCATACCTGTGTTTTACCACATTTTATGTCAGAGCCTGTACAAAAACAGCTTAAGAAATTGGTAGGAGTTGAGGCTAAACCTTGGGCCGAAATACAGTTGACTATTGCACATTACTGTAGACTGTTGCAAGAAAAGAATCGGAAAAAGGAGGCAACTCGAAAAGGTGAGGAAGCAAAGCTAGCGAAAAAGAAATTATCCAAGTATGCTCTCGAAGGAGCCATGCTAACTAGCCCAGCTGAACAGAACACAGCAGGTGGCTGTCCCACAGCAGAACACTCAGGGTATCGTAGGACAATACGCAAGGGGAAGGGGATTTAGAGTAAGAGGATGGCAGGGTAATCAAGGAGGTTTCCAAGGGAATCAAGGAGGTTTTCAAAATGTACAAATGGGCAATATAGATATGGCGAATGGACAAATAGCCCGACCACCGCCTGTGTGTTAGCTGTGTGGAATGACAGGGCATCTGGCGCGCTCATGCAGAAGCCAAGGCGCGTAGCAAAATAGCTAAGGAATGGGAGCAGGTGCGGCGAACTCACCTGCGATCCCACCACAGGGTGGCACACAGAATCACACAGTGCAGCAGCAAGCACCAGGCATGCAGCAGGGTGCGAAGCAGGGGGTTCAACCCACGAGCATGGGGCACTTGCCACAAGGGCAATTCCAGCAGGCACCACCGCAATGATCTCAGGGCACAAACTCCAGAAGGGGAGGCAACTCTAGGAATGGAGAAAATCCACAAGTGTACAGTGGACCAAACTTATACATGAACTAGGACAGCTCTCTGGGAACCCTGGCGTGCTCTAACCTATCAGTGACACCAGACCCTAAAAGGGAACCTAGGGTGAATGTCGCCATAGGGGGTAAAGAATATTCCTTCTTAGTTGAACGGGGGCAACACGCTCGTGCATACAAGAAGGCAAGTTTTCCTTGTCCGGCGAGGCTATTGATACTCAGAGTTTTACAGGAGCTCACAGTCGAGTTCCTTTTACAGACGCACTCCCAGTCTCCATAGGGGAATGCAAAATGAATGCACCTTTATTGTATTCGCGTCAGACCCCAGTAAATATTTGGGTCAAGATTTAATGACAAAATTGAATATGACCATCTCGTTTAGAGAGGGGGGCATAGTATGCTCTACTCCGGGAATGCATTACTCGAACGTGTGCAATATGATCAGAGCCAATTCAGGACACAGAGCCATGAGAGCTATACCACTGGAACCTGAGGTTTTCGCATATGGCATACGTGTACTTATGGTGGGATTACCAGGCCTTGCAGACAAGGTCAGGAGAAAACCTGACGAATTTCTATTCAGGCCGAGAATACCAATACATGAAGAGGAGGGACAAATATTTCCCTTGATGATACATGCTGCAGCAGTGCGAGGTAGGATAGCATTAGTTGAAGACTACGATGATGAAGGCAGACATTGGTGTGTGATTATCACCATTGAAGAAGGGTATCGAGTGACTGATGTCACTGATGACAATCTGTTTGAAGAACAACCAGACTCAGAAGAGACAAGGGTGGAAGTGAGTCATATATTTTGGGTAAAGATGATTAAAAGAGAAGTGCCTCAGAGAATGATGTTGGCACTGGTACGTCCGGAATACTTCGATGACATATCCCAAGTGCCTGTCTCAGTATGGACTACAGGACCATATGACGTAGGCCTCCTGAAGGGGGTGGGAGAAGTGAAAATTAAATTGAAACCAGGAGCAATTTTACCAAGAGCACGATAATATCCCATGTCCAGAGAGGCGGATGAAGGGATCGCGAAGACTATTTCCGCCATGATGGAACAAGGCATCCTAGTGACGTCAGAGTCACCCTGTAACACAGTGATATATCCTGTCAAGAAATCAAAGGGAGGGTCTTGGTGTTTAATCCAAGATTTAAGAGCATTAAACGAAAATGTTGAAGCCGGGTTCCCTCTAGTCCCTAATCCTTCTAGAATTTTATGTAATATACCAGTCGAGGAAAATTATTTCACAGTGATTGACTTGAAAAATGCTTTTTTCTCAGTCCCGTTGCACCATTATTCAAAGGATCTGAGGTTGTTCACATTCAGACAAATGCGTCTGAAAAGCACGAGGTTGCCACAGGGGTAATGTGAGTCCCCGTCCATCTTTAACAGATTCCTCCAGATGGACCTGAGCAATATTGCAGTAGAAAGCTTTGATTTGAAGTATGTGGATGACATCCTAATCTGCAGCACAACAGAAGAACAATGCAGGCACAATTCATTTCAGCTACTGACTATACTGGCTGAGAAAGGATATAAGGGTGACAAGGAAAAAATACAATATTGTCAACAGGAGGTGCTGTACATAGGTAAGTTAATTTCGCATGAGGGGAAAAAGGTTACCCCAGAAAGGGCTTAAGCTATCATGAACACGGCAAAGCCACTCACGGTAAAGCAAATGCAGAGCTTTTTAGGCCTGTGCAATTATGTTAGAGCATGGGTCTTCGATTACAGCTCATATACCAAGCCCTTGCTCCAGGCCCTGAAGAAGGCCCAGATGACAAAGGAAAAGATTGAATGGACCGAGGAAATGGAAAAGGGGTTTACAGAACTCGAGAGGGATTTGTACAGCTCCAGTTCTCGGGATTCCTAATTATGCAGAGGAATTCTACCTGTTTTCGCACATGAATGGCATTGTTATGACGGCAGTATTCGCTCAAAGAACCTTGTTGGGATACAAGCCCTTAGCTTATTATAGTGGGAATCTGGACCCAGTAATGAGAGGTCAGTTCACATGCGAACAAAGCTTAGCTGCCGCAGCGTTCACCATAGAGAAGGCGACAACCATTGTAATGGGATGTTCCATGACTTTATATGTCGAGCACTCATTATTTGCCATCTTAGAGAAACCAAAGGGTACGCTGACATCTCAAAGAGCTTCTGCCTATGAATTGATTATATCTAATCCATCGATCAAAATAGTACGATGTAAAACAGTAAACCCAGCTACGTTCATAGCCGAGCCCGTCACTGAAGGAGAACTTATACATGACTGTGCAAACTATGAAGAATTCTATGATGAAATCCCCAGGGTAAAAGAAAATGCCCTAGCAGGACGAGACATCATTTTCTTTGATGGTTCTTCAAGAATCGACCTAGAAGACGGACTCAGATACACAGGTGTAGCTGTAATGAACCACATAGCAAACAGAGAATTTTGAGTACTCGTCAGTGCGCGAAAACCATCTCATTACTCAGCACAGGCTGTAGAGTTATTGGCGTTGATTCTCGCCATTGAGAATCACGCAGACCAGGAAGTAACGGTGTACAGTGACTACGCCTCTGTGACATCCACAGTGCACGCAGTCCTAGCGTGCTGGAAAAGGAGGGGCTACTTCCGAGCGGACAGCACGCCAGTGCAGCACGCAGCCTTATTGGACAGGCTGATTAAGACACTACAGCTCCCAGTGGACATAGCGGTCATAAAATGCACCGCCCATACTCACGGGACAGATTGTGTTGCACAGAAATCACGCAGCAGACACGGAAGCCAAGCATATGGCATCCAAGAGTGAGACGATCATGGAAGTGGAAGTGGCGTGCACCCATGAAAGAATGATGGTAACACAAACCACACAAGAAGCCTATAGTAATATGGGGCAGACACAACTAATGGAACTTCAAGGGGAGGCACTGCAAGATGAAAAGAACCTTTGGGAACGTCGAGGGTGTTCTTTAAACCCCTCTGATGGATTGTGGTGGCAAGACAGCACGGGTAAACCAGTCATGCCTGTAGCTCTACTAAGAATAGCATTGGAGCAATTGCTTTACCCATTACATATGTCAAACGAGAATTTAGCGCCAACGCTCACGGAAGACTGGTTATACCAAATTTAGCAGAGCATGTTGTATTTTTTATGGTGAACTGTATAATCTGCCAGCAATTCACCGCTGGGCACACATTGTAGTGAGAGGAGTCCTCCCCCGGCCAAATGGGCCTTTTCAGCACTTGCATATCGACTACGTCGACATGATCCAAGTGTGTAACGGGTATAGGTATTTAATTGTAGTGGTGTGTCCATTCTCTAGATGGATAGAGGCAGGTCCTTGTACAGACCCAGACTCAACCTGTGCGGCTAAATTCCTGGTGAGGGAAGTGTTCCCTAGATGGGGTGTGTGAGGTGATGAGGTTAGACAACGGGGCTAATTTTGATAACTCAGTCTTTGAGCAGATCAGCTTGTTGCATGGTATAAAGCACAAATTCTCGTCGGCGTATCATCCAGAAGGTAATGGTCTTTGTGAGGGGCTCAACGGCTTGTTAAAGATAAGGATAGCCAAGTTGAAGCTTACTCTAAAGAGGGGATGGTTGCACGGCCTTCCACTGGCATTGTATGCTCTTTGGAACCAACCAAGCTCCGACCATCATTTTACGCTGCATGAGATAGTCACAGGAAGGAGAATGAATACCTCCCTTACCCCACGAGATAGAGCTAGATGTGATGCCCAGCCAACCCGAGAGGTCCTGGTCACCGAATTGTCAAAGTACCTGAACTGTATGACATCCAGCCTTACTGTAATTTCAGACCAGCTGCAGCGGCGACAAAGAAGGTGCAGCACAGCACAAAGCATTGCAGAAGACTCTGCAACAGACCCAGCTCAAGGTCTTTGTGTTCTACTCATTTTCCCTGGAGACACAGTCCTAATCAAGAACCACACGATGAAAAGGTGGGATGAGCTGCGATTCAATGATCCTTTCATCGTAGAAGACTGCACTCCATCAGCAGTAAAATTGCAGGGCAGGAGAGCATGGATTTTTCTCAATGACATTAAGCCCTACATCAGAGAAAACCCTCTAGCTGCACCCCACCGCGAAGAAACTACAGACAACGGGGAAGAACCTCAGCACATGCAGACGAGATCCATGACAAGGAAGAAGGACACATGAGCAGCAAAGCCAAGACAAAGAACCCGTTTGCAAGTTGTAGCTTAAACTGGACAGTTCTTCTAAGTAAACAAGGGGATAAGGACATAACAGACACTCTATGAATCTCAGTTGTAGGGTGAAGAAGACAATTACGCATCTAAACCACAACACGTTTGTTGACACGAACTTGTAAATCAATCACACTGAAGTTTGGTGAAAACAAGACTCAAATAGATTGTGATCAAAGACTTTGCCTAAAGAGCTAAACACAACATCCTGACTCATCAAAAAGCAAGACGTCGCTTTGCAGTATTTATGGTGTCACCTAGAAGAAATATCACAAGGGATGTGCTGTCCTGTTTCCAATTAGTGCTAGAGACATATCTGTCACTTGTAGGGAGAGTCACCAGTGTCACAGACTTTATCCAAGATCCTGCTAACAAGAAAGTAATCTGGCAACTACTTACCGTCATCGCAGATGCCTTAATTTCCCTGCCTGAATACAGTGATAAGGACACAAATGCTTCCACCGCAGGCAATTATAGATGAACTCGTCAATACACTCTTCTTTCCCATCACAGAGGAGTGCCCAGCTATTGTCGGAAGAACCACAGACACACTTACTTTCATTAGAAATCCAGCAAACACTGAACATCTGGGTCAACTGTGGACTAAACTAAACTACCTAGTAGCAATCCACACAGCAGGAAAGTGCAGGGACTGTTCACGTCAAGGGAAAGGCCTATAATCCAGAACCCATCAAAGCAGGACAAATGTCCCTGTCACTCGAGGACAGCCGACTGGCGCATAACTTCCTGTTTTGCCTAGTCACTGACTTTCCAGAAATGGTGGGGAGACCTGCCGAGGTTGATGTCATCACCTTCTTCAGAGATCCAGCTAATGTTGCACATCTGGGAACGCTCCTCCATGGCATCATGCTCCAAGTGGAGCTATCCAACTTTCAAAGAGAGTATCTGAGAAGATTCCAGTGAACTTTCCGCCGAGGGACAGATCGAGAGGACAGAGAAGAGATCTTCACCTTTTATTATTTGATTAACTGCAATTTTTCCCATTTTTCATCACATTGAACAGATTGCAGCATGTCCTCAGGATTGAAGCAGATTCAGGGGGTGGACTGGGAACTCACCTATTTTGAATATGCACAATGAATGTGACTCGCCAAAGATGTTAGTCTAATCTATTTTCCATAGTCTAGCAAGGGAACTGTATCCCATATCCAGAGACAATCGTCACCCACAAGAGGGGGGACACTTGCGAAACACCAGACACTTTAAGATACAAACTTTTCGAGAACCAATAATGGAGTGAGCGAAAAGAATAAAATATGACATTTTGTTATGATCGAAATGGGGGCCCAGAACAGTAACCTGGTCATCCCACCAGCAGAGGGGCGCCCCCGCTTCCCTGGAAGGAAATGTTGCCACCTTTCATACCGCGCGATTTTATGTATATACATGGTGATTATCATTGTCTTTCTGTCATTAACAATCAGAACTGCATTCTTTATTGGTGCACAAAACGGTCCAATTGCAGTGCATCCACCTGATGATGTACGCATGAGTCCCACAAAGGCACCCAGACCCTATATAGTCATTCCAGTCCCAAGAAAATCTGATGGTAAGGTAAATGAACTCAAATTGAATGTAATTAGCAGTAATATACACACACTCGAGTGCACGAATGAAGAGAAAATCTGGAGACAGGGTCATCACGGAACCAATGAAAACATAGCACTGACCACTACACACCCACACACTAAATGCACACGAACCTGGGCAAGTGTCAATGGCTGCAGAACCTCAAGCAAAGGCAGCAGAGAGGATAAGACTGCCTACCGAACAATCAGACCCAGAAACAATGAGAGAGACCGAAAGAAATCAAGTGAAAGGCCGACTATTGCAGACATAGCAAACACCCTCGAGATGACAGAAGCGGCGACGAGAGAATTCACTGCAAGGACACAAATGTTGATAGATCATTTATTCCCGTTCATAGCTTGAGCGAAGAAACTACATGAGTAATTGAAAAATAAACCTGCAGCGACTGTATCGACAAACACACAAGTTACAACCCAAGGGACAAGCATCAGGCCTACTATACAGCCATATACAGGACCAGTGTCAGGCTGGATAACGTGGGCACTTGCATGCAGAAAAGAAAAGCTGCATGAGGACCAGGAAAGGGCAGACAGATTTCCACTCGAATGGCACAAACGGAAAAGCCTGCACCATGGACTGAAATGCCTCAGAGTCCTCCAGCAAGAAAAAGCCGTGCAGATGCTTTTACAGATGTAGTTATAGCTAACTACAGGAAGACACTAAGAATCAAGAGAAGCCTGCATGAAGATAACAATGAACTGAACCATTATCTGGATAGCACAGGGGGGCGTGGCCAGCACGCATGCTGTAAAGACAGGTTCCCGTGGAGCTCCGTCCGAGATCCTGCTGAAAAGACTTATTAATGCTTAAATAGCCCTGCTACACTCGATCTAACTGCATAATCCAGCAGGGGAACCAACCCCCATCACTCGACCAGACTCCTGATCCAAGTCGCAAAGGAGAACTCGAAAAACGCGGAGCCTAAAGTCGAGCCCCAGGGGAAAGCAAGATGGCGCCGCCCGCCGCGAGATGAGACTGACGCGGCAGCCGACTCGAGGCCCCGTGGAGCCCACAGCAACAACCGACAGACTGGACCAGCTGAGCCGCGGCCCATCTCGGCGCCAAAGGCCGAAAGAGCAGAACGCTGCGAGCCGCGGACCCTAAAAGGCGAGAGCGGACACGACTATCCGGGGCTCGCCACGCGGGGAGACCTTCGGCCCCGCAAGCAGCGTACACCTGCGTATTATTGCACACCGCTGGGGGCGCCGGGCCTGCAACCCGAAGTATCGCCCGAGCTCCAACCCAGGAGCACGTAGCGGAGGCCGAGAGTGAGCACTGAGCCACCCGGATACACCCCCCGGCGAAAGCGACGGTGTGCAGACCTTCTGATTTGGGCCCACGGTGAGACACTGGGCCGCGCCGCAATCCGCGGAATCCGAAGACCATCAACGGAACGGTACCTGCGGAGCTGGCACGATTCAACGTGACCACATCTGAGGGACACACAGCGAGAGGGGAGAGACCCCCTAACACACGGAAGGCCACCCAGCCGAGGCAGGACAACACAAGGGGCCCGCACCGCGAACATTGGGGGTGCTAGCCACAGACGGGCCACGGAGCATCGCTCGAAGACCCCAACAAGTAACACCGGGACCGTGGCATTAACCGCAGGAGATATCCCAGCACCACATAACCTGCGAGTCGAGAGCAGGAACGGGAGGGACCCAGGGAAGGGGATGTCACCCCCCAAGAGCAAACCGAAACTGGTCACAATGGACTCATTTACGACGGCTAGACCCCAGAGACAACCCCAACAGGACCAGGAACCTGCGGGGGAACCCCCACAGAAGGAAGAAGACCTCAAACACGCACAGGTACTCCAGGCAATATCAGCCCTTCGCACATCGGTGGAGGGGAAGATAGAAGAGGTGAAATCGGACATACAGCTCATGCGTCAAGATGCACGGAATCTCACGGAAAGGGTCAAGACGGCGGAAAGCACACTAAAAGACACGGTGGAGGACACCCAAGAACTGCAGTCGAAAGTACTGGAGCTTGAGCAGAGGGTGGTGAGGCTGGAGGCACGGTCAGAGGAAGCAGAGGGCCGAGCCCGCCGAAATAATGTTCGCATATTAGGGGTTCCCGAAGACATGGAAGGCCCGGACCCGACCGACTTCGTCGAGACGCTACTACTGCAGGAGATAGGCCCAGGGAAGCTCACCCAAGGGTTCTCAGTGGAAAGAGCCCACAGATCACTCCAAAAGCGCCCACCGCCAGGCTCGCACCCACGACCAATCATAGCTAAAATCCTGAATTTTCGAGACCGTGAAACCATACTACGATACTCAAGAGAAGGAGGAGAAATCAAACGAAACGGCTCAACGATAGTCATTTATCCAGACTACACGCCCACTGTGCAACGAGCAAGGAACTCTTTTATCCCAATAAAGGCGCAATTACGAAAACACAATTTAAAGTATATGCTGCTCTATCCGTCACGCCTCAAGGTCCTCTACAAAGGAAGAGCAACATTCCTGGAGACACCTGCTGCAGCAAGCCTATGGCTGGAACATAACAACCTGGCCGACGGCAAGGAAGATCCAGCGAAATCGGACAAGGGATAACATCACACCCACCAACACAATAAGCAAGGGGAGACCCCCCCGCACAGAGCCAACAAAGCAGTCACTGAGACCCCAGAGACATATCATTAAGCAGATCGCTGTACCGGACGGAAACTCGAAGGACCACACGAACACTGAAAAACGACCCACCCCTACGGAAACTGTGTGGGTAACCCACCTACACACACCCTGATCCGGAAGGCCAGGAACGGCCTGGAAGGCTCGGGACCCCCCGAGCGTTGCAAGTTGGAAGCAACTGCTGGGGACAGTTTAAAGTTACATGGTTTGCTGTTCCCATTCAGAAGAATGGAAGTTACTATTTTTGGTAAGTCTCCGAGATCGATCAGAAGGGGTAGAGGAGCAAGATGGAGGGAAAAGGAAAATCGCCTCTTGTCACACACAGGGGAGGGGCAACCTACGCCTGCATTTAGCACGCGAATACCGGGGAAAAGGGAATTGAACGGACACTATGCCCACTCCAAACCACCATGACTACAACAGCAGTTAAAATAATGACTTGGAATGTGCGAGGTTTGGGGACATACATTCGCAGAAACAGAATTAAGACTTACCTGAATAGAAAAGGGGTGAAGATAGCACTACTACAGGAAACTCACTGCACGGCAGACTCACTAACCAAACTTCAAACGCACTGGGGGGGGCAGGGTTTTGGTACTACATACTCCAAATACGCCAGGGGAGTATATACCTGGATACACCCACAGCTCCCTTTCCGCCTGAGAAAATCAGTAGTTGACCCAGAGGGTAGATTTGTTATATTATGGGGACATATAGAGCAGACAGAAATATGCATAATCAACTCTTACTTCCCCAACAGCAACATACCGGCTCACCTGGACTCACTATACCCCAAAATTGTGCAACACAGAGATAGCTTACTCCTGTGGGGAGGCGACCTCAACTGTGTATGCGACCCGACAATTGACAGATCCATCCCCCACCCGAAGGGCCCATCGGCAGCGACAACGGCACTGACTACAATGATAGAGAGACTGGACCTAGCAGATGTGTGGCGTGAAATGCACCCAATGCAGAGAGGCTACTCATACTATTCATCCCCCCACAAAATATACACGAGAATAGACCACATCCTCATAGGTAGAGAACACCTGCCACAGATGGAAGGAGCGCAGTATTTGGGAAGAACCATATCTGATCACTCCCCACTAATGGTGACATGGAACCACAGTGGCCCCAGGCCCCCAATCCCCATGTGGAAAATGCCAACAGAAGCACTCAAAGACCCAGGCTTCAGGGAGGAGCTACAAGAATCCATAGACAACTACATAGACAAAAATGTGGGAAGTGTGGAACACAGCAGCACGATATGGGATGCCCTGAAAACAGTAATAAGGGGAGAAATTATTGCTAAGGCCGGGGGAATGAGGAGACAGCTCAGGAAAGAACTAGACCAGCTGGAAAAAGAGATAGAAAGACTAGAGGCAGCCCAGGCAGGCAACCAGAACAGGGAAACGGAACTTCGAAAACTCAGGGGAGAAAATGATTCGGCGTGGAATAGACTGGAGAAGCTCGACCACGTGACAAAAACAAATAGGGCACACATAGAGGCGGACAGACCGGGAAGGCTGCTGGCCTGGTTATGCAGAAGAGAGCACCCTAGACACTCCACCACGGCATTACAAGACGAGGAAGGGAACACACATCACACACAACAGGGCATAAACGACACCTTCAAACAATACTACACAAAACTCTACTCGCATGCAGAACAGGTCCCTCCAGAACAGATCTCAGACACACTTGAAGAGATAGGACTCCATAGGATATCACCCGAGCAGGCCCAAATGCTAGATGCTGAAATCACACTCGACGACATAACAGAATCTATCCGGTCTCTGGCAACGTGCAAAACACCCGGCACTGACGGCCTGCCCCCAGAATTCTATAAAGCATATGAACCCTCCCTCACACCCCTACTACATGAGGTATTCCAGGAAGCCTATGAAAGGGGAGAGCTGCCCGAAAACATGAGGGAAACACTGGTGGTTCCGGTCCTTAAACCGGACAAACCTGCGGACCTGTGTGATTCTTACCGCCCACTAGCAATGCTAAATTACGACGCGAAAATACTAACATCAATACTGGCAAAGAGGCTATCCAGAATCATAGAGGACATAATACACAGCGATCAATGTGGCTTCATACCGGGCAGGAACACATCAATGAACCTGCGTAGACTACAACACATTATGACCCAAACCAATGAGGACAGAAGCCCATATGCGCTGATGTCCTTAGACGCCATAAAGGCGTTCGACTCCATCTACTGGGAGTGGCTGGTGGCGGTACTTAGAGAATTTGGATTCGGGCCCGGGTTCATCAGATGGGTACAGATATTGTACACCGGGCCAAGGGCTAGAGTGAAATCTGGGAAACACATATCAGAAGCATGGGACATACAGAGAGGGACCAGGCAGGGCTGCCCCCTATCCCCAATGCTATACATACTTGGGCTAGAACCTATAGCGATCTATTTTCGGAAACAGTTTTTCGATGCCGGCATAAGACTGGGGGGGGTAGATCACATCATTTCACTCTATGCGGACGATGTCCTCATATATGTTAGAGACCCACACCTCAACGTACCAGTTATGCTGGAGGTCTTGGACAACTACTCCAAGGTGTCCGGGATCCAATTCAGCAAGTCTAAATCCTGTCTGTTCCCCCTGGCGGCCTTGCAACATGTTGAGATAGAGACACTCCCAAAGGTAGGGATAAAATGGCAAACCACCAAATTCAGATATCTAGGGATCCAGATACTGCACACCCCCACGCTGATGCACGAACATAACACGATGAGGACGCTACGGGCCCTACGCAAATCCACGATCTTCTGGTCGCGGCTCCCCCTGTCAATGATGGGAAGGGCCTCCATAGTTAAGATGGTTGTCCTACTGCGCTTCCTGTATGGGTTTCAAAATATACAATGCTATATTAAAAAACCCTTCTTCAGACTGCTGGAGACACTGATAAAGGAATTCCTATGGGGAAAGCACAGACATAAAATAGCACTGTCAACATTAACCCTGCCATGCACAAGGGGTGGCATTCAGCTCCCTAACTTAGAAAAATACTACCTAGCAGCACAGCTAAGCTTCACGACCAAATGGTTATCAGACGAACCGACTGAGGAAAACTCCCTACTACAGGCCATGAGCCTGCCACACCGCCTGAAAGAATTGGTTTGGATACCACCGAAACTGATGGGAGAAACACCGCACATAGTCAACTTGGGGAGGGAGATCTGGCGCAGGGCGAGGACACTCACCAATACACAGAGGGCCTACTCACCGGAGATCCCACTGCTCGCAGACTTATATACAGTAGCCACAGACCTGAAACAAATCAGATTATGGGAAAGAGAAGGGGTCTACACCTGGGGAGACCTATACGAAGAAGGCACATTCAAGGACTTCGACACACTGCGAGATAGAGAGGGCATACAATCGGGTCAGTTTCTCTGGTACCAGAGGACCCGTGCCACTGCGCGAAGCAAATGGGAGACATGGCCCGAAGAACCGGACACAGACCCACTACTAACACTGCTATATAACCTGGGGGAGGGTAGTAGACCAATATCCCAAATATACAGGCAACTGAACGACACACCTAATCCCCGAAGCGCGGACATGAAAAGGAAATGGGAAGTGGATATAGGCAGGGAGATGACAGAGGAGGAGTGGAACCGGGCGCTCACGTTCCCCAAGGAGGTGTCGAGAAATCACAGGTTTAGGCAAATACAGATGAACACGCTATACCGAACCTACCTAACACCGCAGCGGATAGCCAAATTTAACAAACAGACACAATCGAACTGCACTTGGTGCAACAAGGAGGAAGCAGACCTAATACACATGATGTGGGAATGCACCAAAACAAAGACACTCTGGGGAAAGGTGAAACAAGCATGCGAGAAAGCAGGCATGACCAAGTATAAATGGACGCCAGAGGAGTGCTTACTGGGAACCTACCCTAGATTGGCCAAGATAAAACACTTAACCAGACTTATGGACATAACATGCATTTTAACCAAACGGTCCATAGCCATGTCCTGGAAAAAAACAGCCGGACCACAATACAAAGCATGGCATGGAGAAATGATAAGATGGCTCCCGGCTGAGACCAAGGCCTGGGAAGAAAGCGTAGCCAGATCAACTGAAGAGTCCAGCGGAGCCTTGGAAGCATGGAAGGAACTCATTGGACATATGCTTCTCCCGTCGGATGACAAGCCCCCCTGAAACAGCGACTAGCACGGATATGCCTGAGAGATATAAAGGATGGCTAGAGGAGAGCCACCAAGAGACACCACAGACCTCTGGGAAGCTTCCCCCTCACACCCTGTTAACAATATGAATGCTTCCCCACAACACCCCTACCCCTCAGTGAAGTGATGAGCCACACAAGAGGACACCATAAGGAGACGGTTGTTATCGTTAGTTAAAGTTGAAATTAAATCAAATATATCTTGGTTTGCATGAGAATAAGGCACAATATGGAAATATGTAAAAGATTTTATTAAAAATGCCAATAAACACATTTTTTTAAAAAAAATATCTGGATAGCACAGCGCATCTGGGGAACAACATTTGGTACCAACACAAGAAAGAAGTTGGAAGATGAAATTCAGAAGGAGAATGCTTTGTGTGTGCACTCCTACCGTACAGCATGCGAAAATCCAAGATCTTCGTGGCTGTAGAAATCGATGTCCCGACAGCACACTGTTTGTCACACATAGCAATGTGCAACACCAGAGGACAGTTTATGGGAAAAGATGCCACACTGATATGGGCCACTGAAACAGCATATCCCAATGAAGATGATTATGTCCAGGACATTAAGACAAGAAACAGAGCTCATACTAGAAATCATGTGATCAGGTATGAAAAGCCAGAAGTGAAAGGAGCAGGAACAAGATGGGAAATTAACCCGAGACTGAACGTCCAAGGAATAATTCCAGAAGAAGCCCAAACTTGGAAGAACAGAGGTCAAATGCAGATCTTCAAACAGTGCTGTCACAGACAGATGGGAAGCAGGAGTAGTGATATGCCGAGCATGGATGGCCTTGGAGCCTACAAGGAAGCAGTAGAAAACTCACAGAAACTGTGCAAACCTCTATGGCCAAAGTTGGTAAAGTTACTAACATGGGTCGAAGACAGAGGAGGACCCCTGCAGATAGTGCCACTGGAAAGCCCAAAATTGTGCTTCAGGAACAATGGCACGAGGAAGATGGGAGAGAATCAGAACTGCGGACGCATCTTTGAAGCTCCAGGTAGGACTCACGGAACCGCAGTAATTATGGATCATTACTGGGCATGTGGATCCAAAGCATACATAAGGCTGCCCAGAAATTGGGGAGGCATATGCACAATAGTGAACGTCCACGTTCCTGCACTAGTGATCCCCAAGAGTGATCTGAACATTGACAGTTTTCCGAAATCAGATGCCCACCTGAAGAAAAGGAGATCTGCTGAACTGATATCCCGAATGAAGAGAGAAAAAAATTACTTCTCAGCCAAATCAGAAGAAGCATTCCGTGCAATCCCCTATGAACACAGGCTGTTCAGCCTCACCTCATCAGTATTCACAACAATCATCATGCCAAGATTCCAAGTTGGAGCAAACACTAAATGGTTGCAGATAACTAGATGGGAGTTATTGCAGACCATTAACACTACCATAAAATGATTCAATGCTATTAAGGAAGAACTAAGAGCAATCCGACTGATAACCCTCCAGAACAGATATGTACTTGACATGATCACAGCGATGGATGGAGGTGTTTCCGCAAAAATCGGAGAATCATGTTGCACATTTATACCCTCGCATGATGAAGAAAATGGAACCTTAACAAAAGCCATAAGTATGCTGACAAACCTACAGAACCAGATGATCAATGAAACTGACGAAGTTGATGATGACAGCTGGTTTGGAAATCTACTCTCATGGGTCCCACAATGAATGGCAGACATATTCAAGTTTCTGGGAGCCCTGCTATTGATGATACTACTAGGGGTTTGTGTTATCAAGATAATCATCACACAATGCCAGGCAAGTGTGAGGAAAGCCATTGGGATGAAGATCATGATTGACGTCAAACCAGGATGGAAGCCGAGAGAACTGACAGATGAAGAAATAAGAGACTTTGTGAAGGCCATCGAATTTGCGCCAGAAGGAACACATTTTTTGTATCCTAGAAGAAAATTGATCTATTGCAGCCCAAATGGACAATGTCAGCTTATGACTTGGAACAAAGACGAACATGTAAAAACAGCAGGAAGCCTGAAAGGAGCGATAAAAATATGGACTCCAAAGAAACACACGTTCACACCATCATGTACAAAACCAGAAGACGAAGAATTGGATGCAGAAGAACCAAGTAAGAGTAATCTAAAGGAGGAAGAAGAAGTGGTCGATAAACCGACCAGAGGGGTGTGTGTAGAAGAGGTCCCAAATATGGCCTGCACTCCAGCCACCCATTTGGAGATACCAGAAGCATACTCGCCAAGATATGTGACGTATAAAGAGCAAATGAACCAACGGAGAGCCAGAGTGGGGCTCTGTCTAGTACCCATCAGAAGGACCTGTATACCTATTGAAGCACCAATAACCATACAACCTGGGCTACCACCTGGGCTGCACGGTACCCATTGAGACAACCATATAAGCAGCTGACGTGAAATGAAGACCACTTACAAACTGTCTCTGAAGAGACCCAAAGGGGCTCTTATTGGAGGCGAATGATGACGACACAATGGTCTGGACAGACTCACAGATGAAAGAAACAACAACCAAAAAGGTTATAAACAAAGAAGAAATGTTGCGAATAATGATGTAAATAGGACAGAGCGGCAAAGCACCAACTATCTATCTACCTCAAGAAGCACATTATACAAGTGCGACTCCATTTTACAAAAGCAGAATTAAGCCCAGGATGATAGAGGACGAACAGACCATGATTCATAAACTAGCTCAAAGTCAGACAAAAGAGCGGAATCGAAACTCGGCATGCAGCAGCTCATGGATAGGAATTTGAGGTCAACCCAGGGAAGGGAGGAGAGCAGCAACTCTGAAGAATTGAAAATTAAGAGCATAGAAGCCTGCCCCGTGAAGGTCGAGATAAGGAGGCCCAGGCAGGTAGCGAGTTCGAACAAAGAATCAAATACACAAATAGAGGGAAAATGAAGCCGATCCACGGTGTACAGACATGTTACCAGCCTGGCACGGAGAGGTGCCCACATCTGATGTCATCCAAACCCAGAGGATGCCATAACTTTTCCGCATAAGAAGCTACAGTTTGAGGCCACTCTCAGCCAACTAATTGACACATAGGCCTTAGGGTATTGATTGATGGAAGGGAGGCAGGGTGAATCTTGGGCCATCCCGCACCTGGGTGACCATTCTGCATGCTACTAATTAAAGTGGAGATTTATGTCTAGGGGTGTAACCGACCCAATCACAATGGACCAAATAATCTAGGGTCCTATAGCGAGTAGAACCAATAAGATGTCATACTTTTAGTGACGTCTATCACAAGTATTGTAGAGGGATGGGCATAGACGCCCACCCGATAAGAGTTATTGAATCCCCACACTCTGTTACCATATACAGATATAGTACCTATACTTAAGTTACCTTTTCCAACCAATAGAATAGCATGTCAAACGTATGAGTTTCACATGTCAATGATGATGAGAATTTGCTATAAACGTTACTGTTTGCATGAAGAATTTGGAAGTTGAAGCGAGGCAGGCGATCGCAGCTCTGATGATTTCCATTTGTTTTCCCGTTTTTTGTACTTGTCATTGGACGGACTTCCCTTTGCCAAACCATTGAATTGTCCTTATTGATTGGTGTTGGAGTAAGAGAATCCTGCACCCCATACTCCTCAAGGTGCAGCTATCTCAACTTAAGGTGCCGGAGGGCGAGCTCAGAATATCATGGGCCCGTTCAGAGGTCGCTCCGCCCTCCTGTACGCACCACCTCATAATGAGGCCCTATGTAACCCACCTGTCAGCTTAAATATCGTATACTGACTGAAAGTAAGCAGGCTACTTAGATGTGTAACCTCATCCCATGCTTCTTATTTTTTGTACATATCTCTCACAAGCACTTTGTAGTGCCCCCTTGTAAGTTAATGCATTTTAAAAACGCAAATTTCAATTTGCCCTCTAAAGACTTTGAGTAGGCAAAAGTCATTTTCAGTGTCTCCTACTTTAGCATTGCTAACATTACCCTATATGTGGAGAACAACATTACAACATAATTGACTTGGCCTGCAAGGAATAATGGGTATGGGCTATGCCTGGCATTATTTGTATATAATATCAGGGCAACAGATATTCAAATAACTAGCATGTTTTTTTACACAATATGCATCCTTTCCATGTTTTCAGAGTTCCATGGGTCATGGACCTTAACATGTTATGTGGTAATTTGTTGCTTTAAAAAAACAATTTCACTGAGCACTTATTCTACCCAACAATTTAAAGGTGAGGTATATTGCAAACAATCTTGTATTCAGTTCATAGTAATTGTGCACATGCAGAGTCATGACATTTTCTTAAACTGCACATAATGTCATGGTGAGGTTTTAAATATGTTTTGCTTGCAAAGTATTGTGGATATGCAAATATCTCAGTTTGTGTTTTTCTACTACAATCCCTCACTTTTTACAGAGCCTGATCAACTAGTACTGGAGGGTATCACAGGAGCCGGGTAGGGGTATGGGTGGATGGACACAGAAAATACTCTTTCAGGATGAACAGCAAATCAGCAACTTTCAAAAATCTATCAAATCAGATGTTTTGGCAGTAAAGGGAAGGGAATGTGTTTGTTTGCTAAAAAATAAGAAACTCTAGTAACAGTTTAGGAAACAGCATCTTCTGTTACTTTCTATTCTCTGCTGCTGAGGGTTTTTCAATATAATCATGTGTTGGCGTTTATTGCTTCTAGCATACCAATGCATCCTGTTTAAATTATATCTATGTCAGTCAAAGAAAAAGTCACTCAATCTGTTGTGCCCATGAGCATTGCTGCTATTGACTTAAAAGGCAAATATATGTGATATTTTTCAATGGGGCTCCTGAGGAAACCTCAGTAAGGCTCTTTTTGAATGTGATCTAGGCTGTGGCGAGGAAGGTGGGCAAAACTATAAGCTGCATTATGTGCCATGTCTGTTCACCTCTTATGTCAGGGTTAAAAGCCTTGCACTGATACGATTTTACTCACTACTTGGAATCAAATGATTGTTCAGTGAATAAGAAAATTATTATCTTCGACAGTAGGGACAATTCATGCTTATTAAAATATGTTATTTCCCCTTAAAATTCCTCTTGACATCGGACAGTAAATTATATTAGAGCTCCTACCTATGTCACTGCCCTGCTGGTCACTGATTCCAAAATATATCAGTGGAACCTTGTGGATAGAAGCACGGGAAAGGCTTCTATATGTTCTTGGTTTCCTGTTTTTGTTGAGCACATTTTCCTGATTTTAGAAAGTAAAAATTGATGGTTATATGCCTGTTAGCCGTAAGGCTTGTTTTGATTAAATTTTTCCACATAACAATGCAATGTGAATAGTAAGCAAAGACCCAGGATCATATTTCGTGGTGCAGTTATTCCATGCAATTATCATCCTTGCACAAATAGAGGCATGTTCCCCTGGCTCTTGAATTACTTCATTAAAGTCGCACTTGAGCTCCTATTGGCATGTATTCTTACACACTCCTTTTAGTTGCCATTATTCCTTTTGCAAAAATAGGATGCTATCTGATTTTTTTGACAACCACATCCGTGATAAGCGATATTTGTTTTTTGTAATAAACAAGTGTTTTATTTCATTGGCATTAAACACTTACTGCATTGTCTCTGGGTGGTGTTGACAAATGAATAGGCAAAACTAAACCTATTGGTTATCCTGAGGATACAAAGCTTTTTCTGTGCATACACATGTTTATTCTCTGCACTTGAGTAGTTTAGGTAGGTACAATGGCATGTCATGAAGTCTTGGACTGGTTGATAAGCTCTCCTTATAATCACATATAAAATATTTATTTTATTAGCCTATATATGTTTGGACAAAATGTTGTAAAATGCACCTTTTACACTGATTTGTAAAGAATTGTAGTGGTTAGGAAGGGGAAATAACCTTCTAAACTATTCGGAGATGGTTGCTCACTAAGTATGCCTGCTGACAAAGTGGATTACCTCGTTATTAAGTTGCCGCAGGGAAAATAAAGTGCGCACAAAAGCTAACCATTTGCGCACTTATGGAAATATAATTAGAGGTAACATTGGTAGTGGGTACAGGGCATGCAATATTCATTTGATGCTAAGATCAGCGGTTACACTAAAATACTAACTAGCAGAATACCAGGGTTAGTTGGGGGTTTAACAACAAAATAAGGTAATTACAGGTGTGGGAAGGAGGAGGGGTGTCACTATGAACATGTTAGAGGGAGTTTCGTAGACATTTTGTAAACAGAGCCATTGTCCATAAGCTCAGCAAAAACAGTGCGCTCCTCCTGACAGCAGCCAATGTCCATAAGCTCTACTGGAATAATAACAGTAGGTTCCTAGTGATTGCATCAAATGCAAAAGTTTCGAATGGCAAAGTTTTGAGAAAAAAAGCATCGAAAAAATGCATTTTAAAAAAAAAGTAATATGGGGTCCTCCCCCAACCCCCGTTTTTTTACTCATTAAAACCCATTATAGTAAAACAAAACTGTACCTACAAAAAAAATTCATTTTTTCGATGCTTTTTTCCAAACCTTTGGCATTCGAAACTATGTTTTCGAAGCAATGCCTGGATACCTAACAGTAAGCTCGTCATGGCAACAGACCAATGCGGGGCAGCCAAAAAGTCCTTTGGAGAGCAATCGGTTTCATACAGTTCAACAGCAGCTAGTGACCGCACCCTTGGCAGCAGCCAACGAGCTTAAGTCGAACTTGCAAATGAGGCTAAGCTGAGCAAAGTAGCAGGCCAATTACTGAAAGCTCAGTGTGCAAGCAGTCAATAACAGTGAGCGCTATAAAGCAGCAGGCAATGAGGGCGACATCAGCACAGCAGTTAACCAATGCAAGTAGGCTCTTCATGGTAGCAACCAAAGATGATCAACTCAGAATGGCAGCAAACCCATGACAGGAAGCTCAGAAGGGAAGCAGTGCAGCAAAGCATTAGTAGGGCTACAGCCAACTACCATAGGCTCAACCATTCAGCATCAGAGAAACCCATGAGCAGCAAGGAATGACTGTGAGCTCAGCACAGCCCCCGCCAATGGCAGTAAACTCCGGATGTAGCAGTCCGCGACCATGTGCTCAGTTGGACAGCTGCCAATGGCAGTGAGCCCAGCACAGCAGCCGCCAGTGACCACAAGCCCTGCACAGTAACAGCCAGTCAGAGTGAGCTCAGACACGTAATAGCCAATGGCCTTAAGTTCGGTATAGAGGCAGTCATTATACTGTCAGCCTGTAATACTGATCTCGGCACATCATTAGCCAATAACAATAAACACAGCACAACAGTAGACAATGACACTAAGAGCAGCACACAGTAAGCTCAGCTGGGTAATTGCCAGTCAATTTAGGATAGCAGCTAATGGCATTCATCTCAGCACAGCAGCACCCAATCACTGCCGGCTCGACCCAGCCAGTGCCTACGCCCTTTATGATGCGGTGGCATAATGCCCCTGGATGGCTGGATCTCATCCCTCAATAACGCAATTGTGGGTCACCTGTATCTGTGTCATTCTATCCCCAGAGCACAGAACAACTGCTGAAGGTGCAGGCAGAGCTCCTGGAGACCGTGAAGGAAGTGAGCAAGAACAAGAAGCGCTATGGGCAGCTGGAGCGGGTCAGCGCGGTGGTGCGCGAGAAAGCAGCCGATGCTGAGGCCAGGTGAGTCGCCTGTCCCTACTGCCCATCGCAGAATAGACATCAGTTGTGCTGGGCCTGATACAGTGTTTGTACCTTTTGAAAGTAACTTGGGGTTGGTCACCCTGAGTTACCTGGGGGAACCCAGACATGGACCCCTTGCTCACTGTGCTCAGAGAGGCACAGCTCCACCTCAATGATGAGGCCCAACAAGGCTAAAACACGTGTCTGGGGTTGCTCTTGGTACTCTTGTTCAAAGGAGGTTTGCCAGGAATTTCGGTGCTGGACTGCCGTTGTGGGCGGGACAATGACTGATATGCAAATGGTATTCCTCCTTTGTGAAAAGTACAGTGAGAAAAAAGCAATGGCTGCGACTCTCAAAGTGGGAACAGGTTATCATGCCTTGTTCTTTCTAGAGAGGGGTGCCTGCTACCTTTTTTGTACCTGTGCAGGGCATTAGTGTACAGTGATCATAAGGCAGTATACGAGGGTTACATGTTATAATTGAAGTACTATAGCTGAAGGACAAGTGACCCTCATACAGTATCATAATTTTGATATTGAAGGGTACAGTACATACATATTAGGATAGGATCATTGTTCCTCATAGTCAGACGGGTGATTGTAAGGGGTGCAGTACCCTAGTGCAGCAGATCTGTCGCTTTCAAAGCATCATCATTAGGTAAAGACCTATCAATACAGGTTCAATGGCCTCAAAAGGCATCAGGCAGTTAAGTCGCAGCATTAGTGGCCTCCTTAGTGTTAAATGGATGACCTTTAATAGTACAGTGTCTGAAAAAAGTTGATGTGCAATGTGTCGGATGAGTGACGTACACATAGTATCAAATGGGTGCGTTTCAGGGGTTCAGCATCAGCGAGCATCCTACAGTGTGAGACAGTGGAAGTTTAGCCCAGCGATGCCTTAGACCAATGGACAGACCCTGGATGTGCAGGATGGATGTGGGGATTTAACAGATCCCGAAGCTTCAGGTACATGTGGGGCCAAGTGTCCAGCAGTTACGTGCTGAGGTTCCCAGCATAGGTGGAGGGTGCCTCGGCATGTATGGGATGGTCTTTAAAGTCCTGCCGTCCAAACCATCTGTTTCTTTTGGGGAGGTGGGGGATGTCTAATGTGAAAAATATGTCAAACCATGTTTCCACTCCGTATATCTCACTCTTTCTCTCTCCTCTACCCCTTCCCTTTCCTGAAGGCTGAAGAAAAGTGACCATGGCATCTTCCACTCCAAGACCAGTTTGCAGAAGCTCAGCACCAAGGTACTACTTGCCGGCGTCCCTACAGCGTACACCTGAGATATCTACTTTCGTCTCGTGGGGTGAGGTACCTGGGTTTCGGGCCACTGCGCGCCCATCGTCCTGCTGATACTCTGTTTCCACCATGGCCGCTTCGCTCTGCAGCCACCTCTCGTTTCCTGTAGATTTCCTTGCTTACCTTGTCTTCTCCACACAATGGATTCCTGCTCTTTCCCTCCCCTTACAGCAGATTCCCCCTATTGCCACCCTCTGTAGCGCAGATTCTATGTTCTTACCCATCTAATACATATTCCTGCTCTCACCCACCATTGACAGAGTGCGGATTTCTGCTCTAAGGCATCCAGTGCTTGATGTTTGCAGGTGTTTGCCAGGGCTGATCCCCAGGACCCACTTCTGATCACCAGGGCTTATTGGAGAGGCTGGATCATGATTGTTGTTCGCCCTTCTGGGGTGCCACATTCATTCATTAAGAAACAGTTGGGCCTGGCCACCACGTGGACGTTGTCGGCCCACCTCATCCATTGCTCTATAATACTTTCTGCCTTGGGGGACCGCTAACAATGGCCGCAGGCAGGCCACCTCCAGGGCTGCAAACAGGCTCTTGCCTACTTGTTTCTGGCCCGGACAGTCAGGCACAGGCAAGCAAACAGCTCTATTGTGTGGGCAGAAGCGATCAGTCTGCAAAGTCAGCATGTGACGTGTGAAAGTCGCTGGTGGAGTGCGGCCTCCCATGTGTGGGTATGGGCATGGCAGGCTTAATGTAGTTAAGGCATACCATGTTCTCTGCCACAGGGGTGCTCATACTCCTGTGTCCGAAAGAGACTAGCATGTCTGCGATTGGCACCGCATCTGTACAGAAACAGGCTAGATTAGTGTATACCAGTGCTGGAAATGGGCACAATTTACTGGGGGAACCCTCTCATCCATGGAGGAACGGGGCCCTGGGGAGGGGGCGGGGTAGAGGGGCCACTCAATACAGTATCTCTTCATCAACCCCAACCCTGGCGATTTGCATGAAAGCAAAGATAAGTATTTCCAGAATTGTAAATTTAAAACATGTCTGTGCTACAGTAAGAACACCTTTTGAGTGAAAAATGGAGTTGGGCTCTTCAGTTTTAATTGGTCATACACCTAAGTCTCTACATTGCAGGACTTGTGTACCAGTCCAGACAGCTACACCAAGCATGTGATGTTCTGAAGCCGGGTTGTCACACGCACAAGCAACCCGGGCTTCATCGCGGACAGGTTGGCAAGAAATGTCTGCCTGGAGCTTCATTGTGTTCCCGCACTGGTTCACACCAGGGATGCAGCACTGCATCAACGGGGCAAACGTTTTGGACCCGTTTAACACTGTGTACCCCGCATAGAAAATGCCAGCACCCTAAACCTTTTGACTGACTTAACTGCACCCTGTAGCCTGCCGCACCACGACTGCAAACTGCACCCTGTTGCCTGCCGCACCACGACTGCAGACTGCACCCTGTAGCCTGCCGCACCACGGCTGCAGACTGCACCCTGTAGCCTGCCGCACCACGGCTGCAGACTGCACACTGTAGCCTGCCGCACCACAGCTGAAGACTGCACACTGTAGCCTTCCGCACCACGACTGCAGACTGCACACTGTAGCCTGCCGCACCACGGCCGCAGACTGCACACTGTAGCCTGCCGCACCACGACTGCGGACTGCAAACACACCTGCTGCTGATGAACTTGTTATAATTATAATTGTTCTTTTATAACACGCTTAATACCGGAGACCACTTTCTAAGCACGAGACCGGGATTCAAACCTGTTTTGCTATACGTCGCATTGCCCCTGAGCTGTCCTCCCACCCTGATGGGTGCTACTCATAGGTCCACAGCCTGCTCTCAACTGTCTGTTGCAACTTTGCACACGTGCTCCTGACACCTTATTGTCCCCAGTAACTTACTACTAAGAGTAGAGCGAATTCATTTATTACTGAGGGGAGGAAGGCGGGCATGCAGGGAGATTGTGGGTGTAGGGTAAAGGGCACACTACTCAACCTGAACCTACTGAATCTCCAAGGATGGGGATGATGTCAGAATATTTTTTGAGGGAGTGCGATGATTGCATCCTATTGAAGAATACAGGCCTCACAACCTGAAGATTGTCCATAGAATGAAGTCCGAGGGTCATCCTTTTGAGTTCAATGGAGATGAAAACAATAAAAATTGAGGGGTAAAGCTTTGGCATTGAGGGTGAGTCCATTGAAGTCCCTTCCAATGTGTGGCCTGGAGCTTTCTTTAAGAGGCTAAAAAAAATAGTCCAATGCTCGCAATTCCTCCCCATAACCAGACACCCACCCCTCTCCAGCAGGCAAGATACAGACTGCAGGACTACATATGGTGTCACCATAAGCGTCGGCACTAGTGGGTTGTGCCGGCAGTGAGGATGGGGCCATCTACCAGCAGCATCTGGCTAGAAATGTTGTGTGCCCGGACACTTTTCTACACAAATGAATGCACAACGTTACACATTTCTGCTCGTTCCCACACTGTGTGCACTGTCTTGAAGACACCCCATTTGAAGGAATCTGCACACCCACCCCCTGCTCGTTCCCACACTGTGTGCACTGTCCTGCAGACACCGTATTTGCAGGACGCTGTGCATTCCTGCTCGTTCCCACACTGTCCTGCAGACACCCCATTTGCAGGACGCTGCGCACCCACCCATGTTCGTTCCCACACTGTGTGCACTGTCCTGCAGACACCCCATTTGCAGGACGCTGCACACCCATGCTCGTTCTCACACTGTGTACACTGTCCTGCAGACACCCCATTTGCAGGACGCTGCACACTCATGCTCGTTCCACATTGTCCTGCAGACACCCCATTTGCAGGACGCTGCACACCCCTGCTTGTTCCTGCACAGTGTACACTGTCCTGCAGACACCCCATTTGCAGGACGCTGCACACCCCTGCTTGTTCCTGCACTGTGTACACTGTCCTGCAGACGCACCATTTGCAGGACGCTGCACACCCCTGCGTGTTCCTGCACTGTGTACACTGTCCTGCAGACACCCCATTTGCAGGACCCTGCACATCCCCGCTTGGTCCTACATTGTGTATGCTCTCCTGTTGGTTTCTGCTCTCATCCGTCCTGTCTACACCATACTACAGTTTGCTAGAATTCCCACACCGTGGGCTCAGGGGTGGGCTGGCCTATAGAGCACTCCAGAGATTTGCTGGTAGACCTTTGGATCATGGGCCTTTATTCCCAAATTTTCAATGGAAAAGGAGCTGGGCTTGCTCAGAATGTGTAATATGGGGCCACTTCGAAAATGATTTCCAGGACCTCTTGTGGTTCCCAGTCCACCCCTGCGTGGGCCCTGTACTTTACGTTTCTGCTATGTGCTACTCTCAGTACCCAGGGTCCTTTTTTTGGAAAGCTATGCCCATCCTTTACCCTCGTGTCCTGTCTCACACTGGATGGATGCCTGTCTGCAGCTTGATCGCCCAGGAGCTGCGCCATACGCCGCATCTGCACATGTTGGCTTACTGCACAAAATACCAGACTCATTTAAAGTGTAAAAGGTTGCTTTAATGTGACAGGCCAAAGCTTACAAATAACCACTTACCTGACTCCCTGGCCTTACAAACTAATAAACTATTTTAAACAAACCAATTAATAATTAACACTTTAATTTTCCTCAACAATTAAATAAATAAATAAATAAACCCACTTCCACCCTGACTAACCCTTGGTCCCCACCATCTCCTTCCCACTTCTCAAGGCGTCCCGTTTTATCCCCGGGGCCATGCCCCTTCAGGTTCAAAACCTGGTCCCCCGGGGTAGCTCGTTTGTGCAAATAGCACCACCCCCATCCTTTCCTGCGCCATTCCCCATTGTTCTTCCCTCCCCCCACATCTAAAGGGGCCATGCCCCCGGCAACAGAAAAACCCTCCCCTGAGGTGTTCTTTCTGCCCCACCCCCGCCCATTCCTTCCTACTTCCAACTCTTTAACATATCTCTCACCAACCAGATCAACTCCGACAGATAATAAGTATTTCCAATAGCTGACAAATGGACACCATCCTCTCCATATATCACGAATCCTTCATAAACTATGTCTTTGAGGTCCAAAACCTGTCCTGCCGTCGAGACACAAAATGTAACCATCTCTCTGTTTATCCCCTTCCTTGCCCGCTCTATCGCTCCCTCACTTCTCGCCCCACTCCAAACTCTCTGCGGCAACAACTTAGTCCAAACTACAGATGCTTGAGGCCACATTTCTCGGACCCATAACAAATCCCTTTTCATTTTTCTAAGAAGAGCCACACCATTATCTCTTACCAGGTCATTTTCTCCCACATGAATAATCACCCCATCTGGAGACCCATAGCGTTCCCTCAAACCAACAAACATAGAAAGTAACTTATCCCAGCAAGGCCCCCCTAAACCGGATCATCTTACCAAAACATCTTTATAGCTGCAACCCATTTTGCCTGCCAAAAACCCTTTTCTCAGCTTCTTTTCCGGCCCTCTTAACAATTGAATGCCCCACAATCCAGATTTGTGCCATCTACCCCGGCCTCCAAGCAGCATCTGAAAAAGAAATTACAAAATCACTTACAAATCAACAACATCCTACTAAATGCAACTCTCCTGCTGACTTCTGAAAACTTCATTGAAACATCCCGTTTGCCCAAGTCCCTGAGATACCCTTTGTATCTCCCGGACTTCCAACGCCCCAAACTTTTCACCTTCTCCTATGAATAGCACAGCCTACTACCTTCAGATTCTGCACCCATCCTAAATGAATGAGTTCCAAAATCCTCTGCTTTTACCCCTACTGCTACCCGAACTTTACGAAATACTCCCAGAACTTGTGGCGCTGATACTGGCTCCCTATTCTCATGATGAAAAGCCAAACCTTTCCTCCCCCCACAACGCTTCTTCCACAACAAACCTGTCTGAACTGGGCATAATTCCTGACTCCCACGACCCAGCAAAACCCAAGAGCCCTTTCCTTTTTGATCTGTTTTAGACCTCCTGATCTTGATGTCCAAACCTAACTCGGTAAACTGAACATCTTCCCATTGCAGCCCACCTACCCCACTTTTCCCCCCCACCAGCTCAGAAACCCTAAAGGCCCCAAAGAATAGCCAAGTAAAACAATTCTCCTTCCCAGGCCGACCAACAAATCCCCCCCACGCCTGACACAACCTAGTTAGCAATTCCGCCGATACCGGTCTCCTCTTATCTTTTTCCCTCTTACTTTCCCTTGCCCATCCTTCCAACATCCTGTTTGCCATTTCTCCACCACTCGGCTGAAAACCCCAAAACCACTTCCCATAGAAAACAATCCCTGCCACTTTCTCTGTTATAGTTGCCCTAGACCAGCCCCTATCCATGCACCTCAAGAGGAAATTAGTGACATCGTTCCTTCTCCGTTCTTCCGCGTCCCCCCAGCCTTTCCAACTACAAGCTTCCCCTCCTATGAAATCCTCCCAAGCTCTCCTGTACGCCTCTCTAGATGACGGAGCAAGAGAACCCTCCACCAATTCAAGCTCTCTCAGCTTCCTATTTTCCACAGCTCCTCCGGAATCCGCTGCCCCTCCTCATCCGCATCTGGAGCCAATCCACGGAATCTCTGCCATTGAAAACGAGATAATGCATCAGCAAAGCCATTATCCTTCCCTGGCATATGTGTTGCCTTAAACACCACATTACATTCCATGCAACGCAGAACAAACTCATCAGCCTCGCCACCCTCTGATCCCTCGCTGACTGCCGATTCAATACATGAACCACACATTCATTGTCAATGTTGAAATTCACTTTCTTGTTTTGCAACTCCTTCCCCTACAACTCCAGTGCAACTAACAAAGGAAAGAATTCCAGGAATGCAATGCTCCTTCCCTCCCTCAGCCAAAGCGATGGCCACTTCTCTGCGCACCAATTTCCTCCCCAAAACACACCAAAACCTCATGCACCTGCTGCATCTGAAAAAATCAGAACTTCCCAAGACACCAGATCTCCCTGCAACCACATGGACACTCCGTTACAACTCTCCAAAAAACGCAGCCAAATTCTACAGTCTTCCCGCACTGCACCTGATACTCTTATCCGATGATGTGGGCACTTTGCTCCTGCCATAGTCCGCGCCATGTGTCTGCAAAAAGTCTGCCCAGGGGCCACCACCTTGCATGCAAAATTCAAATGCCCCAACAAACTCTGCATTTCCACTAGCATCAATTTCTTGGCCCCCACCACCTTCTCCAGCAATCTTACCAGTTTGCTCACCTTGTCGTGCGGCAAGCGTGAGGTCATAGCCACTGAATCCAGTTCAATCCCTAGAAATGTCAACACCACTGCCGGCCCTTCTATTTTGTCTTCCGCTAGAGACCCACCCAAATCCCCCATCAAAGCTTGGAACAACTTTAGCATCTCTTTGCACTCTCTTTCTCCTTCCGCCCCGCTAATAAACAGAAAGTCATCTAGGTAATACAGCAAGCTTTCCCAACTGGAACTGTATGAAAAAACCCACTGTAAGAAGGAACTGAAACGCTCAAACAAGGCGCAGGAAATTGCACACCCCATTGGCAAATCTTTGTCGATGTATATCCTGTCCTCGAATTGCATACCCAACAGTCAAAAATCCTCCGGGTGCACCGGCAACAACCTGAAAGCTGCCTTAATGTCACACTTTGCCATAAAGGCCCCACAACCCGCTTTCCTTACCAAATCCACTGCCTGGTCCACACTTGCATATACAACCCCACATTCCTCAGGGGCAATGAAATCATTGACAGACATGCCCTCGGGCCATGACAAATGGTGTACCAATCTGAATTCCCCCGGGGCTTTCTTAGGCACAACACCCAGCACAGATACAACTAAATCACCTAGCAGATCATGAAATGGCCCTACTATCCTCCCTGCCCAATTTTTGTCTTACTACCTCAACATTTTCTTTGGCTGACTTCAAATTGTCCGCCCACCGGTGCACCCTTGGTCCCTGATAACCCAGCCTGAAACCATGACAAAACCCTCACTCAAAATCTTAGCCCCTTCTCTGTCCAATAAAACTCCAACCACTTCTCCAGCACATCCAACTTAACTGGCGTGAAAGCCTTTCCCCACAACCCCTCTTGCGGCTCCTCTCCCCCTCCCCCTGTCTCCCTGTTGGAAACACTGAGTGTGAGAGTGTTTCCCTGCACATTTGCGACATTCATGTCTGAACCTACAGAAATTCCTTGTGCAGTCGTCCTTTTTAAATGCCCAACACGCTGCTGAGGACTGCCCTCTGCCTCCTCCCTCCACCCCCTCCTGGGTCGGGGAGACCAAAAAAGGGCCGGAAAGGCGCAGGCAGACCACTTCCTGTGTGCAACGTCGGGGCAGGCCTTGTTGGCGCCATCCATTGCAGCCATAGATCCATGTCTATTTCCCCCCAAACAGCCTGACTGTCCTCAGCCATTCTTGCTCTGAATTCCTTATCATAACGCACCAACGCAAAGCCCCCGAAACTTGTAAACGCCTTCATGATCACATCCATATATTTTAGCAGAGCCACACACCGCTCTGGAAATTTCTCACAATAGACACTGGCGTAAATAATAAATGCCGATGTCCAGTTTTCAATTGTCACTGGAACTCTTGGGCGCGAGGCCAACTCTCTCTCCTCTTCCTTAGAACCCTCCTTTGCTCTCACTTCCCTATGAAGCAGTTTAAACACATCCACTAATTCTCCTGCCTGAAACTTATCCTTGGTCACTGCCATCAAGTGTGCACCCAAAGGTTTTGTGATGCCCATGTAAGGTAGCTTTTTCTCCTTGCCCTTCACTTCAGCTTCATTTTCTTTTGAAACCTGTACCTCGAGCGCCAATGGCTCAAACACCTTGTCCGTTTGTACCTCCACCGAGCAATTTCCCTTTTCACCCACCAAGGCTCCAATAGCCTGTAAACCAATCTCTCTCCTTACAAACCAGCCCCTTAATTTCCTTCCCCCGTTCTCGTAACCCCCCTCTGCCTTGCAGTTGACCAGTCCCTTTCCCGCTCACCTCTTTCCGACCTGCCATCGCCTGTCTGCGGTCTGGCCTCCACTCCGATGCTCCTCATCTCTTTCCTTAATGGGCTCCTACTGCGGGGACAAAACATGTCAGCAGTCTCACCCAGCCAATTGTTCCCCCGACCTCTTGCCCTCCAAACCCATTGCTTCTGTCTTTCACAATCCAACTTAAAACCCCTTCTCTCATTCCCCCTCCTCCTTACCGCCCTATAACCTTCATCCTCCCAGTGCCCCACATATTCCTCCAACCCAGTTTCATCACCCCTGAAATACCATTGCTAACTCACTCAGAGCAGAACCTTCTCTGTACTCCTTTCGCAAATCTCTCAAAACCACTCTATTCAACTAACTCCATCCTTCCTTCACCCACACCAGCTCGCATACGTCTGTTACGAAATGTGCCATGTAATGAAAACTGCTTTGTAACCATCTTCCTTCCACGGTAACCAGATTATGTATGTCCTCATGTAACAGCGCCACGATGCCCCCGGGCTGACGTGCGCTTTAAATAAATCTGAATAAATAAATAAATAAATTGCTGATGCAAGCTCCTGCTAGGGTTGAGTAGATCCTCTTCTTGTGAGCCTGGGTCGTCCGCCCCGCCACTCTTTTGGTGTCTTCTCGGCAGGCCTGCAGACACCCCATCCTGGTCCTCTTCTCTCGGGCAAGGTGTGCTCTCCTCCACCCTGTGGTCCTCATCGCTAGGGGCCATGCTGCGCCCTCTGGACTGTCCTCGCTCCGACCGAGAAGGACCCGTTCCTAAACCCTCTCCACATTGATCCTCAATAACCACGGGGGCTGCGCAGCACCCTCCGCCCGACATCCTCCTAGCCGGGGGGGCTATTCCGCGCCCCTCCTTAACCTCACTAATTGAAGGAGACCTCTCTCTCCTCCTCCCACCTGCACTCTTCCGCAGGTATTTACCCCCTTCCCCCTCTGTCCTGTCACACCACTCCTCGCCCCATCGACCCACCATTGTGGCCCCCTTGCTCCACCCCTTTTTGGACACTCCTAACATCCCCAACCTCCCGCTGGTCATTATGCCTCACATCCGTATCTATTTCCCCACCCAAATGTACTCCTGTCAATCTCCCTCCTCAATTTCCTGCCTCTGGATTCCCAGACCTCCCCTCTGCCAGCCACAGGGGTGCAAGCCACCACTGCAGTGAGAGCCCCATCTGCTGCTGCTCTACGCTGCAGCCTACCCCCACCCACTTCCCTCTCCCGTGACCTCAATCACCGCCCCTTCCAATTGAGCCTTAGATGCCCTGCTAATAATTTCTTAGGCCTCCCTCAGAGCCCTGGCATCCACCAGACCCTTCTTACTGGCACCCTGTCCCAACATCCTGCACCAATAATCTGATTGTGCACCAAAAATATGCCCCTTGCAGCTCCACTAGCTAAACTAAGCCCCCGAGCCAGCACCTACCCGAGGGCAAATACCCCTAAAATGGAACCCAGAAAAGAAAATTGGGCTATAACATTAATATCCTTGTAAAGAGTTAATTAAACTCTATAAAACATTTTTTTTATTTTTTCTTGATACCCCCACCTAAATAATACCCCTGCCCAACAAACCCCCTCCCTTAGCACCTAACCTGCCTCAAGAGAAAAACACAAAAACCAGAAGCCCACTATCAATTGGGGCTGAAAAACAGATTATTCTGCCCCCAACCGGCGTGAGACCAGCACCGCACTGACAGGCACACAATACTGGCGCTGCCCCTTAAAGCCGGCCGCACTGCCCCTAATGACCTGATAATCCTACTGCGCATATGATAAATGCAGATGGAAAACGGGCCCAGACGCGGACTAATGCAATGCCTCCCACTGACTCAATGAAGGACCCGAGGTGGATCAGCACTTTCGCAGAATACCTATAAAACAAAACGCTTGCAACGAAAACGCTCACCGGCACGTTATCCCCTTCCTACGAACCTCAGAGTGCCTGACACCCGCTGCGCACCCCACCCAAACCAACCTACTGCCCCTGGAACGGAAGAAAGCGTTCCGCTCCAATGGAGAAAACACAGACTTGGGTTTCAACCACCCACCGGGCCACGCAGAGCTAGGAAGCGGACCTCCCACTGCGCTTTACTAATACAAGGTAAGAAAATGGAGGTACCTTATTTACGGTACCTCCGCTAAAATACACAAACTTTTTAATTTTTTTTTTAAATATGCTAACTGCCTACTAAACAACCCGCTAATACTACTCGTCCTTACTCCTCACCTCCAACTCAAAAACCCCCTTCACAGACCCACTTCAGGGAAGGCTCGGGTGCAGGTGACTAGGACTGCTCAATCTAAAGTCCCAACCGTCGCCTGCTTCCCAAACCTTCCCTGACACTTAAATACCCCCCGCGGGGCGCACTACACACTTGTTGGCCTGTGCAGTGCCAAAATAACCCCCCCCCACTGCATAGAGCCGTGGACATGTTCCAGGCGGCACGGCGGGACCTCCATGCTAACACCAGACTCTGCCACGCAGAGGGCCAGGCTTTCACATCAATGCAGTCACGTCGGATACACGTGATCTATTCCCGCACACAGGGGCATATGCAGCACCTTATTGGTTTTAATAATTCTTCAGGGTTTAGCAGTAAGACTACATATGTTGAATGATTTGCGTACATATTGACCAGTAAGGCGAATACTGAGACTGAAAAGATATGGCCTTGGTCCGCGCGACGAGAGACCAGAGCAATGCAATTTTTTCGATTGACGAGACTCCCCTGTGTATCGTATGAAGGCCATATATTTTCCCCGTAGTTAATAATGAAAGGTCCCCCTTGTTTTATATTCTGTCGACAGTATCATTTTTATCTTCCTTTTTCGTTCACATCCCCCCAAAAAGAACGATTTCAGAAGAACGCTGCTTTTTCTCTTCAAAATTAAAACAATGGCCAGGATGTGAAGGGCCAGGAGTGAGGGTGTGGCGTAGGCAAGGATGTGACGGGGAAGAAGAGGGGTGGGACGTAGGCAAGGATGTGAAGGGGAAGGAGTGAGGGTGGGACGTAGGCAAGGATGTGAAGGGAAAGAAGTGAGGGTGGGGCATAGGCAATGATTTCAAGGGCCAGGAGAGGGGTAGGGCATAGGCAAGGAAGTGAAGACCCAAGAGTGAGGGTTGGACGTAGGCAAGGATGTGAATGGGAAGGCGAGGGGTGGGGCGTATGCAAGGATGTGAAGGGGAAGGAGTGAGGGTGGGACTTAGGCAAGGAAGTGAAGACCCAAGAGTGAGGGTTGGACGTAGGCAAGGATGTGAATGGGAAGGAGAGGGGTGGGGCGTATGCAAGGATGTGAAGGGGAAGGAGTGAGGGTGGGACGTAGGCAAGGATGTGAAGGGAAAGGAGTGAGGGTGGGGCGTAGGCAAGGATGTGAAGGGCCAGGAGAGGGGTGGGGCATAAGCAAGGATGTGAAGCCCCAAGAATGAGGGTTGGACGTAGGCAAGGATGTGAATGGGAAGGAGAGGGGTGGGGCGTAGGCAAGGATGTGAAGGGGAAGGAGAGTGGTAGGGCGTAGGCAAGGATGTGAAGGGCCAGGAGTGAGGGTGGGGTGTAGGCAAGGATGTGAAGGGGAAGGGGAGGGGTGGAGCAAGGATGTGACGGGCCAGGAGTGAGGGGGGGAGGGGGCGGAGGAATGGTGAAACACTGGTATATCATAACTGTTGGGGGTTGGCTGCCATGGACATTCCGGCAGGCACCCCTGGTTCTATTCTCTTCAGCACATTAGAGGCCCTCTGCCTGTGGGGGTTGGGGCCGGCCCTGGACATCCGGCAGCCCCCCCTGGTGCTATGGGGCATCAGCACCATCGGGGTGGGGGCACAGCATGCCAGGCCCCTGACCATGCGGACCTTTACCACGAGGGTCCCACGGCATCGGGCCTGCAGGCCTGGGCCTCCACGTGTTGGCCTGCATCCTACATGCAATGAGACACAGACTCAGTAGCTCCTGTCTGGAGTCTGCAGCCGTTCTGTTTCACGTGCCTGCAGGTGCTCCCTTGTCATGGCCCATCTTAAAGGGGCAATACACGTGGGAGGGACACATCCCCGTAAAGAGGCAATACACATGGGAGGGTCACACCTAACACTCCTTCTTTTTCATAAAGAACACAACAAACGTTGCTGAAACACACATGCATCCCACCCGTTACAGAACAACAAAATACTTATCACTTAAAACTTGCATGGTAGACCAATAATAGGATATGCCACTGACACATACATAGCTACCTCCAACAGTTACAGATATAACATATACTAACCCATTTCTAAACACACTCAATAGGTGATAGTCGTGGCCGGTGAGCTGCCGGAGGAACATAGGCAGTTCTACCACAATTTGCAAGACTCTTTATTAACCTGGGGTTCGTAACGGCAACTACACAAACAATGCCATGGTTGGCGGCTGGCACCACACGCACACCTCGCGACTGCGGGATCACAGCCTCACTGTATTATTCTTTACTGAGACCACTTAAAGCATGTAGTTACTATGCAGGTTCACAGCATCAAAACACACATGATTACTGAGTCCTCTTTAAGCGATTGCAGGACAGCTGGAGACCAGTTCATCTTCCACCAGTGTCCGTTCAGGAGTCACTTCCCGAGTCCAGGTCCATTGATGGTACAGTTCACGGCCGGCAAAGCCGCACCTGACGGGTACCAGGGGCCACATCGGTATAGTCCCTTGATGTTCAGAGCAGAGCAGCGAGACGCCGGTCGCAGGGCATCTAAGCTGCTCCATGTGCAGTTGATAGGGTACGGGTTGACAGGACATCACTCACCCCCTTCGTCGGCGCTGTTCTCCCGATCTGGCACATCTCTTTCCTCCAGGGTGCACAAGCGCTCATGATGAGCTGCAACCCATTTCTTGACTGATACACTGATTCTTGGTGTTGGGGCCCAGGGCTGCCTGGTTAATTGGTCAAACACAGTTGTCGGCTGAACTCAGGGGGTCCGGGGGTCTGGCAGGTAGCTCCCCCAAGCCCTGTTTAGCCTGGTCCTTCGATGGCATAGCGCGCAGGGTGTAATTAGTGACAGGCAGCCAGGGTGTCCTCAGTGGCAGGCAGTCAGGGCCACTAACATGGTATGCAGGGTGGCTTGTGATCCGATGGCGCTGTTCCGGGAGATAATCACCTCTATGCTGGTTGGCCTTCCCTTCTGATTGCTGTAACGGTGTGCCAGTTCTTGTCCGGCTGCCAACGCTGGGCTGGATTGGCATCAAAGGTGCGCAGTGGAAGCCACCATCTCGAATCACCTGATAGTGCATCGCGCCTCTTCCCCGGTGCTGGAGGGCCTTTACCACTTCCTGCCTTGCCAATGCTACATCCCTTGCTGGACAGTACCGGCATAGCAGGCGCACAATGATACCCGGTCCTCGGAGTGCCCGGCAGTGCAGAATGTCTCTTATCCCATGCAGCGCCTTATGGACGGAGGTGTACAGTGCGCAGATCGCAGGACGTTCCAACGTCCTGACTTGGAGCCTCGATGAACATGAGGGTGGAAGTCCTACTGTTGAGGTGTTGTGGTCCCTGTGGGTGCTGGTGCCGTATCTTCGTTTTATGTCTTGTGCATTCAACATGGGTTGCGCCTTGGGACCGGCTGCTGGGGCGCCTCTGGCCTGTAGTTGCTATCTCCATTACCACCGGGCAACCTGGGACCTCGCTGGGACTCCTTAACTTTTGCTGCCACCACGAGGCCTGGGATCCTCAATGGGAACCCTTTTCGATGCCAGGAGCTCTGACGGGGAGCATGCATTCTCTTCTTCACTGCTGCTTCTAGAGCACAGTGGCTTCTCCCCGGAAGCTGCCCGGGACCTTCTTTGGGGTGCGTTGGGCAACGTGGCCCTCTCCGTGTGCTACCTCTCGTATGGGTCTGGCAGCAGACACAGGCAGGGATGCTGCCGTCGCCCTTCTTTGTTTGTGTGCTCCGACCATAGCAACAGTCACCGCCGGTGGTCAGGATCCTGCTGGGGCTTGCCCAGGATCATGCTGGGGCTCACACGGGTGCCTCTTCACGCTGGAGCACACTTTCCCATCACCGCCGGGCCCGAGATCATGCTGGGGGCTCCGGCAGGTGTTTGTTCTGCTACCACTAGAGCACTGCGGCTGTGCTCCAGAATGGCGCACTTTCTTGAGGTCACCGCTGCAGGGCCCAGAGTCGAGCTGGGGCTCTCCTCGATGCTTCTCTGGATTGGGGCACTGTGCTTCCAGTTCACCGGCTGTCGGCCCGGGATCATGGCAGACCTGTCCTGTTGCTGCTCCAGGCAGGAGCACCTCTTGGCCCTCAACATCGGGCCCTGGATCATGCTGAGGGCCCTTTCGCCATGCTGGTAGGTAGAGCACCCTATCGTCGCTCCTTGAGCTGCCCAGGCTCTCATAGGGCCATCAGCTGTTATCTTGATTCGCTCCGGCAGGGTGCACGTGCACATATGCATATCGCTCTGGCCCTGCCGGGGCGCAGCCTCACTCACCCCCAGGGGTACTTTCTTCCTCTAAGGCTCCTCACCAGAGCATCCCACTGCACCGCCTTTTTGACGTCCACCTCACCGCCGGGCCCGAAACAATGAAAGGGCAATGGATGGATGATTCGTTTGGTAGACAAACATCCCTTGCCAATTGACGTCATCCTCTTTCCCAAGGAGGATTATGCAACACCGTAGATGCCTTCAGGCATTGTTGCTGCACTCCAATTTCAGAAGTTCCAAATATACTCTTTAAACCCATACGTGCAGCCTTCACATATGTGGAGGGGCAAAGAATGTTTGCATGGTATAAATGCACACACCACAGTGACGTGCCACAAAGTCTAAAATGTTGGAGGATTGGTGATGCTCAATAATGTGGACCGTTCTCAATGTATGGTGTAGAACAAAGAAACTAACAAAGCCGTATTTATTCTTCAACAAGTATTGGACTTTACGTGGCTTTGGTTGGGAGTCCTGCACAACTACGCGCGAAGGAGACAAAACTTCACTCTGTATCAGTAGGAGTTAGACAAAGACCCTGGATGACATCCCACATTTAAGGCTTTAAATGAAGACGGCATCTCGTTCATATTGACATAATTGTTCAGGCTTCATTGTGGTGAAAACTGTACTGCGGGGAGTGTGAAAGTCAGTATGTACCCATGCACAAGGAGAGCAGAACGTTTCCCTGTTATATTTGTTTGATACTAGGGATCCCGGAGCTTTCTTCCATTGCCGCAGGGCCCGGGATCACGGTGGTGCTCCAGCAGGGTCGCAGCACCATGCAGGGTGGCACTGCCGCCTGGGGCTGCTTTTTTCTTTTATCATGGGAGGGTGATCGGGGCCTCACCTTTTGTTTCCCCATGCCGGCAGGGGTCTCCTTCATGGGGGTGAATCAGTGTGGAATGGCACTCCCCACTCCAACTCGGTTGATGGCATCCAGGCACAGATGGGGGAATTGCTCCACTTCGTTTCTCCTGCGGCGAATGCCTCACAATATGGTGCGGAGAACCCACTGCAGCAGCACTGCCACAGGGCTGCCCCTCTCCCCAGCCGCACGAGCACCCTCTTCACAGAGGACCACGACCGGGGAGGGGCCGGTTGTCTGGCCACTCTTTATTTCCTCTGGGGCAAGAGGTACTCCCGATGCCAGGCACCAGGACGCAGACACCCGCGCCCCCCACTGTCGCTCCTTGAAGGGCAGGCGCCCGCTTCCTCCGCTCCCCCGAAGCACTTCTTGTATGGCGGATGCCGTATGGGGGGCACTCCTTGTCCAGCGGATGCCACAATGGGGGTGGCGGGGGGCACTTACTGTACGGCGAATGCCGCATGTGATGCTGGAAATGCATCAGAGGGACAGGGCCTCTGAATCCTTGTCCTTTACTGCTTTTTGTCGTGAGTTCTGTCGTGTTTTCTGCCCAGGAGTCCATGTGGGACTCCTGGCAGTGCAGCTCTCTCTTTTGGTTTGGTGAACAGACCCATGGGATACCCTTATGGCACCCATGGGGAGGGGTACAACCCTGTGCCCCTAGTGTATGTTTTTGGGCACCTGTGGGTGGCCCACAGAGCAGGGTATGGGCTGGTGGCAGCTCCATGCTGAATTTGACAGGTGCTCTGGGTGTCCTCCATTTTGGGATACCCAGGCCCTGCCATTGGGATCAGTTGATTCCTGATAGGAAACAAGATGGCCCCTGTGGCGTCTTGCTTTCTATTGCCTGTTACCTTGTTTTCCCAAAGTCATGGGAAGCCCTGACTCTGTCCCTTCCCCCTGACTAGCTGTTGGGTGGAAGTTTCATATATGGTGTTGTTGTGAAGGCCCAGCTAGACTGACTGGAGCCTTCCCAGTGACTGTATGTTGTGGGTACCTCCTGTGGGTGGGACCTGGGTGAATGGAGTGTGTGACCAATATACACTTCTTGTTGTGGTTGTCTGGTTTCTGGCATGAGAGACAAAGACTGAGACAGCCCTGCCCGAAACTGGCCTGAATGCAGTGTGTAGTGTTGAATGGCTGGGTACTTGTCCCAATCCACATTCCTTGTTGTGAGTGTCTGAAAGGGAGGAGTGTGGCCTGAATGCACTGTGTGCCTGATTGGCTGACTGACTGCATGAATGCCCTTCTGTATGATTGGCTGCTGAGTGTGTGCCAGCAGTGTGGATGAGAGACAGAATAGTATATCTGGGGACCTCTCACCACTGGTAATTGTTCAGAAGCGTTCAGAAGCGTTCTGGAGTTGAGTCTCCACTCTAAGAGTAACTGGAACTGCTGATCCTCGACGTCCAGCTGGAAGAAGAAGACTTGCTGTTGCATTTGCTTCGACCGATCCGAAGGCTGCCAAAATCGTCGAAGACTGACTCGAGAGAGGACCTGGTAAGGCGCCCTCTTCCCGTGCTCCGAGGGACCATCGAGCACCGCTCCATCTTCGCCGAAGCGCCCTGGAAGTCAGACCCTCGAAAGGCTGCCGACCCAAGACGGGGCCGCCGAGGAGATCAAAGTGAAGCACCCGGACATCGCCGCCGTCGAAGTCCATTGCCGTCGACCAGGGTTCGCAGGTTTGTGTAACCGCTGGAGGCCCGTCGAAGTTGTGTTGCCCAGCCGTGGGAACCACTTGACGCTGTGCCGCCGACGACCGGAGCCGTCCGCTCCTTGCCTAAGAACATTTGAATCGAAGGACTCCCTCGTCCGCACCGTCGACCGCTTTATCCTGCCGGAGAAAGTCGAGGACGACCAACGCGCCGAGGAGAAACCTACCGGTGGGTTTCCCGCCACCCGAAGACCACAAAGACTCGAACGACTCGACGCCCTTGCTGGGCCTCCGTCTCCACAATCTTTGCGGTCCAGAACTATTGTCACCGAGGTGCCCCGCACACCTCTGCCTTGCAGGACGCCGACGCTCCGACGCCGACGAGCACCGCTCAGACGAAGCTGCCGCCTCATCGACGCCGTTCTACCCTGTTTGTTGTCGGACGTTCGACGCCCCGTGTCTCCCGCTTGAAAGGGAAGGCATTCAAGAAGGGCCGTCGATTCCCCGACGCCGAACGCCGAGTTCCTCGACGGACGTTCGACGCCCCGTGTCTCTCGCTTGAAAGGGAAGGCATTCAAGAAGGGCTGTCGATTCCCCGCCGCCGAACGCCGAGTTCCTCGACGCTTCTCGACGCCTCTCGACGATCCGTGACTCCCGCTTGAAAGGGGGTCGCTCAAGAAGGATCTGTCGACGCCTCTTCGAAGAACTCGACTCCACCAGGTACATTGGGGGGGTAAAAACATTATAGGAGGGAATAAGACTTGCAGAACAATATATGGACTGGGCTTGTGCTATATCTTTATTTTACAGGTTGCCCAGGCGGGGGGATCTCCACACAGAACTGTGTCTAGTGGTAGGGGCCAGTATTCTGCCTATTGCTCAACCATCTTATTTTCTCTCCTCTCTCTATTGCTGGTTTCACTCTATTGATCTGTGTGACATTGTTACAGTATTGTTGATGCACTTTAATGAGATCTAATACAAAGGGTGGTACCAATTTAGAATTGTATATATTTGCCATTGTTGATTTTCCTAAGTACAAAGTGAGTTATTATGATAAGTGTACATAACCTTGAATATTGATTATATAAAGACTGTGTTCTAACCAATACAGTGTGTGGACATTCCTTTGTGGGGGCTTCGGGACTACACTGTACTTAAGAACCAGCCTGCATCACCTCCTGAGAAGCTAGGCCTTGATTGCTCGTCCATTGCTACCGTAATAGAGAATCTTGGCTGGGGTCTTCTGTGCCTCTCTTCTACCATATAGAGAGCAGAAGTACAGACACCCCCTACCGGTCCTTTACACCGCAGAGGAGCAAGGGGCACTTGGTGTATGGCGGATGCCGCAGGGAAACACTTCTTATATGGCGGATGGGGGAAGCCTGCCACAAAATCCTACCCTGCTGCACGAGCGGGCCATGTCCGGGGAAACTCACCGGCAGGGCACCCCACATAGTCCTTTGTTGCCACTCCTCCTCCCTCAATCTCAGCGATGGATGCTGCACGGTTCGACCTCGTCGCCAATGTTGGGGGTTGACTGCCATGGACATCCGGCAGGCACCCCTGGTGCTATTCTCTTCAGCACATTACAGGCCCTGTGCCTGTGGGGGTTGGGGCTGCCCTGGACATCCGGCAGGCCCACCTGGTGCTATGGGGCATCAGCACCATCGGGGATGGGGCACAGCCTGCCAGGCCCCTGACCATATAGACCTCTGCCACCGCCCTGGCACGAGGGTCCCACGGCATCAGAGCCTGCAGGCCTGGGCCTTCACGTGTAAGCCTGCAGCCTACATGCAATGAGACACAGACTCAGTAGCTCCTGTCTGGAGTCTGCAGCCGTTCTGTTTCACGTGCCTGCAGGGGCTCCCTATATTAACTTGGGCCACGACGCAGTCATGGCCCATCTTAAAGGGGCAATACACGTGGGAGGGACACATCCCCTTAAAGGGGCAATACACATGGGAGGGTCACACCTAACAATAACCATTCACAGTGAAATGCACAATTCAAGTCATACAGTACTAGCAAACCTAGTAAGGCAAAGGATTGATAGTTCTTTTGGGGGATTTTGCAAACAATAAAAGCATAATTAAATAAGGGGGATCCAACAGGAGGATCGTCACACATTGGCACGTTATAGCAACGTGGGTGAGCAGTACTGTGGTGAGTAGTTTGTATTGTGTTCAGTAGGTTCTTGGATTTTCTATGGTTCTCATTTGGAACACATTTAGTAGGTTGTTCCTGTAACGAATCAAATTCTGGGGCACCAGTGGTCCAGGGATGAATTTCGGTTTCTAAACCATCAATCAACCCCACAACTCTAGTACACCAAAAGGGATCCAAAAAGATTGGAAACACAAATTATAAGCTTCCTTGTCCAATTTTGGTAACGCGGATGGAACAGCAGGCTTATCTCCGAAAGGTCGTGGATTGTTAGTTGCAACATTGCGAAAAATAAAATACAATTATTACCGAATGATGAAAGGGACAGTCTAGTAAAGGTTGTGTACAAATATCTACTTTATTATAATCAGAACAGACAGGTTCTAGCACACTATGAAATACGACCCACCATAAAAAGGAATGCAGAGGACAGTTTCAAAGAGGGAAAAGGGGTGCACTCGGAATACTGAAAGGAGGGTAGTTGGTATAGCAAATAATCGCAACAGTTCAGGATACTTAGTTTTAGCACAAGGGGAGCAATGGGTCGTAAAATGTCACTGGGGCCTTCAGAGAAGGACCAGGGGGACAAAACCGCAAACTGCCTTGTGCTTGTAGGTGTTCTTGGTACTCACCAGAGTTGAGTCGGTTTCAGGGCACTTTGCAGCTTCTGCGACAGAGTGCAAGACCGGAGACCGCTGCGGGTTTCAGACAGCAACCAGTCGACGAGCGAGGCTGGATGGATGGCTGCAGGCTGGCCCACACGGTGGCTCGGGGTCAGGAAACGTTCTCTCAATGCTGGTAGGCGGTGCTGAAGCACTGGTTGAGGTGTCTCAGACAGCTTTAGCGACTGAGGCGTAACAGTCAGCAGTGCAGTTGGTTGCAGCTCGAGGGGCTCGACTGGCTCGAAAATGTCCTTTAAGACAGAAGTTCATCGATGCACGTCTCCTCGCCTCTTCACTGGGCTTGTGTAATCCTTTAAGGCAGATGACAATAAGCTGAGGAGAGTGTTGCAGGCAGCTGCCTTGTCCTTGGTTTTAGGTTCAGGGACCTTTTGGCACTTCCCACCTAGGACGCTTGCTGCAGAGCCTAGCAGGGTACACAGTGTGATGGCTGGGTACTGGTTCTGGAGCTTGTGGAGGGTTCTCTGAGTTCTGGATGTCCCTCTGTTCCCTGGGAGATGTTTTGGGGAGGGATCTTGCTTCCCTCTTGGAGGTCCTGGCCTTCCTTCACTAGCGGAAGATGTAAGGCAGACTGTACCTTAAGCCATGGTCCAACGACGAGTTCTTCCTTCTGATTTGGCTTCTGCTTCTGATGAAGCCTTCGGATGATCTGCTAAAAGAGGGGTTCAGCCGTTGTTTAAAGCCAAATGGGCCATAGGGATTGGTGTAGGCTAATCCTACCTTAATGAACCAATCCTGGGTCCTCACCAACAATCTCCTGAATGCGTAATGTCATAACCAGAGTACTTTGCAAAAGACAAGATAAAGAGTTGAAAACATGTAATACTATGTCCCTCCTATCTCCTGTGGATCAAAGGGTCCCTCTGGTTAATGGAGCACTCTGAGGTTCCTGATTAAAGCGGCAGGTCTCCAGACTTTCTGGCTCTGTCAAAAACATACTCGTACTTTTTGAATGGGATCCGCCCTCTGGGGATGACTACTGTAAACACGCAGTCCCAGACGCGACATTTCACTGTCAATCGATACTGAGGATGGGAGCTGGCATCAGGTTGGCACAGTTGTGTATGAAAGTTTGTTGTGGTTTCCGGGCCTCCTTTGTTTGCCTCTGCAGCCAGGCCCCATGTGGGCCTGTTTGAATTACTCTGTGATTAGTATGTGAATTGCTGCCGCCAACTAAAGGGCTCAACAAAAGGACAAGATGGATCCATGGGACCTTTGTTAGTTAATTAGGCGTGGCCATGGCAGGGGGAAGGGTTGGCCCGCCCCCTTTGGGAGATGCATTGTGTACTCAACTGTCAGGTCCCAACTAAATATGACAGGGGTACTGCACCTGTAGTCTGTATCCACCCAGAGTACATGGGTCTATGTGTATGTGAGCATAGGAAAATGTGTGTGGATTACCCCACACATTTTGCAGAGGTTGATCTACCATCATTCAATTTCATTTTAAAGTACATAAAAGCCCAGGCAAGCGCAGTGGCAGATTTTAGGCGAAGGTTACAAAGGGCCGTAGGTGGGCGTGTCATGGAGGCGGAGCTTAGGGTGGGTGGAGTCAATTTCAGTCACAAGCACACAATGGTGAACTTTCAGGATAAAAGTTCTTTTTTTAAAGTTGGCTTTATTATATTTACTTCTGTTTAGGGGTCTGACTAACTAAAACAGCTGGGCTCCCTGAGCAGGCTTTGTTCTCAATGGTAATTTTGGATGATCAAGCCTGAAACTAATGTTGGAAATGAGCATGTTTGAAGACTACAGGCACTAGTAGCTTATCAAGACCATACTATTTCCTAGAAAAATGGCTCTAAGAAGGTTAGTTGGATCCAACGTTTGATGACTGACGCACATGGGTGCGTGGCAGGGCAAGTCTTAAAAAGAAAAACAAAGAAAAATGTGGGGCTTATGAACATGGGCAACAGGAATACATCACAGGATGTGACATCAAAGGATAATTCCTACAGCATGCAGATCCATTTTATGCATGGCCCTGGTTCCTTACCCCACACATTGCAAATGTCATTAAACATCATAGATGTAATTAAAGGAGTGCACCAAACTATAGAGTTGTTACATATTAATAATAAAGTGTCCAATCATATATTGCACACCACAAAATTCTTTTGGTTTACACAGGAAAACCTGGCATCCAAGATGGGCAAAATAAATATACAAACAGGTCAAGCAAAGAATGTGATTATACAACAATGTTAGTACCAGGCGAGAGTCAAGCATAATGCAACAAGCATTGTGATTGGCTCTCGCCGGGATTCCAGCCGCCTTGTCCTCGGCAGGGGGCGTGGCAGCCCCTCAGCCAATGAGGAGGCTCAAAGCGGGGCCATCCCCGCTCCGAGCCTCCCCACGACTGGGAGGCTGTCTTCGTCCCCCGCCGGGGACTTCGGTAAGCTTTATTTTTATTTTTTTTAATTTTTTTCTTCCCTTCCCTCCCTCCTCCCTGCCCTCCCCACCCCACTTACCTGCTTGCTCCTGCATCTCCGGTGGGGGACGATAGCAGCCTCCAGCAGTGTGGAGACTCAGAGCGGGGCGATCCCCGCTCCGTGCCTCCACACGGCTGGAAGCTTCCATCGTCAGGTACGTTTTTTTTTTTTTTTTCATCCCCTCCCTCCTAACCCCACTTACCTTCTGCTTCTTTTTCGGGAGCGGACGCGCTGGGAACACTTGTGTTCCCAGCGCGTCCGCTCCCGATGGCCGCCATGGAAAGGGAAAACGGACTCCGTTTTCCCTTTGCATGGCGGCCATTTTCTTAGTCGTTTTTTTTTTTTTTTTTTCCTGTCCCGAAACGCCGCAGTGTTTCGGGACAGAAAAAGATGCTTTTAGTGCCCCGGTCACGCACATAATGCGGGCCGGGGTACTAAAAGCTATATGACCCTTGCGGCGGGAGCATTACCGACTCAGCTAATGCCCCTGGGCCTTCGTTAAGGCCCTCGCTTCGCTCAGGCCTATAACTATGGGCCCCGGGGCATTACCTGAGTCGGTAATGCCCCCGCCGCAAGGGTCATATTGCTTATATATATACTGTCAGGTTATTGGATTATGTGATGTGTGTACTTTTCAAGGCATTGCTAGAAAATAATTATTTAACTGTTTGACTCCCAAACCTGAGCAAATACTGATATGAATTATACCTGGGAAGATATGTGGTGAAGTTCTTACATCTCCGCCTGGGACACAATACTCGTTTCGCAATTTAAACGAAGTATGTAATCCCTGGCAAATCATGCAATCTCATCATGCCTGAACTACCAACATTGGGAGCCCATAAAAGCAATTCAGTTTACAACTTTTGCTATGAAATCAAATCTACTCTCAAGAGTTACTAAAACTCTAGTTCATTATAATTAAGGCTTCCAGTTTTATGGTATTTATTTTTCTGGCATTTCCGTCTGTATTTATCTATATCTATTTTATGGCCCTTTTTTTCTGTATTGATCCACATTTATTTGTTGTCATATAAAAAGATCATTCGCAACCAGTATTCTTCTGCATTTATTCTAATTAAAAAATGTATTTATTAAAGCACACATGCAGCCATATTGGAAAAAAATGTTAGCTCAATGTTTTCCATACCAACAAACGGTTGCTCCTGTCACTGCTGCTGCCTTAAGATATATGCTGTCAGCAATTTGAAGAACTTTAATGCTATTTGTATACAACGTTTACACTCTCCATGCTGCCAATTTGCAATGCAATTGGCCTTCGATGTATGAGTGACATCATAGAGAACCAGAGAGAGACCTATTCTTCCGTTTTTTTCAATTTTTATAAATAAATACAGACAGAAAGCTGATTAATTTCCATCTGTATTTTTGTGTAACAATCAGTAAAAACAGAAAACTGGAAGCCTTAATTATAATTATTGGTTATTTAAATAGTGCTTTTGCCAAACCACTATACATAGAACATATTCACATACAATTGTCACCCAACAAAAGTTGGTACTGATTTATTGACCTCGGAAGGATGAAAGGCAGAGTTGACCTTGCCAGTATTAGAGTCTTTGACCTGCAGATCACACACACAGTGCAGAACTGAGCGCTCAGCCCACTGAGCTACCGTGTTACATATTAATAATATACTGTCCATTCATATAGTGCACAACATAAACTCCTCTTGGCTTAGACATGAAAACCTTGCATCCAGGATGAGAGAAATAAACAAATCACACTATTTTTGCTTGACCCATTTCCTTAATGGATATACATTGCCGGGTCATTTTATTATGTGATTTGAGTACTTTTCAAGGCATTGCTAGACAAATAATTATTTAACCTTTGATTACTAAATCTTAGCAAATACTGATATGAAATATACCTGGAAAGATATGTGGTTAAATTCCTACATCACTGGGTGGGACACAATAGGTTGTGGTGACATTATATAGGTGACAATATATATAGGACAGCGGGAGTAGGGGTTGCGGGGGAGTACATAATGGTTCCATGTAATGTTCCCGCAAAAAACAATGAATTTTTGGCAATTCTTTTGAATGGCGATATTTTTAAGGGGACATTATTATATGGAACCATTATGTACTCTTGTAGAAGAGGGAGCCTGGACATAGGACCATGGTCCTAACCTAGACTAGGGTTGGGTATCCTTCTAAATAAATTGTGTTTTCCTTGAACCTCTGCATTGTTTTATTTAATCATATCCAGATTCTGGGTAAAGGCCAGAAAGGGAGAAACTACTACTTGTCCATCATTCTGGCCATACTCTCAGAGCTATGCTCAAGTCAGGAAGCTGACCAAACCTGGTCCAGGCAGACGGCGTCCCTGGGACAAGTGAATTCTCAGTGATTAGTCCCAGTTGGGTGTGTTCATTGGGAGCCAGACGCATGTCCGTAAGCTAAATTGAGATTCACTTTAGGAGAACAATAGTGTTAGGCAGAGTTTGCAGCACTCTCGGGGTTGCCAGAAGACGTCCACCTTGCCACTGTCCTTCCCCAGTTTGACAGCTGGATCAAGATGACCCAGGTGGAAGAGTCAATTCTCTTACAGAAGGACTTGACATTTAGTTGCGAGAGCACTGAAGAAGTAGTCACAGGATTTCTCTCTGGTGAGAAAACAACTCCAACAAAGTCTGGCATTCGCATGAGAGAAGCCAGTGGGAAAGGGGCTGGGTTATGTGACTAAGTCCCCTGCCTGGTTCTAGCAATTACCATAAATGTCACTTGGGAACCTGGTGCCACTCTGAGCCAGTAGAGGTTGGACCCGGGAGCAGTAGGGGGAGAATCCCCTGGTCACTTGGCCATGGTCCTCAGCACATTGCAAGGTACAGTCACTTTGGCTCAAACCTAGACACCCACAATGGTACCGGCCTTGTCCACCCCATTGATCCATCAGGGCAAGCTAGCCAATGCTCAGGTCTAGACCTTCCCCTCATAATCGTCTACACACTTGTGGAAAGGCTCTCCCTCCCCAATTGAGAGTGTGAAACACTGCACTTAGCCAGACTCAAATCTCCAACACTGATGAAAGGCTTTTCCTTCAAGTGAGAACCTTGCAAGCAAGAGCATTGCTACTGTTTCTAGTTCACCTGGCTGGCAGACCAAAAAGACTTCCTTTGAAGGTCACCAGGATGCAACATGAACTCTGTGGTCCCACTGATGCATTGTTTCAGACCCTGACTCTCCGAACTTGGAGAAACTCACTGCATCTAACAATGCAAAAGGCCTACCAAGAGTGTTTACAATCAGTATTTCACACACTACAAGCACTGCAGCTCCCAGCCCAGTGCAGACATCCTCAGGGAAAGCCAATCTAAAATCTCAGATGGTGGAGAGGCCAGATATAGGCTTCCTCCAAACCCCTGCACTCAGATGTACTGAGGGGCATTGACCAATCCCAGCATTACCCAATTAGAATGCACAGATGCATACCCTTAAAGTAAGATCCACCTTTGTGGCGGAGGATACAGACAACCTCAGTTGCTGAGTGTTGGTTGTAGGAGTAGGAGGCTCAACTTTGGAGGAGGCTGGAGACGTGGCAACAAAAGAAGCAGCAAAGGCTGGAGAGACAGAAGAGCCAGAGGAAGGGAAGTGAAGCAACTTCTGAGGAACTACATAGACTCCAACATGGACACCAAGCCCAGAGGTTACCTGGTTGGTAAGGACATATATTTGTTGATGAGTGGACCATCCAGATTACTTTATCCAATGTCATCATTATTTCCCCTCAAACATCCCTTATTCCTGTTCACTTGGCCCTTAATTTTGCATAGTTCCCTAAAGATTCAATCTCTAACCCGAAAATCTCTGATCATGGCATCCTCCTTGATCCCACATGTCGTGTGTGGCAATATGCATCTATTTTGCCCTTGCTCCTGAATCATTCGATAAATTAGTCCTTCAAAGAAAGACGTGTTCTGGCCACCCTAAAACCAGTCCTTGCTCCTCTTCTCAACCTGACCATCCCCAATGGCTGAAGCCAAGTTGCTGGCATTCCTCTACCCTCCAGGATCCGTAACGCCCCCAAGAAAGCCAGGGGTGCCCAACTTCAGGCACACTGGCACCCTCACACATATTTCGTTGCTATAGAGGCAGTCTTCCACCCAGGCATGCCACAAAACAACCCTCCTTAAAATCTGGAGCTATGCACTCTAAGCAACGGATAAAGTCAAGACTTGTCTTTTAGTATACCAATATATATCACTTGGCTCTCAGGCTAGTAGGATAACTCAAGGGCAACGCGTTGGTCTTTTAAGTAAGACAATGCAATCTTGGTCACGTACTTAGAGACTGGTCTCTGATCAAGATGAATTCATTAATTATCGGGATAAGCTTTGAAACCATGCATCATGAAATCCTGCTGCATTGTTTATAGGAGTTCTCAGGAGACTTGGGCTCCTTCCTCCACTGGTTTGTGTCCTTCCTCTCCTTCTATTCTCAATGTCTTAAATAGGGCTCCTTGTCTGCATTGTGTATAATCGCAGTCAGGTTTTGTGTGGAGTCCCACAAGGGTCTACTCTGTGAATAGGGCTCTTCTACATTTACCTCCAAGCACTTCTGCAGATAATAGGCAGTTACCTGAAACACAATGGAAGCAAAACCGAACCACTATTGTTCAACAGAAAAGGCACTGTCAACCTCCCTTCAACTCAAAGCAATCATTTTATGTTAGTAAAATATTCTCAATGCCAAGGTAAAATGCCTAAAACCTTAGACCAATCCTCAACACCCAACACTGGCTAAATGGTCTGCACAACCATGTACTACCTATGTCTCTTCAAACACACCAAAAATGACTTACTGTACAGCTATAGGAACTATTTCAAAATGTTCTAGTTAGCACTGTTTATAAGGTGTGTCAGGACTTGAACACAGGACCGGACTCATCTTCCCTATTCACCTGCTCCTCTGCCTGTCCATTCTGCTCTAATGAATGAGAAGGGCAGGATCCGTCTGAGTTAACCAAAACAGTGCTACTTCATTCCACTGTTCTGTACATGGCAACCACTGATCCAGGCACTGTACAGTACTGTTAGTGGCCATGAACCCGCTCCATCTAGAACAAGCACTGGCAATGCCAACAGTTTGGGCTTTTGTGTAGACATGGCATAGACACTTGCCAGGCACAGCTGTAGTGGTATTAAATACAGCTTAAAATGTAGTGAAGGACATGTAGAGTGCTTATAATTCGAGTGTCTGAAGGCAGGCCTGGTAAGATATTTCTATTACAACAGTAGCGTGTTTACAGCTCCGATTAATGAATTACCTCTCAGAAGAGTCATTTGATGCAAGCTCAAAGAGTTCCCATGAGGAGGTGTTTTGGGCTGGGGGGTCAGGAACATTGTGGGATTGGCCATAGGGATTAGCAGGGCCATGGGCTGTCAATGGGTGGGCAAATAACCAACAATACCTACAGACTTTGCGTTTCTCCTCATATGCCTTTTATCCCTATCTGTACTCCAATGCAATAGTTTCAGCTTATAGGTGTTGCAAGGGACACCTAATAGTCCAAACTACAAAATGTGTAATGTCTACTTAAATATGGTTTTGATGGACAGGTTTTAAAGTGCCGGAGTGGAAAACTGTATCAGACACTGTCAGTGATGTAGCACAAATATATATTTCTCTACTCTGCATCTTTGGTTTCTTTTTTACACACTATTGTATGATATATCTATTCATAATTTGCTGCATCTACATGTGGGGTGCATTCAAAGGCCTCAAACACATGTTCCTTTCACATGAACAGCAGGATTTTAAACCCTGAAATAAAAAACAGCTTGGCCTTTGGTTTTTTTCAAGTAAAATTGAGGAGCCATTGTAATTTACAAAAAAAGGAAAAGCAAAGATTCCTTTCACATGGAAAACAGGATTTTTAAACAGTGACACCAAAAACGGTTGGCACATTTGTGTGCAAATAAAAGCAGTTTAAATGTGAAAATGTATCACTTGTAACAGAAAAATGGCAGGGAAATGACATGATGTGCGGGTTGATATAAAGCAATGTATATTAGGTTTCATATACAAAACTCCAGTGACATTTCAAAAGCCACTTTGTGTTCATGAAAAAATGTCAGCCCAAGACCAAATCTTTTGCTGGCTGTGGGAAACCTCACAAGGAAATCTCCCACTCCCAGTCTGGATGTTACATCTCCCATCTAATTACCAACTAAGATAAGGCATCCTGCTAAAGATGTCAAAATTCAGTGTTGTCCAGGCCTGCTGGCTCTGAAGGCATTGACTATAGGTGAAGTTCCCCTTGGCTGGAGTATGTCTAATATGTGCAAAAATGGGGGGCAGCCTCTTCAAAGAGCAAGCTTCCAACACAAAGAGACTGATAGAAAAAAAAAACTCTGGGTGCAGGCTGACCCAGCGAAAACAAATGGCCAGAAGGCAGAAGGGCCATTTGTCCTACATGAAGACATGAAGATTCACAATTAATGTCAAATGACTATCATCATGTAGGCCTTTTTCTCAGGAGCCATAAGGCAGATTGATTACATCTCTGTACCCTTTTTTAGGTAATTTTGAGACAATTTTGGAGATATAAAATTCATCCACCTGCGACTCAGGGAACTGTAATAGCTATCCAAGATGTGTTTCTGGCAGATCTGAACATGTTCCAAATTTGAGAATTGGTGAGCGGGTAGAGAATAAAATGAGGGATATGGGTAATAACTTACATATTCATAACTGTTATGCTTTTTATGGAAACAGCAGACACATGCCACATGGCCATGCTAAATGGTATGGACTTGGTGGTCGGCTTATCTAATTTTCCATGATTAACTGAATCGTAAAATGTTTATCATGGTGGTTGCTAGTAAGAGTATGAGGTTGTGATACATAACTAGTTTTTGCCAAAAAGTTGAAAGGAGAACAAATGGCCATTACACATGCCAATTGCCATATGTTGCTCCAAACCCCTTAACGAATCTGACTTGGAGTCTGGGTTTGGGAGGAGAGAGAAGGGTAACTGTTCAATCCTAGTTGTGGGAATTATTACAGGATACTTCCCCAAGATTGTAAATTGGTGGTGTCATCACTGCTATATAAGAGGGCCTGCACTAGGAGGAGGGACACACACCTGAGCACACAAGAGACAGACCATCAGGAAGGCTGCTGAAACTTACCATCTGACAGCTGTAAGTAAATACCAGAGGAGATTGCTGAGAGTGCATCTGGGTGGAGCAATCTATTTCTAGGAAGGCCTCAAAGCTGACTAGGTCCTATGGTTTAGAGCGGGAGGCCATCTATGAGAGTGGAGTGACCAGACACCTGCCCTATCTTTCCAGAGTGTCCTGGGATGCAGCTGGCTTTCCTTAACTGTAAACAGAGGCTTTCTATGTAAGTAGAACTGAGCCCTGGGAAACCAAAAGGTGGGGGAGACTGCTTGCCTTATATCCTTTCCCTTTATAGTCGGCAAGGGTTGAGGGGCAAAACTGTGTAGATCCTTAGCATATTTAACAAAAAATATTGATTTAATTAATTTCCCATTTGGCAGAAGATTACGTGGTGAATTATGTCAAAATTCAAAATTAACAAAGCTCATTTCCCAGTGTGCGCTGAAAACTATAGCCTATAATTTAATTTGGTAATACTTTTTGCCCTACTGACCCTGACTTTTTTATGGAAGAGTGGTGTCTTTTTTTCTTAAATCAATCCAACCTTTTTATCCAGCTTCCTCAACGCAGGCCTTTCCGTGGACAGGGTCTGAAATCCAAAATTCCCCAAATCATTCACATTTTTCTGTCCAATTTACCCAATGCAAGCCTGTCAGTGGAGTGTGGTCTGAAATCCAAAATTTTCCAAATCACTCACATTTTTTTGTCCGGCTTCCCCAAAACAGACCATGATGGGGAGTGGGGTTTGAGGGCGGGGGGGTCTGAAAAACAAATTGCTAAATCACCCTGTGTTTATTTGAAAATAAAAGTGTGGGTGTATTTGTACCAATCTTGAAATCCTACTGCTAGCCTTTTAAGCCCACAGGAAAATCAAAAATCACAAAACACTACATAATTGCTTTAGTTGGTGATCAGTATAATTATTTCTTGAAGTGAAATTTTCAGAAAGTGAAGAATTGTGATGATGTTCTTTTCAACTAACTTTTGTGATTTATTTATGCTGAGAGAAGTTGAGTGTGTTGTGCCACGGATAAAGTGGTGTTTGACATTTTCGTGCTAATTGCTATTACTGTGTATTTAAATAAATGCCAATATATTTCCCATACACCAGCCTTGTCCTTGGTTCATTGGTAGCTCAGGGGAGAGGGATCCCAGGATCATAAGTGCCAGAGATTGGGCTAAAGAAAAGAATCTGTTAAACAGGTTGTTGCATAGCCCATTCAGTGGAGAGGGAAGTGAGTCCCCGTGTTTAGGGTGGCTTCTCAAAGCGTTACATACCACTTACGAGTGACCCAGCATCTCAAGTATTTGATTATGTATTGTATCCCCTTCAGAACCGACTGCATATGTTAAGGCTTTTTTATTCAATTTCTCAAAGGAAACCCTCCTAAACCCTCTTGTTGGGTTCAGGGGTTCATGCTTTGCTCACTCGCTCACATGATTCAGGGACAATATTTCTGCTTCCGACTTTAAAAAGAGAGTAGCTACCACTGAGCGCCACCACCAGCCCATTGTTCTGAGGGCTGCAGAAATGTTTGCACCTCTAAACAACAGCCTTAGAATGCCACACAAAGCTATTAAAAATAATCTGGATCAGATGAAAATAATCTAAGTAATTCATGGCAGTGCAGCATGCCATGAAAACCATACGGGAAAAAATAAAACAGTAAGGTGAAACACAGCTAAGGCTTAATGTGGTCTTTTAACTAGGACTTGAATTGTCTTTGTGAATTGTTTGTTTGATTTAATATGGTGCTTTAGGGGCCACCTTGTTACCAAAATAAATTTTGACCAAATAAATGAACTGAGTGCACTCTGAGATAAAGTGATTGCCCAGGATCACATACGTTTAGGCAAGTGGGAAGCCAGGATTAGCACTAATGTTACTTGGTTTCAAAGTCTGCAACATGCTTGCTAGGCAATGGTTTTGAAGGCATTGTGACAATAGGCATACACCTTGAGCTTTATGAGGCCAAGAGCTGTAATACGGGGGCTCTAATAGGACCATCAGTTTTGTCAGTCAATATTGAAATGTATTGGGGGTCTAAAGTAGAACGCATGTATGTGTGAATATACTGAATGGGGTAAATGTCTGGTGTTTATGCCATGCAATATATTCTATCTACCCCTTGATGTAAATATCCCATGGGATTCCAACCTGTAAATGGGTCATATTTTAAAAATGGTGGGTATTAAATATTCACTTTGTTTTTACCATTACCACCAAGTCTGTAATGAATCCCAAAACACTCTAAACTGTCCATGCACTAGATTATTATATTAGAGCAAACAACCTCGCACGTCTCCCCCACCGATGTTTGTGATAAGGCAATTTTAAATCACAGAGGGCTTCCCTTATAAGGTAAGGGAACTCTGAGGTGACTTTCCAGATCTTCCCGCATCACTGAGTACTTTATCTCTACCACAATATGCAGAGTAGTCCCAATGTCCACACCCCTTAATAGTAGATGGCATGCGACCCTCAGCCGCAATAGATGTCCTCGAGCAGTTATATAGAAATATGTAAACCCGTACGTTGTAATTCTATCAACAAATATGCAACCTGGAATTTGTGGCCAATTTAATATTTTTAGCAGTTTTATGTAAATCTGTCTCATCGCGAGCTGACCACCTATTTTAAAATGTACCTGTATATGCAGGTGCTTATTTGTATAAAACTGCAGCAGTGCACTAAATGCACAAGATGGGATATATGTGTGCTCTTATTAGTCAATGACTGTAAACTTCTGTTAGAAAATATACATGAAAATAATCTAAAAAAGTATTATTTAATTTCACTAAGTGTCAGTTGCTGCTCATTGTGGCAGCTTAAATTGTGGTGCCAGAACTCTACTAGCAGGTCCCTTTACCTTGTCTCAGGAGAACTGTAAATCTCCTAGCAAGCTAGCGTGCCAGCCACCTTCCAGGTTTGTCATGAGTTGCAACATTTCTCATCATGCTGCTGGGAAAATCCCTCGTATTGCCGAAGTCCATAAAAACAAGCTTTGGCAAAGCCAACAGTTTTAGGTTTGAGTAGGCATGGAATAGGCATTTGCCAGTCACTGCCATAATGGTACTAAATAGCAATAAGGAAGTACCCGCTGTACAATGATATGAGTATCTGGGCATATGATTGCAGAGCCTGGCAGGTGTCTACCTAATACCTACATACAAGCCAGAAATGATCTTTTTTCCAATGTTTGTTTATAACAAGACTCTGGTGCAAGGAACAGGTGAACAGATACATATTCTGTTATAAAGTGGTGGAAGGCTCTGATGTTTAAGACATTTGTATTACAGCATTAGTATATTTACATCTCCAATTAAGCCATGTGTTCAAAGAAGATTGCTTTGAAATAACACTAACAGGCTTATTGCAGCACAAAGCTTGATGTTACTGTGTGATGGAGCTAGCTCAAAGTTGAGTTTTTTGCAGGGAACGGCCGGTTTGGTGTGGGAATGGCTATAGGGATTAGCATGGCTATAGCTAATCAATGGGTGAGTAAATAAATCAATTTCCACAAGCTGTGTGTTCCTCCTCACATCCCATCTTGCTCCTCTCATATTCCAATGCCATAATTTCGGTTTATAGGTGGTGTGTGAGCGCCACCTAATAGCCGAATCTAATGAGTGTGGTGACAAATTAGCATAAGGGCTGTACAATATCTCCGGATTTGACATGGGAGGACATGAACACAGAGTAACTCAATACCAGTCTCTTTTAGGACATAGGTGTGTACTCAGCTGAGCGATTACTTCACTTGATTGGCAGTAGAACATGTTTCTGTTCTGCTATGGAGTAATAATCTACGTGTAGCGTTAGGTTCCTTTTATAGGAGTATAAATACCGGAATGCAAAGTGCCATAAACGTCATAAACAAAGCTAGCTACACACTTTACGCCTGAAAATGACCAACGTGAGATCTCTGCAAACTGGCTACTACTTCAAATATTTAAATACACTCCAAAGAAGCCTGCAGGGTAGCCCGAGTTTTTAATCATTCTTAATCCTGAGGAAGACCTTTACTGTTTTTTCCTGATGAGATTAAATCTGAATTTCAACAGCAGTCTCAAACAAAGCGTCATCATACAAATGAAATATACCTCTTTGAACCGTTAATTGATTTTTTTTGTCATCTTGAATTCAGGTAAAAATTGAGAAGCCGGTTGTGGGCATTGTGGGGTTGGCCTTTGTTATGCATATGTGCAGATGGCAAATGCAACGCAAAACACACCGGAACCGGATAAGAAGCAAGTGCAACCCAGCACGAGTCTGTGTTTGGGTTTTGAGCTCCACAGGCTCTCACTCCAGCCTTTGGTCCCAGGGAGGCTTGTCTCCTCTTTAAAATAAAAAAAAAACGGTGTCCTAAATTTTCATCGAAGGTGCCCTGTAAATGTCAAATGTTGTGCTATAGCAAGTCCCAGCAACATAACTTAACACCCCACTGTTTGAAGGGACAGTTTAACATTCATGTGCATGTTGCTGTACAGCACCCAAAGCTACTAGTACAAGCCCCATATGTTACATAAACACCCTCTACTGTCTCCTCAAGATGCCAGAGCCAAGTAACAGATTTGCAAGCTGTACTACATTACTTTACTTAAACATAAACCATTATGCCTCATTACACTACATTTATGACGTGCTGTCAGTTTCCCACAGAGTATATAAGAGTGACTAACAAAAGCTTAAGGGCCTCATTACCCGGTAGGCGGTGAGTCATGCCGCTATTAGCGCCATGGCTCATGCCGGTAAAATACCGGCACCGCCTTGGCGGAAAGGGGATTTACCGCCCCATTCCAAGGTTGGAGGGGCGGTAAATCCCCCTTCCGCCATTGCCCTTACCCATTCCCATTTCTGCCCCATAGGGCTCTATGGGAATGGGGAAGGCGCTAATTACGGCACCGCAATTTTGCGGTGCCGTAATTAGCTCCGAGGTCCCTTAGCGGGTTGGATTTTAACGCCTGCAAAAAGCAGGCGTTAAATCCCCCAACCCGCAAAGGGACATCGTAGTAAGGGCGGTAGGGATTTACCGGTACCGGTATTTTACCGGTACCGGTAAATCCCTACCGCCATCCGTGTAATGAGGCCCTAAGTCTTATGCACAAGCCAGAAATGTTGGCTTTGCCAATGCTTATTTTAAACTGGACTGCAGTGGCTTTGCCACTGCTCATTTTTAGCAGGATTTCAGTGAAGGACGCACAGAGTGCTTAGAAATCGAATGGCTAAAGGCAGGCCTGGTAAGACAGTATGTTTACAACTCCAATTAAGTCATTAACTCACAGAAGAAGGCATTGACAAACAGTGGCAGGCACTTTGAGTGTAAAATCTGATGGAAGGGCTTGATTAAAGCGAGCTGAAAGAGTTCCCATGAGGAGGTGTTTTGGGCGAGCTTAGGGAGGAATGAACGGAATGTTCATAGGGATTAGCATGGCCATGGGCAGGCAATGGGTGCGCATCTAACCAAACAACACCTACAGACTCTGTGTCCCTCCTCATATGTCATTCCGGGCAGGGCCTCTTTTTGGTTCCCAGTCCATCCCTGTTCCTCCCGATCTGCACTCCAATGCAATAGTTTTGGCATGTAGGTGTTGCAAGCGACACCCAATAGCCCAAACAAAAAATGGCACTGCTTGCTGAAACTGATTGAAATCCTCAAAATGTGTGCACATTACCCACAATTCCTGCCTTTCTAGAACATGTGCTCCCCACTCCCGCAACAGAGGACAGCAACCCTTGTCACTAAAAAGGTTGAAGCTTTGCAACCAGTTGGTATAAGCACAGTGCTATTCATGTTCAAGTACACTAGTTCTTCATTTGCTTCATGCACCATAAAATAGGAGGAAGCATTGCTTAGTGGTATGGTTTCCTGATAGTTGGCAAAATATGGCCAGTAGCTGCTTGCCTCAACAAAATATATAGCCTGGAATGCTCTTAGAAGAAACTAGGGAGGACATCATCCAAGAGACACATCTGCTGCGAATCCTACCAGAAGCAATTAGCAGCACCCAAGATAAAATCCCAATGCAGAAATGGGCTCTTTAACCGGTTCTTACACTCGTATAATGCCCTCTCATGTGCCATAGCATATCCCCTCACGTTGCCTCATACGTTGATCGAATTATTTGAGCACTTTTTTTGTTTTCCTACCTTCCAAACCGTTTTGTATAACCCTGTATGCAGTGTAGTAACTTTGCTGAAAATGTTGGGGGGGGGGGGAATGACATCTGAAGAAAAGGTGCCCCAGCCAAATGAATGGGGACAAAATGGTGTGCTATGAAAATTGGGGGGGGACAAACACCCCTGTCCCTTCCTAAAATTACACCCATGCCTGTATGCACCCTTTAGCATGTGGCCCCCTTACACATCACAAACACATACATGCAATGTTTTCCATACAGAGGCTGACCTGACCCTACATTGGGCTGTGCTAAGAATGTGGACTTCTTTGCAGGACTCCCCTGGTGGCTCTGCTGCGGGAACGCTGCCTTTTACCGGGAGCCACAGGTCTGTTGCAAGCAAGTGGAGGCGACGCTGCGGCCTACGTGGTGGTGACCGTTAGTGGTCACCAAGCGTGCGTGTGGCGTCACCTTTGGGTGGTCATATGTGGCACGGCGGCTGTCCTTGGGTGGAAGAGGTGCAGCGTTTTGAGCACACCCTTGTAAGGCCTCGAAGGGCCGGGAAACGGCTTCTCATGCTGGCTTGCCATGGCTTTTCTCGCAGTGTGCATACGAGGGGAGGCCTATAATGGGGGCATTTTCAAGAGGAGTACATTCTTCGTTCGTTTTGTTATGGATGGAGGTTTCAACAGCATACCTAGGATCCTTCAAGTGTTGTTGGGATTTAGTTAGTTGAGCGTCCTGCCATGTTGTCAGATCGGAAGAACAACGTATAGGTCCAATTTGAGTTCCGCGATCAGGTCTACTTTGGATTATGTGCTTAGAAGTCCTATATCCTGCGAGGCTGCTGCACAGGGCGTGTGTTTTGCCTTTAAAGAAGGAGAATTGATTGAGTGTCCTCCCTACAGCTACTCCAGGCTGGTTTGAGTCAGTTTGTAATTTCGGCAGCTTTGTTTGTGCACCATGCAATAACGAACTGGGACAGGGTCTCTTACAATAACTCTAAATGGCTTCCCATGACAAAACCTATCTTTGAGGGCCCTATCGCATCTGTTCGTAATGAGGTGTTACAGAGCTGGAAGATGTAGCTGGAAGTATGCAGACTAGGGTGGCCCATGCTGTATTCTGATCTCCTGATGCATGCAGAGATTTTCATTGGAAAATGGCAGATCTAAGGATGATGGCTTCTTGTATATTGTGGCCTGCTGTCCTGAACGGGCATTTGAGTTAGATGTTTCATGTGCTGTAAGAACAGGGTTGCATTTGCATGGCTTCCTTGGTCGACCATCCAGGTGGACAACCTTGCATCCCCCTGATAAGCATAGGACATCTAGCATTAACTGTCCAACAATGTTCAGGGGGAGGTCAAGGAGCCAGTCCGCCCCCTCGCCCTGTGGCGGTGTTGAAGAGAACCCAAACCAGGGGCGCCGAGTACGCGGGGGCTCTTGGGCCTGGGTACCCCCCAGCAGAAAGAAGTCGGGGCTGAGCCCCCCCCGGGCCGCAGAGAAGAAATGCAGTATGGGTGGCCCTTTGTTCCATCCATAATGTGTCTCTCTCTGGCGGCTCGGGTGAAAGCCGGGTAAAAAACAATGTTTCAAAATTGAGGGACAGATGCAAAGTAAGAGGCTCTTGCTTTGCATCTGTCCCTCAATTTCTAAAAATCGTTTTGGGTTGGGTGTACTTCTATATCTGTGCAGCAGGGTGCACGGATGTAGAGGTACACGCAACCCAAAGCAATTTATAATAATGGAGGCACAGATGCAAAGCAAGCCTGTCCCTCAATTTCTAAAAATCGTTTTGGGTTGGGTGTATTTGCACATCTGTGCACCCCTCTTCGCAAGAGGGGTGCACAGATGTAGAGGTACACCCAACCTAAAGCAATTTTTAGAAATGGAGGCACAGATGCAAAGCAAGCCTGTCCCTCAATTTCTAAAAATCATTTTGGGTTGGGTGTGTTTGTACATCAATGCACCACTGTTCGCAAGAAAGTTTGCGATGATGGACTAATTTTAGCTAGTTTTTATGTATCCCCATGTTGTCGTGTTATTTGATATAATTATGCTATATAAAGTAATATGTTATTGACTGACGTTTTTTACAAATATATTTTGGTACACTTTTGTGATGAATACAGTTTTGCTCTCTGGACATTCCTTCAGATTTGCCACAGATGCAAAGCAAGTCTGTCCCTCAATTTCTAAAAATCCCTTTGGGTTGGGTGTATTCGTACATCTGCACAGATGTAAAGGTACACCGAACCCAAAACGATTTTTAGAAATGGAGGCACAGATGCAAAGCAAGTCTGTCCCTCAATTTCTAAAAATCTTTTTGGGTTGGGTGTATTTGTACACGATTTTTAGAAATGGAGGAACAGATGCAAAGCAAGTCTGTACCTCAATTTCTAAAAATCGTTTTGGGGTGGATGTATTTGTACATCTGTGCACCCCTCTTGGCAACAGGTCTTCTATAATTGTAATACTATGCTTTTGTTGAGGCAATGCTAGTTCATCTTAGTGGGGATACTATACTTTTGATGGGACAACATCAGCACTTCCAGTTGAGCTGCTACACTCTTATTGACAAGGCCCCAGCCCTTCTCTGCAGTTTTATTTATTTAAATTTTAATTGGTTATTTATTATGCACGTAATACCCAGAGGTTTCCAAGTGCAGACCCATGTCTTGCTTCCAAGGTGAGCACGTTGTCCCTGAGCTATCCTCCAGAGACTCTGAAGATCTGAAGTACATTTAATGATAGAGAACCAGAACTATTGTGCAAGTCTGATATCATCTTCATCATCATCAGAATAACTCAACACTGTTGTAGTTATACAAGAGCTAATATATTTAAAGGGATGGAATTACTCAGAATTTAGCAGCACTATTCAATAACCCAAAGTGCTTAAGCATAGTTAATGTGAAAATACTACTACACTTCTCTCCGTTGGGACGGTACTGCCACTTCTCACAGAGGCTTCTACACCTTTTATGGGGCAGCACTGATCCAACCTACTGGACAGCTTCACTTTTAATGGCACTTCTCAATAGGGCTGCTATACTTCAATAGGAAATGACCAACACTACCCCGCAGGGAATTGCATACTCTTGATGCCACCAAAGCAGCACTTCCACGCACCACAGCTGCTTTATTTTTAATGGCACAGTTTGTGTACTTCTCAGCCACTCTGCTTTACATTTAAACAGACCAAATTGTCATTTCTTAGCAGGACTGCAACACTATACCATTGTGTTCTGTATGTTGAGTGTTTCTTCACCACCAATGTGGGTTCATGGCACTCTCCCAGTGTCTAAATAGTAGATCTAGCTACATTCAATTGGCAACAGGCATGTCCCGAGAAGCCTGCTGTACATAAGCTGCCGCTCAAAATGTTGGAAGCCGTAATGGGGCAAGGGATAGAAGGCTCAAGCCTGTAGGATAGCAGAATCAGCAGGGTCTTAAAACCTGCTCACTCATTCTGGAGTGAGGAGCCATGGGGAAAAATGAGCCTGATCCCACATACAGGGAGTTGTTACCCTTTTATCTTTCCTTAATGAAATAATGAGCTCTCTCAGACACAAGTTATCACCCCTGCAAACACAATGAATTAATATGGTATGGATCTATAGATCGAGAAAACTGGAGTGAGAATTCAGAGTGTTTTAAGAGAAATATAATTCTCTTCCCAGATGGGAGACGGACTCCATTAATATACATGGGGTCACTGAGATGACCAAGAGTGAAACTGTACGCTCTGTTGTGAGATTACCAGCAATGCGTATACTATGCTCCAAGGAGTGAGGTGCCCACTCAATATATCACACTGTTTAAAGGTGTGAGACCCATCCTGAATGCTTGCCCAAAGAGCCTTGTCCAGAGTTTAACACTGAAGAAGTGTGAGCATGTGATCCGGGGTCTGCAGCCCACACACATGCATGGGATTCCTATGCACCCACTTGCGAGATTTGCACCAAATTAGTGAGATTGTACTCCAAGGTAGGAGGCACACGCACAGTCTTTGCTCTGAGGTTTGACACACTCACAGGATGGGACGGCAATTCCTTCTCCCATCCTTGTTGTGTTGCTCTCCCTTTTCAGGGCTACTACAACCTGGATGATTATAGAGGGGTGGAGTAGGGGCAGTGTTGGCCTACTGGAAAGCAACTGGAAGGCTTAAACCTCCTTCTTACTTGACTTTCGTATATGCAGTACATGCTAGCCAATGTTTCCCCTGTTCAGCGCCTCCCCAACACCTCGCACCAAGTTGGCGACTACGTGCAAATGGGTTCATATAACCACTGGTGATGTCACGTCCTATATTTGAGCACCCCCTGGGAAATTCATAAATCGGCTCCCCTGACCCAAACAGTTTGGATTACATCATAGTGCCATAATGTGTTGGGTTTTGGGCACCCCCTAGGAAATTCATATGTCGGCTCCCCTGACCCAAACAGTTTGGATTACATCATAGTGCCATAATGTGTTGGGTTTTCAATCCTGACCTTTTTCCCTTGTTGTGGGTCAGGATGTGGTCAACTGTCCTTGAGACCAAATGACAGGGACAGTGGGCTGGTACCTCAGGTTGCCCTTGGAGGTGGGAATGGGTTCTGGCGCACTGGGAACCGCCCTCAAATGTCCCATAGGGTTTGTGGGATCTCATATTTGAACAATATGATATCTGTCCTAATTAGACTTGCAGGTTTTCCGAAACTTGGGAAGTCTGTCCGGGTCAATGCAAGTACCTCCGGGTCATGGGCAATATTTGAGGATGACCTTTGAGGTGGTGCCTGTCAATACTACAAAAAATGTTGATTGTGATGAAATATAATTCCAATAAATGCAGCCGTTTAACAACCAGAACAAGTGTTACATCAAGTTCTTATGTCCGATGCTGCCTTGCCATGAGCCACCCGGTTTTTTAGAATTCTCAAATGTTTTCCTGTACATTGCCAGTCCGTCTACTGACAAATCTGTCTTATCTCATCCTCAGTTCTCAATGCAGTTGGCGGATTGCACCCAACAGCTGACAGAGGCGCGGAACGAGTACCTATTGACACTGGCAGCAGCAAATGCACACCTGGAGCACTACTACCTGACGGATCTGCCTGCCGTGATGAAGGTAAATGTCCCATAATTTGGCTTCAACAGTGATGTCTGAGTGGTTGAACCTGCTGTGAAGCTAAAGAGGTGAGTCCTTAAACCTCCCCCTCTAAACAAAAGGAGAGAGTCCACTGAGTTCCCTGCTACTGAGCCACAAAAGCTAGTTTCCCTTTCCACCATCTCTAAGCTTGCACCCACGCAGTTTTGACGCTCTTCTGGACTAGTCCAGTGCCATGATCAACCACAGTGTTGCCACACCGTGTCCTGCGGTGCATGTGTGCTGATCATTGTGATTTCTCCCAGACTCTCCCTTCCTTCTCAATAGTAGAATGCAGTCAAGTTTTCAAGATACCCACAGTGAAGAAGAATGATGAAATTAACATATAATATTTTTCAGTGCTTCCTATGTGTACATTTTTGGGTGGTTATAAAGAACCAGATTCGTTTTTATAATTTAAATGGTCAACAAACCCTGCCCCGGTGACCACAACAAAGGAGCAGTACTTCTGGAAACCCCCCAAAAGGATAGCAAGGCCATTTCTTTACTCCTCGTGTTCCTTTGTCTGTCTCAGGGTCTGATCTGGAGCCAAAGCTGGGACATCTGTGAAACATCTGTGATGCATTCTTGCTTCCAATGCATCCAAATGGTACAAGTACATCATTTATCGATTTGGGAATTCTATTGTTTTTTTCTAAAAGCATTCCATAGATAGTTTATAAGTATTCTGAAAAGATTTGGCAAGTGTTCGCAAATTCCACGGAAGACTGGCATTCTGTGTTTCATGTTCAGATGTTGCAGAGGATTAATGAACTAGTTGGCGGGGGGGGGGGCATCGCCTCCATCCTTACATGGAACCACTGATGGACAGCCTGTGCTTCTTGCAGATGTCTCATCTCTTTGTTATGTTTCATGTGCTAAATCTTTAATACTTCACCAAATGCCCACCCTAGGTGCCTCAACATGGGGGGATTGTCTAGAAGCTGGCACATGTTGCCCCCTGTCCAGGGTATCCATGCAGGAGATTGCAGAGGAACTTTAAAGGAAAGGAGTGAAGCGATCGGGGTAGGTTCGATTAAAAGAAATGGAGGGGCGGGTTAAAGGGAGATGAGTGTGTGTGTGTGATAGCTTACAGAAATTGAGTGTAAATGCTGCCGTGATTATATGAGAAGGGAATATTTAGCTGAAGGCATGGTCAGAGAGATAAATGGGTCTGCTTGTAGGCATTTTCAGAACCACTTACCACTACTGGTAAGTTTCTGGGATGCCAAGCTTAACAGGCATGCAGAGTTTAACACACAGCAACAACTGACTCATTGGCAAATGGTTGGACCCTTTTTGCAATGGCACAGACGGGCTAAAAAACGGTGGTGTGGAAGGTTGCCCAGAATAGTGCCAGTGGTTCAGATTTATTCAAAAACCTTTCGCCCATCACTTATTTGGTTATAGTTTGTCTCCCTATGTGGGAGAGGGTATGCCCAGATGTGGGTGCCTTGCTCGCTGTGCCATAGGGAACCAAGCTGCACCTCACTGAGGAGACCCAAAAAGGCCGAAACATGTCTGGGGTTGCTTGAGTTTTTGTGCAGAGGGGACAGCACCTGAGTGATTTGCGTATGGCTGGACCCCTTTTGCAATGGCGCAGACGCGCTAAAAACAGTGGTGTGGAAGGTTGCCCGAGCAGTGACAGTGATTCAGATTTATTCAAAACCTTCCACCCATCACTTTTGGGGTTTTAACACAAAGTGTAACCAAACTCTCCCTAAGGAGTTACTGAGCCTCAAGACTTAGACTAAGTGGATATGGTAGAGTTATCAAACCCAGTGGTTTTGAGCACAATAGAATGTCCACACAGGTAAGTACCAAATCAATATGTATTACGAATGCAGTTGAATTATGTTTCAGGACACTATAAGGTAAGTAACATGTATTTACATATATGGGGGCATCCACCACACTTTAGAATGATTATAATTCAATGTACCCCACTGTAACTAAATGAAGAGGCCAACTTTATCTAGAGACAGGTATTTAAGAAGGTTTCAGTTCAGGAAACACTGTATGGCTACTTCAGGGCGGGGGAACTGAGGGAGTATATATAGTAATTTGTCAGAGTTCTCCCATAGAAAACAATGGGCTCTATTTGATTGTCAGATTCTTTAGGTAGTGTGACAGGGTCAGGGTCATGAACCTGGAAGATGGGATCAGGGTCCCTCCCAACTTGGGTTAGGCGGGCTACCAGCTCATTGCCAGAACTAATCCTGCCAAGGGGGGGGTGTTACAGATGTTGAGGGCACCCTATTACCTTACTCCCCAGAGAGCATGATGTATAAGGGTATTGGTACGACTATCCCTTATGTTATACCTATCAGCCTCTTTTCTGGACAGAATTATTTCTCATATTCAGAACTACAGATCCCAGAAACTCCCACTCCATGATAATAACAATCTATGTTGAGATTGGACAACCATGACCTTGGGTCCCAAATTGTCAGACACACAGAGATCACCCTCAAAGAAACCAGAATCACTAAACCTGACATGGGAAGCCCGCCCACCAGCTCAGAATGTTGCTCAGAGCTCTACTAGCCAACCTGCATTGACCTGGACTTTTTTTGACGGGTGAGTGCCATTTGCACATAACCGGACGTTGCTGGCGAGTATGAAGATGTTTAGAACTTTTATTTGACATTTACAGCAAACAAATTCTGTTTTCTGTAAATGGCAAATAGGTTTCGCTGTGCATATGTATGAAGTGTGCGTATGGCGACATGCACCATTTTATGGAAAACACTGGTAAATATTCTGTCACCCTTCACCATGGGGCGAGCAAATTTCTCTTAGGTAGAGAATGTAAACTAAAAAACTCACCCTGCAGGTCTATTGAGATTTTTAACAATTTGCAAGGCCTGGTGTTGAACCAATGAAGCAGTGCCTTCGCAGTGCCCAATTCAGACTGTAACGCTGGCAGAGATGTTATTTCAGAAAAATCACCTCCACCGATGGTAACATAAAAAGGTGTTCTTTTTAACACATGTTCAAAAGTTTTTGCCCTAAGTTTCCTAGGGTAATCCAGATGTGGACCCCTTGCTCACTGTGTTCAGAGAGGCACAGCTCAACCTCACTGATGAAGCCCAACAAGGCTGAAACACGTGTCTGGGGTTGCTCTTGGTACTCTTGTTCAGAAGAGAATTGCCATAGCATTTCGGTGCTGGACTGTCCATGTGTGCCGAACAAAGACTGATATATAAATGGATATTTCCCTTCTGTTAAAGGTACATTGGGCTAAAGTGTGGCTCTGGGCTCTCGAATGGGTACCTTCCCAAATAACAGGTAATTTAGCTGTGTTTGTTCTTGCATAGGGGCGCCTATGACTATTTTTTGCCAAATACTGCCGATTTTATATTTAACTTCCAACTCCAAATGACCCACTAAGTCTGTGATGGTATTTCATTGTTTTTTCCAGAACACAATTATATGAGCTACAAAAGACACATGTGCAAAAGAACAGATTCAGATGTATGGATATAAGGTCACATGAACACAGGTGCATCCTTCTACTTATCATATTCACAAATACACTCAAAAACTTTGCCTGACACAGACAGACACCATCTTCCCAGAAAACACAAATGCATATAACTAGTGGAAAAGCCAGTGTACACGTGCTAATGTGCTTAAAGGAAGAAATGGTCAGAGTGTAAATATGTCATGTGGTGTATTTTAGCGTAATTTATGTTAATAGAAAAGAATGGTAAAGGATCTTGCTCCTTTTATGTGGAGGAGTAGTAACCTCAAACAAAATCTCACAGAATCCATTGAAAGTTCAACATAGTACATACAGCCAATTGTTGTATCTGCTCTAGTCTTGGATTGCACTTACAGGTTTTGGACTTAAATATATAATGTTGAGGAATGTCAGACTAATACAATTCACGTGCAGCATGATTCAAAGTAGGCATGAGATCATAAAATAAAGTACATTGAAGTAAAATACATTTTAAAACTTACATGAACAATATTATTGATGTAATAATACATAGTAAGAAATATTACAATCAATTACATAATACATACGTACATTTAAAAAAAGTAATTTCTTTTGTTAGAGAAATAGTGCTTATTCAAATGAAAACATATTTTTTAAGTGTATTCAATCTAAGGCATGCTCTTAAAGTGGTATCCCTGTCTTGGGTCATTTCTGCAGCAAATTGTATGTTATAATTGTTGAAATACGCATTTTGTTCACGTGGAAGATGAACTTGAAATCTTGTTGTATGCGTAAGGCAACAGCTCCTTATAGCGGTGATAACAGGCGAAGCGGGCAGGACAGCTTCGGACAAGCATACATCTGGCCTTTTATTATATAGCATGATAGGTAGCTCTTGCTCCTTCATCACCATTTTCCAAGCAGGCTCGCCCCACAGTTCCCTCTGCTTCCATGAATAGAAATATGCAGCAGACTTTCCAATAAAGTGCAACTAGAGAGCAAAATGAAAGCTAAGTGCCCTCAGCGTCTTTTGCTCTGCATTGTTCAAGAGCAGATCCCATAGCCACACATACTAGCGTCTCTTGTCATGTACGTCAAAGGCTGAATGGCAAATCAAGGTGGTCTACTCTCTACAGTGAGCAAAGGCAATGGAAGGAGGTAAGTGGCAAGGAATTGGTGACTGAGCAATACGGGCAGCGGAAAAGGTGAGGCCAAGAGAAAGAAAGGGAATTGAGTGATGTGTTAAAGGATGGAGCAAAAGGGTAACAAAAAGCGAATTGTAAGGTAGAGGGGTAATGTGGTGCAAAGGAAGGAGACCAGAGAGTGACAAGTAAGGAACATGGGGTACATGAGACAGAGGTGGAAATTTGAAAAGGTAGGTCAACAGGTTTCTTTACTGTTGCTGAGATCTGTGCCTGACTTGCATGCCACTTACCCCGATTGTTGGTCTAGCTCTGCCCCTTTCTTTTTTCTGACACTGTGGTGAATATGTGCTTTATGAAAATATGTTTCAATTAAGAATACTTTATTAGGTTGCTCTGTCATGTGTATAGGTGCTTTGAAATTAGGCACAATTGTGCAGACTAAAATTATAATCATAGTTGGTTATCATGAATGTAATCTGTGTCTCTACAAGTGTGTGTACTATCATATGTTTTCACCTCAGGATACATATGATTAAGAGGCTTCCCACCTTTAGATGCATTGGTGATTTAAAAGGCAGATTTATTGAACAGTGTAGTAGTTAAGCCCTTGAATTACAATTTTGCAGAAAGCATTGTATTGGTTCTAAAATTGAAGATGGAATAGGAAAAGATCTCCCCTGGTGTCTAATTTGGAAATTGTGGAACCAAGAAGACAGGGATGTAATCCCCACCTTCCACACTTCATACATGATGTGATCCTGAGTAAATCACTTTTCATCCCTGTGCCTTATTTTCCTTAACTATTTGTAGGAACACAGATGGGTTTCAAATATAAAGTCTTACTCCATAAATAATGATAATTTTAACCATTTATATAATGCATACTGGTGGAGAGGTAGGTTGCCAAGAGAGGGTCTTGTGTATTGGTTGGAAGTGTAGACAGGGTTCCTCTTTACATGTTTTTAAAACTAAAGGTGAGATTGGCTAGGAGGAGATGTAGCTGCTGGCAAATTGCCAACTGGGTCACTATGAAAACTACTCAAATACCAGCTTTCCCCCTTCACCAACGATATTATCCTGGTGAAATTATTTTACTAGGTTTGGTATGTGGGAGCGTTTCCAGAGGTCCAGGTCTCTAAGAAACCATAAACATAACTGAAATATATGTTGCGTAAAAGGGAAATAATATCAATGATGTCTACAATATATACTGGAGAATTTGAGGGAGGGATATTGGTTTTAGGTTTATTTGTTCTGGAACTTGGGTCCACTGCATTGTGGGATTGGGACACTGCACTGTACCATGGGCCAAAAAATTATCCTTAGCCCCCAGGCCAAAGGTTGCCCGTCCTTCCCTGAGTAAGGAGAGTGAGGATGAGATGGATAACAGAGGGAGAGAGGAGAGGAACAACTGATCTTATTGTTTGGTGTGGTGTTGGTGTCGAGGAATTGTGGGTATAGAGTTGCTTTGTATGACATCTGGGTCCGGCAATCTGGTGGTTTCAGCCTCTGCCAGTGACCTCAAAGTTTTGAAGATCCCTAGGTTGAACTTGAGCTGAAGATGTAGGACCTCTCTGTCAGTCCCCACGGCAGTCGGCGACCACCCGGGTGCCACAGGCAGGAGGAACAGTTGTTGTAAACCAGCAGGTTAGAGGGTCTTCAGGCACAAGGACAAAGGACTCAGGTGCAAGAATCTTTTTCTCAGTAAAGAGCAGCAGCAGAGCTACAAGGTTCAGCTCCCACATTGAGGGTGCACTGCAGGATTTGCAGCCCTAGGGCTGTGTGCAATCCACTCAAAGGAAGAGTCAGTGTGAGCCAGCTTCAGGTACTTAAATCTTCTGTGCTCCAAATGGACAGGCACAGTGAAGCAAGACTACCTCTATGGCCTCTAATTCTTTTGATACCTGTTCCAGTGGTTGACTGGCTCAGTGTCTCCATGTCCTCTCCTGATATACAGGAACCTGCCCACCAATCAAACAACATGCAACATTCAACCCCGAGTGGATGTCCAGCCATTGATGGCCATCTCTGCAACAGATTTAACATCACTCGGGTTTGGGATTTGTATCGGTACAGTTTGTAGACACTTACCCAACCCAAACCAGTTCCAAGAACACAAATTCCCGGTCTCTGGTCAAAGCTTGCAAAGTGATTGACCATGTATGGCTGTTTCCTCCCCCTGCCCAGGAGGAGGCTGTCCAAGAAAGCCTCTGAGCCATTTTGGCTGCTCTAACGGTAAAATTGCTACTGCATATTAAAAAAGAGATGCATAGGGGTGCACGCAAAAAGTGAAAAAATAAGATACTGCTCCCACCAATCGCTCTGCCCACACTGTCAGAGAGTCCCCGGCACTACTGTCTGTCCTTTAGAGACGGAGTAGTGCTCAATCCTAGACATCAATGAGGGAAGATGCCCCTCTGCACTCGTATTATTAAGGACTAACAAGTGATCCAAAAACAAAAGGAGTTAAGCAAGAAGGCAACTGAGCTTAAAAGGGAAAAAGTGAACATTTCTTTTTCACTTCTTCGCATTCACAAAAACTCGATTTAGAAAGACCGCTCAGAGGCCGCTCACGGCAGTCTTTATAAATCAAACTGTCAGGCCCCGGACGCGCACAGGGCTGCAAAAGGAGTCAAGGGAGTCCCAGGTGAGTGGTTTTTTGGGGGGGTGGGGTGTTGGTGTGTGTCCGTATGCCTATGTTGGGGTGTAGGAGGAATGTTTGTCTCTGTGGTGGGGGTGCAGAGAATTGATTGGGGAGGAAGGGAGGCGTCAGGGAAGGAAAGGGAGAATCAGGATGTAAAACTCCCCGATTTCAGCAAAAATACCGCTAGTGTGTGTAGTGGTGGGTGGGGTTTCGGATTTGAAGTGTTTCGGGGGGTTAAACCCCTACATATGTGATAATTCTGCATTATGAAAGCAGGCCAAAATCGGCCGAAATAAATCTGTCTTTTTTGTTTTGTCCTTCAAAATGCGGAAATATCATGTAGAAAGAACTGTTTAAAATGGCTCCACTCACAAAAGCTAGGTCAGGATCACAGAGCCACCAAATACGCTTGTGGTCCCATTGAAGGAGCTAGGAAGATCCTTTCCTCCCAGTCTCATCCAGTTCTTGGTTGCCTAGGACTTGGCCTGCATCTCTTTACACTTGGAGGCACTTATACTTTAACCTATTTTGTTCAGCATGATGCAATATGGTCAATCATATAAAACAAATTGTAAACTAAAGTCTCCAACAGTATTACTAAAAGCAGTGTGTGGCTCTGTGTGAGGGTCTTGATCCACCACAATACGGAGACAAGGGGTTGACGTGCATCCTATATGCTGATGATGTAGTGATTTTACACACGACCAAAGTGGGTCTACAGCGTTCCCTTATTGCTCGATCCTCCTTCTCCCAAGAACTATCACTCAAACCCAATATAAAAAAAAAGATTGATATTTGGAGACACGATGGCTACCAATAAACATAGTACCTGGTGGTTGGGTGGTGAAAAGGTTGAAATAGTTGGCAGTTATTGCTACTTGGGAATTCCTATTAAAAATAAGCTCACTGCGGTCTCCATTTTAGAGGGGGCCACTAAAAAAGCTAATAATAATAATAATGTCTAATTTCTACCAAAAAAACTAAATCAATTTAGTAATTCTGTGACTGCCAAGTCCAGTAACCACACTAAACAGTGACAAACTATTATCTTAAATATTAACCTGATCATCCTCTAAATAAAATTGTCTCTTTCCACAAGTGTATTTGCTGGCTCAGTTGAAAAAAAGACTCCTGGACCGACAGATGCTCCCCAGAGTCAGATCCTCATTGTGAAAAAAATGTATGACCTTATTCAGTAGGACTGGGATATCACTCAGAGGCTCATCGTTACTGTCCTGGATAACCTCGCCGTCAATAAGTCTGAAACCAAAGGTAGCATTAACGGTAGCGGCAGCAGACACTGGTCTTGAATCAGCATTGCAGAGTGAACACATGAATGAACGGCTCATTATCCCGACACAGTTACCCCACGCTTTTATCAAGAAATTGCATACGTGTTCAACACATTTGGCCAGATTCTCAAAATATAGCAGAAATGAACGAGTGTAAAGATTGTTTAATTGACGCTATTTTCAGAAATGCTCAGGTCATCTTATTGACAAAGGGGGCCTGAACATTTCAGGAGGGGTTTGACAATAGCACAAGGATGCGCTGTCCTGATATTTTGCATACATTGCTTGCACGCTCCTGACACTAATGTGTGACAGGCTCCCAGCTGGGAGCACATTTCCCCAAGAAGGACTGCTCAAGGGACCCGACATGGTGAAATGACAGAAGGAAAAAAAAGCATTTCCAACCCCCATTTCGGGGATGGGAATGCTAGTGTGACAGCCAACGTTTAAGCCGCAGGTGTCACATTTCACAAACAAACCATGACAGGGTCTCTGTTCTCTGAGAGGGTCAAACATTACCTTTACTGGATTTGCGCCTCACACTGCAGCTGTTCTGAATCGGCGCAAGGGGAAGAACCTCATTTCTGGGCATTTTAAAGTGTATCCCATTTGTGAATTTGCACTTTAAAATGCCCAGATGTGCCCTCATGTAAGCGCAAATGTGCAAAAGGGGGGGATAAGAGGAATCTGAAAGAGCGCATCTAATATGCGCTCATTCAAATGCCCTTTCTGAATTGGGCTGCTACTGTGGCAATAAGCCACGAGGTGGTGGGCCAATACCGCCCCAGGTAATGCCCCCGGGGTGAGTTATAGGCCTCAGCGGGGGAAGCAGGGAGGAAGGAAAAAAAATGAAAAAAAACGTACCGCGATCTCCGGCGGGGGACGATGGAAGCCTCCAGCCGTGTGGAGGCTTGGAGCGGGGATGGCCCTGCTTCGAGTCTCCACACGGCTGGAGCCTTCCATCGTCCCCCGCCGGAGATCCCAGGATAGAAGGTAAATCGGGTGGGGTGGGAAGTGGGAGGAGGGAGGGAAAAAAATGTCTTACCCGAGTCCCCGGCGGGGGACGAAGGAAGCCTCCAGCCATGGGAAGGCTCGGAGGGGGGATTGCCCCGTTTTGAGCCTCCTCATTGGCTGAGGGGCTGCCAAGCCCCCCGCCGGGAACAGAGTAGCCGGCACGCACGGCGTGGACGGGAATACCGTGTAGTATGGCTCGCAAATGAGCCAATCACCACACAGTATTCCTGTTCAGCCGCGCGTGCCGGGTACAAATTTGGTTTAGTGTAAGTGAGCGCATCGTCACATTTGCGCCCAAAAATGTTTTCAGAATCTGGCCCTTTGCTTCAATGCAATGAATAAAAGATTCTATCATTTCAGTGAGGAAGATTTCACTCCTACAAATAGTACAGCAGTTTCATATGAAGAGACAGGTGAGCCTGGCCTCCAATGCTAACTCCTATCGTGTTAAAAAAAAGTGCCAAGGACGAGCATGCTCATCCTTTTTGCATAGACTTGCATAATAGTCAGGCACTTAGATACCAAAACAAATGTGCAGGCATAAGACGGTTAAAACGTCTCCTTTCATATCATTCGTTTGTAGCTGCCTCGGTTGATGATACGTGGATATATTTTTGGCAATATTAGTAATGAACATGCTAATGCAGCAGAAAGCTAAAATGTGCATAAGTGTCATTCCGGCATCCTAACTGCAAGCATTTCATGCACAAGTGCGTTTCTCTGTCGTCTACACTAGGCCTGGCTGAATATGCTCCAGTGGACTTTTCTCATGTTCATTTCCCTTCTGCAGTCTTCAGCCACCCGCTTGAATCGGACTGCATTTGTCTTACACAACCAGATGCAGTCAAAGCTGCATTGTCATAACAGATGTGTTTGCAAGGAAAGTGGGGTAAAGGTGGGAGTTCTTGGCATTCTCGAAAGCCCACAGTGCTGAATGTTGGACATGATGCAGTGACACTGGAGGATGGGAGAGTTTTGAATAAGTTGCAGGTAGTAAAGACGGTGTGAGCTTTGTTCTGTTGCGGGTTGATAGGGGAATGTGTGCTGTGGTGATCTTCAGTTGTGCATAGTTACTGTAGTGTCTATAAACCTGATCGGTGCGTAGTCGCTACTATGCACGTGCACGATCTGAATGACACAAGGCCTAGTAAGATCGTCTGTTTTGTCCTCCTTCTGTCTTCACTAGCTTGTCTTGTCGCGCCTAGAAACACTTGTGTACAGGCGCGTTATAAATGGCTCATCATTTCATAACCTATCATGCATTTGCAGACAACAGTGTTCCTGCCCTTCAAGGTTAGCCCATGTGTCAGTGTTCCTACTGACCTTGAACCCGGTTTCTAGGGAGTTGAAATGTTGGCTTTTGATGGGGAGAGTTAGTTGTAGCTGGACCTGACTTTGGTGAGGGCAGGTGTCGTGGGAAGCCATTGGGTGCTGGTCACCTAGCCTGCATCCAGTTTATTGAAGAGCAGCAAGAGTCTGGAGTCTATTCTTGTGTTAGGAGACAGGAGGCTGCCATATTATACCAGGCATGGGCACAATACGTACTCCAGACAAGGCTTGCACACTATTACATTAGGTTGCTGGAGAGGTATTGGGGCGGGGCCAAGCCTGATTTGCATATGGTCTTTCCTCTTTTGTAATGGCTTGGTAGGCGAGGAAAGATGGTCTTGGGGGTTGCCCAGAGCAATGCAAGTGGTTAAGATTAATTCAAAACCTTCCAGCCATCACCTCTTTTTTTTTTTATTTTTTTTATTTTTTTTGTTTTAGTTTTTTTGCTGGAGAGGTATTCTGGGCCTCGGTTGTGGACGAAAGTAAGTTTGTTTTGGATTTTTTTCATTTCAGAAAGCTTATGATCCTCTGTTTGGACAGAAGACAGCTCAGTTCATGCCTAGGTAGAGATCTAAAAGGCCACTGTAGAAGGGGTAGCGGACGGTTGCCACGGGTGCTCAGAAATGGGCAAAGTAGATGCTGAAGCGCGCCTGTGCAAAGCAACCATCCTGGAGGGGGGTAGACTGAAGGGAGCCTCGCTTTCATCTGTGATTGATTGGATAAAAATGTGGTGAACTAAAGTGGGTGCGCGGAGCAATTAAAAGCCACTCTCCAAACTCTGTAAAGAAGCTTGGCCCAGCCCCAAAATCGCTTTAGCGCCATGGTTTTCTGTTGAGTTAACATGGCAGAAACCACACGACGGCTGGAATGAGGCCTGGGGAAAGTGCATTCCGCGGTTGATAAAATCGCACTGATAGGCCACCGCATTGAAGAGCCGAGAGGCATCCATCGAAACGCTAAAACCTGCTTTTGTGCAGACATTCACGAACTCTACCTATTAAACAAGCGCAAGAACTTCCCTATCTAGTTGACAAGCCGTCGCCATTTTGAGGTTTCAAATGCATCAAATATTTTGAGTTTTTTTTATGTTTTTTTTTTTTTAACTGTTGAAATAAATGCCCTGGCTACCAATCTATCCACCCAGCAATTCAGACCTCACTCCACAACCCCCTTCCCCACTAGTTTGTAGTATACGCTTTTCCTGGTGTGCTGGCGGGCTTTCGGTTCTCTACAGCTACAGGTATCGCTGCAAAAGACTGTGTGGGCAAAAAAAAATCTGTTATCTGCCCCGCTGGACCAGTATTGGCATCAGACGTAAACCTGCCTACCAAGAACATTTTCCAACGTCTTTATTATGCATCCGAAAGCCAGGGAGGGCTCAAGCAGTCCTTCACCTCTATGGCGGTGAGCCCAACACGGGGTTGACTTTTCCCTAGATCTGTCAGCACACTGCCTATTGGGGAATGGCTGCATTTCTGTAATGGACAGTGTGATGTATCCTGGCCTCCCACTGCGCTAATCAGTGATTGGTATCACTGTGATTGGCTCTAGCAACCCACTGCCACTTTGTTCGGAGGTGTCCCTTCACTAGTATGCTTCCATGGTAATATTTGCTATGATACTTTCAGTAACTTCCACCACTAACTCACTCAAATTCTTGCTTTTCACAATATGCTAAGCACACCTGCATCCCCTTTTACCCCTAGATGTTGTATGGTGATACACCTGTACAGGAGCGGCCGCTGTTACTTATTTTACATTTTTAAAGCGCTCACATAGCCCGCGGGCATCGAGGCGCTGTTACAGGAATTGTTTGTTTTTTTAGTTGCTTAATTGTTTTTCTCTTAGTTGCGTATTCATAACTGCTTAAACACCCAGAGGTTTCTAAGCGTGGACCCGTGGATCGAACCTGTGTTGCTTCTATCATATTTCTTCCAAGGCGCGCATGTTGCCGCTGAGCTGTCCTCCCAGCACGATTGTGGTGTACCACCAGAATTCTTTTTGTCCATCAGATACCCCAGGGTGAGTGTGGATGGGCACTCCAAATAACCCTTGATTAAGAAGCAAGGGAGCTCATTTTGCTCCTGGGTGTATTTGACAGCAGGGTCGGGGAGGAGGGAGGGGGGCGTTACAAGTAGACATAAACGTAGGCAGCTCTCTGCCACCAAATGTTGGTCATTTGCATGGCAGAGTAGAAATGTGCCGGTCAAAAGGCCGTGTACACAGTTTTATTAAAACACATACTATATCTTTAACGTAGAGTGGTGCGTGCTGTGCCGCTGCAGCCTAAATTGTGGCGCGGCCTGTGCTTTGTGGCTGAGATGGGAGTGCGGTGGTCATCGGCATGCCTCACAGGGGGGTGCACATTTTGTGTTGCGCCACTCTTGAGGGGGTTATGAGGCTGCGTTCTCTCTTCAGGAATGACAGTCTTAATCCAATCCAATAAATGTGTATCTGACGAAAGCAAATGGAGGAGGGAGAAATTAGAAGTCCATGCCCACAATTAAAAACTGGTGTGCCTCTGCAGCCCATGGCGGGTAGTGATTGCTTGGCAAAGAAAATGGTGTTCACTTTAAAGTAGCACGCTAGTCAGGGCGGATGAAACATGTGGGAGTAAGTGGAGGGGGCTTCCTCCTGGTTAAGGAGTTGGAGCTTTGGGGCAGATTTGAATGAATGGAAAGCAGTGTTGTTTTTGAATTGAAGAGGAATGCAGATTCAGTCAGTGGTGCTGGGCAAAGAGGCGGAAGAAGCAGAAGCGTAAAGAGGCGCAGGGCGTTCGGGGAACTGAGAGATGGGGATGATACCAGATGAGATTAGCTAAGTAGGGGGAGCAAGCCCTTGGCGCAGTTAAGCTCTTTGTCAAATGGTGAGAAGAAGAAGGCGAGGTCAAGTAGAGGGCTAGCACATTTGCACAGGCAATTGAGTTTTTAAGTGAGATGGGGGTCACATTTTCCTAAAGTAGATCTAATGAAGTGGTGGAGGATAAGGTTGCTATCAAAAAGGTTTTGTTTAGGTGCACACCAGAGTTGAGTGCAGAATGGAAACAATCATGGTCTGTGGAAAGTCCTGAACCTATGTACCTGACAGCCACCCCCCCCACCCCCCGCTGCTCTCGTTAAAATACACACCTTTTCCTTCTTCCAAGGCAAACTGTGTCACAAAACAACCCCCCCTTTTAAAATAGTTTATTTCCATGCTTGATATACACTAAAAAAGTTGGATTTTTTCTTTCATCACATCATGCATTATAATTAATTATGAAATACTGCATGCTTAAGTCAAAGAGTGACTACAAACAGGCGACCTTCTGACACATTTTTGTCTTGTTGCTGTGTCTTTAAGTATTGGAATTACAGTTGTATTTTGGTACTTACAGTCTTCTATTCAAGAATAAGCACGCAAAGCAACAGTCCCACTCTTTATATGTGTGCATGTATATATAGCTATATATGTATATGTGAGTGATTGTATATTTTTGAATTTATATGTCGGGCTGGTTTATGATGTGGTTTATGTACTTTTCAATTCATTTCTGTAAATCATGGTATTATTTTAGCTCTTGAAGGCAATACTTTTGCACATATATGTATAAACTAGAGCTGAGAAGGTATTTGGTCAAGTGTCTAAAGTGCATACTGCTGACAAATTCAGCTGCACCTCTTAACTAGAGTGTGCGATTGTGGAACAAGTCATTGTATTTCACTGTACTGCATCAGCCAGAATTGTGACGCCAAGCATGTGTTTTGTGTTGTGAGGAGTCAGGATCTCCAGTGTTGGTCTTGTGATGTGGAGAGTGGGTAGGACATCAGATATCAGTCTTTTGCTGGCTCGTATCCTGTTTGGATCGTAGAGCTAAGCCATACCCGCTGGATTGCTTCTTGCTCTGCTTTTCCCATGAATGACTGCTGGCTTCTCCAACTCCAATTGTGTGCACAGCAGCAGTGGTTTCCGGCCACCTGACATCCAGTGATAGTAAGTGTACTGGTCCAACTACTGGGAAACATGTATTTGCCCTTTTTGCTTCTACAATCACCCGGTCTTTTAATCCACTTCTGATGTATATGCTCTTTCTGCTCCTACACTCAGTCTTTCGATCCTTATGTTTTTACCCGGTCTTTCAATTCCTTTCTTATGTATTTGCCCTTTCTGCTTGTGCACTCACCCGTTCTTTCAATCCCTTTCTTATGTATTTGCCCTTTCTGCTCGTACACTCACCCAGACTTTTAATCAATTGCTTATGTATTTGCCCTTTCTGCTTGTACACTCACCCAGTCTTTCAATCCCTTTCTTATTTATTTGCCTTTTCTCCTCGTACATTCACTCGGTCCACTCACTTGGTCTTTCAATCCCTTTCTTATCTATTTGCCCTTTCTCCTTGTACACTCACCCGGTACACTCACTTGGTCTTTCAATCCCTTTCTTATCTATTTGCCCTTTCTCCTTGTACACTCACCCGGTACACTCACTTGGTCTTTCAATCCCTTTCTTATCTATTTGCCCTTTCTCCTTGTACACTCACCCGGTACACTCACTTGGTCTTTCAATCCCTTTCTTATGTATTTTCCCTGTCTGCTCGTACACTCACCCAGTCTTTCAATCAATTTCTTATGTATTTCTGCTTGTAAGTAAAAAGAAGGTTTTGACAGTGATGGACAGTTGTGGTTTGGCGCCCTGACAGAGAATTGAGTGTGTTAGGAGGCTGCAGATGGGAGCAAATTGTGGGCACCCTGCCAAAGGTGTCTACATAAGGAACTGTGATGAGACTTGGTTTGTTGCCGTTAACTGCACACACAACCACTATGTTACAGGGCTCAGTTGAGCGTTTTTTTAATATAGAACAAGACAGCCGACACGTGTTTCGAGCAGCAAAGCCCTTCTTCCAAGGCTTAAGGATGCTTGGGCAAATGTCTGATGCTATATAGTTGTGCAATGAGCAGAAGTAATGGGTTCAAATTATCGGCTCCACTATATAATCACGTAAGTGTGATGATTCAATTCGTATTCAAAGCAGCGTTTACGCCCGTACTGAAAGAAAACACCTGTCTAACACATGGGTGTTTAATGAAATGACCAATTGTAATACATCTAATGTTGTGTATTTAATTACGTGCCCTTGTGGCCTACATTATGTTGGCAAGACTAATAGACAGTGTGAAGTCCGAATGGTGGAACATCGGAGGTGCATTAGAAATCAAGTAATCACACCTCCATTAGTTAAACATTTTCTTGATATGAAACATGGCTGCAATGACTTCACGTGGCTTATATTTAAAAAAGTGCATGGCCATAGTAAAGCTGAGACAGACCAAAAATTATTGAACTTGGAACAGAAAATCATTTTCAAATTGCAAAGTAATATTTTGGGGCTCAATGAAAGCATTGATTGGCATTTGGTCAGCCAAATATAAAGAGTAATATGTGATCATGTTTTTGAGTAAGCGATTTGCAACTGTGGTCATGCTTGACGCTGTGACAATTTCATAATATCTTCACTTGCATTTATAGCAAAGAATAATTTGTTGTTTTACTCTGACCTGTGCAACGGCAAAATTATGGAATGTGTGCTTTTTGGCTTCCACAATATATTGTCTGCATTGAATGTCAACTTTTGCCCCTTTCCTGCCTTCTTTTGGTTCACTCATCTCCTCAACACCGACCGTTTCTCTTGCGGGGGTTTCATGTAAAAATGGCTGCTCTGTTGTTGTGAGCGAATGCCTTACTGATGAGTTTAGTCCTTTTTTAGTGTTTACCAGGAAGACGAGAGCACTTATAAGTCGGATAACTCTGCCGCGTTTGTTAATCTTCGTTTGTTAATCTTAGTTTGGTGAGATGCTTGCTGTTATTCTACGGACCGTTAGAGCCTTGGTGTCTGTAGCGGGTTTTACGCACATTAAAGGTTGAGGTGGGCGTGTCAAGCTGAGGAATACTCGCAATATTTCACTGTTTGGTCTGTAACCGGGGCCAGTTCTATCCGTTCTCACCGTGTTTGTCTTTCTCTGCTGATGAGACGGCTGTTGTTCGTTCCAAGGACCCATGGAGCTTTGGTCCTTGAAGCGAGTTGCACGCACTCTTAAGGATAAGGGGAGCATGCCTGAGAAACACACGCGCATATGGTGTGTTTATCCTAACATCGGAGGTAGTGGTTTTAATGCATGTCACTGGGTGGTCTGCATTTGGGTCAGTTCGATCTTTAGACACGGGATACATTTATCCAGCACCGCGGTCCTTACTTAGTCGTCCATCAGGTTGTACCCCAGTCCTGTTAATCTTTGGGAATTGGTGTATTTTTGGGGTATTTACAGACTCTTGAGTTTACTCATGATCATCCCTTTCACTTGCAGATCGGCACTGCGTTATACCGTAGAATTTTGTGGGTTGGGTCCGGTTGGCACCATAAGGGAGGTTTCTCCTGTGTCCCATGTTGTGGGCATCCCCACTTTTGTGGAGGTAATTATGACTACTTGCAGCATGAATATGTTATGACTTGTGCTTTCAGTGACTTTTGGCTGAAACAGAATGTGTGGTTCACTGGTAGTTGGTTTGTTCTTTTTAGGTGTGATGATATCTCGGCGGACTGTGACGCCTTTTGAAGTGTTGGGTTTCTCATTGGCGAGAAATTAGTATACTGGTCATTTACAGACGTGCATCGAAGGTTCACCATTTTAAGGTAAATCTAAGTGGTTTCATTAATTAAATTTTTTAGACCTGTGTGTGTAGATGGCATCAGTTTTGAGATGACTTCCCATTTACATTTTGTAATACCCCCCTGCCCTTTTGGGACTCATTAGTTTCCTCTGTCTTTTCCATTACAGGCTCTGTTTGCCTGAAACTACCCATTCAACACAGTGTTGAGGAGATGTCACGCCGAGATTACTGCGATGTCTAGGGACACCTCTGTCCCCAAGCACTGGTCAGGGAGAAATCAAAGAATGCTCCCTGACCACTTATTGAGACCACAGGTGCACAAGAGGCAGGAGCGCGGGTACCAGGTAGCTTCAAGGGAAGCAGGTTAGGAAATCGTGAATACAAGGTCAATAATCACAAAGGGCAACAGTAGGAAGGAAGTAAGAACAGCACCTACCAATGTTGTAGTGAGAGGAGGGAGCGGGTAGACCCCAGGTGGTGGAGAATAATAGAATTCCCAGAGGAGGACGGGTAACCTGGTTCCCCTTGATGAATGCACCTGAAGTAGTGCTCAGCGTTCAAAGGACAGAGTCCACAAAAGCAGAACGATAATCAGAGGCAGTCCTAAGTCTGTGAGCCAAACTTCCAAAATCCTGAGAAGCAAAAGTTCCAAAACACCAATTCTGAAGTACAAGCGGTTTTGTTACCGATTAGGTATTTTTCCACTATCGGACGTAATGTCCTAATGAATCATTCTCTTGATGAATATTGGCACCTTTAGTGCTTCTTCTCAATCTAGACACCCACCCGTTGGAGTAAGTGATGTTCCCCCGTCTTTTCTACTGACTGTACAGACCGAGACCATTTGACAGTATTCTCTCTAGACTCTTTTGGTTGGATTGAGTGTTATGATTTCTTTTAATGATTACAGCCTCCTGTTGTTAGCACTGTCCTAAATTCACTTATTATTCTGTTGTAATGAAAACTAATAGGCGTAGCTAAAAATTTAGTAATTATCATATTTATCCTGAGGATGCACTACAGTAGGGGATACCTCCTGATTAGAAGAGGAGCTTAGTGCATCTCCTCTAAAAAATGTGTTCATTTGTAATGAAATACCTGTTTGATTATTGAAATGAAGTTAGAAATGATATACTAAGATGTGTTCTTTTCTATCTTTACTTTTTAGAAATTAGAATAATTGTTACATTGCCCCTGAAGAAGAGTTTGTAACTCGAAACGCGTTGGGCTTTTCATTTGTATAATAAAATACTATGTTTTGCTTAAAGATTGAAAAAACAACCTTGCATATCACATTTTTGCTTGTTTGAAACTATACCAAATGGTTTATATGAATTATTGACTACCCATTTGAATGTTTGGTATGATGTTCAGACAGTAGATAGTGTGCAGGGGATGGGAGTTCCTAACTGACTTGTTAGGAACAACCACTGTTTTGTTCTTATATATCCAACCTAGTTGCCAAGGTTGAGCCTTTGCACCCCGCACCACAAAAATCCCATATAACATCTCTAAATATCTTTAACATTACCTCTTGGGGTACTTACCGTAAAGACCCTTCAATATAGGTGTGCCTTGGTGTTTTTTTCGCTCCTCTTTAAATTTGTGAGAATTGCCTACTCTTAGCCCTCAATTCCTTCAGCAGGAAAAATGATCATCGAGCTAATTTCAGAAAGGCCTGTGAGGCTTGATCTGTGGTAGTTCCTGCGATCGCTGCTCATCAGGGAAACTTAGGCAATGTAAATTGTAAGGTTTTCCTAAGTTCCTCAGTTAGTCTCGAAATGAATGTCTGTGTAGTGGCATCAGTGACACAGAGCACTCCATCCCAGACTTTAGGAGAGATGCACCACAGCATAAGACACGCAATCCTGAAATCCACAACAGGATTCACCAGTTCTTGTCAAGACATCCACCCTTCCTCAGTACAACCAAGTTCATTCTGTATCCTGCGTCAACTCTCTACCTCCTCTTAGTTGGTCTCGCTGGAAAGTTATCTATGTGGGCGAACCTTGCTTTTTCCTCTGCGTGGGCACCTTCCTTCTAAGACTTTTTTCTTGCTACCTGTTTCTGTGCTCCTGCATGCGCTCACCCACTCTCGGGCATGTGCAAGGGGAGGGTGGCTGTGCACTGATAATAAATTGTTGTTTATGCAGCTGTACAGAGAACATATGTACACACATTAATCATCCCAACCAGAGTTGATACTCATGTATCACTTCAGTAGAGCCAGCAATCCTGGGACGTAATGGATGATAATCCCCTCAGTATGTGCAGACCGAGCAAGGTGGTCAGGGAAGTGATACCTTCCAAGAAGCCCACCCTTACTCCACCCCTCAATCCTACATAAGAACCCTAGAAGTGGGAGCACTGTGCCTTTTCTTGGAGGTGGTGGTGTAGCATTCTGTTGATGACCTGCGTGCATGCCCCTTGGATTACAGCATTTGGAGTGCGTCACAGGCCAATCTGAATTGCTTCCCTGTGAGATGGTTAAGTCCTAAACTAATAATGTGGCGCAGGGGCCCTATACGTTTCACTTTACCTTAGAATGCTTTTTCTGACTTTCTCTGAGTCCTAATCCAAGAATTTATCAGAGATGCGAAAACCATGTGTGCCGCTTGAGGGGCCCCAAGTCCATCAGAGTACACCATGCTCCCTGTTTTTCCCTATGTGAGCATTCCTTCATAGCTGGGCGTCGAGGGGGGGCGACGGAGGGCTCCTTCATCTAATTTTGGGGGGTGCAACCCTGCTGTACCCTGGTGGTGGCCCTACCGGTGACCCGATATTAAATCCATTGCGGAGTCCTGCAGCATTGGAGCTATGTGCATATGTGATAAGAGTGTGGCCATGTAGCGCCATGGCTCTGACTGCCTTGGAGTTCCTGAGCCTCCACAGTTGTCGACGACAGCAGGCTCATGGTGCCAAACCTTCCAGTGGGTCACCAGCGGTTCTTTGACTCAACTTCTTAGTTTCAGGATACTTGGATCCTATCCTTTGTTGAGTGGGAACTCCAGAGATCGACATGGTATGGGTGTTTTTCTTGTCTAGAATCTCCTTTGTGCCAAAATGAAGAGGACCCAATGGGAGATCTGCTCACATACAGGCATACCATACATGGACCAATCGTGGACCACGGTGGTCGCAGGCATTCACAGCACTCCAGACTCTCTGGCACCCAGGATGTGTATTGGAACCAGACGTTCCAGCCACATCCTGGAGGCACACACACAAGGCATGCAGAAGTCTGTGAAAGCTTGGCGCTTCACGGGAAAATGCATGCCCAAATAAGGACTGACCAGGGTTGGCTCGACCTGGGGAAGGTGAAGGGGCAAGATGGCCAAAGGACAGGACAAAGAACCTTGTGGCATGGCCATTTTGGAGCCAGGCCACCTAACCGTGCCAAACGCGGTAATCACAGTTTACCTGGCAAGAAAGGGTTAAAAATATGCACAATGATAAGCTGCCACCAGCCTTGTCCAAGGCACACCTGCGCTTCTCCTAAAAATCCTTTGAGAGTATCTAGGGCCTTTGGAAAGGAGCAGACCCAAGTGTACTGTACTGTAAGGTACATTGTACACTTGTTACATGTTGCAGAAACGTTGCAATATGGACAAGGACTAAGGGAAAGAAGTCTCCCAGTACTGACTGTCTTTAAGGGCATGTTGGTTTCCCCATAAAAAGTGAGCGAAAAACCCAGGGGAATACAGCAGAAGGCTGTGCTCCTCTGGTAAAGTCAGACTATGGTGTTCGTACATCAGCAAAAAGTTGGGGGGTACACAACTGGAGGGAAAATTACACATAAAAGGGAATCTTTCCTAACACTCGCACTTCCCAGACCAAGAACAGAGGGAATTAATCCACCCCTGGATGAGTCTCATGTTAAGGTTGGTTAAACGTTCTGGACAACCCATCACCATTGCAAGACAAGCCGGGACTGTTTTTGCAGCATCAAATAACCTTTTTGAAGTGACAATAGCATCAAAGATTGTGACCACAAAATCCAAGTGTTTTACACTGGGAATGCTACTAAATAAGAGGGAGAAAAACCTTTGGGGGTCAGGAGCCTGTAGCAAAAGAGAACAATGAATGAACACTAGGAATGCTGGCATTTATTATGGACTCTGCTTCATGAAATGACTTACACTGGCAATGCTGGGATATATTGTGGGTGCAGCTGCATAAATATGACTTGCAATGGCAACTGGCATATGTTGTGACCTCAGGTGTCATGCAGGTGGCAGATGCTGCTGTGTACTGTTGGTGACATGGCATCTAGTAGAATTTTTCATGTACTACCCTAAGAAACCATTTCTAAATTGCGTGACTTTTTAACCCATTTTTCTCAAAAATATCCTGTAAAAGGCACAACTCCAACATATTATTTTTAAAATGAACTCAAGTTAAAAACCAGATTTCCCCTCTGTTACTTAGGGCTCTCTTGCTACATTTGCTCGCTTGCGCTGATTTGTGATGGGTGTTAATATCCCTTCACTAAACATATTCACCTGCCCCCACTGATCTTGGATCATTTACAATGCCATTAACCTCTCAAATGCCGCCCAAATCGCTGGCACCAAAGGTTACCTCCGCTAATTCCATGGGCACAATAATGTTACTGGCTACACAGAACAACAACTGGAACATTTGGGCAAACCCCCACCAATCTTTGTTTCTATGTTAGGTGTAAGATTTGGTTCAAAACCATACATCCTTCACCTAGTGCAGGCCGCATAACACCTCTGCGGTAGCATAATTATCATAATCATTAGGCATCAGTGGAGGACAGCCAGAGTCAGTGGTGCAGAATACGCATCTCTGAGGAGCTTGGGGGATCCCCCTCAGCAGGGCTTGAAGGGGGCCAACTCATTTTGTGTTACACCAATGCCCTTTCCTGCCAAAAACACGCACTGTTCAAATCACCTGGTGCAAGCCCTGTGCTTTTAAGGGGATGCTTTGTTATTTTTGTTATTTCTAAGTAGTCTTTTGAAAGGTAATGGGTTAATTGCTGCTTTAAATCAGCTCCTGCTATAATACAAATGTTTTAACCAAGTGTTCCTTCAAACACGTGCTTTAAAACTTATGTATTTATTTATTTATTTATTTTTGCATTTATATAGCGCACATAACCCTCAGGCATTTGGGTGCTTGTACTTAAGAAATCGGTTCCGTTTCTTTCTTAATCAAGTTATAGGTATTGCATACATAGGTTAAACAGTTCAACATTACATTGCTTGCATGCATAAGTTACGGTTCTGCAGTGTGGTCACATTCATGGGAAGTTGCATAATGTTAGATAACAGTTTTGATATCGGTTCTCAAGGAATTTAGTAATTTATTGGGTGTCTTGGCTAAAGAGCCATGTTTTGAGACTTCTTCGGAAGGACCACAGGGGTGGGTCTACTCTTAGTGCCAGGGGCATGGCACTCGAGTATTTGGCTGCGATCACTGGGAAGCTAGAGTCTCCTGCTTTTTGTTGTTTGAATCTCGGGGTGGCGGGCATATGTAGAAAGAGTTGGTCTGGTGGATAGGACTTTGGAGATTTGTTTTGTCAGGTATATCGGAGCAGTGTTGGATAGACATTTGTGTGTTAGGGATAATATTTTGAATTTGGTTCGATCCCACACTGGTAACCAGTTGATGTTTCTTCTGACTGTGGATATGTGGTCTTTTATTCTGTATATTGAGGGCGGCTCTACTTGCATTATTCTGTATTCTGTATGTGTCCTTGCATGCATTCCTTGGACAGATTTACTCTTAAAAGAACCATTGGTAAAGCCATCATTGTGTGCTCTTGGGATCTTCATTCGGTAGGCAATCGCCAGGCCAAAATATACCCAAGTGCTAAATCATTTGCCAGCCGCTGAAATTCCATAGACAGGTTATACAATGATAGCATTGCCTGGAAAATGCCTGTCTTTTACCGACATAAAAGCCAAAACGCTTGGCTTTGCCAGTAGTTGTTTTTCTCTGAGACATCCTCCTCGCCTCTCCGTGCAGCCATTGTGGTGGCCCGCCGCCTCCGGTCACCGGGGCGGGCCACAGATGGAGTCGCTGGCACCTGACAACACATGCATACACTGTGGTCATGCAGTGGAATGCTGGCAGGGATATCCCCGCACTGTCTGGATCACCAGAGCGGTTAACACCAGGCTGGGGAGCACCCCCGCAACCGCAGTCTCAACACTGGGGGCACCCAGGCTAGGCTGCCAGGATAGGCCGCGACCACGCGGCAATGACCCCAAAAGTAATCATACAGACACGAGTTGCTGCTTCCTGGGACTATGCTGCACTGCCTTGTCAGTGCCAGCAGAGCCCCTTTTATTAGGGAGGCGTCATGACGATTGTGATGCCGGAAATGCATCTGAGGGACAGGGCCTCTGAATCCTTGTCCTTTTTCTGTTTTTACCGTGTGTTCTGTCATGTTTTCTGCCCAGGAGTCCATGAGGGACTCCTGGCAGTGCAGCTCTCTTTTGGTTTGGTGAACAGACCCATGGGATACCCTTATGGCACCCATGGGTAGGGGTACAACCCTGTGCCCCTAGTGTATGTTTTTGGGCACCTGTGGGTGGCCCACAGAGCAGGGTATGGGCTGGTGGCAGCTCCATGCTGAATTTGACAGGTGCTCTGGGTGTCCTCCATTTTGGGATACCCAGGCCCTGCCATTGGAATCAGTTGATTCCTGATAGGAAACAAGATGGCCCCTGTGGCCTCTTGCTTTCTATTGCCTGTTATCTTGTTTTTCCCAAAGTCCTGGGAAGCCCTGACTCTGTCCCTTCCCCCTGACTGGCTGTTGGGTGGAAGTTCCATATATGGTGTTGTTGTGAAGGCCCAGCTAGACTGACTGGAGCCTTCCCAGTGACTGTATGTTGTGGGTACCTCCTGTGGGTGGGACCTGGGTGAATGGAGTGTGTGACCAATATACACTCCTTGTTGTGGTTGTCTGGTTTCTGGCATGAGAGACAAAGACTGAGACAGCCCTGCCCGAAACTGGCCTGAATGCAGTGTGTAGTGTTGAATGGCTGGGTACTTGTCCCAATCCACATTCCTTGTTGTGAGTGTCTGAAAGGGAGGAGTGTGGCCTGAATGCACTGTGTGCCTGATTGGCTGACTGACTGCATGAATGCCCTTCTGTGTGATTGGCTGCTGTGTGTGTGCCAGCAGTGTGGATGAGAGACAGGATAGTATATCTGGGGACCTCTCACCACTGGAAATTGTTCAGAAGCATTCAGAAGCTGAGTCTCCACTCAAGAGTAACTGGATTTGCTGATCCTCGACGTCCAGCTGGAAGAAGAAGACTTGCTGTGGCATTTGCTTCGACGGAACTGAAGGTTGTCGAAATCGTCGAGGACTGACCCGAGAGAGGACCTGGTAAGGCGCCCTCTTCCCGTGCTCCGAGGGACCATCGAGCACCGCTGAATCTTCGCCGAAGCTCCCTGGACGCCAGACCATCGAAAGGCTGCCGACCGGAGAAGGGGACTGCCGAGGAGACCGAAGTAAAGCACCCGGACATCGACGCTGTCGAAGTCCATTGCCGTCGACCAGGGTTCGCAGGTCTGTGCAACCGCTGGAGGCCCGTCGAAGTTGTGTTGCCCAGCCGGGGGAACCACTTGACGCCGAGCCGCCGACGACCGGAGCCGTCCGCTCCTTGCCTAAGAACATTTGACCCGAAGGACTCCCTCGTCCGCATCGTCGACCGCTTTGTCCCGCCGGAGAAAGTCGAGGACGACCAACGCGCCGAGGAGAATCCGCCAGTGGGTTTCCCGCCACCTCACGACCCCAAAGACTCGAGCGACTCGACGCCCTTGCTGGGCTCCCGTCTCTACAATCTTTGCGGTCCAGAACTATTGTCATCGAGGTGCCCCGCACACCTCCGCCTTGCAGGACGCCGACGCCCCGACGCCGACGAGCACCGCTCGGACGAAGCTGCCGCCTCTTCGACATCGTTCTACCTCGTTTGTCGACGGACGTTCGACGCCCCGTGCCTCCCGCTTGAAAGGGAAGGCATTCAAGAAGGGCCGTCGATTCCCCGTCGCCGAACCCCGAGGTCTTCGACGTTTCTCGACGCCTCTCGACGATCCGTGACTCCTGCTTTAAAGGGGGTCATTCAAGAAGGATCTGTCGACGCCTCTTCGAAGAACTCGACTCCACCAGGTACATTGGGGGGGTAAAAACATTGTAGGAGGGAATAAGACTGTTGAACAATATATGGACTGGGCTTGTGTTATATCTCTTTATTTTACAGGTTGCCCAGGTGGGGGGATCTCCACACAGAACTGTGTCCAGTGGTAGGGGCCAGTATTCTGCCTATTGTTTCAACCCTCTGTTATCTCTCCTCTCTCTATTTGCTGGTTTCCTGCTTATTGATCTGCGTGCCATTGCTACAGTATTGTGAATGCACTGTTATGAGGTCTAATATTAGTGGTACCACTTTAGAATTGTAGATATTTATCATTATTGGTTTTCCTGAGCACAAAGTGCGTTGTTGTGATAAGTGTACATAACCCTTGAATATTAATTATATAAAGACTGTGTTTTCAGTAATACAGTGTGTGGACATTCCTTTGTGGGGGCTTGGGGATACACTGTACTTAAGAACCAGCCTGCATCACCTCCTGAGAAGCTAGGCCTTGATTGCTCGTCCATAGCTACCGTATTAGAGAATCTTGGCTGGGGTCCTCTGTGCCTCTCCTCTACCATATAGAGAGCGGAAGTACAGACCCCCCCACCGGTCTTTACAAGCTGGTGGCAGCGGTGGGATGCTTATGGTTTTAAGACTCAGTGTATAACCGTGCCACTTACAAAATATCCGCACTTTTATTAGATTAAGGTTCGGGTGTGTTCCAAATAACTGCATTACAAGCAATGGAGTCCATTGCAAATGGTAAATTGACTCGGATGAGCTTAGAGGCTCTCCAGAGTGCTTGTGAAGCCAGGGAGTTAGACTTTGTGGATAAGTCTACGGCTGAGCTGATAGCTGCCCTGGTGGATTACCAGACTGATGGTGAAACTCTTGAGGAAGGGGGGGATGCAACCAGTGAGGACTCTGCCCCTGGGGTTGTCGCTGAATCTGTTTCTGGGAATGCCACCATTCCTGCTGCCTCTGTTCCAAACCCCAGCAATTCCATGGAACTTGAGTTATTAAGGATGAAGTTAGCCTTTGAATATCGCAAGTTGGAAATAGAAGCTGAGCTTAAGAAAGAGGAGCTGGCACAGCAAGTGGAACTCAAGAATAGGGATCTTGCGCTCAAAGAAAAGGACACTGAATGTCAGAGAATCCAGTTAGAGAAAGCTCGAGTGGAGACTTCAGCTAGACCAATTGAGAGTGGCAGGTCCCCAGCCACCAAGTTTATGAAAGATTTGGTTGGTGTGTTTGTGGAGGGTTCAGATATCCTCCAATGGATTGAAGCGTTTGAAATGGCTTGTGCAATTCATGATGTAGATAAACGAGATTGGGCTAAGTGTTTGTTAAGCAGAGTGCCTCAAACTGGATATGACTGTATTCTGAAGCTGAGTGTGGAAGAAAGGGGTCAGTATGAGTGTATGAAGTCTGCTTTGATTGCCAAGTTTGGCAAGACACCTGCCCAATACCTTAAAAGGTTCAGGGATTTTAAGAAAAGAGAGAATGTGTCTTGGGTTGACTGGGTGAGTACTGCGCACATGAACATGATGGGGTGGATTGACGGTTACAAGGTGAAAACTTTTGTTGAGTTGTCCCACCTCTTGTTTTTTGAGCATTTTTCTGAAGCCTGTTCACCAGAGCTGCGTCAGTATGTGGCTGACCAGAACATTTTGGACCCCTTTAAACTGGCTAGGTTGGCTGACAAGTGGGTCTCCCACCGGGTGTCCCCTAAGGACTCCAGTGGGAAGGACAAGGACAAAGAAAAGGGGACCTCTCAGAAAGCTGAGGAGTCCCAAAAGCAATCACAGTCGGGTAAACCAAAACCTTCCTCTCCTAAGACCCAAAAATCTGGTGGGGATAAGTCCTCTGTGGGTGGGAATAAGAGTAGTGGTCCACCTGCTGCAAAGCAGGTTCCCAGTGGTTCCAGTACCGTACCCCGCACTCCTGGCACTTGTTGGGATTGTGGGGCTCTGGATCACAAAAGGGGTGACCCCAAGTGTAAAGGTAAGGCACTTGGAGTACAGGCTGTCAGCCTGACCTACCCTTACCCCGTGGCTGAGGTGGAGGCCACTGTCCTCCCCTCCTCTACAGGAATCACATTTGGTGCTCCGGTAGAGATTTCCTTAGTGTCCCTTGGGGCCTGGGACCAGTACGCAGAAGTACTGGCAACTATCCCGCAGAACACCCGTAGGTTTTTGAGAAGTGTCCTCTTGAATGGCCAGCCTTCTACTGGTTTGAGAGACACTGGGGCAAGCATGACAGTGGTGGACAGGACCCTGCTCAAGCCAGAGGACTATGTAGGTGCTCCTCTGAGAACCACCAGGTTAGCTGGTGGGCCTCCCAAATTATCGCCTGTAGCCCTAGTCACACTCATGATTGGAGACAAGACAGCAAAGCTTCCTGTCCTGGTTCAGGACAATGTCCCTGCTAACATTCTGTTAGGAAATGATCTAGTAGAGTTGGGGTTGATCTCGGATGGTCTTCCCATGACTGCTGCTGCAGTCACTAGGTCACAGGTGACACCGGGTCTGGCTGTGAGTCAGGTACCCGAGCCAAAGGCGAGGCCTAAGGCAAGAAGAAGGAAGACCAAGAAGGCCACCTCTGTGGAGGGAACACCTTCTCTTCCTGCTGTTCCGACAGCACCCATTGGGATCCATGCTCCGGACGGGCTGGGTCCAGTGGAAAACCCAAACTCAACTCCTGTGGGAGAAGAGACAGAAGACTCTCCTGTGGGAGAGGTTCTCAACCCGGAGGATCATCCCGACCTTCAATGCTTGTTAGCTGAAGGGGGACCCTCCCGGGCAGACTTCTGTAAGGGACAGAGAGAGTGCCACTCTCTCGAGGGCCTGAGGAAACAGGCCCTGTCCCAGGCACAAGGTGAAGTGCCTAGGACATTCAAGATTTATTGGGAGGGTGAGCTCCTTGTTAGTGAGCCCACTAAGCCCGAACCTGGTGCCCGCAAGAGGTTGGTGGTACCCCAGGTTTACAGGCCCTTCCTACTGCAGTTGGCGCATGAGGTGCCCTTGGCTGGTCATCTTGGGACCAAGAAGACTAAGCAGAGGCTCTCTGCCCATTTCTACTGGCCACGGATGGGAGTAGAGGTGGAGTCCCACTGCAGGACCTGCCCCACTTGTCAGTTGTCTGGCAAGACTGGAGGCAGGATCATTGCCCCACTGCAGCCATTACCAGTGGTTGGCACACCATTTGAGAGGGTGGGCATCGACATCGTCGGTCCCCTTGACCCTCCCACTTCAGGTGGACATCGGTTCATCCTGGTCTTGGTAGATCATGCCACCAGGTACCCTGAGGCAATACCCCTTCGGACTGTAACTGCCAAGGTGGTTGCCAGGGCTCTCCTGGGCATTTTCACCCGTGTTGGATTCCCCAAGGAGGTTGTCTCTGACAGAGGATCCAACTTCATGTCTAGTTACATGAAAACCATGTGGAAAGAGTGCGGGGTAACCTACAAGTTCTCCACCTCTTACCACCCCCAGACCAATGGTCTGGTTGAGAGATTTAACAAAACTCTCAAGGGCATGCTAGGTGCTTTGGAAGAGCCCCTAAGGAGGAAATGGGATCTCCTCCTGCCATGCCTGCTGTTTGCTTACAGAGAGGTACCTCAAGAGGGTGTTGGTTTCAGCCCCTTTGAGTTACTCTTTGGACATCCCGTGAGGGGGCCCCTCGCCTTGATCCGAGAAGGCTTGGAAGCCACCCCTCCAGGTCCCGCCAAGCAAGTGGGGGACTATGTGTTAGGCCTCAGGCGGAGGATGACACAAATGATGGGTCAGGCAACAGCAAATCTCAAGGCCAGCCAGGAATTGAACAAGTACTGGCATGACCTTAAAGCTTCGCAAGTGGATTGGACTCCGGGACAGGAAATCCTTGTGATGGAGCCTACCAAGCCTAGAGCTTTGGCAGACAAGTGGACTGGACCCTTCAGGATCATCTCCAAGATGGGCGAAGTCAATTATCTGGTTGACATGGGAGCCTCTGGGGTAGCCCCCCAGGTATTCCATGTCAACAGGCTCAAGCCTTTCCACAGGCGAGCAGAGGTCTCATGTCTCTTGCTAGCTTCAGGGCAAGAAGAGGATGAGAGTGAGCCCCTTCCTGATTTGCTGCATAGCAACCCTCAGGATGGCTCAGTCGAGGGAGTACAACTCTCTCCCGATTTGACAACAGAGCAGCAGAGGGCCTGCAGGGCTTTGCTCCAGCAGTATGCCTCTCTGTTTTCACTGACACCGGGCCTTACACCGTGGTGTAAGCACGAAATTGACACTGGTGACAGTGTGCCTGTCAAGAGCAGGAGCTATCGTATGTCAGATACCGTCAAAAACCACATCCAGGCTGAGGTCGCCAAGATGTTGGATCTGGGTGTTATTGAACCCTCAACCAGTCCCTGGTCCAGTCCAGTGGTCCTTGTCCCCAAGGCAAGTTCCCAGGCGGGTACCAAGGATTGGAGGTTCTGTGTGGACTACCGAGGAGTCAATGCCGTCACCAAAACTGACGCGCACCCATTGCCCAGGGCTGATGAGCTCGTGGACACTATAGGTGCTGCCAAATTTGTGAGCACCTTTGACCTTACCTCAGGCTATTGGCAAATAGCTCTGACGGACCATGCCAAGGAAAAGACGGCATTCTCCACACCTGAGGGACTCTACCAGTTTAGGGTCATGCCCTTTGGGTTGAAGAATGCCCCTGCCACCTTCCAGAGATTGGTCAACCATGCGCTCAGTGGGCTGGAAGCCTTTTGTGTGGCTTACTTAGACGACATTGCCGTCTACAGTTCCACCTGGGAAGAGCATTTGACACATCTGGATAAGGTGTTGCAGGCCTTGAAAAGGGCTAACCTCACTATCAAGGCCACCAAGTGCCAGATAGCTCAGGGGAAAGTTACCTATCTTGGTCATGAGGTAGGAGGGGGTCAAATCCAACCTCTCTCCAGTAAAGTACAGGACGTACAGAACTGGGAGACTCCCACTACTCAAACCCAGGTGAGAGCCTTTTTGGGCCTCACTGGGTACTATCGCAATTTCATGGCAGACTATGGAACCATAGCTGCACCCCTGACAGCTCTAACTTCACCCAAACAGCCTAGGAAGGTTAATTGGACTGAAGACTGTCAGAGGGCCTTTGATGGCTTGAAAGAAAGTCTGTGTAGGGCACCTGTGTTGAGTGCGCCTGACTACAGCCGACCCTTTATCGTCCAGACGGATGCCTGCGACACCGGAATTGGAGCTGTCTTGTCCCAGTTAGATGACAAAGGGAGAGAACATCCTATCATATTCATCAGTAGACAACTCAAGGGTAGAGAACTTAGGTGGGCTACTGTTGAAAAGGAATGTTTTAGTATAGTTTGGAGCCTTAGGCGTTTTAGGCCCTACCTTACGGGGTCCACCTTCAAGGTCCAAACAGATCATAAGCCCCTGAAGTGGCTTATGCAGATGAAGGGTGAGAATCCGAAATTGCTCAGGTGGTCGATTAGCCTACAAGGGCTAGACTTCACCATAGAGCACAGACCAGGGAAGAGTCACGATAATGCAGATGGCCTTTCCAGAAGGTATGTTGACCGTCTGGATGAGGGTGTCTATCCCGTGGGAGATTAGGCACCCTCCACCTCAGTCTGGGGGGGGCGACTGTGATGCCGGAAATGCATCTGAGGGACAGGGCCTCTGAATCCTTGTCCTTTTTCTGTTTTTACCGTGTGTTCTGTCATGTTTTCTGCCCAGGAGTCCATGAGGGACTCCTGGCAGTGCAGCTCTCTTTTGGTTTGGTGAACAGACCCATGGGATACCCTTATGGCACCCATGAGTAGGGGTACAACCCTGTGCCCCTAGTGTATGTTTTTGGGCACCTGTGGGTGGCCCACAGAGCAGGGTATGGGCTGGTGGCAGCTCCATGCTGAATTTGACAGGTGCTCTGGGTGTCCTCCATTTTGGGATACCCAGGCCCTGCCATTGGAATCAGTTGATTCCTGATAGGAAACAAGATGGCCCCTGTGGCCTCTTGCTTTCTATTGCCTGTTATCTTGTTTTTCCCAAAGTCCTGGGAAGCCCTGACTCTGTCCCTTCCCCCTGACTGGCTGTTGGGTGGAAGTTCCATATATGGTGTTGTTGTGAAGGCCCAGCTAGACTGACTGGAGCCTTCCCAGTGACTGTATGTTGTGGGTACCTCCTGTGGGTGGGACCTGGGTGAATGGAGTGTGTGACCAATATACACTCCTTGTTGTGGTTGTCTGGTTTCTGGCATGAGAGACAAAGACTGAGACAGCCCTGCCCGAAACTGGCCTGAATGCAGTGTGTAGTGTTGAATGGCTGGGTACTTGTCCCAATCCACATTCCTTGTTGTGAGTGTCTGAAAGGGAGGAGTGTGGCCTGAATGCACTGTGTGCCTGATTGGCTGACTGACTGCATGAATGCCCTTCTGTGTGATTGGCTGCTGTGTGTGTGCCAGCAGTGTGGATGAGAGACAGGATAGTATATCTGGGGACCTCTCACCACTGGAAATTGTTCAGAAGCATTCAGAAGCTGAGTCTCCACTCAAGAGTAACTGGATTTGCTGATCCTCGACGTCCAGCTGGAAGAAGAAGACTTGCTGTGGCATTTGCTTCGACGGAACTGAAGGTTGTCGAAATTGTCGAGGACTGACCCGAGAGAGGACCTGGTAAGGCGCCCTCTTCCCGTGCTCCGAGGGACCATCGAGCACCGCTGAATCTTCGCCGAAGCTCCCTGGACGCCAGACCATCGAAAGGCTGCCGACCGGAGAAGGGGACTGCCGAGGAGACCGAAGTAAAGCACCCGGACATCGACGCTGTCGAAGTCCATTGCCGTCGACCAGGGTTCGCAGGTCTGTGCAACCGCTGGAGGCCCGTCGAAGTTGTGTTGCCCAGCCGGGGGAACCACTTGACGCCGAGCCGCCGACGACCGGAGCCGTCCGCTCCTTGCCTAAGAACATTTGACCCGAAGGACTCCCTCGTCCGCATCGTCGACCGCTTTGTCCCGCCGGAGAAAGTCGAGGACGACCAACGCGCCGAGGAGAATCCGCCGGTGGGTTTCCCGCCACCTCACGACCCCAAAGACTCGAGCGACTCGACGCCCTTGCTGGGCTCCCGTCTCTACAATCTTTGCGGTCCAGAACTATTGTCATCGAGGTGCCCCGCACACCTCCGCCTTGCAGGACGCCGACGCCCCGACGCCGACGAGCACCGCTCGGACGAAGCTGCCGCCTCTTCGACATCGTTCTACCTCGTTTGTCGACGGACGTTCGACGCCCCGTGCCTCCCGCTTGAAAGGGAAGGCATTCAAGAAGGGCCGTCGATTCCCCGTCGCCGAACCCCGAGGTCTTCGACGTTTCTCGACGCCTCTCGACGATCCGTGACTCCTGCTTTAAAGGGGGTCATTCAAGAAGGATCTGTCGACGCCTCTTCGAAGAACTCGACTCCACCAGGTACATTGGGGGGGTAAAAACATTGTAGGAGGGAATAAGACTGTTGAACAATATATGGACTGGGCTTGTGTTATATCTCTTTATTTTACAGGTTGCCCAGGTGGGGGGATCTCCACACAGAACTGTGTCCAGTGGTAGGGGCCAGTATTCTGCCTATTGTTTCAACCCTCTGTTATCTCTCCTCTCTCTATTTGCTGGTTTCCTGCTTATTGATCTGCGTGCCATTGCTACAGTATTGTGAATGCACTGTTATGAGGTCTAATATTAGTGGTACCACTTTAGAATTGTAGATATTTATCATTATTGGTTTTCCTGAGCACAAAGTGCGTTGTTGTGATAAGTGTACATAACCCTTGAATATTAATTATATAAAGACTGTGTTTTCAGTAATACAGTGTGTGGACATTCCTTTGTGGGGGCTTGGGGATACACTGTACTTAAGAACCAGCCTGCATCACCTCCTGAGAAGCTAGGCCTTGATTGCTCGTCCATAGCTACCGTATTAGAGAATCTTGGCTGGGGTCCTCTGTGCCTCTCCTCTACCATATAGAGAGCGGAAGTACAGACCCCCCCACCGGTCTTTACAACGATGTCATGACGCTCTCTCATAGCAAACACTAGACCCCCACACTTAACAGCCATGTCTGATGTCTCCTTTCTCACGCCCCTTTTTCTCCTCTTTTCGGGGTTCTGTCAGCAAACAATAGATGTAAACAGATCGGTGTAATGCCAGGACGCTGTAAGAGGTCGCTTCCTTCCGAGCGTTGAGTAGGTGCAGGCGGGATGCCACTGAGGAGCTCCCGGGCATTCGTATCCTTGAAACCATTTGTTTGCACATTCCTGTTGCCAGGAGCTCACGCGCTATTCACCCGGCAGGCCGCGTCACGTGACCTGAGACTTCTGGATGCCACGTTTGTAGAGGAAGATTTTGAATCTTGGATAAATTACACAACTGCACAGATGTCGGTCCTTTTTCTAAGGCTTTCTTTTTAGCCCCGCTCTCCCCGAACACCTCTATACTAGTACGGGTAGTAGAGGTGAAAGGCAGTGGCACACACGTGTGAAGCATATCTCGTCTTAATGCGAGCTCTGCTGGACTGCGTTTCCGGTTTGTGCATCATTCATTTTAGTTGTGGAGTCTAGACTGTCTACCCTCGGGCTCGGGCACTGTCTGCAGCCGGGTCTCCTCCACCTCTCAACTCGAGTGAATTATTAACGGAGTGCAACCTTGTACTGGGCTCGGCAGCGGCGTTGTTACTGGCACGGCTGTCAGCAAGGAGTAGAAGGTCCTTCGCCAGTAACATCTGCTGTCTATCATTTATTTACGTTTGTGACAGGCCTGTATTGTATTATTCGCCGCCCTTGCGTTCCATGCATGCAGCAAACACTTGCTGCTGTAGCTGCCTGTGCCGAGAACACAACATTGGAGGTAATCAGAGAGGCTGGCGGGCTGTTGCCCTGTCAACAGCACAAAGCCAGGCACACAAAAATGGGCGCAAAGCAATGATACATAGCTCTCAACTCACCCACTTTTGGCGGGTGCCACCCGCCTTGCAAAGGGCTGACTCACCCCCAAGCCTCCTGCACTCCATTCATTCAAATGGGCGTCTCACCCGCCAAAAACAAAATCGGGTGATTTCACCCGCCTTTGCTAGGCAAATGGTTGAGAGCTAAATACGCCTAGACAAGGGCACTGCAACCAAGAGGCGACTGCTGTGCTGGGGCTCGAGGGCCCTGTGTTCGTGTATCTTTGATTTTGTAGGTTAAGATAATTCGAATACAAATAAGATGCACATTAGATTCCATTCTAGACTGACATCAGAATCTAAACTTACATCGTTTACACAAGTGTTGTGTTTCTTCCAGGCCCTTAATGGGCACACCCTTCGCTATGCCAAGGTGGGCAACCGTGCTGTATTTTGCGGGATTGTCCCGATGAAAGGGGACATTTCCAGCCTCCTGTTCACAGCCTGACTTTGCTCCTCTGAAACAGGTCACACCTTTTTTTATTTGACAGTTCAAGGTTCAGTGGAGCACAGCACTCCCCAACTCTCCGCTTTGCGTCAACAAAGCATTACAATGAGGGACATTGGGGCTTGATGACCCAGACACCAGGGAAGGATACCTTAGGAGGTGGAAATGGTGGTCGATATGATGAAAGGGGAGCATGACACTGCATTCTGTGTGAAATAATAACTCAAGCAGGCTACCTGATCTTGCATTTTCTTTCACTATGAGCACCGTTTTATTACCTAAATAGGCATTGTTTTTACAGAGACACAACTGCATTATAGGAAAAGCTAACATGAGTGTGCCCTTAAATGGGGATACTGCACATATCTTTTTAACCAGCAATTACATGTGTTCTTACATTGGCATTATTGAATTATGAACAAAGCCAACATGAGTGTTACTACCTGTAACACTGGCATGTATTGGCACAGCCAGCATGAAAATGTCTTCTTAAGCTGACAAAATATTGCATATATTGTGGACAAAGGCATCAAGAACATGTAGATATTTATTTATTTATTGTGCATTTGTTAGGCGCCTATACCACAGAATTTTGTTTCCAGGCACCACAAGGCCCAGTCGGCAGTGAACAGTGGAATGAATAACATTGGCAAAACAGTAAATACAGCACGGTTGCCCACCTTGGCATAGCGAAGGGTGTGCCCATTAAGGGCCTGGAAGAAACACAACACTTGTGTAAACGATGTAAGTTTAGATTCTGATGTCAGTCTAGAATGGAATCTAATGTGCATCTTATTTGTATTCGAATTATCTTAACCTGCAAAATCAAAAATATACAAACACAGGGCCCTCGAGCCCCAGCACAGCAGTCGCCTCTTGGTTGCAGTGCCCTTGTCTAGGCGTATTATTATTGCTTTGCGCACATTTTTGTGTGTCTGGCTTTGTGCTGTTGACAAGGCAACAGCCCGCCAGCCTCTCTGATTACCTCCAATGTTGTGTTCTGGGCACAGGCAGATACAGCAGCAAGTGTCTGCTGCTTGCATGGAACGCAAGGGCTGCGACCAATACAATACAGGCCTGTCACAAACGTAAATAAATGATAGCAGAAGTTACTGGCGAAGGACCTTCTACTCCCTGCTGACAGCCGTGCCAGTAACAACGCCGCCGCTGAGCCCAGTACAGGGTTGCACTCCGTTAATAATTCACTCTAATTGAGAGGCGGAGGAGATCGTGGTCCTACTAGGCCTTGTGACATTCGGACGTGCAAGTGCACTGAAGGGCAGTGCAGGAGATAGGGATGCGTGGGGGCTGGGGCAAGGAATGGACAAGTGCTGGTGGAAGCCCAGGAGGGATGTGCCAAGGGAACCAAGGAGCAGGCCTCAGGGTAAGTGCTAGGGCGGGCGTATCTGAAGGGTGGGATGCACAGCCGCCAGACAGTGGCCTGTGGGGGGGACGGTGCTGCTGTCGCCTGGGTAGAGGGCCTGGTATCCTGTACGATTCTGAGGACCAGGCCCCCGGTCTCAGCAGCAGTGGGGTGATTAAGAAGGAAGAGAAAGAGGGAAAGAGATAGAAAAAAGCAAAGTTTTTTAGAAGTTTCCAGAACTTAAGGAAGTCTGGCTCAAGTTTGAGTGGGGCAGGGAGGCTGTTCCAAAGGAATGCACCAACCGAAGAGAGGGACCTGTCCCCCACTCTCTGCTTGGAGAAGCGTTGGGCAATCAAAGAGTTGGAATTGGAGGAGCAGAGGGCTCTAGCAGCGGAGTATTTAGGGAGGGAAAGTTGGATATAGCGTGGTCCCAGGCCCCAGAAAGCCTTGTGGATGATGCAGAGGGTTTTGAATTTGATCCTCACAGGCCGCAGGAGCCAGTGGAGAGATTTTAGGGCTGGAGAGACACATCCCTGGGCTTGAGGCCAAGGATAAGTCTTGCAGCCCTATTCTGGATTAGCTGAAGGGGGCGTAGGCAGGAGAGGTGGATATTGAGGAAGAGGCTGTTGCATTATTCCAGCCTAGAGAGGACCAGAGCTCTGGAGGCATTGAGCTTCTGGGGGAAGGTGAGGAAAGGGAGAAGGCCTCTGAGAAGTTGAAGCCAGAAGTGGGCCTTCTTGACAAGGTCTAAGATATGAGGGGTAAAGGAGAGAGCAGAGTCGAAGATGACTCCAAGGTTTTTGGGCTCACAGAATGGTCAGGCTAGAGAGCCCAAGGAGGGCAGGCAGAGGGTAGGAGGAAAACAGGGCGCAGGTGTCCCGATGAGAAGGATCTCCGTCTTACTGGCATTAAGACAGATCGTTCGCTGCACACCATGCCTGGATGGCAGTCAGACAATCGGGTATAAGAGTGGAGCGAGGGGCCTTAGTAGAGGGAAGTTTGAAGGAAAGCTGTGTGTCATCAGCATAGCACTAGAAATGAGGAGAGAAGGAGGAGATCAGGTGAACAAGAGGGGCGTGATAAATATTGAAGAGCCAAAGCAATAGGATAGAGCCCTGGGGGATGCTGCAGGTAGAAAGTGTGGTGTTGGTGGAGAAAGAGCCCAGTTGCAACTGGGAAGGGCGATTAGTGAGGATAGAGGTCAGCCATTCCAGTGCCCGGTCCGTGGTGCCGAGGGTATCACAGAGTCGTTTTATGAGGATAGACTGGTTGACCATGTCAAAGGCAGAGGAGAGATCGAGGAGAATGAGAACGGCAGGAGAGTTAGGAGTCAAGATTTGTGAGCATGTCTTCACAGGTGTTCAGGAGAGCAGTTTCCATACCTCTGGAGGCCCGAAATCCAGATTCATGGTTATGGAGGCAACCAACAAGTTCAGTGTGGAGGGTCAGTTGGGGAAGGACCAGCTTCTCCAAGAGTTTACCCAAGAAGGCGGTAGTGGAGATAGGGCGATAGTTAGCCGGGCACGAGGGGCTAGCAGATTGCTTTTTTAAGAGAGGGTGCTCAATGGAGTGCTTGAGCGATAGAGGGAAAGAGCCAGTGGTGAATGAGTGGTTACAGAAGTCGGCAACAGGCAGGGCCAGTGAGGAGATGTTGTCCTTAATGGTTCTGGAAGAGCAGGGGAGTACATGTTCAAAGGAGACCTTCATAGAGTGGACTACTTAGAGACCTCATCCGGTGCTATGGCCAGGAGGGAGGAGAGTGCCTGGGGTTGGAAATAGAGGAGCCACGGAAGGCAGGGAACAGGAGCGAGAGTGGAGATGGGCGTGGAGGAGAGTGAGGACAGGATGTCCTGAGTTTTTAATGAGAAATGGGAGGCCAATGCGGTGCAGAGAGCCTGGGAAGGAACAAGAGAGGTGGAGACTGCAGTTGGATTGTTGAGTTCCTTGTATATTTTGAACAGTTCAGCTGTGTTGTTAGTGGCTCCAGAGATGTGGGCTTGGATGTTGGCCCTCTTTTTGGAGTGTATAGAGAAACAATATTGCCTTTGGAGGAGTCGACAGGCCGGTTTGTCTGAGGGTGAACCCAAGGTCTGCCAATTCCATTCAGCAACTCTGCACTTATGTTTCAGAAATGGTAGATCAGAGTCGTACCTGCCATTACCATTGGAGGCAGGATTTAGGCAGCTCCTCATGACAATGGCAAGGATTTTGAGGGTGTTAAAGATGGAGAGGTGCAGGTTAGCAAGGACAGAGTCAGAGGGAGAGTCAGAAGCAGGGGCGGGAGGGGGGAGGAAGGTGGAACCAAAAGCTGTGACTGACACTCTCTTCAGCGGTCGAATGACGGCAAAGGAGGCTGGCAGTACTGGGGGTGGCTCAGATAGAGGGTCCAGGGGCCCCAAGAGTGAGGAGAGGAGAAAGTGATAGGACCAGGAGAGGGGGTGGTGACTGGATTAGAGATAGGGATGTTGCCAGAGATGAGGGAGTCCAGAGTTCTTCCGGCTGAGTCGGTTGGGCCGGAAAAAGGAATAGTGAGAGAGGAGTCATAGAGGACACAGAACTGTGAGGTGGCCGATTCGAGGTGGATATATTTTTTTAATTTTGTATTATTCACCTATTTTTAATATTTACAACAGTGCTGACATTAACCACCCTCCCACAACCCCCCTCTTTTTGAATTATGGATCACAGAGCTAATACAAATCGAAAAAACCTGCTCCAAATATTTTCAGATTGGATATTGAAGTCACCAAGGAGGAGGAGTATGGAAGAGGAGGTAGAGTGGGAGGAGGCAAGGTTGGCCCATTTGGAGAGGAAGCGATAAATAGGGCCAGGGGGCCTATAGATGGTAGCGAGGGTGAGAGCGATAGTAGGCAAGACCCCAAACCCACAGACGAGGCATTCAAAAGAGAAGTAGGATTGAGTAGGTATGATAGAAGCAGGGACCCACTCAGGAAAAATCAAGGCCACTCCACCTCTGGGCCTGTTGGGTCTGGGTTTTTGGAGAGCATTTTGTATCCCTCAGGAAGGAGAGTGTCAATAACAGTTACAAAGCTGGCATTGTACCACGTCTCGGTGTGGGCAATGATGTCAAGGTCAAAGTCTTCAAGATGGAGACAGAAGTCAGAGGAGGGTTTGACAGAACGAGAATTCAGAGTAGCTAACTGAAGCTGATTACACCTTTGAAAGTTTTCTGAGGGGGGTTGCAGGGGCATGCCACACCTTTCAGTGGTGGTGGCGATGTTGGGGGAGGAGCAAGGAGGAGTAGCAGGAGAATAGAGGAAATTAATGAGAGAGGGCAGGCACCAGTCAAGGAGGACAAGAGTAGGTTGAGCACCTTGGGCTCTGATAGTGCCATTGTGCTAGATGTTAATAATGCACCTAGAGGATGAGATGTATTCCAAGAGTACTTCCCATCTGGTGCCACCATTAATGGGTGAAGAGGAGAAAGGGTAGAAAGTGGGGACCAGGTGGGAAGCCCATGGATCTGGGGAAGGGACAGAAAAGAGGATGTTGATGATATTCTGTCTGGAAGTAGCATTGACATAAGTGTCAGCAATAGCGAGGCCTGGATTAGAGTCCCGGAGAGATTTTCAAAGCTTCTTTATTCCAGACATTGGGGGTCATTACGACCCAGGCGTAATTACGCCAACTTTACCACCATGGTGTAAACTATGTTTACACCATGGTGGATGGCGGATTTACCGCCCCATTCCAAGGTGAGTGGGGCGGTAAATCCCCATTTTCCCTTCCCCATTCCCATTTTTGCCCATAGGGCATAATGGGAGTGGGGAAAGCGCTAATTACGCCACTGTAAATTACGGTGGCGTAATTAGCATCATGGCAGGTTAGCACCACGGATTTTAACGGCTGCTAAAAGCAGCTGTTAAAATTGGAATCAGGCGTTAAGGGTTAACGACGGCGTTAACCCTTAACGCCTGGGTCGTAATGAGGCCCATTGTGAGAGAGATAGGATAGGTGATAGACTAGCAGTTAGAATAAACAGGGGAGATAGAGAGAGCCATGTAGTGGGGCGGAGGGGGGAGGGATAAAGCCAGATAGAGGAGCTGCACAGTGCACAAATAAACTCACCAGGCGGCCTAGCAGCCAAACAGGCCCAGTAGAAAGAAGTGCTTTAAACAAAATATGCACAAGGTCACAGAGGTTTTAGACAACCCAGACTGAGTGAGTGCTAAAGTGCAGCAGAAAACATACACTGCACAGGTTCAAAGGGACACCTAGATTCGACTCTAAAGTAAAGCACCAAAATGCATCAGAAAACATGCACTGTGCAAGTTCAAAGGCACCTAGATTCGACTTTAAAGTACAGCACTAAAATGCAGCAGAAAACATACACTACGCAGGTTCAAAAGCACATCAAGATTCAGGTAACAGGGGGTTCAGAGTCTACAGAGATGAAAAAGGGCATCAGAAGATGGTACCAGAAAGGCAGGAAGAAGTGCAGTAATAATTAAGAGCACCAAGATTGAGGGAGACCACCAGGGGGGCACAAGCAACATGGCAGCTTGATCTGTTGCCTCCCTGGTCTGACAGCGAGAAATGGCAGACAGCGAGAGATAAGCTCATTATCAACGTTGCAGAAGTGAGGTGAAAGGTGGATAAGGGTGCCGGGATTCCACCTGATGATTACTAGCTTTCATTTTGCCTGGTCGGCAAAGTTATTTTGAAGTCCCCAGCTGAGGCCCGCCGTACAATGCTTAATTAAAATTGCACCTTATTTACGGTTGCTGCCACAGCGGAGCACCGCCCCGTCGACCAGTGCACCAAAGGGTCCCTGATTCCAGCAGCCAATCTCTGCCACATGTGACCCAGTGGCCCGAGAGGATTTCGGGGGCTGGTATGATCAACCCAGTGGGTGCGGACAGTGATTCTAGCAGCCCGCTTGAGGAACCCCCTGGGAAGGCACGTGGCACACAAGGTATACCCGGGTGTTCTAGACCATAGCACGCAGTGTTTCAGGGCAGGTGCAGCGCATCTCAAAACTGTGCCACACAGGGGCCATCAGCCCAATCCATCTTGAATGGACGACTCCCCGGGGTGCGCACAGCATAGCGCAAAGCTCTAGGCATATTGATACACTTCCACTTTGGTGAGCCGGCATGAGGAGTGGGGAAGGAGGGAAGGATTGAGCCTTAAAATAAAAAATCTATTCGTTTTTTAGAGCGGCACCTGGCGGCAAACGGAGCGAAGCGGACGGTGGCCTAGTGGCTCAGAGAGGCTTATCAGCAGATGCTTCACCTGGACATTGCCTCAAAATTGCAGAGTTTCCAGCGACCTCTCGTCATAGCGGCCTCCGCAACCTCAGAAATGACACTGTCTCCCATAGGAGAGGATCAAGAAGCCTCTATCAAAGCCGGCATCAGAATGATCCTGGAGGAGAACAGAGCAGATTAGAGCAGTGAAGTCAGGCATAGCAGTGGCGATATCGGAGCTCAAAGTAAGGATAGACAGAGTTGAGGACAAAATTGAGTCACTTGAGAACAATCAATTGTCTGCCAACCTGATGGAAATGCAAGTAGATGCCTGCCTGTTGGACCTTGACCAGTTAGAGTTGGACCTGGCCCTGAAGGTGGACGACCTTGAGAACCGGGAGCGCAGGTCCAACATTCATATAATGTGCCTGAAGGAACCAGAAGGGGAAACAGCTGCGACCCTCGAATGTCGGGTTAAGGCCCTTATTGCGAGCTTGTTCAAGGAACCCCTGGCCCACAAGATCACCTTTGACAGGATTCATGGGGGGGGGGGTGTGGCCCTTCAAATGGTCCATGCTCAGTACCCGCTAAGTGCCACTATTTCAAGCACAAAATGGACATTGTCCAGAAAGCCAGGTAGAAGGGAGAAATTCTATTTCAGGGATCATGTATTCAAATTTATCAAGACCTCTCAGCAATGATCCTCCAGAAGTGAAAGGACTGCCGACCCCTGATACAATGGCTTTGAGAGAGGAGTATCCACTACTGCTGGGGGCTCCCATTTGCACTCTCATTTTCCCACAGAGTCGAGGATTACAGAATTGTTTCTAAGGACGAAGTCAATGGAGCACTTATCAGGCTGTCAGCAGAGGACCGTAGCGCGGAGACTGGGGGCAATGATCAGGCCCGGACACGTCTAAAGACCTACTGAAGCCACGTCTGCACAGGGGATGCTCTCATAACTCAATGAAGTTTCATAAATTTAACACCCCGTGAGTTGGGAACTGTATCCATACGTTTTTCTTTTGTATACGATGGTACAGTCCCTCTGGGGTTCTTCTTCACTAAACATCATCATTAGGTCCGCCGTCGGCTGTCCCAGACCATGATATCATTTTGTCTTAATTCATAAACTGAGGGTGCCTCAGAAATTACAGGATCCTGTTAGTTGCTGTTTCATTGTTTGGAGTTTGTTGATGTGGGTTTGGGGTCCCTTTGTGATGGGCCTTTATTTGTTTCAGGGTATCTCCGCTCAACTGGCGTGGCCATCTCCTGCTCAACTAGTTTGGGGTGAGGATGTGGGGATGCAGGGGCAAAACACATGCGGGTTAACTGGGGTGGGAAGGTTTCTAAGTATTCTAAGTATTGGTGAAGGGGCATGGTATATGAATGGCTGGGCGGCACAAAACCTGCTGCTTTTGGCCACATTGAACGATTAGGACGTCCCCCTAGGGGTGTGTGCTTTTGAATGGGATTCAAAAGCCTTCATTGATAATGCATAGTACCGGAGTGAGGCTGGGTTCCCTTAATTTGAAGTGCCTGAACTCCCTGCAGAAGTGGGCAATGGTAATCCGAGAGTTCCAACAATCAGGGTGGAGATTCTATTTCTGCAAGAAACTAAGGTTAGAAGGGGGAGGAATACACCGATAGGTGCAGGGAGTGACCTACTGGTCAACCAACCGGATGAAAATGGCTGGGTTGGGGTCCTGTTTCAGAAATCCCTAAGGCTCGAAGTCCAACAGGTCAAAAAAGGGGATGGAAGGTCGATTACTGGCACTTAATGGGAATGTTGGTGGTGACTTGGTGGTGACACTTTGTGTACTATATTCCCTCAACAAATTCAATTTTTATAGCGAGGCCCTGGCAACAGTCAGTAGGTGGAACACCAACACTCTGATATGCGGGGGTGATCTTAATTCAATTATTTATTGGGCGCAAGGTCATCTCTGAGGTTGGGGGCCATGCTGCTGGCGATACACAAGACCAATAATTTGAGTCACGTTCTCTGCAACAATGTTCTCATTGATACTTCGAAAGCCATACACCCACAAACCTGGACATCTACATTTTATTCCCCCTACACACTTGGTCTATAATTGACTATATCTTTTTGGAGGCAGCACAAGAGCACAATATTGTAGTGGCAGGAATCCGAGTGGTAGGCGGGTCGGATCACGATGTATGCACCACAGCACTGGATGTAGGGCCACAGACCCAGACTGACCATATGTGGGCCTTCAACATATGCTCTTTAGCGATCAGGTATTTAAGGATTTCATACACAAAGTTATTGGGGAGTTCTTTAAGATGAACGATACTGGGGAGGTCCCACTCCATACTTTATGGGAAGTATTTAAAGTTGCAATATGCAGGCTCTGAAGCGGTGTCCAAGAAAAGAGAGAGGATGTTACGGAAATCCAAACTCAAAGTGCAGATACATTAAAAGGAGAGAATGCTGCAGGATGAACCATCCTGGGTGGAAACAATGCTTGAAGAGGTTAAAGTGCTAAGGTGAGAATTAGGGGAAATATGGAAGGGGAAAGCTCTGGCTCAAATGCGCTATTGGAAGCAAAGATATTTTGAGATGGGCCAATAGGCCCATACATTGTTGGCGGCATGCCTTAGAAAGCAGAGAGCTAAACGGGTGGTCTGCAAGATACGAGAGGATGAGGGCCAGATATTATGCAACCCACAGATTCGCACAGAGATTTGCACAATTTTACTATCTGCTGTATACAGCAGAATACATTGTTGCTTAAAGCGAAATACACAAATATATGAAGTCCCCCATGTTCCCCCAAACTATTAGAGGAAGAGAAGGCAGCCCTGAATGCCCCGGTGCAGGGGAGGAAATTCTTTTAGCCATCTCGAGACTATGGCTGGGCTCAGCCCCGGGACAGAATGGGTTTACCCCCACATTTTATAAGAGGTATGGATCGGTCTTGTCTCCGTTTTTGATCAAGCTCTTTGATGATATGCTGGAGGGATGGTCTGGGGGGGGACCCCCGATTCGCTTACACAGGTCAGAATCATAATCCTACCAAAAGAGGGTAGAGACTCCTTTGACTGTGGTTCATGCCACCCTATTTCTTTGGTTAATTGTGATGCAAAGGTTTTTGCTAGTGCTCCCACAGCAAGACTTAACATACTTCTCCCTAAATGAGTGCACAGCGATCAAGTAGGCTTTGTTAGTGGTTGCCAAGGGGCTGACAATATTCGCAAGACCCTTGAACTGATGGTAGGTGTGAGCGGAACGTTGCAGGACCCCCTACTATTGTCGATAGACGCAGAAAAAGCGTTCCATCAAGTGGAGTGGGCTTTCATGGATGGGTTATTGAAGGGAGCAGGATCAGTGGCAAGATGGTGTGAGGGGCCAAGACACCATATCAAAATGTCACAGCCAGATTGATTGTTAATGGGAAAGCATTGGAAGAGTTTTACCCGAGCTGTGGCACAAGACAAGGTTGCCCTCTATCCCCGCTGATTTTTGCCCTTGAGCCCGTGGTGAATACAATCCATTTTAACAACCAGATCTGCGGCTTCATGATCAGGGATGGGGAACATAAATCAGCCCTATACCAGATGACATCCTTGCGAATATCGGGAACCCAATACAGTCCAAACCCGCCCTTGTTGTACAAATCGTTGCCTATGGCCAGCGCTCAGGCTTTAAGATTAACCTCTCTAAAATGATGGCCCTCCCGCTGGCAGAGAGCTCCCCCAGTTGACTGCATGCCTACAACACCATGGCATTCAGGTAAGGTCAGAGGGGATTAAATACTTTGGGGTGGTTCTTACTCAAAACTTTGACGACCTGTACAGGGCCAATTTCCCCCCACTATGGGGTAGAATTTAAAAAGATCTCCATTCCTGGTCTAAACGTCTGTTTTCCTGGGCGGCATGCCTAACCACCATTAAAATGAATCTTTTACCAAGGCTTCTATTCCTGTTTCAGGCCCTTCGGATAGTGCTACCTCCTTTGCAGAGGCAAAGGAAATGTTCTTGACTTTTCTGTGGGCTGACAAGAGTCCACACATGGCATTTTCCATGCTAGTATTGCTGAAAAATAAAGGGGGTATCCAGACTTACACGAAATTGGACCGCACAGTAATATTCGAGTATTAGCAGACTACCTGATGAAAAATAAAGAGAAACAGTGGATGACCTTGGAAAATTACATCTTCTCCCCCGTAACTCGAGGCAAATGACTGTGGGTCCTTAAAAGCACAATGACCCGTACAATTCGGACACACCCGGTTCTGAGAACCCTTTGGCATCCGTAGAGGGAGGCTCAGGAGATGCATGGGATCATGACCTAGCCTTCCCCTCTTAGCTGCCTGTGGGCCCCCCTCATTGGGGACACGATTGCAGAGCCCTTACAATTTCAGGCATATTATGAGGCAGGATTAATTAGAGTGGGGCAGCTGTGGAAAGAGGGCCTTTTTCTGCAAATATCGAAACTAGTGAAGGCTATGGACATCGGCCCCATCCTCCTATGGCATATTTTGCAACTGAAAGGACCGCTCTCTGATAAGCATTGGACAGATAATTTGAGACGCCCCCTAACACAATTTGAGGAGGTCTTGATTTCACACACATCCACTCTGGGCCTTATCTCAAAATCATACACCACACTCATAACCCGTGGCCAACTACAAACACCTAATACACAAAAAACATGATCCAGGGATTTGGGCATAGAAGTTGCATCAGACATATGGTGATTGATTTATAGAGCAGTATGGTCTCCTCTGTTGCAGTACAATGTAAAATGCATAACTGTAGATTACTCCATGAATGGCATCTGACTCCACAAAAACATGCAAAAATGTATCCAGGTGCGAGCCCTCTGTGCTGGAGGAACTGTGGTAGGATTGCTAGTTACGGGCACATGTGGTGGGACTGTGCCCAGGCCCAAAGCTACTGGAAAGATGTGCTAGCCTGGATCAAGGCCATAAATGGTATTGTGCAAGAGCCGTCCATGCTGTTGGTGCTGTTTGGCCTTGAGGACCAGGGGGAAGGCCATGTACTATTGTCCCACATGCCACGGAACGTGTTGTTGGCGGCAAGAGCATGCCTTACGATTCAATGGAAGTGGACCCACATGCCGATAAAAATGGAATGGGCCCGTAAGGCCTATGAGCTTTATGACATGGAAAGTCGTACATCAACCTTATTTGAATTACACGCCAAAGTGGATACAAAGTGGCTTCCCTTCCTTGGATTCTACAGAGCGCTTGAAACGTCCAACCCCGTTACCTGGACATGTTACGAGCTAGAACCAACACCCTCACCCTGGTAAAGAACAGATCGTTGGTCAGGCATGGATGGAATGCCTTCAGCTGTGACCTGTCAACCACGCTGAGGGAGAGACTATGATCGCTACAACCTCTCTGGCCCCCAGCCTTTCCTTTGATTACCAGACCTATCTCATGCTTCTCTTTCATTGTTGTATTAGTCTCCCTAGTTTTTCCCTCTATAGTGTGCGCTTAGGGTAGGGTGGGGGAGAGGGGAGGGAACTTATGGGGGTGCACAGATTTGCTGAAACAAAGAATATACAGAGTGAACAACTGTTGTTGTAAGAGTTTTGAACTATATTCTGTGAATTGCATCTGATGTACTCTGGCAAACGTTATTAAAAATATATATATAAAAAAAGACCACCAAGATCTGAAAGTCAGGCATACATGTAGGCAGGCATGTGCAGTGGTCAATCATGGGTAGAGAATGAAACTCAATTACAGGCTGAAGTGAAAATGTGCAACAGTACGTTCCTGTACGTGAGTGGTATCGAAGTGCAGAGAACCAGCAGCGCTTGGTGTGAGTGGCCGGAAGCCCATTGGGGAGGACAGCAGCCAATAGTTGATGCAGCGACTGAGCCTATTGTGGACACCTTAAATAGGCATCCATGGGGCTTGTAAATACCGGGTCGTAGATGAAACTTGTGATGTCCCCTGGGACCTGCCTGTGGTCCTGGATTCAGCTCTTTTCAGATTAGGTCTACAGGAAATACATAAACCCATTGACCAATACACTACAACCTGGCTTGGTTTAAAGAAGCTCTCAACCAGCCCATTATTACGATTATTGGGTCAAATTATTAAGGCAGAAAAGCCACCTTAGAACACCTGCTACCGAGATGACAGCCTGCAGTTGCACTTGCACATCAAGTAATGCAAACTAAGGAAATCGCAAGAGTTCCTTCACGTGCATGTGTTTTTGTGCTGAAGCGAGACATTTCCACTAACCCATATCAGATACACTGGCATGCCTTTCAGGCCGACCAAAGATAACAGCACCGTCCAAGTTCATCCAGAATTGGGGCGCTCGTTGATCAGTGGCACATTTAAGGCAAAGGGCCCTGTGGGCAAGATGGACAGAGGATCCTGGGTAGGCAGAGTTTAGGGTGAAAGGAGTTAATGGCTGTCAGAAGTGTAACATTGATAAACTTTAGGGGCACATGTTCCAGGTATTGTAAGCTTTCTTTGTTACTCTTTGTGTTTAGGGTTATGACTGGAAGGAAAAGGCCTGCTCACCTCACCAGATCTTGCTGAACTAAAGGGGTTTGTCCAGGAGCACTCAATTTGCTCAATATGTTCACAAGTGCTCTACGAGATGATGAGATTTTCCAAGCGGCTAGTCCCACCTTCCTGTAGGCAAGTAAAGGCACACGGTATAGTGCAAGTTCTAAACTAATATATGTTAGATGTAAATCTGAAGGGAAGAAGGAGGCTTACCATGCAGTTCAAGGTAGCGCAGTGTCTTCCTTCCTATCCGCGCTTCCCGCACGGAACACACAAAACACTAATCTCACTCTGCAATGCTCCACGTCAGAGACAGTGTATATAAGTGTATCCAGCTACCTTTTTTGAAATGTATCCAGCAGCCAGTAATCCACAAGGGAAAGTGAGGAAAGACTGGAAGCAACTCCAGGCAGGGTCTCTAACACACAAAATACTCATCTCACTCTGCCTCAGCATTTATTAATGTACCCAATATCCTCAGGACAACATACATGTTTGAAACAAAATCTGTTACTTTGCTTGGATATTATGAAGGGTCCCTGTTATTATATATGGAGCAAAACTAGTCTATTAAATCTTGAGTTGTAGAGGAGGTCCCAAATATGGCCTGCACTCCAGCCACCCATGTCGAGATGTCAGAAGCATACTCGCCAAGATATGTGACTTATAAGGAGCAAATGAACCAACAGAGAGCCACAGTGGGGCCATGTCCAGTACCCATCAGAAGGACATGTATACCTATTGAAGCGCCAATAACCAGACAACCGTGGGATGCAAGGTATCCACTGAGACAACCATACCAGCAGCTGACACGAAATGAAGATCACTTACAGACTGTCCCCGAAGAGATCCACAGAGCCTTAATGGAAGGCAATTGGTGACGACATAGGAGTCCAGACGTGATGTACAGATAACCATAAAATGACGAGCAAAAAAAGGTACGCAAGGACGAACTATAAAGAATAATGATGTGACAGACGTATAGGAAGATACCACATTGCAGCACAAAGAACGTATCCAGGATCGAATTGTGCAACGGACTTAATGCATGTAAATAGGCTCAGAACGCAAGAAGCTCAGTAAACGGTACTGCTTGCAATGCTTAGTAGAAGCTTAGAGCGACATGCGCCAATTATATATCTACCTAAATGAAGCACGCTATACAAGTGCGACTCCATTTTGTGAAGCAGAACTAAGCCCAGGCTGCAAGGGGCCAGCAAGGCTGAAATTCATATTCCAGCTAAAACCAGAAGGGAAGAGCATAATCGAAACTCAGCAAGAAGTAGCTCATGCTTGGGAATTCGAGGTCAACTCCAGGATGGGAGGAGAGCAGCAACTTTGAAGAACCGAAACTTCAGAGTATGGCTGCCAGCCAGTGAAGGTTGAGATAAGGAGGCCCCAGGCAGGTGGCTAGGCTGAACAAAGAATCAAATATACAAAAAGAAGGAAAATGAAGCAGATTCACGGTGAACAGACACATGACTGTCCAAGGGCAAAGAAGTACCAATGTCTGATGTCACCCAGAACCCAAGGATGCCATAACCTTTCCTGATAAGAAGCTACAGCTTCGAGGCCATCCTCAGCCAACTAATTGACACATAGCCCTAAAGCACTGATTGATGGAAGGGAGGCAGGGTGAATCTTGGGGCACTCTGCATCTGGGTGTCAATTCTGCATGCTGCTAATTAAAGTGGAAGATTTATGCCTAGGGGTGGAACCCACCCAATCACAATGGACCAAATAATCTAGGATCCTATAGTTTGTAGAGCCAATAAGATGTGGTAGTCGTAGTGACGTCTATCACGAGTGATGTAGTGGGATGGGCGTAGACGCCCACCCGATAAGAATTATCCAATCCGCACACACTGTTACCATATATAGATATAGCACCTACACTTAAGTTACCTTTTCCAAACAATAGAATTGCAGGTCAAACATATGAGTTTTACATGTCAATGATGACGCGAATTTGCTATAAAAGTTACTGTCAGCATGAAGAAGTTGGAGTTGAAGCGAGACAGGCGATCGCACCATTGATGATTACCATTTGTTTCCCCGTTTTTTGTACTGGTCATTAAACAGACCTCCCTTTGCCAAACTATTGAGTTGTCCTTATTGAAGTGTGTCGGAGTAAGGGAATCCTGCACCCTAACCTCCACAAGGTGCAGCTATGTTGTCTTACAGGTACTAGAGGTGAGTTCTGACCTATGGGCCCATCAGAGGATGCTCCGCCATCCTGTACACTTGGTAGCGTGAGGATGGTTCGACCATCAACTATTGATTGATTAATACTAAGACACCCATAGACCGACGGCATGAAGTAACTCTAGGCCTTCGGCAATATCACACGTCCTTCGCCATTCGGCTGAGTAGACTGCGAAGCTTCCCGTGGACAATGATAGAAGTAAGTCCATCAAATATGCAGTAGGTCTTGTTGGGTGTCCTGATCCATGTTTGGACTATTATGCTGCAACATTTGGTGCTGTGGGCTTAGGAAATCCAAGATGGCGGAAAAGCCCACATTTGCGCCAGAATCCAGGAGAACCGTGCAGTTTTGCGCACACCAAAATGGTCCCTTGACCTGCCACCCACCAGCGCAAAGAAAGGTGGTTCTGTCCAAAATCTGTTTTTATTAATGTCAAAAATTGCTAAGATCATGGGCCCGAAACCACCAAACAAAAATCCAACTATGGTTGAGTGTTTTACTGTACTCTACTACAGATCCACATCAATGCCATGTCAAGCAAGGATCATATACTATCAAGTAAAATCCTTTCTTTTTGAAATGTATTAATTCAAGACAGCTGTCAAAAATAGGTGCAGTACCGACATTGGACACTGACCGGCGCTGGCGCTCTATAAATCCTGACAGGAGAGCTGTCTTGCAGAACTGTGCAGTGAACAGAAGGGGGTCTTATGTAATTAAAAGTTCAAAAGAGTTGCCTTTCCTGAGAACTCTTAACACCCCAGAGACCCACACCAGGAGGCAGGATATCACATGGCCCTGTTGATTGAGAGGGAGGGGACTTCCCTGCAGCCTGCTGGACCCAACACAATAGACCCTTTCCATTGAATGGGGTATGCTGATTTTGGGTGTGGACTGTAAACAGAGCTCTGCCTTGAAGGAGAGACATGTGATCCCTGACTCCCCCAGTTCCTAGGGGCGGGCCAGACAGGACTGTGGATTCATATTGCAGCAAATATATGTTTATGTTAAATTGCTTATAAAACCTTGTATTAAGCTCACAGAAATGTGCAATTTGGGGATCCTGAAAATGAAAAATGCCCTCACGATTTGAGCCCAAATTCCACTTTGTACGGTGTTCTGGTACCGAACCCCACTATTTATTAATATTGCAGACACTGGCCCTCATTACGACCCTGGCGGAATTCGGAAAACGATGGCGGAAATGCAATACCGCCATCGAATAGCGCTCGGTGCGACTATGACCCGTCACCGCAAAGTACGATGCCATTAGCGACACCGTAGTGAACGCCAACGCTAACTGCACCAAGCACGCGCGCGCGCGCCATGCCAAACCGTAAACACCACCATGGCGCAACGGTACGCCAATTCCGACCCCAGCGGACATGTACCTAACGCCATCAAGCATGGCGGAATGCACCATACCGCCATGGTGAGAAGTACGGCATCGCGAATCAACCGTAAACGGCCCCACTGACTGCCCGTACACCGCTCCCTGCCCACAAAGTACAACTCCCCGTAGGTGCAACGAAGCCACAATGCAACCAGTGAAATGCACAAGTCACCCATGCATGCCAACGAACAAATGGACCCCAAGAGGGGCCAATGGGAGCTGCAGGGCACAGATGGCACGAATACAGACGCCATCCCAATGGACATGACCACAGTCCCCCACCAAGAAACGCACGCAAACACAGGCACCTGTGACCAGCAATATTCCGAAAATCACAACATTCCACCAGTCCACCTGGCTGACCGGCATCTGTCACACAAAACCCAATCCCCCGCCCCTGAGCATGACAACATTCAAACTGTCATATTGGCAGCCCCCATCCCTGACCTCACGGGCTTCGTAGGCAAACGCGCCCAGTACAGGACCACGCAACAAAACTCCGAAGCTGGAACCCAATGCAGATCCCCTCACAATACATCGCTCCCCAAATAGGAATATGCCACATCACTTGCGAAGAAGAACGCTACACGGCCCATATCAGAATAGAATTTTAATGCACATCAATATCACCAAGCCCATACAGCCATCAGGCCATGAACTCCAAAACACATTTCACCATTGTGGGCTGCATCCGCAAGAAATGACCAGCCACTACTCGTGTGACGCCCTGTTCCCTCATGGTACACAGAGCCACATACACGTACGAAAAGGCAACATGGAAGCGCACAGAACCGCAGGGCCGTCCCAATGGGGAGGCACTAGTCCAGCTGAAAGGCCGAAATGTTGCTCCGAGCCACCAGTACTGCGTAAGGGCATGTGGCCCATTGGCGATCGTCCCATAAGATCGTAATGCTGCTCCACTGATTAACACGAAGCAGCAGGTGTCGGGAGTAAAATCCATCTGCAGGAGTGGCATACAGATGGCAGTGGCAAAAGGGGAGGAGATACCTGTCAACCGAAAGAAAAGAAACAGAATAGAATGGCCATCAGAACTACATTCGAACAACTCACATCAATGATCACACTAGATCCACAGCCATATGCATGCAAGCCCACTCCAAAGGATCATCACCACCCCAAAACCACTTGCGAATCATAACTATCTATATCGAGGTGAAAACACCATCACAAACGAGTGTACCTGTGCATGCGCCTGTGAAAACAGAATCCTTCAGATGGGATTGGTAACGTGCATGGACACAAGTGTCTGAAGGCGCGTCGAGACAGGGAGGGCTCAACAAGGCCAGATAGACGATGGTCCCACTATGGCAGCCCTGCATCACATAGCGCAGGGGGGGCGGACAGATCCCAAGAAGCCCTGTACATGGCAAACACTGTATCAAATCACCTGCCCATGCATCCATTCATCATTCCCTCATCCCGTAATGAAAACGCCTGAATATTTACTCACATAACATTAGAAATATCCATTGAGTCTGTGCGTTATGCAGCCTGCAAAATCCACAGTGCCCCAGCACGTAATTCCAGTCTAGTGAAGTAACATGTATTTGGGAACGTCCTGCCTTATCGTCCACTACGCAATTGCGCATCCCATACTATTCATATCAATCATAGCATTCTCGCCATGGCCCCTGTCCCAAGGACATTGAACAATAGAACGTTATATTTGCAGTCAGACCTGTGGGCATCTCCTCGCCGCTAGCTGAAAACCGAAAGCGCCGCCCTTCGAATTCCTCATTTGCAACATCACGTCGAAGAGGCATCTGTGGCCGTTTGAAAACACTAATTAATCCATCGAGTGCGGCTGTGTGTGAAAATGGCAACTGCCTTCACCCACGAATGGAACGCCCCGCCCGTCGTTGCAACTCGGTACAGTGATGAATGAGGGCGCACCGTTACTCGAGTACTACGTTCCACTGACCCTTCACAACTCTGTTCGCGACTGCACAGATAGTATGTGAAACAATGGGACCACAACAGAATGTACATATCAACCAATGTTACACGGCCATCGGGTACAAATACAAGATTGCAATAGCAAGATGCCATTCCACGAATTGCAGCGTTGTGCGCGGGACGTGCTCGGCCGAAGGGGAGAGCAGTTTGCACAGGTGGAATGAATCACCACAGGTGGAGGCCATTCAGCCTGGAAACACATAAATTGCACACCCAGTCTCCTCCCACACCCACTCCGAAATGCTACCGGCAGGACTCGCGATGTTGGCCCTGGGGGACCTGATAGCACTGCAAGTACTCCAACTCCAAGAAGAAGACGAACACCAACTACAACCGGCCGCACGGAGGAGACGCAGGAGGAGGAGGAGGCCAAGGCAGGGCCAGCAAGGGCCGCCAGCACAGCCACTACCACCACGCAGGCAGCCCGCAATCCCACGCCTCTGAGCACATCCGTTCAACCTCACTGATGAGCAGATCCACACCCTCTACCGTCTGGACCGGGACACCATAACCGCCATTGTGGACATGACACAGGCTGACCTTGTCAGCATGATAGATAGCCCAACCGCCATCCCACCCCTACTGAAGGTGGTGTCTGTACTCCACTTCCTGGCCACAGGCACCTACCAGCACACAGTCGGACAGTTGCATGGCATTTCTCAGCCACTGTTCTCACGGACACTATTGCAAGTGCTCGATGCCCTCCTGCAGCACGCAGACGACTACATCTCTCTACCACGCTCGGAGCAGGAAATTACCAACACAAAAGTGGGATTCCATGCACTTGGTGGCATACCGGGTTGCATTGGTGCCATCGACTGCACCCATGTTGAATTGGTCGTCCCACATGCCATGGAGGCCCAGTACCGCAACCGAAAACAATTTCATTCCCTGAATGTACAAATGGTGTGTGACTCCAACAGGATCATTACTCATTGTTGTGCCCGATTCCCTGGATCAACCCATGATTCTATGGTCTTGAGGAACTCTACAATACCACGCTACATGGAGCGACACGCAGGGAACAGATCCTGGCTACTCGGTGAGTCTCATTACATGCATGATAATGTGGGGTATGTGATTCGGCAATGACCTGGCAGGAAGGGGGGGGGGTGTGCGTACGTAGCAATGGCATTCCACATCATACGTTTCTCGTCCACATACAGGTGATGCTGGATATCCACTGAAGAGATGGCTCCTCACACCAGTCCGGAACCCACGGGACCAGCATGAGGAGGACTACAACCATGCCCACTCACGTACCCGTGTAGTCAATGAACAGGCATTCGGCCTACTGAAGGGTCGTTTCCGCTGCCTCAGCAGGTCTGGCGGGGCACTCCTGTACCGCCATGAGAAGGTTGCAAAGATGGTGATGGCATGTGTCATGCTCCACAACATGTGCGTACGTAGAAATGTGCCCATGCCCCCTGACGCAGAACTGCAAGCACCTGAAGATGGTCATGATGAGGGTGGGGATGTGGCAGCACCTCAAGGAGTCTGCGAGGCACCGGAGGCCCGTGACATTCGTCAGCATCTCATTGATGCATGCTTCTAGCACTCACGCCTGGTGGCTGATACATGGACACGGGATGCGTGGCACTGTGTGTGTCTGGTACATGCACAATATGGACTGTACGCCTATAATGGCCTAGTACACAAAGATCAATGTCCACACATCTCATTGGTTGATCGTGCACTTTTTATGGCATATGTGATATCATGTTGTACACCCTATCGACCCGCCACCCAAGTGAGCCCAACACACCCCCTCCACCCTCCCACCTCCCCCCCGAACACCAGTGTCCAAAGATGCTCATCGTCCGTGGGCAGTCGCTATTGCAAGCCCCCTCTGCGGGTATCAGGGGCACCCCTGCCTGTGGAGCGCAGGTTCCTCCCAGATCTACGTTGGGGGCTGCCCTGGACGGAACTTGCAACGGATGATGTCTCTGCCTGCTCACGTCCATGCATGTCCCTAAGGGTTTGCGAGAGCTCAGTGAGCACACGGCGCACTGCGGCAAGTTCACCACATACGTCTTTGGACGTCGCATGCAGTTCCCCCCTCAGGCTCTCTGTGCTTCTCTCCATTTGGACTCTCAGGCTCTCGGTGCTACTCTCCATTTGTGCCCTTAGTGTCTCTGTGCCACTCTCCATTTGTGCCCTAAGTGTCTCAGTTGATGTTTCTATGTCTGCCTTAGTGCCCCCACATTCATCGGCATGGTCCTTGAGGAGCGTGGCCAGTTGCTGCTGTTGCACGATTAACTGGTCGAGGGACTGTTGCCTCTGCTGGGCCATGGCCATTTGCGGGGGTGTCACAGAGGGGCTGTTGTCCTCATGTTGCCCTGCCACAGGGCTTGTGGGGGATGGCCAGTCGTCGTCTTGTGGGTGCCCCTGCGTGGTATCCTCATGTGGTACGGGATGGAACAGACAGGGGGATTGGGACAGGTCATGGATGGATCTGACTTCGACATCCCCGTCTTCTGTGTCGGAGCATGCTGCCATCAATGGGGTGTCACCTATGGTGCTGCTGCCACCGGAGGCAGTGCCTTCTGTGGCATCCGTTGGGGGGACCTGTGGTGGTGGTGTTGTGGCCATGCTGGCTGCTGGGGTGCCTGTTGATGTTCCCTCCTGTGTGCTGCCACCTGATTTGTGCTGCTGCCGTGTCTTGATGCGTGCAGCTGAGGTGGAGGGTCTTTGGCCGTCGGTCTTGGCCCTCTTTGCAGGTGTGCTGGTAGGGGTGTCCTGCAGCTCGTCGTTTGGATCGGACCCTGTGGTGGAGTAAAGGAGGGCGAGGGTTATTGGTGGGTCTGTGGGAATTGGAATGGCAATGTATCACATGCATTGGGGTGGTACCTGAGGGTGATTTGGGTCGGGGCCTTGGAGGTGCTTCCATTTGTGTGTGGAGTGAGGGTGCAGTTGTTTGGCAGCCTGCAGTTAGGGTGTGCCTGCTGCACGTGTAGTGCGTGTTTTAGGGGTTTTTAATTATTTATGTATTTATTGTGGGTTTTAACGTGCGCTATCAGGCCAATGTGTGTGGACGTTCTCCTGGACATGTGTTTCTGTTGCACTATGGGGACACATGGTGCTTCGAATGGATGGACTTTGTGGATTTAGCATTGTTTCATTAGGCCCACCTACCTGATTCTTCGGATGTCTGCACTCCTTTCTCCATCCCTCCGACTCCCTCTATGCTCTCCATTCCGATGGTGGAGGCACAGATTTCTTCCCAGGGGGTCAGCTTGATTGGTGATTCCGACCCTCCCCCGGTGGCTGTGGCAATGTTGCGGTTGGCAGAGAGTATGCTGCGGACGCGTATCCGCAGGTCGTCCCATCGCTTGCGGCATTGCTGTGGGGTGCGGGGTGCGGTCCCCACCGCACTTACCCGCTGTGCCACCAGAGCCCATATGGCCTTCTTGTTTGCGAGTGCCGTCCTGGTCATTTGCGTGGAGAAGACGACGGCAGCATTCTCCTGGAGGGTCTCTGTTAGCACGGTGAGTTCCTCACGGGAGAAGTGGACCTGCCGCTTGCGGTCGCACGCTTTCTTCGCTACTTTTCCCATTTTTCTTGGTTTCGCTAGGGTGGATGACGGGTTGGGTTGTGTCTCAGGGTGGTGATTTTAGTGGTTGTGTGGTTTTAGTGGTTTTATAAGTGTACGGCGGGTTGTTTCCCGTTCCGGGCCCGTGTTTTATCTTCCGTTTCCGTATATTTCCGGTCACCGTACTTTACGGTAGGCGCACACTGCGGTGTCCGCTGTGATGGGTGGCGGTATTGCACCTAGGGCGCCCTCATGTTGGCCCTCATTACGACCCTGGCGGAAAGTGACTGACCGGACCGCCACAGCGTAAATAGCGTTTCCGCCATTGCAAGAAGGAGCAAAGTGCGGCCCATTCCGACCCATCGGGCACGAGCACCACGGCATGGCGGAAGTGCAAAGTCCGCGATGGCGGAAATGACCCCAAAACGGCCCACACCGCCGCCGTACGGCGCCCTAGGTGCAATACCGCCACCCATCACAGCGGACACCGCAGTGTGCGCCTACCGTAAAGTACGGTGACCGGAAATATACGGAAACGGAAGATAAAACACGGGCCCGGAACGGGAAACAACCCGCCGTACACCTATAAAACCACTAAAACCACACAACCACTAAAATCACCACCCTGAGACACAACCCAACCCGTCATCCACCCTAGCGAAACCAAGAAAAATGGGAAAAGTAGCGAAGAAAGCGTGCGACCGCAAGCGGCAGGTCCACTTCTCCCGTGAGGAACTCACCGTGCTAACAGAGACCCTCCAGGAGAATGCTGCCGTCGTCTTCTCCACGCAAATGACCAGGACGGCACTCGCAAACAAGAAGGCCATATGGGCTCTGGTGGCACAGCGGGTAAGTGCGGTGGGGACCGCACCCCGCACCCCACAGCAATGCCGCAAGCGATGGGACGACCTGCGGATACGCGTCCGCAGCATACTCTCTGCCAACCGCAACATTGCCACAGCCACCGGGGGAGGGTCGGAATCACCAATCAAGCTGACCCCCTGGGAAGAAATCTGTGCCTCCACCATCGGAATGGAGAGCATAGAGGGAGTCGGAGGGATGGAGAAAGGAGTGCAGACATCCGAAGAATCAGGTAGGTGGGCCTAATGAAACAATGCTAAATCCACAAAGTCCATCCATTCGAAGCACCATGTGTCCCCATAGTGCAACAGAAACACATGTCCAGGAGAACGTCCACACACATTGGCCTGATAGCGCACGTTAAAACCCACAATAAATACATAAATAATTAAAAACCCCTAAAACACGCACTACACGTGCAGCAGGCACACCCTAACTGCAGGCTGCCAAACAACTGCACCCTCACTCCACACACAAATGGAAGCACCTCCAAGGCCCCGACCCAAATCACCCTCAGGTACCACCCCAATGCATGTGATACATTGCCATTCCAATTCCCACAGACCCACCAATAACCCTCGCCCTCCTTTACTCCACCACAGGGTCCGATCCAAACGACGAGCTGCAGGACACCCCTACCAGCACACCTGCAAAGAGGGCCAAGACCGACGGCCAAAGACCCTCCACCTCAGCTGCACGCATCAAGACACGGCAGCAGCACAAATCAGGTGGCAGCACACAGGAGGGAACATCAACAGGCACCCCAGCAGCCAGCATGGCCACAACACCACCACCACAGGTCCCCCCAACGGATGCCACAGAAGGCACTGCCTCCGGTGGCAGCAGCACCATAGGTGACACCCCATTGATGGCAGCATGCTCCGACACAGAAGACGGGGATGTCGAAGTCAGATCCATCCATGACCTGTCCCAATCCCCCTGTCTGTTCCATCCCGTACCACATGAGGATACCACGCAGGGGCACCCACAAGACGACGACTGGCCATCCCCCACAAGCCCTGTGGCAGGGCAACATGAGGACAACAGCCCCTCTGTGACACCCCCGCAAATGGCCATGGCCCAGCAGAGGCAACAGTCCCTCGACCAGTTAATCGTGCAACAGCAGCAACTGGCCACGCTCCTCAAGGACCATGCCGATGAATGTGGGGGCACTAAGGCAGACATAGAAACATCAACTGAGACACTTAGGGCACAAATGGAGAGTGGCACAGAGACACTAAGGGCACAAATGGAGAGTAGCACCGAGAGCCTGAGAGTCCAAATGGAGAGAGGCACAGAGAGCCTGAGGGGGGAACTGCATGCGACGTCCAAAGACGTATGTGGTGAACTTGCCGCAGTGCGCCGTGTGCTCACTGAGCTCTCGCAAACCCTTAGGGACATGCATGGACGTGAGCAGGCAGAGACATCATCCGTTGCAAGTTCCGTCCAGGGCAGCCCCCAACGTAGATCTGGGAGGAACCTGCGCTCCACAGGCAGGGGTGCCCCTGATACCCGCAGAGGGGGCTTGCAATAGCGACTGCCCACGGACGATGAGCATCTTTGGACACTGGTGTTCGGGGGGGAGGTGGGAGGGTGGAGGGGGTGTGTTGGGCTCACTTGGGTGGCGGGTCGATAGGGTGTACAACATGATATCACATATGCCATAAAAAGTGCACGATCAACCAATGAGATGTGTGGACATTGATCTTTGTGTACTAGGCCATTATAGGCGTACAGTCCATATTGTGCATGTACCAGACACACACAGTGCCACGCATCCCGTGTCCATGTATCAGCCACCAGGCGTGAGTGCTAGAAGCATGCATCAATGAGATGCTGACGAATGTCACGGGCCTCCGGTGCCTCGCAGACTCCTTGAGGTGCTGCCACATCCCCACCCTCATCATGACCATCTTCAGGTGCTTGCAGTTCTGCGTCAGGGGGCATGGGCACATTTCTACGTACGCACATGTTGTGGAGCATGACACATGCCATCACCATCTTTGCAACCTTCTCATGGCGGTACAGGAGTGCCCCGCCAGACCTGCTGAGGCAGCGGAAACGACCCTTCAGTAGGCCGAATGCCTGTTCATTGACTACACGGGTACGTGAGTGGGCATGGTTGTAGTCCTCCTCATGCTGGTCCCGTGGGTTCCGGACTGGTGTGAGGAGCCATCTCTTCAGTGGATATCCAGCATCACCTGTATGTGGACGAGAAACGTATGATGTGGAATGCCATTGCTACGTACGCACACCCCCCCCCCCTTCCTGCCAGGTCATTGCCGAATCACATACCCCACATTATCATGCATGTAATGAGACTCACCGAGTAGCCAGGATCTGTTCCCTGCGTGTCGCTCCATGTAGCGTGGTATTGTAGAGTTCCTCAAGACCATAGAATCATGGGTTGATCCAGGGAATCGGGCACAACAATGAGTAATGATCCTGTTGGAGTCACACACCATTTGTACATTCAGGGAATGAAATTGTTTTCGGTTGCGGTACTGGGCCTCCATGGCATGTGGGACGACCAATTCAACATGGGTGCAGTCGATGGCACCAATGCAACCCGGTATGCCGCCAAGTGCATGGAATCCCACTTTTGTGTTGGTAATTTCCTGCTCCGAGCGTGGTAGAGAGATGTAGTCGTCTGCGTGCTGCAGAAGGGCATCGAGCACTTGCAATAGTGTCCGTGAGAACAGTGGCTGAGAAATGCCATGCAACTGTCCGACTGTGTGCTGGTAGGTGCCTGTGGCCAGGAAGTGGAGTACAGACACCACCTTCAGTAGGGGTGGGATGGCGGTTGGGCTATCTATCATGCTGACAAGGTCAGCCTGTGTCATGTCCACAATGGCGGTTATGGTGTCCCGGTCCAGACGGTAGAGGGTGTGGATCTGCTCATCAGTGAGGTTGAACGGATGTGCTCGGAGGCGTGGGATTGCGGGCTGCCTGCGTGGTGGTAGTGGCTGTGCTGGCGGCCCTTGCTGGCCCTGCCTTGGCCTCCTCCTCCTCCTGCGTCTCCTCCGTGCGGCCGGTTGTAGTTGGTGTTCGTCTTCTTCTTGGAGTTGGAGTACTTGCAGTGCTATCAGGTCCCCCAGGGCCAACATCGCGAGTCCTGCCGGTAGCATTTCGGAGTGGGTGTGGGAGGAGACTGGGTGTGCAATTTATGTGTTTCCAGGCTGAATGGCCTCCACCTGTGGTGATTCATTCCACCTGTGCAAACTGCTCTCCCCTTCGGCCGAGCACGTCCCGCGCACAACGCTGCAATTCGTGGAATGGCATCTTGCTATTGCAATCTTGTATTTGTACCCGATGGCCGTGTAACATTGGTTGATATGTACATTCTGTTGTGGTCCCATTGTTTCACATACTATCTGTGCAGTCGCGAACAGAGTTGTGAAGGGTCAGTGGAACGTAGTACTCGAGTAACGGTGGGCCCTCATTCATCACTGTACCGAGTTGCAACGACGGGCGGGGCGTCCCATTCGTGGGTGAAGGCAGTTGCCATTTTCACACACAGCCGCACTCGATGGATTAATTAGTGTTTTCAAACGGCCACAGATGCCTCTTCGACGTGATGTTGCAAATGAGGAATTCGAAGGGCGGCGCTTTCGGTTTTCAGCTAGCGGCGAGGAGATGCCCACAGGTCTGACTGCAAATATAACGTTCTATTGTTCAATGTCCTTGGGACAGGGGCCATGGCGAGAATGCTATGATTGATATGAATAGTATGGGATGCGCAATTGCGTAGTGGACGATAAGGCAGGACGTTCCCAAATACATGTTACTTCACTAGACTGGAATTACGTGCTGGGGCACTGTGGATTTTGCAGGCTGCATAACGCACAGACTCAATGGATATTTCTAATGTTATGTGAGTAAATATTCAGGCGTTTTCATTACGGGATGAGGGAATGATGAATGGATGCATGGGCAGGTGATTTGATACAGTGTTTGCCATGTACAGGGCTTCTTGGGATCTGTCCGCCCCCCCTGCGCTATGTGATGCAGGGCTGCCATAGTGGGACCATCGTCTATCTGGCCTTGTTGAGCCCTCCCTGTCTCGACGCGCCTTCAGACACTTGTGTCCATGCACGTTACCAATCCCATCTGAAGGATTCTGTTTTCACAGGCGCATGCACAGGTACACTCGTTTGTGATGGTGTTTTCACCTCGATATAGATAGTTATGATTCGCAAGTGGTTTTGGGGTGGTGATGATCCTTTGGAGTGGGCTTGCATGCATATGGCTGTGGATCTAGTGTGATCATTGATGTGAGTTGTTCGAATGTAGTTCTGATGGCCATTCTATTCTGTTTCTTTTCTTTCGGTTGACAGGTATCTCCTCCCCTTTTGCCACTGCCATCTGTATGCCACTCCTGCAGATGGATTTTACTCCCGACACCTGCTGCTTCGTGTTAATCAGTGGAGCAGCATTACGATCTTATGGGACGATCGCCAATGGGCCACATGCCCTTACGCAGTACTGGTGGCTCGGAGCAACATTTCGGCCTTTCAGCTGGACTAGTGCCTCCCCATTGGGACGGCCCTGCGGTTCTGTGCGCTTCCATGTTGCCTTTTCGTACGTGTATGTGGCTCTGTGTACCATGAGGGAACAGGGCGTCACACGAGTAGTGGCTGGTCATTTCTTGCGGATGCAGCCCACAATGGTGAAATGTGTTTTGGAGTTCATGGCCTGATGGCTGTATGGGCTTGGTGATATTGATGTGCATTAAAATTCTATTCTGATATGGGCCGTGTAGCGTTCTTCTTCGCAAGTGATGTGGCATATTCCTATTTGGGGAGCGATGTATTGTGAGGGGATCTGCATTGGGTTCCAGCTTCGGAGTTTTGTTGCGTGGTCCTGTACTGGGCGCGTTTGCCTACGAAGCCCGTGAGGTCAGGGATGGGGGCTGCCAATATGACAGTTTGAATGTTGTCATGCTCAGGGGCGGGGGATTGGGTTTTGTGTGACAGATGCCGGTCAGCCAGGTGGACTGGTGGAATGTTGTGATTTTCGGAATATTGCTGGTCACAGGTGCCTGTGTTTGCGTGCGTTTCTTGGTGGGGGACTGTGGTCATGTCCATTGGGATGGCGTCTGTATTCGTGCCATCTGTGCCCTGCAGCTCCCATTGGCCCCTCTTGGGGTCCATTTGTTCGTTGGCATGCATGGGTGACTTGTGCATTTCACTGGTTGCATTGTGGCTTCGTTGCACCTACGGGGAGTTGTACTTTGTGGGCAGGGAGCGGTGTACGGGCAGTCAGTGGGGCCGTTTACGGTTGATTCGCGATGCCGTACTTCTCACCATGGCGGTATGGTGCATTCCGCCATGCTTGATGGCGTTAGGTACATGTCCGCTGGGGTCGGAATTGGCGTACCGTTGCGCCATGGTGGTGTTTACGGTTTGGCATGGCGCGCGCGCGCGTGCTTGGTGCAGTTAGCGTTGGCGTTCACTACGGTGTCGCTAATGGCATCGTACTTTGCGGTGACGGGTCATAGTCGCACCGAGCGCTATTCGATGGCGGTATTGCATTTCCGCCATCGTTTTCCGAATTCCGCCAGGGTCGTAATGAGGGCCATAGTAATTTCCAGTAAAATGCTCAGGGAAGGGGTGCAGGTCTGTGTAAATTTTGAGGAAAAACCAATATGGCGAAAGTCACTAAAAAGCACAAAATGTTGCCATTTATGAACACAGGCTCTGAGGGGGATCAGAGTTGGGCGAGAGTGTATCTTAAATCAATCTGTGAAATGTGTATGCAATTTCAATGACACGTGTATCTGGGAAACCTGTTAGTTATGAAAAATTAATTTTCTAAGTAAAAGCAAAGGGGCGTTTCTTCAATAGACTGTATGACTCTGACTCACTCTGACACACTATCCCTTCTCAAATCAGGTCACAGAGAATCCTTGACCTATCAAATCATGAGAGGGTTGGGCATGAAGAATGAGCCGACCCACCCACTTTCAAAACACATAAAAAGAGACTGCTTGGACAGGCAAGAGATTCATTTTTCCATTTTCTTGCGGAGCATTTTGCCAGACCACACAACATCTAGAAGGAACATCCAGAACTTAGACTCCAGATAGACTACAGAACTTAAAGCAAAGGCCTAACCCACAAGCAGAGAACTCTTCTCAGCAGGCCTTCAGAATCCAGCAATCCAACCAAACTATTCTACAGCCGGGCGAGCTGTTGGATTATTTGCCAAGAACCTTTGCCAGAACTGGTAGCAGACCCAGAAAGCAGTGCTGTATCCAGAGAGACCAGAACCAGAGAGACCCACACCAGACTGCTCTGAAGTGCAGAGCAGAGCTGACCCAGAGAGCTGTGACTTCAGAACCACCCGCCAGGAGTCCAGTCCAAACCTGCTGATCAGACCCTGACGGCCTGTTTCAAATTCATAGTGTGAGTACTCAGCCAAAACTGTGCAAAACCAATCTCTTAGTTTAAGATAATCTAATTCAAACTATTTTAACCTATTAGAACTGCATCATAAGGAATCGTGTGTCCATCCTGTTGATTCAAACCTTCCAAGTGCATCTGTCATTCTGAAACTGTAATTTCATTTCTGAAAATCTACCTCCACTAAATCGTCCGTATATCTTGAACCGTTTCAAGCAAGTTCTAACTTTTATTTTAAAGCTAAGATTCTAAGCTTTCCAACAAGCCTAAAACCGACTTGCTGCTCCTCATAGTTCCTCCGTAATCGCGATCGACGCACTCGGAAAAAAGTGCCGCAAATTGACAGTTTGCTTCATTTCAACCACGTGTAAAAATATCTGTCTTTTGCTTCCATTACTGAATCCCGTTTTCAACCTGATAACCATCCCTGAATCATTGGTAGGGCTGACCTGAACTGATTTAAAGTATCTCTCACTCACCCTGAACCTCTAGAGGGAATTAAAAGCATTTTCAGCATATTTTTCACTTCATTGCCACCACATTTAAAAGGATCTTGCCTGCTTTAAAATCATACCTGTTTTCCTCTAAGCTTGCTGGGGGTAACTGGAAATTTGTATTGCATTTGTATTCCTGAGAATTGTGTGCTCTCCTTCCATCTCCTTATCTTGCATAGGGGGGGAGGGAATTGTCAAAGAAAAAGTGATCATATTATCTTTTGTTGAAATCATATCAAGTTTATTTCTGTGCTGCATTTTTCCCTCGTTGCTTTCCTTGAAACAATAAAAGTATTTTCTGCTACCTTATCCTTCCTATACTAACTCCTCATTGATTGTAAAGAAGTGTGCTAGTGCCAGATTATCTATTGTCGATCAACATTATATTCATATGCCTAAGTGTGATATCAAATATTAATTTATTACAAAAGTGTGATATATATATATATTGTTTAATTTTTCCAATAAATCTTTTAAATTGCAAAACAAACCTACTTCTTGGCTCAGTGAGGTCAGGAGATTCAAAGAGAGGGGCGTTATATAAGGGTTTATCATCCAGAGTATAACTTGTCATAAAAATATATAAATAAGGGCTTCCCTTGAGCAATCCCAGACAAGGCCCTGACTTAGTGGGAGTGTTTGATTGGAGTCACTTGACAGTCTGAAGGAACCTGCCTTTCCAAGCATAACCCTTCTCATTGCCATGGGCAGCGGATCGGACGAAAAGACCTCAAGAGGCGGGAAAAAGGAGGGGCGGTGATCCCGAAGTTCCAGAGAGGAAAAGATGGGAGTGGTGAGTGAAACAATAAACTCATTACTTTGGCAAATGTCTTGTAGGCATTAGAACAAGTAAGGGAAAGGTAACGGAGGGTGGCAGAGAAAATAAAAATATTCAGAAGTCGAGAAGACTGCATATATATAAGGGGTTAATGACTCTAGTATAAGGGATAAAAAGTAAGGTTACCGGGAGGACACCCGAGAGGAAAAAGTAAGGTTACTGGAAGGACACCCGAGAGGAAAAAATAAGGTTACCGGGAGGACACCCGAGAGGAAAAAGTCAGGTTACCAGGAGGACACCCGAAAGAAAAAGTAGGTTACCGGGAGGGCACCCGAGAGAAAAAAGTAACAGGATTCGCCTTGTTCCTGCGCTTTAATACAGCGGTCAGAAGAAACGTGAACTCAGAGCCCACATAAGTTGGGGACGATTAGACTACGGTGACAATTAAAGACGGCACTAAAGGGGTTTGTTTAAACCCCATGTCGGGGTATTGATTAGAAGGCAGGTATATGTGTGTCCAGCTGGTGTCCGTCTAGTCTGCCAAATGTCTGTCATGCGTGTCCTGTTATATGTCAAATGCAAAGAACTGTATCGTTGATGGTTTGAAATTAAGTTTGGGCATTACGCGATTACGTAATTTAGAGGGAATTGCCAATGAATCAATGTTCTTGAGTAAATTGATATAGAATTTGGGCGGGAAAGGTTGGATTGGAGCTTGCGTATTTGGTGCTTGCTCATACTGTGGGATGTGTGAAAATTGCATAAAATAGTGTTGGTAACGAAATCTGAGACTGGAGGAGGTTACCCCACTTGCCCATTTGTGCAAGCAGTTACCCAAACACGCACTAAAGTTTAAGAAGTAAAGTGCGGAGTGGGTAAAGGGTACCGCCCACAAAATGTTTATGCCGTGGCCACAGAACAGGTCTTTATCTAAAGCCGCCTTACAGCATATGACGACTTATCTGCATGCCACATACACAGGCAAGAAACTGGAGAAACATCTTGCTGTTCTAGAACTGTGGAAAATGTTTGAACAGCCAAAGGAGGAAGAGCCTCCTGCAGATTGGATACTAAACGTATGCACAGAGGGGGGTGAGACGCCTACCGCGCCACCAGCCCCGCCTGAGCCAGAAATCAAGGGAAGTAAGTCAGAGGGACTCTACCCGTTAAGAGAGCTTAAGGCAGCTACAGGGTACAGCAACCCTGCGTATGAGTCACCTACGTACAGTAGTGACGAAATCAAGGAGAAGGAGCAGAAAATTAATCTTACCTCCGCAGTCCCGAGGGACCAGGAGAGACGCGATGAGGAAAGGAAAGACCAGACACAGATTAGTACACCCCTCGTTAAGGAGAGAGAGAGAAAGAAATGGAAGGGAAGCGAAGGCAGACTTATGAGATAGCATTCTCAAAAGACGAATGATGGGAGGACATATATTGTTGAAACTTGATGGTAAAGGAAGTGATAGTATAATGCCAAGAGAGAAGTCTGATGAGTCACAGAGAAGGTAAAAAGAGAAGGAAAAGGAAATGAGAGACGAGAGAACAAAAAAGAAAGATAGGCTGAGGCGACAACAGCTATATTGCGAAGAGCATGAAAAACAGCTAGATCACAAACAGAAGGCAGCCTATGACCAGTACAGACAGAATCAGCAAAGGTTGGAAGAAGGAAGATGAGGAAATTAGAAGGGCAAAGGAACCTAGAATTGAAAGGAGAAGGGAAGAAGATAAGACTAGAGAAGAAGCAAGGAAGCGCAAGGAATTTGATGGTGATATAGAATGCAAACATAGACAGAGGGCACGGGATCTTGAATATTTGGAGCGGGAAGTTAAAAAACCCAATCCTGTTGTAGAATGGGAAGACATCGAAGAATTCTTCCCTGCAAATGAGTCAATATCAGGCACGAATGGGGCAAACATTGAAGATGACTTCGACACCAGAAGCATTGGGGAAACGATTGATAAAATATACGATGAAATGGGGCTGGAACATATTTCCCAAGGGGGAAGGGAAGATGAGCGCTTGGAAAGCACTCAGCTGTATGACACTGAGGATGTCACCTGAAGTAGTGGGAGCAGGGGACTGTCAGTGGATAGGCTAGAAATTAGTAAGAATGAAGAAGATGTAAGGAGTTGCGTCAACTGGGAAACGGAGGACGAGACACACGAAGAAGGGAGACGGTGTGAGTAGCTGCTCCCAATGGACCAAGGGGTACGATGGTCAGACACTAGCGAGGGCATCAGAGTTCGCCGCGTAGCCTGGCCAACATGAGGGAATACCCTGCGGTCAGAGGGGGGAACCAGCACCTGCCTATGTAGACAGATTAAGGACATTGCCAGGTAGACGGCGATGCGGGAAAGCTACCCCCGCGATAGACAGGTGAGCTTTGGGGTAAGAGAAGGAAGACTGCGCATTTCAGTTCCCGCTGCTAGAAAAGGGGGCACAAGACCACAATATATCCCATGGCCACACATGGATCGAGAGAACTTGAAAAACAAGCTTCCAAAGCTAACTCCGGGAGCCGGGAAATGGATACGCGAGTTAGAAAAAATTACAGGGGGTGGGTGTCACATTGGCTATAGGGGACATTAAAGGTCTCCTGATCGCCATACTGGGTGAGAGAGCAGACAATGTATGGAAGCAGGCTGGGTACCCTGGGGTAACCATAACTAACACTACCCATGACGGAGCACCATTTAATAATTGTAGAGCAGCAGTGTGGAAAGCGCTACGAGTGCTGTACCCAGACACTTCCGATATGGGAGCTATAATGACTTGAAAAATGAAAGAGTCAGAGGATCCCTTGATTTATATCCAGAATTTTCAAGACGCGTGGGTGCTCGAAACGCATGAATCTTGGACGAAATCTATCCCTGTATTCTACCATATATTGTTCCAAGGGTTGCCAGAACCGGTGCAGAAACAGCTCAAGAAATTGGTAGGAGTAGAAGCTAAACCATGGGCCGAAATACAGTTGACAATTGCACACTACTGTAGATTGTTGCAAGAAAAGAACCGAAAAAAGGAGGCAACTCATAAAGGTAAGGAAGCGAAACTGGTGCAAAAGAAACTCTCAAAGTATGCTCTGGAGGGAGCCATGCTGACAAACCCCGCTGAGCCAAGCGCGCAGCAAGCAACTAACCCATTGCAAAATAACCAGGGTAGCGCGGGTTTTTACCAGAGGGGTAGGGGATTTAGAGGAAGAGGATGGCAGAGTAATCAGGGAGGATTTCAAAGTAATCAGGGAGGTTTTCAGAATAATCAAGATGGCTTTCAGAACGCGCAGATGGGCAGTCCAGCTACGCCAAATGGACAGATGGCCCGACCACCGCCAGTGTGTTGGCTGTGTTGAATGACAGGACATGTGGCGTGCGTGTGCAGAAGCCAAGACATGTGGCAAAATGGCCAAGGGATGGAAACAGGCATGGTGAATCAGCCTGCCGTCCCACAACAAGATGGTGCACAGAATCACGCAGTGCACCTGCAGGCGCTAGGTTTGCAGCAAGGTACGCCACAAGGGGTTCAACCCTCGAATATGAGGAATTTGCCACAAGGGCAATCCCAACAGGCACCACCACAAATGTCGCAGGGCACTAACTCCAGGGGGGGAGTCAACCCTGGAAAAGAAGGAAATCCACAAGTATACAGTGGTCCGAACTTGTACATGAAATAGGACAGCTTGCTGGGAACCCTGATGTGTTCTATCCCATCAGTGACACCAGACCCTAACAGGGAGCCCAGGGTAAATGTCGTCATAGGGGGGAAAGAATATTCCTTCTTGGTTGACACGAGTGCAACACGCTCGTGCATACGAGAAGGCAAGTTTTCCTTGTCCGGCCAGGCCATACACACTCAGAGTTTTACAGAAGCTCACAGTAGAGTTCCCTTTACGGACAATCTCCCAGTCTCTGTGGGGGAATCCGAGTTGAATATGCCCTTGTTATATTCACGCCAGACCCCAGTAAACATTTTGGGTCGAGATTTAATAACAAAGTTCAATATGACTATATCGTTCACAGAAGAGGGCATAGTATGCTCCACTCCAGGAATGCATTATTCTAATGTATGAGCGTACTCCGGATGTATAGCCATGAGAGCTATACCATTAGAACCGGAAGTCATCGCATATGGCGTGCGTGTGCTTATGGCGGGATTGCCAGGCCTCGCAGATAGAACTATGAGAACCCCTGATGAGTTTCGAATCAGACCAAGAATACCTATGCATGAAGAAGAGGGACAAGTATTTCCCTTATCGATACATATCGCAGCAGTACGAGGGAAGGTAGTAATGGTCGAAGAGTACGATGATGAAGGCAGACAATGGTGTGCAATTATCGCCATTGAAGCAGGGTACCGGGTGACTGACATCACCAATGATGATCTGTTCGAAGAACACCCTGACTCAGAAGAGACAAGAGTGGAAGTAAGTCTCATATTTTGGGTCAAAATGATCACCGGAAGTGCCACAGAAATGATGTTGACACTGATATGCCCCACATACTTTGATGACGATATGGCCCAGGTGCCTGTCTCGGTATGGACTACAGGACCCTATGACATAGGCCTCCTCAAAGAAGCAGGAGAAGTGAAAATTAAATTGAAACCAGGAGTAATTTTACCAAGGTCATGACCATATCCCATGTCCAGAGAGCGGATGAAGGGAATGCAAAGACAATTTCAGCCATGATGGAGCAGGGCATCCTCGTGACGTCAGAATCACCCTGCAATACGGTGATGTTCCCCGTCAAGAAATCAAAGGGAGGGTTGTGGCGGCATTTAATCCAAGATTTAAGAGCATTAAACGATATTGTTGAAGCCCAGTTCCCTATAGTCCCTAATCCATCTACGATCTTGTGTAACATACTGATCGAGGCGAAATACTTCACAGTGATTGATTTGAAAAATCCTTTTTTCTCAATCCCGCTGCACCGTGACTCACAAGATCTGATGCCCTTCACGTTCAGACAAATGTGCATAAAAAGTATGAGGTTGCCGCAGGGGTACTGTGAGTCCCCATCCATTTTCAACCGAGTCTTGCAAATGCACCTGGGCAACATTACAGTTGACAGTGTTTTGCAGTATCTGGATGACGTTCACAGACAATGCAGGCGCGATTCTATCCAGCTTCTGACTATATTGGCTGAGAAAGGATATAAGGTTGACAAAGAAAAGTTACAATATTGTCAACAAGAGGTGCTGTACATAGGCCAGCTAATCTCGCATGAGGGGAAAAGGGTCACCCCAGAAAGGGCTGAAACTATCATGAACACGGCCAAGCCGGTCACGATAAAACAAATGCCGAGCTTCCTAGGCCTGTGCAACTATATTAGGGCATGGGTCTTCGATTACAGCTCATATACCAAGCCCTTGCTTCAGGCCTTGAAGGCCCGAGCGACAAAAGAAAAAATTGAATGGACTGAAGCGATGGAAGAGGGGTTCACAGAATTAAGAGAGCAATTTGCACGGCTCCAGTTCTCTGGATTCCTAATTATGCAGAGGAATTCTACCTGTTCTCGCACACGAATGGCAATGTTATGACAGCAGTACTCGCTCAAAAAACCTTGTTGGGGTACAAGCCCCTGGCGTATTACAGTGGGAATCTGGATCCAGTATTGAGAGGCCAGTTTCCATGCAAACAAACCTTAGCTGCCACAGCGTTCGCCATAGAGAAGGCTACTACCATTGTAATGGGATGCTCCATAACGTTACATGTTAAACACTCATTATTTGCCATTTTAGAGAAACCAAAGGGCACACTGTCACCTCAAAGGGCCTCTGCCTATGAGGTGATCATATCAAATCCATCAATCAAAATAGTTTGATGTAAAACAGTGAATACAGCTGCGTTCATAGCTGAACCTGTCACTGAAGGCGAGCCGATACATGACTGTGCAAACTACGAAGAATTCTATGATGAAATCCCCAGGGTGAAAGAAAATGCCCTGGCGGGAGGTGAGGTCGTTTTCATAGATGGATCCTCGAGAATCGACCAAGAAGACGGACAAAGATATACGGGCGTTGCCGTAATAAAACACATAGCGAACAGAGAATTCCAAGTACTCGTTAGTGCACGAATACCATCTCATTACTCAGCACAGGCTGCAGAATTACTGGCGTTGATACTCGCTGTGCTGCAGAATTACTGGCGTTGATACTCGCCATTGAGAATCATGCAGACCAGGAAGTAACGGTGTACAGTGACTCCACCTATGTGACGTCCACAGTGCACGCAGGACTAGCACGCTGGAAGATGAGGGGCAACCTCCGAGCAGACGGTACACCAGTGCAGCACGCAGCCTTGTTGGACAGGTTGATCAAGGCACTACAGCTCCCAGTGGGCATAGCGGTCGTGAAATGCGCCGCTCATACTCACGGGACAGATTTCGTATCACATGGAGGCAAGAGAGCACTGGTAAACCAGTAATGCCTGTAGCCCTACTAAAGATATCACTAGAACAATTGCATTTCCCGTTCCATATGACTAAAGAAAATCTAGCCGCAATGCGCGCAAGAAGACTGGTTCATACCGAATTTAGCAGAGCAGGTTGCATTTTTTATAGTGAACTGCATAATTTGGCAGCAGTTCACCGCTGGGCACACATTAAAAGTAGTGAGAGAAGTCATCCCCGACCAAATGGACCATTTCAGCACTTGCACATCAATTATGTCGACATGATTCAAGTATGTACCGGGTACAGGTACTTAATTGTAGTGGTGTGTCCATTCTCTAGATGGATAGAAGCAGGTCCCTGTACACACCCAGACTCGACCTGTGCTGCTAAATTCCTGGTGAGGGAAGTATTCCCTAGATGGGGGGTGTGTGAGGTGATGAGATCAGATAATGGGGCTCATTGTGTAAATACAGTTTTTGAACAGATTAGCTTGTTGCTTGGTGTAAAGCACAGGTTCTCGTCGGCGTATCATCCAGAGGGAAATGGTATATGCGAGAGGCTCAACGGCTTTTTAAAGAAAAGGATAGCCAAGTTGAAGCTTTCTTTAAAAAAAGGGATGGCTGCACTGTCTACCACTGTCATTGTATGCACTTCGGAACCAACCAGGCTCCGACCATCATCTCACGCCGCCTGAGATAGTCACGGGAAGGAGAATGAGGACCCCCCTTACCCCTTGAGATAGAGCTAGATGTGATGCCCACTCTACCCGAGAGGTCCTGGGAACCGAGTTGTCAGAATATCTGAACTGCATGACATCAAGCCTTGCTGTCATTTCAGACCAACTGCAGCGACGACGAAAAGGGTGCAGCACAACACCAGACCCAGAGTGAGATGCTGAAATGGACACAGCTCAAGGGCTATGTACGCCAATCATCTTCCCTGATGATACAGTGCTAGTGAGAAATCACACAAAGAAAAGGTTGGACGAGCCGAGATTCAACGGCCCATTCATCGTAGAGGACTGCACTCCCTCAGCCCTAAAACTACGAGGCAGGAGAGCTTGGATCTTCCTAAATGACATTAAACCTTCTAATGGTGAGATCCCCTTAGCTGCACCCCACCGTGAAGAACCCACAGACAACGGGGAAGAACCTCAGCACGTACAGACGAGAGCTATGACGAGGAAGAAGGATGCATGAGCAGGAAAACTAAGACAAAGAACCCAGATACAAGTTGTGGCTTTAAACTGGACAGTTGCTCCAAGCAAAGGGGGATAAGGACATAACGAACACTCTGTGCATTCTAGTTGCAGGGTAAAGAAGAGAATAAGCCACAACACACTGATGATACAAACTTTTGAATCAAGCCATATCCAAGCATTATTAGTAAACGAGACTTTGATGAACTAAGAGCAAAAGTTAAGAACATCACACAGTCACCTGAATCAACCAACACCCAGACTTTGTTTTGCAGTAACGTATGACATCCCCCAACAGGAATATCGCAAGAGATGTGCTGTCCTTTTTTCAGTTAATACTAGAGACATATCCATCGCTTGTAGGGAGAGTTACCAGCATCACAGACTTTGTCCAAAATCCTGCCAACAAGAAGGTGATCTGGCAACTACTGACTGTCATCATGGAAGCCTTCGCTTTGTTGCCAGAGTAGAGTGATAAGGACACAAATGCTTCCACCACAAGTGATCATTGATGAGCTGACTTACACGCTTTTCTTTCGCATCATAGGGGAGTGCCCAGGACTCATCAGGAGAACCACGGATACCCTAACATTCATCAGAGACCAAAGAAACAATGAATACCTGAACCAAGTGTGGATCAAGCTAAATTACGTGATTGCAATCCACACAGCAGGAAAGTGCAGAGACTGTTCTCGTCAAAAGAAAGGCCTGTGATCCAGAACCCAGCCAAGCAGGACAAATGTCCCTGTCACCCACCTGGCGCATAATGTCCTGTTTCGTCTAGTCACTGACTATCCAGAGATGGTGGGGAGGCCTGCAGATATTGACGTCATCACCTTCCTCAGAGACCCAGCTAATGTCGCACATATGGGAACACTCCTCCACAGTATCATGCTATAGGTGGAGCTGTCCAACATTCAGCGAGAGTACCTGAGGAGATTCCAGTGAAACTTTCCGCCGTGGGACAGATCGAGGGAACAGAGGCACAGTTCTCCATCTTACCGCCATGGGACAGATCGAGAAGAGCAGGGATTTGTGATTTTGAACAATAACATTTTTTTCATTTTTCCAGTTTTTCATGTTTTCAATTTTCCAGTTTTTCTATTTTGTACAATTTTTTTCCATTTTCTTCTATTGTTTCCAATTTTTTCCATCTTTTTCGCATTTAAACAAGATTCCTGTCTTCCGGACTAAGGCAAATTGGAGGGGTGGACTGGGAATTGACCTATTTTGAATATGCTCAATAAGTGTGACTCACCAAAGAGGCTAGTCTAATCTTTTTCCATAGTCTAGCAAGGGAACTACATTCCGCAACCAGAGACAATCGTCACCCTCGAGAGGGGGGACTCTTACAAAGCACAAGACACTTTACTTCCAAGACCACCTGAAAGACCATAATGAAGTAAATTAAAAGAAGAGATCTTCATAGAACTTTAAACTATTGATATGATTGAAATGGGGGCCCAGAACAGTAACCTAGTCCTCCCACAAGCAGAGGGACGCCCCCAATTCCCTGGAAGAAAATGCTGAAAATTGTCTTATCGAACGATAATGTGCATATGTATAGTTATTATTATTGTTTTTCTGTCATTAACAATCAGAACTGCATTCTTTATTGGTGCACGAAGTTCTCCAATTTGAGTGCACCCACCAGATAATGTACGTACGTATCCCGCGAAAGCACCCAGACCCTATATAGTCATTCCGGTTCCTAGAAAGTCTGACGATAAAGTAAACGAACTAAAAATTAAATGTAATTAGCAGTGATTCATACCCATTTGAGGTAGAAAAGCTGGAGACAAGGTCAGCACGGAATGAATGAAAGCACAGCACTGACAACTACACGCACCCACACACTAAATGCACACGAGCAAGGGCAAGTGACAATGGTTACAGAACCCCGAATGATGGCAACAGAAAGTAAAAGACTGCCTACCGAACAACCAGTTCCAGAAAATAGTGGAAGTGACCAAGAGGAAACAAGCGAAAGGCCAACTGAAAAAGATATAACCAAAGCACTCAAGAAGACAGAGACTGCTACAAAAGAATTCACTGCAAAGACACAAATACTGCATGTGGAACTGAAAAATAGAACCACAGTGATTATCGCAGCAAGCACATCAGTTCCTACGGGCACCAGGCCCACGATGAGGCCACACGCAGGACAGACGATACACAGATGGTGGTTAAAGGAGCCCTACGGGAGAATGCAAGAGGGGAAGAAGAGACACACAAAACCATCTCCTACCACAGCGATACAGGTAATGAAGCCTGCTCCTCCAACAAGCATGCCTGAGAATCCTCCAGCAAGAAAGTCACATAGACGCATTTAGAGACGTAGTTATAGCTAATTACAAAAAGACATTAAGAATCAAGAGAAACCCACGTGAAGACAACAATGAACTAAACAATTGCCTAGACAGCACAGCACATCTAGGAAATAACATTTGGTACCAACCCATGAAAGAGGTCGGAAGAAGAGAAATTGAAGGAGAATGCCACGTCTGCGCACTCCTACCGTACAGCATGGGAAAGTCCAAGATCTTCGTGGCTGTAGAAATTGATGTCCTGACAGCACACTATTTGTCACACATAGCAATGTGCAACACCAGAGGACAATTATTGGGGAGAGTTGCCTCACTGATATGGGCAACAGAAGCTGCATACCCTGATGAAGACGACTATATCCAAGACATCAAGACAAGAAACAGAGCTCACACTAGGAATCACGTGATTAGGTATGCAAAGCCAGAAGCACAAGGAGCAGGAACAAGATGGGAGATAAACCCAAGACTGAACGTCCAAGGGAAAACTCCAAAAGAAGTGCAAATATGGAGAAATAGAGGAGAGGAATAGAGGCCAGATACAGATTTGGGGAACAGTATTTTCCTTTTTTTTTTTTAAATTTATTTATTTACAGGCATTTACAAGTATTTACAACAGAAACTGAAAACTATACAAATCCAGAACAATGTAAATACATGAGAGAAAAAATAAAAAAACCTTCAGTACAGATGATTAAATTTCCACCATATTTTCTCATAAAAAGACAATTTGCATTTCAGTTTAGAAATTAATTTTTCAACCCTCGACAGCTTTTGCATTTCCTCCACCCAATCCTCAAATAAAGGAGGAATCCTGCTTTTCCAACCCTGAAGTATCAAACGTTTGGCCACAATGGCACCTCTAAAAATAAATTTTTTGTTGGAAGAGCTAAGATCACAAGCTCAGAATCATCACCCAACACCATAGCCTTGAAATCCAAGTTGGGAATCCCATCGGAAATTTGAATACAAGCATCACAAACTGCAGACCAGAAACCCTCACACAACTCCACAACATATGTTCCAAGGACCCAACCGCATGTACACAACCCCAACAGTCATCACAATCTAGCATCCCTCGTAGTTTCAGTTTTTCCGGACACCAATGAACCTGAATAAGAATTTTGAGTTGTCATGTCCTAAATTCAGAGAGCATAACGAAACGTTCCTACAAATGTTTTACCAACAGTCTGGTGTAATTATTGAACCAATCCTCGTACTCCATATATTCCGCAGGGCATCATTACTATGAAACTTTGACACAACCAACTTGTACACCCGACTCGCTAAGCCACCACCCTTGGGTTCAGATGAAGCCAGGAAAACATTCAAATCTAAGGTATCAGACCAGTCCACATCACCCATTAGCCTCAGAGTCCTCCAGCAAGAAAAAGCCATGCAGATGCTTTTAGAGATGTAGTTTTAGCTATCTACAGGAAGACACTAAGAATCAAGAGAAGCCTGCATGAAGATAACAATGAACTGAACCCCTACCTGGATAGCACAGCGCATCTGGGGAACAACATTTGGTACCAACACAAGAAAGAAGTTGGAAGATGAAATTCAGAAGGAGAATGCTTTGTGTGTGCACTCCTACCGTACAGCATGGGAAAATCCAAGATCTTCGTGGCTGTAGAAATCGATGTCCCGACAGCACACTGTTTGTCACACGTAGCAATGTGCAACACCAGAGGACAGTTTATGGGAAAAGATGCCACACTGATATGGGCCACTGAAACAGCATATCCCAATGAAGATGATTATGTCCAGGACATTAAGACAAGAAACAGAGCTCATACTAGAAATCATGTGATCAGGTATGAAAAGCCAGAAGTGAAAGGAGCAGGAACAAGATGGGAAATTAACCCGAGACTGAACGTCCAAGGAAAAACTCCAGAAGAAGCCCAAGTTTGGAAGAACAGAGGTCAAATGCAGATCTGGAAACAGTGCTTTCCTCAGACGGATGGGAAGCAGGAGTAGTGATATGCCGAGGATGGATGGTCCTTGGAGCCTGCAAGGAAGCAATAGAAAACTCTCAAAAACTGTGCAAACCCTATGGCCAAAATTGGTGAAGTTACTAACATGGGTCGAAGATAGAGGGGGACCCCTGCAGATAGTGCCACTGGAAAGCCTGAAATTATGCTTTAGGAATAATGGCACAGGGAAGATGGGAGAGAATCGAAGCTACGGACGGATCTTTGAAGCTCCAGGTATGACTCACGGAACCGCAGTCATAATGGATCATTACTGGGCGTGTGGATCCAAAGCATACATAAGGTTGCCAAAAACTGGGGAGGCATATGCACAATAGTGAACGTCCACGTTCCTGCACTAGTGATCCCGAAGAGTGACCTGAATATCGACAGTTTCCCGAAAGCAGATGCTCGCCTGAGGAAAAGGAGGTCTGTGGAACTGGTATCCTGAATAAGGAGAGAGAATTACTTTTCTGCCAAATCAGAAGAAGCATTTCATGCAATCCCACACGAGCACAGGCTGTTTAGCCTCACCTCAACAGTATTCGCAACAATTCTCTTGCCGCACATCGAAATAGGAGTGAATGCTAAATGGTTGCACATAACCAGATGGGAGTTATTGCAGACCATCAACACTACCATAAAATGATTCAATGCAATCAAAGAAGAACTGAGAGCAATCCGATTAGTGACCCTCCAGAACAGATATGTGCTTGACATGATTACAGCAATGGATGGAGGTGTTTGCACAAAAATCGGAGAATCATGTTGCACATTTATACCTTCACATGATGAAGAAAATGGAACCTTAACAGAAGCCATAAGTATGCTGGCAGATCTGCAGAATCAGATGATCAAGGAAACTGACGAAGTGGATGACGACAGTTGGTTTGGAACACTGTTCCTATGGGTCCCACAATGGATGGCAGACATATTCAAAATTCTGGGAGCCCTGTTAGTAATGATACTACTAGGATTTTGTGCTATCAAGATAATCGTAACACAATGCCAGAAAACCGCGAAGAAAGCCATTGGGATGAAAATTATGGTCGATGTCGAACCAGGATGGAAGCCCAGAGACCTAACAGATGAAGAAATAACAAACTTTGTGAAGGCGAGCGAATTTGTGCCAGAAGGAACAACGTTTGCATACCCCAGAAAACGAAGAAGGTATGAAGGGAAATGGATTTACTGCAGCCCATATGGGCAATCCAGCTAATGATCTGGAACAAAGACGAACACGTAAAAACAACAGGAAGTTTGAAAGGGGTGATAAAAATATGGACTCCAAAGACATTCACACCATCCTGTACAAACGCAGATGACGAAGAATTGGACATAGAAGAACCATGTAAGAATAATCTAAAGGAGGAAGAAAAGGTGGTCGATAAACCGACCTGCGGGGGGTGTGTAGAGGAGGTCCCAAATATGGCATGCACTCCAGCCACCCATGTCGAGATGTCAGAAGCATACTCGCCAAGATATGTGACTTATAAGGAGCAAATGAACCAACAGAGAGCCACGGTGGGGCCCTGTCCAGTACCCATCAGAAGGACATGTATACCTATTGAAGCGCCAATAACCAGACAACCGTGGGCTGCAAGGTATCCACTGAGACAACCATACCAGCAGCTGACACGAAACGAAGATCACTTACAGACTGTCCCCGAAGACTCACAGAGCCTTAATGGAAGGCAATTGGTGACGACATAAGAGCCCAGACGTCACGTACAGATAACCATAAAATGACAAGCAAAAGAAGGTACGCAAGGACGAACTGTAAAGAATAATGATGTCACAGACGTATAAGAAGATACCACGTTGCAGCACAAAGAAAGTATCCAGGATCGAATTGTGCAATGGACTGAATGCATGTAAATAGGCTCGGAACGCAAGAAGCTCAGTAAACGGTACTGCTTGCAATGCTTAGTAGAAGCTTAGAGCGGCATGTGCCAATTATATATCTACCTCAATGAAGCACGCTATACAAGTGTGACTCCATTTTGTGAAGTAGAACTAAGCCCAGGCTGCAAGGGGCCAGCAAGGCTGTGATTCATATTCCAGCTAAAACCAGAAGGAAAGAGCGGTATCGAAACCCAGCAAGAAGTAGCTCATGCTTGGGAATTCGATGTCAACTCCAGGAAGGGAGGAGAGCAGCAACTTTGAAGAACCGAAACTTCAGAGTATGACTGCCAGCCAGTGAAGGTCGAGATAAGGAGGCCCAAGTCTAGGCTGAACAAAGAATGAAATATGCAGAAAGAAGGAAAATGAAGCAGATTCACGGTGAACAGACACGTGACTGGCCAAGGGCAAAGAAGTACCAACGTCTGATGTCACCCAGAACCCGAGGATGCCATAACTTTTCCTGATAAGAAGCTACAGCTTCAAGGCCATCCTCAGCCAACTAATTGACACATAGCCCTAAATCGCTGATTGATGGAAGGGAGGCAGGGTTAATCTTGGGGCACTCCGCATCTGGGTGTCAATTCTGCATGCTGCTAATTAAAGTGGAAGATTTATGCCTAGGGGTGTAACCCACCCAATCACCATGGACCAAATAATCTAGGATCCTATAGTTTGTAGAGCCAATAAGACATAGTAGTCGTAGTGACGTCTATCACGAGTGATGTAGTGGGATGGTTGTAGACGCTCGCCCGATAAGAATTATCCAATCCGCACACACTGTTACCATATATAGATATAGCACCTATACTTAAGTTACCTTTTCCAACCAATAGAATTGCATGTCAAACTTATGAGTTTTACATGTCAATGATGCCGCGAATTTGCTATAAAAGTTACTGTCAGCATGAAGAAGTTGGGAGTTGAAGCGAGACAGGCGATCGCACCATTGATGATTACCATTTGTTTCCCCGTTTTTTGTACTTGTCATTAAACGGACTTCCCTTTGCCAAACTATTGAGTTGTCTTTATTGAAGTGTGTCGGAGTAAGTGAATCCTGCACCCTAACCTCCTCAAGGTGCAGCTATCTTGTCTTACAGGTACTAGTGAGTTCTGACCTATGCGCCGTTAGAGGATGCTCCGCCCTCCTGTATCGAGTGAATCTTTTTTTTTTAATAGTGTACACTGGGAACTGAAACACTTCAAAAAGACACCTAATTTGGGCAGGTAATGTAAGATGAACAGATCACACACTTTGGTCAAGTGGTGCCGGAATTAAAGTTTTGTCAGAAATAAAGGTACTCGGCCAGGTGTCTTCCTAGCTCAAGTTGGTACAAATATGTATTTATGTTTGGGTTTGAAGACCTACAATAATAGTCTGTTATGTTCAGCTGCCTTTAAGGGTGCCCGAGTCACATGATAAACCAATCGTCAATGTGTAGTTCATTGTATACAAATGCTGATGAAAAAGTGTATTGGGGCAATTTTGTTTTGAATCCTAAATTGCACAGAGAGGACCACTTCTGAGGTCCTCTGCATGCAATTTTCACCACTTAATGGAAAAGTAAAACACAGGGGAAATCACCTGCGAGCCTAGAAAAATTGTAAATGCTACCCACAATTAAAGATTATGTGAACCATCTGCAATGGACTCCTTTGGAATCTGCATGCTTTTACTTGGTGTAAATGTTAGGTGGATTCCACAGGCATTTATTAGTTTTCCAGCACCACAAAAATACTTTCTAGTGTCAAACCAAGCAGATTTGGGAGGCGGACCTGAAACAGCAAGAGAACATTTTACGTTGGCTCTGCTTTCCAGCTCTGCCTGCCAAATAATACAAAATGCTGTGTTGCATAAGAAGTGGTTAATGCTTTTACCACCACTTTTTCCCTTTCCATTGTGGCTTTGAGGTGAGAGAGGCTGAGCAGGGGGCCCTGTGGCTCTTTGTCCCTGGCCCGACTGCTAAATCTGCCTCTGTCTATGATTTGTTTAATCTGATTCAGGTGACTCTTTCACTTTCGTGGAAGCCCCTCCTTGTCAGGGACTGAAATGTCAGTGCAGGGGAGCATGTGTTTCTCGTACCAGTTCCCCACATATTCTATTACTGTTTAGCCACTTCCTCCGTGGTCGAAGTGGGCGGGAGCTGCTGGGAGCGGTGCTCCTTTAACGTTTTTAAATAAAAGTGTAGGATGAAGTTGAAAGTTGCACTTTAGTGCAGTGCAGTGAACGTTCCCTTAAACAGCAGAAGCGTTGGTTTGGGTGTTTGTGTTGCACGTGGGAGAGGGGGCGTGGCGATGGGGTTTGTGGAGATTGGGGGCAGGCCAGCAGCGAACATAGTTCCAGTACCTCTTTTCGCACAATTCGACCACTGCACTTCCTTTCCCACACTTCAAGGGTGTGCGGATGTTAGCCAATGTTTGCTGGGGCACAGATCTGAGCGTCTGGTTGTTGGTAATAGCCAGTGGTATTTCCCAACCACGAAGATTCTATGTTGAAACCGGGCAACTTTCCATTAGGCCTGGGTCTCAGAAAGGCAGTTTGGGTTAGGTAAAGAAAATCATATGTCAGGCTTTGACTGTGAGTCGGCCAATGAATCTTTCAGCGGCTCCGACCCGTTGGGAAAATGTCCAGCCTCCCCTCTGGGCCAGTCCGCCACTGAGAGGAGGGCTGCATTGGGGTTGGCTACCTTGTTGTCCTATGAGCAGCGACGCGGCTGGCCCGTGGCTTGATCACGCAGGATGAACAGCACATTGCAGGAACCTGGTGATCTCATTGGGCGCTTTATTCAGGTGAACCCGTTGTCACTCTGCTCAGTGCTACTCGTTTTATCGACCAAGGAAGGCAAGGGTTATCATGCTAGAACTTGTTTACCGTGTTTCGTAACTTAAATTACAAACTGGTCAAATACTTCGTTAGTTTTCACCGTGGGGGGTATAAACATATCTAAAGGGTTGGCGTGAGGAAGGGTGAGGGACAGGGCCAGTGCTATCACTAGGCAAGTTTAGGCACTTACCTATATGTTGGAAATGTTAGAGCAGCAAAATGCTGCGTTAACACCTCCACACGAATTACTCCCTTGCCTGGAGTGATAGCACCGGCCCTGCCCTGTTGTTATTCTGTCTGAAGACTGGCTGCAACAGCAGTAGACCAGGTGGCGCCATGAAGGTTGGGACTTGGGGTCGGGCCAGGGTTACGAGTGGCATTGGCGGGACAGCGCTGGCATCTGCGCATTAGCACGCCATTAAGCACTGCACGTACCCCCTTGACCGATTGTCGACTCAATGGTATGAGCCAGTGAATGAAGCCTGGCTGAGCCCCAGGGGTGTTGCTAGGTCTGGAAAAGTCCTGGGGCTACGCTGATGTCGGAACTGTCGGGACTCAGGGCTAGCTAACCTTTTGGGTGTAACTCCTGAGATTCTATCCGGGGCTACAACTACAAAAGACCCGGGGCTATAGCTCCCTTAGCGCCACCCAGCAATGTCTCTGCTGAGCCCCCTGAGCCTGTTAACTTGAATTGGTCTGGACCATCAGACGTGGTGGCCGCCTACACTAGCTGCAGACTTGTAGCAGCCTTTTGCTGTGCGATGCACCAGGACAGTACCCGTACTAGGCCACCCAATCCATCCTGGTGGTGGCAGCCCCGGCTGTGCCTATGAGAGTGGTTGGGGGCCAGGCCCTGGCTATGCTATGCTATGCTGTGCTGAGAGAGTGTCAGTCTGATGCAGGTGAGGACCAAGGTGTCATGCCGACTACTGCCGACCAACACCATGGTGCATCATGCATGCACTGCCCCCAACCCTCTCTCTGTCTTAATTAAACGTTATGCCTATGCCTGGCTGGCAATGGCTCAGGCTGTAGGCTCTAAAAGTAACAACCCCTCAGGGACGTGGGGCAGCCTCGAGTCTGCCACTGTGGCTTACAGCAATATTATGGAAAATAATGGAATCAGTTCTTTAAGCATTTACTGATAACTTTTTTATTGGTATAGCACTTTCCCTGTATTCATTTCTCATATAATTATCATAGACTGCATAATCTTTGTGCCCTTATGCAAGTGTTTACCTGGATATGGCTCAACCCCATATCCCGCCAGGACACTCAACCTCTGCTCTCCTCTCTCAGTTGCACACCGCACGGCCATCGCAGCCGCCGCCGGCCGACCATATTCTTGCATGCAGCATGCCGACTTTTCTGTCACTGCCTGGCTGCCCGCTCTGTGCCCTACTCCTGTATTTTCATCCCAGTCACCTCAGCTCTTCTGTCACTGTCCCACTCCTCTCACATTCTGTGCCACCTGTGCCTTTCCTTCTTTACTCACACCCTCCCTTGCCTTTAGTACTTGCCGCATTCCCCTATTTAGTCTTTCTGTCCACGTGCCTTTGCAGCTTTGCTCCGTCTCTGGCTAACACCCTCCATCCTTCTGTCATGCTCCCTAGCCCCATCTTCGTGTCCACAACACAGTGGTTGGGGTGCCATCTCCCTTTCTCTAGTCTATATGCCTTTGTATCTCCCCTCTTCATCCCTGTGTCCTTTAGTCCACCCCTCTGTCCGGCCCCTTCCTTCTGCTCCCACTCACCTGCTCCTATCCCCTATCCACATATTACCATTGCTCTATCCTGGATGTGTGTGTCCCTGTCTGGTCCCCTCATGTTTCCTGTGCCCCCCTTTCTCTTTCTCTTGTTTCCTGTTCTTGTCCTCCTGTCCCGTTCCCACAGTTTTCTTCCCACATCTCACAGCAATGCTCCCATACTTGACTCGTTGCCCTCTCAACTATTAGTCTGATAATCCAATGCCTGGTCAATTTGGTCTCCTCCGCATTGGTCATGCTGGGGGGGCCAAGTTGCCCCATCTGCCTGCATGGGACACGTGTGCCCATTTGGGCTTCCAGTGTCCCCTCCAACTCCTATCGGGCTACAAGGAAGGAGGGAGGTGGCTTAGCAATAGCAAATCTTAGGGTTACCATGGTCCACGGCAACCCACAAGATCCCGTGCAGGGGGGATGCTGAGAAGATACCCACGTCTACAACTTCCTCATTCCCCACCATGCAAAGAGCTTATCCATGCCCGTTTGCCCTTCTTTTTGAGCCCTGGGCTTTCAGTGAACTGATACGTTCAAGTAACTGTAGATATGGTTACAATTTATTTAAGACAAAAATGCAGTCGGGCCCAAGCCTGCCAAAATGGTGATGGAGGTGGCGGGCAGAAGGGGCAGTTGTCCTGCAGTCCTAGACTTCACGCAGGCTATCTGATGAGAGCATATTTTTTTTGTTTTGGAAAGCACCACCGCAATTGCATCTGAGTGGGGAGCAATGGTGTATGAAGGGCACAAAGGTTGTCGTATTGTTTGCTTATTGAATCACCCATTCACTACCCAAGGCCATGCTAATCCCTATGGCCATTCCAACCCAGTTCCTGCACAACACTCATCCACTCCTGGGATGTCTTTGAGCTCGCTTTACTCAAGCCTTACCATACAACTTTGCACTTGTAGGGCCTTCCAATGTTTTTTCAAATCAGTCTTCTGAGAGTTACTCACTTAATTTGAGCTGCACATGCTTCTGATATAATAAAAATGTCTTACCAGGCCTGCCTAAAGCCACTTGATTTATAAACACTATGCTGTCCTTCACTGAAGTCCTATTAAAAACAAACATTGTCAAAACCAACAGTTTTGACTTGTGTATCGGTATTAGGCTTTTGCCAGCCGCAGCAGTTATATGCCCAGGTACTCACACCATTTGCACCTGCTACCATCAATGGTCAGATAATACCACTAAGGCAGTGTGTGCTACAGAAATTATTTATACTGTATACTCAGCACGAGGGCTGGTGAAAGTAATTCTTCAATACAGGCTTAGCAAGATAGCTCAGTGGTTTGAGCATGGCTGCTGAGTTTAACAAACTTTTAGATTATAGCTGCAAATCCCGCTGAGAACTCTGCTTTCTTGGGCTTCATCGCGAGTTTGGCCTCAGCCCTTAAAAGCATCAGGAATGGTATTACCGCCACAATTAGAGGCTGGCCACATCACAAGTTGGGCGGAAAATGGCATTTTTAACTCCAGCTTTTTGCTTGAGGTAAAAATTACAATTTTGGGCCATTTCTGCCCGTTTTCGGCACTGTTGCCACCGGCGCAATTACCGCTGGTGGTAATAGCGCCCATTAACCCCCACAATTCGTGATCAGGTGCAAATTGCACTGGACCATGTTGCGTTAGCGCTATTAGTGTTGGGCGGTAGTCAGGCAGTATTACCTGTGGGAAACCGACTTTACACCAGTTCCAGCCTTGTGAGCCATTGGTCCAAGTCTTCCCACTGCCAGCGACAATCAAATAATCCATCACTTTCTTGCCACACCTTAGCCTTGTCTGAGTCCCCAACAAATGATTGACAGTGTTGGTTATGTTGATGTGAGTTGGAGGGTAATACAATGTGAAACCATTTGAACAGTGTAAGGTCCTTTTTAAAACTAAGAGTACCAAGTTCCTGGCTAGCTCCCATGCATTGCTAAAGGACTACCTTTGAAAGTAAAACCCATTTTCAATGGAGCGAATAGGCAGAACAAGATCTAGATCCTGCAAACTTTGCCTTGCTAAGGGGCCAGCCCAGGAAACTCCCAGATCTGTTCCCCAGCCGAGCTTGCATGCAGGAGTATTGTGACAATGAAAAGAGTCCAACTTCCATTACTCACTCAAAACGGTTTATACAAGGTACGCCAAAGGATGGTGCAATTTTACCTCGGCCTCTTGATGTTCTCTTCACTCGATGCGGTCGAACGGACCGCATCCAAAAGTTTGCATGGACTAAAAGTGAGAAAAATGCTACCACCAAAGGTTCAAATCACCAAAAGTTCGAACATTTGATAGCAGCATTATAGGTAAGTATACAAAAAAGACTGCAGGGGTGTCCCCTGCAACACCCCGCTCACTATACTGTGTGGTATAGTGAGCGAGGTGTTGCGGGGGACACCCCCGCAGCACACCCGTGAAAAAAAGAAAAAAAAAACATGGGGGCTGCAGGGGTGTCCCCCAAACACCCCGCTCACTATACTTTATAGTATAAAAAAGGACCCTGTGGCACCGATCCCCGATCGCAAATGTGAAAGGGAACTGGCGCCGCAGGAAACCAGCGTGAAGAAAAAGGTAAGTAGGGTATGTTTATGTTGGGGTGTGGGTGGGGGTGTGCTGAGGGTGTGGGTGGGGGTGTGTTATGGGTGTGTTGTGTGTGTTGGTGTGAGTATGTATGTGTGCTCGCATGAGAAAGGTGCGAACTTTTGGTAGTTTGCACCTTTCTCATGTGAACGTTCCGGCCGCGATAAATTCAGCCGCGGCCGGATCACTTGGATTCCTGTTCACTCGCATTAGAGGAAAACACTATTTGAAGATGGATTTTAAGCCATTCCTCAGTAATCGTGTAATGAAGTTAGTTGATGCACAAGTAAAGCAAGAAGAAGCCATGAAAGCAAGTGTTTCTGCTATGCTGAAAGAGGCGAGTAGCAGCCATCACCTTCCATTTTACTTACCGAATAAGGCACGGCGATGAAGGGGGAAAAAGGCATTGCAATCTTCACAACTGGTTTTTATGGATTGTGTGGTCCCAGGTTGTCTTAGCAGGTGTTATGCATATTGATCATATGTAATTATATTACTTAAAGCCAAACAAAAAAACAAAACGGTTTCATGCTGAATCACTATCACAGACATGTTTCAAATGTAAAATTGTAGGCATTCTTATTTTCCCAAAATGCTTTTCTGCAGATCACCAGGCTTGGGTTCCATGAAGACCTATTGTGTTGTGTGATCTGGCATGGGCCGACGCCCCGCCCCCTCTCCTGGAGAGAGTTCCAAGAGCAAATCCTTTTCAATTTCCAGCACGGTTGCACCATCCATAGCAGGATGCAGGCATCGTCCTGTACCATGGAAATCCCGCAGGTGGCAAAATCTGGTGCTTGGATTGCAGGCTGTCATCTCTATAGAGACTGAAATAGGGCGTTGCAAGTGGGAAACAGTGCACAAGTCTTCGAACATACAGCATAGGTTGGACTAAGTACCCAATCTAGCCAGAAGGGTAGTGCGGGAAGGTGGAGGGGGAGGTTTTCTGGGTAGCTAGAGCAGTGCAGTGTCTTCTGATTTTTTTGAAATGCAGGCGACTAACACAGTTTGTAAGGCAGTCATGACACTTTATTGGCAGGTTATGATCTCTGGAAACGTTGTTGCTCTCCAAGGCAGGTTCCCAGTTCAATAGCAGATTTAAGGCAAATGGCTCCATGGGAAAAGATTGGGGTGGGTTAATCGAGGAGGCGAAGCTTAGGATCGGGATGGGGGGAACATTGCTGTCGCATGTGTGACAATTGACCGTAGGGACAAAATCTCTCACGTTGTTTTTTATTAGTGTTGAGTTGTGTGTTGCAGAGTCTGTATCGCAACAGCATGTTCATCTGGCCAGGTTTTCCTGACAGTGCTTTGCCCAGGTTCACTCAATTTGTTCAAGTAGGAAACCCACTCTCCCCTCCGATCTGCTCACAGCTTATAAAATCACACTCTCCTTTTCCTTTCCAAAATGACATGGTCTCACCTTCCAAAATCCTATGCCCCTCTCACTCTGCACCCGCTATTCTCGTCATCGTCCATATATTACCTTGCCCCTGCTTGAAGAACAAAGACAAAAGCCTGAGAGGTAGCTCACAATTAATCATGTCCTAAGAAAACAATGTATGCACCTTTGAGTCAATATATATGTATTCATTGAGGTTAAAAAACAGTACCATTCGAAACAAAAGAGGGATAATGAAAGCAAGGAAAGTAGTGTGGAAACATCAATCTAACAGTCTTCCTTTCCACGATGCTTTCCCATCTCCCTTCCAACCGCGTCCTCACTTTGCCTTCCACCTCATTCCCTTTACATCCGATCCCGCTTGCTATCATTACTGTTGAACAAAGTGCATGCACCCCTAACTTGTAATCTAGGCCTGACTTTGTAGAAGCAAAGATGGTGCCTCATTTCCCAATCATGCCTCCCTAAAAACTGTGACACCCTCCCAGCAGCCTGCATAGAGAAGGAGTGGGAGCCTGGCATCTTGTTGTGAAAGACACTCACCTCCCAGAATTTGTAAAGTGGAATTTGGTAACATAAACAAAATTACAATTTGAAGCAGAACATTTTATTTTTTTGCATTTCTGCAGTATATTTTTAATTGAGTTGAGGGCGTGCTAGCATGAAGGAGATAGCCCCAGGATGCAACAACAACCAAGATCCACAGGGCATTCCACACATTTTGAAAATGTCCCTTTACATGGTGAATATGAATGGTCACTTGTATATGGGGCAACACGAATAAACAGTGAGGTGGCCATTTTTGGAATTGCGTATGCTACAATCTGAATCTCTTCTACGGACTCCCAATTTATGATACAGGCAGCTTAAATGGTTTATCCAGGATCATACACTTCTGATTCGAGCCTACTCTAAAATGTAGCTACATTACCACCTGTCATCTCTGCTCAAAGTGGTACAATATGTTTTAGTTTCATGAATTTTAATTACAAACTTACAGGAACACAGAAAACCAACAACATTAAAATGTTGGACAACAGAGTTAGAAAAAGTATAGTGAATGGGTGGAATCTGTGTGATAAAAATGCTACAAACATCATCAATAAGAAATTATATTTGATAATGTTTTGGTTTGAAAAAGTACCATAATTCTCAGTCTTATAGAGATGACTTTAAAAGTGCATAAGCCACTTAATAAATCAACCTAACAATATATAAATCATCATTATAGAAACATGTTCAGCAAAAAGTGTCATTATAGAATTATTTTCCCCATCACAAATAAAAGTCTACAAGTTCCAGCATGCCAAGTGATCTAAACTGGCAAGGAATCTCCTGTAGACTCCAAGGAAAATAAAATGTGATAACAAGGCATTGTTTCAAACAGATTGCAGCTTGTTATGCACCCTTATTATTTGTAATCCCCCAACAAACACACTTCAAGTGCCCCCACGTAGTAGTCCATGCAAGTTATCTGTTCGCACTACTAATCACTTGGTGTTCACTTCTTGTTGTAAATGGGCTCCTGAAGGAAGGTGTTAAAAGGTTGGGGCTCATTACAACTTTGCTGGTGCAGAAATAATGTGTTGGTATTACTGTATAATGGCGCGTTTCCGGACTGACAAAGTGCAAGTTTGACGGTGGGGTGGCCGGAATTACCGCCAGCTAAGAGCTGAAGGTAATTCTGCCACCCTACTGGCAAAAAATAGCCAGCATTACCATGAACCCAGGAGGGGCCCTTAAATCAGTAACACGTCATACATGGATGGGGATGCAGAATAACTCTTGCACCAAATAATAATGACTCAGGAAGTTGGCAAAATGTCTCATCCAACTGTTTTATTTTTAATTGCCTAAAACAGGGAGTTACAACGGACATCAAAGGACGTCGCACAGCATTCTCTTGAGGCATTTCATAAAAAACAATACTTTTATAGCAAAAACGTGTCATACGGGATGTCATACTGCATGGCAACTAAGAAAACCTACGGTGGGTTGTGGTTGGTTTAAGGGGAACATCTAAGTATACTGTCTATAAAGGGATGGTTTGTGATTGGCTCTCTACAGTCAGGTGGACAACGTATTCCCACCCCTAGTGCAAGTCATCTTCAACAGTTCTTAAGTACATAGCATATTATTAGCTCTCGAACTATAAGGCCCTTCATTATATGGCCTTCTACAATTGGTTGGCATGTGTGTGCCCTTCTGGAACATTCGGCTCACTAGGAGTACGTAAGCTGGTACCCCAGGTGTCAGTGGGTGGACTTGACCATGTCTCCCCACCCAATTAGCCCAACATCTCTCATCACTCATGCTGTCTGCCATTCAGACTGTCTTTGAACTTTTCCTTGCAAAGTATCATTGCTCCTGAGAATAAAAGGGAGTATGGGCACACTCTTATCACAGTTCAGGTCTGCATGGGCAGCTCCTATTTCCATCCTTGACTCACGTGACAGGAGACCGTATTTCAGCATTTAATTGTCTTGAATTAATAAACTTGCCACTCATGGTGTTCTTTCCTTGCATCTTAACAAGGGCTGATTCAGCTTCTTACGTTCACTGTTCTTCAAGCATAGCTAACCGTTTCTTGGCCGCTTCATCCTTTGACACCAGGCCTAACAGCTATTCCAGGACTTTCCTCGATCTTCAGCTGTTTTCTTGCTGCAACACAATCCTCCAATCCTTCTTTCTTCGTGGGTCTGAGCTTACTAAATATGACACTGATGTCCCGACTCTATATAATGGCAGCACTGCATGCAGTCTATTCCCTACGAATAGCCAGCCTCTACATCTACTTGCGTTGCTGCATCTGTACAGTTATAAAATGACTTGCATTTTCTGCAGTGCTCTTGACACGTGCACTCATCATTTTGCATACAAAGGTTTACTCGATTCTTTACTTCATCATTAAATTCCATAAGGTCTATTCATCTTCTTCTTTGACCACTCTTCTCAGTACGTCAAGCTTGCTTCATGTGACGTCACCCGCCAGCCACTTTCTCTCATCCTCATATTCCTTTGGGGATCTCCTCCAAGATATTATCATCTCTACGGGGATACATCATATAGGGTCTTCTCAATGGATACCTTTTCTCGAAGACTCTGTGGAATAGGTACCATCACTGGTGTTGTGCATGTAGCAATTTACGGCTTCCAACATATAGGCAGGATGGGGGCGGGACTCCATGCAGAGGCATTCAGCTGTTCCTCTACACTCCCCCCTCTGGTTGATTCAACGACCACTTCTTCACCAGTCTCCACATCATGCAACCTTCTCTTGAAGAAGTGCTTCTTCATAATACAGATCCTTACCACTCCTTTCAGGGATCCTGCTGATTCTACATGTTTATCAATGCTCCAGGTCATATAGCTGCACTGTCCATTCAGATTACAGTAGACCCATGTTCCGACATACTTCCTGTGATTTATTGGATGCAGGAACTTTGTTCCCTCAGGTGCTATAATGCTGGCCTCTATATATTTTCTGAACTCTTCATCTGTCAAACCCTTGGGTCCAAACCCTTATTCACTGTCTTCTTCTACTGTGTAATTATTATCCTGATCACACAGAATCCAAACATTACCATCACTAATACTACTCCAAGGAACTTTAAGATATTCGCTTTCCATTGCAGAAGCCATGAGAAGATAGACGCGAACCAACTGTCATCTTCAATGTATTCCCTATGATTGTGCAGCTTCATCAGCAACGTTATGGCCTCTGTCAATGTCCCATTCTCGCCATCATGAGAAGGTATGAATATGCAACATGATTCTCTGATTTTGGTGCAAACTCCTCCATCCATCGCTGTGATCATATCAAGGACATATCTGTTCTGGAGGGTCATCAGCCTTATGGCCCTCAATTCTTCTTTGATAGCATTGAATCCATTTATGGCAGTATTGATCGTCTGCAGGAGCTCCCAGCGAGTAAGTTGTAACCACTTTGCATTCGCCATTGTCTGGATCCATGGCATAAAGATAGTTGAGAATATTACTGAAGTCTGGCTGAATAACCTGTGCTCATATGGAATAGCATCAAAGGCTTCTATTGATTTAGCTGAAAAATAATTCTCCGTCCTTGTTCAATTGAGAAATTTGAGTGATCTCCTCCTCAAATGGGCATCTGCTTTAGGAAACTCTCCAATATTCGGGTCATTCTTAGGAATCACTAATGCTGGTACATAGATAAGCACTACAGAACACATCCCTTCCCAGTCCTTGGGCAGCTTCATGTAGGCTCTGGACCCACAAGCCCAATAATGGTCCATCAGAACTACGGTTCTATCCTTCAGGCCTGGTACATCAAAAATTCTGCCACACTGATGAATTTTTCCAACTTTCCTCGTGCCATTATTTCTGAAACACAAGGATGCACTTGCTAGAGGTATTATCTGCAACGGTGTTCCTTTATCGTCGACCCATGTCAACAACTTTGTAATCTTCAACCAGTGATTCTTGCATTCATTCTCTGCAGTGTCTATACCTGGCACAAAATATCCAGTGAATGCTGCTGCTTTACACAAAATCAGGCCATCAGACCATCCTTCTGGAGGTGTCAGCACTGTTCCTTTGATTTGCAATTGGCCTCTTTCCTAACATCTCCGTATCTCTTCTTTATTCTTGCCTTGACAATTTAGCATCTTGTTTTCTTCCATCCTGTTTCCTGCTCCACTCATCCCAGGTTGTTCATATCTTATTACTGGATTCCTTGTTTCTGGATTCCCTTTTGTCTTCAAATCTTGCACATAGTTATCTTCCCTTTGAGATGTCTCCTTAGTTAACCATACCAGGGATGCTGTTCTGCCTTGGAACAGTCCTCTTATCTGGCGAGATACTTCAGTCAATGAGTTCTTTGCACTGGTACTTCTGTAGCTATGAAAATCTTAGAGGTTCCCATAGCATACGGTATGAGAGCGCAGAGATAGCAACTCTCCTTAGACATTCTCACTCCCACCTTTTTCATGTGCTGATACCACATGTTATTACTCAAGTGTGCTGTACTATCTAGATATGTGTTTATCCCATTATTGTCTTCCTCTGTATTTCTCCTGCGTCTCTTTTTCAAAATGTCTGCAGCCCATTGAAACAATTCTAAAGCAGCTTTATGCTGGGGGGACACCGCAAGGGGCTTTGGCTCATCAGTAATGGGCAAATCAACAAGAGCTCCTGGAGTGGGTGGATTAAAGGGACTTCTGCCTTTTTTGGATCAAAAGTGTAAAAAAGGTGAATCATGAGAAATAAAAAGACACATAGCGTAACTGTGCAAATGTGTATCGCAAACCAACATATTAATCCCCACCACTTGCGCCATTCTGGTATAGCTTGGGCTTGCTCATTCTCTGAAATCGTACCAGTTTCAACATTTCTCATTTTTACTACACTTTAAGGAAGGAAAAACACTTTATTCCGGTAACTGGTGTAGATTGAGCAATTGTAGTAACTCCTCTACTATTACTACAAGGAGCCTTCTGATTACAGGGCCATTCTTAGGATACTGTAAAAAGTGTGTATGTCCACATCTCTTCTAACACGGGCCAGATAAACTCGAAGAATAAACACAAAAACAGCAAGAACGAGACGATGCCCATCACTTTCTGGAAGGACCATAAATTCAGCCAAATAAATATTCAGTAAGAAACTAATCGGGGTAGTGCTCACAATTCCAATTCTTAACCAAGTGTTGCATTTAGACATAATCGTGATAAATCAAATTATAAAAGATTCCTGTGGCTCAAGCAAAGAGTTGCACGCCTGCTATAATATCTATAAGGAGTGATCGGGGGGAGCCACAGTCCAAATGCAAATCTACATTTATTAATCAGTTTGTAGTTTAATCGTCCTTCATTGTCATCGATCGAATCTGCACACACTGAAATTCTTCTTCTTGTCTTGCTTCTGGATCGATGGCGGGGGGTGCTGCAGTCTTGCCGGTGTATAGCTTGATGTTTTACAGGTGATCCACGTTCGTCTGCCTTGAACATTTACTGCTGAGGGAGTAACATTCTCTGCAATGAATGGGCCATCAAACCTTGGCCAGTGCCACTTCCTAGTGAAATTTCTAATCAGCACGGTATCGCCAGAAAATAGTCTTGGTACTGATAATAGTTCAAAAGATCCAGTTGCTGAGTGGTTTTCATCTGTGTTCTGAGACCGACGCCCCTAACGCTTGAGTTGATCTGAAATGAGAGAGATGCTAGAGGTCATACATATCAAATACTCACATAACTCATTCCCTAACATTTTTGCTGTACTCTGGGCATCACATCTATTCCTCGATGGAGGAGTCAAAGGCGTTCTCATTCGCCTACTTGTCACTAGCTCATGGGGTGTGAGGTGAGGGTCTGAACCAGGCTCATTCATTAGGGCATATAAAGCTAAGGGCAGGCAATATAGCCATACCTTTTTCAGCGTTACCTTAAGCTTGGCAATCCTTTATTTAAGGAGGCCACTGAGTCTCTTACATATCCTGTTCGCTTGCAGTTGATAAGCAGAAGAAAACTTGAGCATAATACTAAACAATAATCCTATCTGTTCAAATACTTCATTTGCAAAATGTGGTCTGTTATCGAATCTCAGCACTTCACTCACTCCCCATCTTGGAAAGACTTCACAAATTGAAAATCTTGCTGAACAAGTGGCATCATGGCGTGTACATGGACCTGCTTCAATCCACCTGGAGAAGGGACGCACCACCACTATCAGATACCTGTATCCACTACATACTTGCAGCATATCAACATAGTGAATATGTAAATGCTGAAAAGGACCATTCGATCGAAGAATTACTCCTCTAATCGTTCTCAGTGTATGCCCAGCGGTAAACCTTTGACATACGATGCAGTTTACTACATAAAATGCAACATGTTTTAACAAATTTGGAACAAACCAGTCTTCCACAATTGTTGCAGCAGGACTTTCCCTAGTTATATGCGCTGGGTAGTGCAGCTGTTTAATCGCTACCCTTAACAAGGCTACTGCCATCATTGGCTTTCCAGTGCTGTCCTGTTACCATAATGCTTCAGTGGGAGACAAAGAACACCCCATTCACTTCCATAATTCCTGCTCTTCCTGTGGTGCACTGCCTTGAATTTCCATTAATTGTGTTCTCTGTAAATGATTAAATCCTTCTTTCACAACCATAACCGTGACTACTTTCTCTTTGACATTTGAAGTATCACAACTTGAAATATCTGGTGAATATGCAACCCATTTGGCTTCTGTGCCTGCAGCTTCGTTCACGCAAGAAATAGTCAGTTCGCTTAGTATGTGCTGCACATTTAACTATAGCTATGGCCACTGGGAGGTGTATTAAACCTGTCTAATTAGGATGTGTGCTGCACCGCAGTGCCGTCCGCTCGGAGGTAGCCCCTCCTTTTCCAACATGCTAGCCCTGCATGTACGGTTGACGTCACATAGGCGGAGTCACTGTACACCGTCACTTCCTGCCTGCATGATTCTCGAGCGTGACAATGAGCACTGAAAAGTGAGGTGGTAGTCTTGCACTTGCTACAACCTCAAACTCGCCATTTGCTCTGTGCCTCACTACAGCTGTGCCAGAATGCCTTTCTCCACTTGTTTGATCAATTTTCAAAAACCATCAATAAAGAGAATTTCCCCTCCTGACAACGCATTTTCCTTTAAGCGTGGTATATCATCATAGAATTCTATATATTTTGCGCAGTCATGCACATGCTCACCCTCTGCCACTGGTTCAGCTACAAAGGCGGCAGGGTTCACTATCCTACATCTGACAATTTTTATTGCTGGGTTTGAAATTATCACTTTGTAAGCAGAAGCTCTCTGAGAGGTCAACTTACATTTTGGTTTCTCTAAAATGGCAAACAAAGCACGTTCTACAAAAAGCGTCATAGAGCAGCCCATTGAAGTCACATAGGCTGAGTCACTGCACACCAACACTTCATCTCCATCGTGGTTCTCAAGCGCGTCAATAAGCATTACTAATTCAGCTGCTTGTGCTGAAAAGTGAGACAGCCTTGCACTTGCTACAACTTCAAATTCTCCATTTCACTTGTGCCTTACTACCGCTGTGCCTGAATGCCTTAACCCACTAGTTTGATCAATTTTTGAAGACCCATCAATAAAGAGAATTTCCCCTCATGACAAAGCATTTTCTTTCACACGTGGTATAATATAAAAAATTAAACATAATTTGCACAGTCATGCATATGCTCGCCGTCAGCTTTTGGCTCAGCTACAAACGTGGCAGGATTCACTAAATTGCATCTCACAATTTTTATCATTGGATTCAAAATCATTACCACATAGGCTGAAGTTCTTTGGGATGTCAATGTATCCTTAGGTTTCTCTGAAATGGTAAACAGAGCATGCTCCACAAGAGAGAGTCATGGAAAAGCCCATGACCATACTTGTAGACTTCTCAATTGTGAACGTGCCGGCTGCCAATGAATGTTCGCACAGAGAAAATGCCCTTTCTTAATTGGATCTAAAATCCCTGTGTAATATGCTAGAGGATTATATCCAAATGTGGTCCTCTGTGTAAGCACTGCTGCCATGACTGTCCAGTTTGTGTGTAAAAAAAAGAAAAACCCCACAGCATAATTTGGAATTCCTAAAACAGGAGCTGTACAAATTGCTTTCTTCAGCTCCTCAAACGCTCCCTCCATTTCCTCAGTCCATTCTATTTTCTCCTTGTTCACCTGTGCTTTCTTTAAAGCCTGCAAAAGGGGTCTTGTGTACAAACTATAGTCTAACACCTAGGCTCTTACATAATTACATAGCCCCAAAAACTATTGCATCTGCTTCACCTTGTGTGGTTTTGTGGTTTTGCAGTCTTCATGATCGCCTCAGCTCTCTCAGGTTTTACCCTTTTTTCCCTCATGTGAAATCAACTGGCCTATGTCCAGTACCGTAGCTTCTCTTTGTCTACCTTCTATCCCTTGTCTGCTAGGATAATCGTCAACTGAATCGAGTCTTGTCTACACTCATCTTCTGTGGTGCTACAAATTACAATGTCATCCACCTACTGTATCACCTACTGTATCACAGCGCTCCTCAAATCAATATTGCCTAGGTCCATCTGCAGGACCCTATTAAAGATCGATGGGAACTCACAGTACCCTTGGGGCAGCCTAGTATGTTTCAGGCAAGTCTGGCGAAACATAAATGAAGTCAAGTCTTGTGAGTCTTTGTGCAACGGGATTGAGAAAAACGCATTTTTCAAATCGATCACAATGAAATATCGTGCTTCTACTGGGATATTGCATAGTATTGTTACCGGATTAGGAACTAAGGGAAACTCTGCCTCTACAATCTGGTTAATCGGTCTCATATCTTGCATAAGTCTCCACGACCCTCCCTTTTGATTTTTCACAGGGTACACTGCAGTGTTGCACGATGATTCTGACAGCCCCAGGATATCTTGTTCCATCAGGGCTGAGATAGTCTTAAAAATACCCTTATCCGCCTCTTGAGACATTGGGTACTGTCTTGCTCGAGGTAGAATTGCTCCTGGTTTCTGCTTTATCTTAACTTCCCCTATCCCCTTTAATAGGCCTATGTCATAAGGGCCTGTAGTCCATAAGGCACTTGGCACCTTCTCCAAGTCTTTGTAAAAAAGAATGCTGGACGCTGCCGCATTATCGCCATTCACTGTGGGATCTCCCTTTTCTATATTCTAATCCACTATGTAATGCTCACAAAGAACACTACTTCATCATCCGATGGATCATCTTTAAACATGTCATCAGTGACGTCAGTCAACCTGTACCCTTCTCTGATAGCCATCACTGTTCTCCATGGCCTACTCTTTTCATCCGTTCCTTTGAGCATCACCATTTCCCCTCGTACTATGGCTGCATCTAGTTCTATAGGGATGGTCTGCCCCCCCTCTTTGTCCATAGGAATCTGTGGTCTAAACAAAAATTCATCAGGTATTCTCATAGTTTTTTCCACTAAGCCAGGTAGCCATGTCAACAGAATGCTCACCCCATAAAGAAAAATCTTGGGCTCTATTGCAACTTCTCGCAGAGCCACTTGCCCTGTGAATGCCAATATAAATTCGCCCACATTCATATAATGTATTCCAGGAGTGGAACACAGTATCTGTTCTTCAGTAAAATAAATCATCATGTTAAGTTTTGTCATCAAATCTCTTCCCAAAATGTTAACTGGTGTCTGTTGGGAATACAACAATGGAACAGACAGGTCACTCTCCTATAGAGACCGGTAATTCATCAGTAAAAGGAACTCGTCTCTTAGCTCCAGAGAACCCTTGAGCATTCATGGCAATTCCCGACATTGGATATTTTCCGTCTTGTATAAATGAACGAGTAGCCCCAGTGTCTACTAAAAAAGAAAAAGATTTGCCTCCTATAATCACACCAACCCTTGGTTCCTATTGGGGGTCTGGTGTCACTGATAGTACTGAACACATCAAGTCAACCTGTGAGCTGTCCTATTGTGGATACATGCATGCCCCTGTACCCGTGAAAGGATTTCCTCCCAACACAGTGACACCCCCTATTCTAGGTGTCAATAATTTTCCTGTGTTTGCATTCTGCTGTATATGCATAGGGGTGTGCTGCAACTGCCCTTACGATGGATTCATTTGTGCTTGCTGTGGTTGCTTTGTCTGTTGCATTTGCAGCGTCTGTGTCTGATACACTGTCTGATCTTGGGAAAACCCTTCCTAGCTTGTGAGCTATATACTGGAGGATAAGCTGCCCCCCCTCTTGAGAATTGACCATTCTGTACATACCCTTGTCTCCCACATATGCGTGCAATGTGTCCTGTCATCCCACAAGTCCAACATACAGACACAGCCCTTCTAATTAGTCCTCCTTGGTTGAACCCTCCTTGCACTTTCTTATTCTCATTCTACACATTCTGGAACCCACTTTGATTGCTTTGGAATCCACCCCTTCCTCTGTAGGCCATACCTCTACCTAGCGGTACAAACCCATTCCCCCCTTGGTCCATCAGGTGCTGATTATTGACCTGTGATGTACCCACTGCTGGAAGTACTCCCAGCCCTTTGTTTATTTTTATTTATTGCATTAGATTACACGCCCAAACCCTGGGGTATCACGGCTTAGGTTACAAGATTACTTGGAAACTTAATCTTTACATGTTATCAAATTAGTGGACAATACAGTATTATGAACATTTACATGGTAATACAGGTTTACAACTTGCAATCTAGTATTTAGAGTTGAAGGTTAAGTGGTTACACGGTAATACAGGTTTACAATTTTACAGTCTAGTATTTACAATCACAGTTGAGTTATGTAGTGGTGGTCGTTGTCATGATGCCTACCCCCGGGCATCCGGATCAAGCCCATCAGCCCCGGGAGCAGGCATCCAGACATTTACAAAAACCCCAGCAGCCCCAGCTAGGGGCTGTCTGGGTTCAGTACTGGTGCCGTAGGCACCAGGCTCATAATAAAAGTCAGTCCTGGCGCCATAGTCGCCAGGCTCATAGACATTACTTATCTCATGCAGACCATGCTGCAAATAAATCCAAGCCAACGTGAGGCCTGGATGGGACTATTTTACTACAGGAACTATTTTTTTACTCGGGTGTGGTCCTGGGGAACTTCTTTCCTGGGACTACTTTGGAGGCTATTTAAACCACTCCCGAACAGCAGCACATGCTTTGTGTTATTCTGCATCCAGCAGCGTGACTCTCACCGTGCCTGTAGCCAGCATCCAGTCTTCTGCCACGCCCGCATGCCTGCAGCCAGCATCCTGTCTTCTGCCACGCCCGCCTCGAATCCGGAGCTCCTAGAATAAAGAGGAAGAAAAGGACAAGGTTAGAAAACAAACTTATTTCAAATTCCTCACCTGATTCCGGATCCATTTCATCTCCCGACCTGGAAAGTACATCAGTCCTGCACGCGTCGCTTCGCCAGCTCAAGCACGGCGCCATACTCACCAGTTCTCACAGCATCTTTCGATCCGGCACTGTCTCTATCATTTCTTCGCCGTACTGCGGCACCTAGGGGCACAAGAATAACAAGGTGAGCCAAGGGAATCAACAAATACCTCTTACCACCATAGATTTACCTGATTTACCAGCGGCGGTATTATTCTCCAAATCTTCATATGCCGCATCTGTAAAGAGGGAGAAAAACAACACGTTAACTCATGCAATAGTTACCGGACAGCGTTGGGTAACACAGACTCTTACCTGAACGCCAGCAGCAGCTACGAGACCTTCTTCTCACGAACTCAGTTGCAACTTAAGGAAGGAAGGGGACAAGAGTGAAGGGGACAAGAGTGAACATCGGGCACATTGAACTCTTTGAACTTGATACTTACCAATCGCGCCTGGGACTTCAGAGTCAATGCTTACCGGAACTCTCCCAACGCCTTCAAACCAGTGAAGTAACTGGTATCTACGCGCCCCTGCAAGACACGCAGGATGGAGAGCTCATCTTTTACAAACATAAGGTGAGGTTACTAAGGGGATATCGGAGGTGATTAGTGGGGGAGAGTGAGAACATTTGGGAGACCATCACTAAAATCCACAGGTGGCTAATCCCTGTCTCCACTTGCAGGAAAATACTTCTTTGGGTCCAGCAGACAAGACTAGGTGGGCCAGTCCAGACAGTCTTCTCTGCACTACGCATCACGTTGACGGAGACCGCAGCTGTCCGGGTCTGATAGACACCCCTGTGGGGTCCAGGGGAGCGTAAGAGTCGTCTGGCTTTTACAATTTATTAAAGAGCCAGGTTTTGAGGATTTTCTTGAATTTTAGGAGGGAAGGCTCATTGCAGATATTGACTGGTATAGAGTTCCAAATTTTAGGGGCTGCTACTGGGAAGCTGGAGTTGCCTGTTCTCACATTCTTGAAGCGGGGGTTGCATAGGTGCGTGTCTGAGTTTGATCTGAGTTTTCTGGTTGTGATTTTGCAGGTTAGGCCTTGATTGAGGTAGATGGGTGCAGTCCTGAAACACATTTGTGTGCTATCGTGAGGGTTTTATGTAGCATCCTAGCTTGTATGGGAAGCCAATGGGCCTCTCTCCTATATTGTCAAATATGCTCTCTTTTTTTATGCCTAACGCTGCTCTAAGTGCTGTGTTCTGGAGTAGTTGCATTTTGTTTGGTTTTTTTTAGATCCCTAAAAGGAGAATGTTGCAGTAGTCAATCTTGGCCAGGAGGAGGGCTCTAGCAATCGTGATGCAGTTTTGGGGAGTGAGGAAGGGTGTACTTGGGGCTATGAGTTTGGCCTTGTAAGCTGTAATTGAGGAGCGTGCACTAATGTTTGCACATGGTAAGGCTGGAATCTAGGTAAATCCCTAAAGTTTTGACTTAGTTGGAGATATTGATTGGGGTGCCGTCAATGACTATGGCATAATATTGAGGGTGGAGCTTGCTTAGTCGGTCTGGGGATCCTACTATCAGAATCTCAGTTTTTTCTATGTTAAGGCAGAGGCTATTGGTCACCATCCAGTTCTGGATGATGAAGTAAATTTTGTTGACAGCAATAGTATCCTGTTCGAGGTTACCTGTGATGGGAATGAGTATTTGTGTGTCATCGGCAAAGTTGGTGTATTTTACTCCCATAGCATCTACTGCTGCAAAGAGTAATTTTGTCCGCTTTTCTGCTTGTCAATACCGCCCCTTCTGTGGCATACTTTGAACATTTCTTCTGAACTAATTTGGATTCCTCAAGTTTCCTAGCCTTGTCTCCCTTCTTGTTTTTCTCCTGTAACAGCCAACAGTGATGCACAATCATCAACTGTATTTCTGCCCATGGCTTTGCTTCCATTCCCACTTGTTTTTTCATCTGCCTCTGTACTTGGTCGGGCAACCCCTGACATAGAATGTGGTAAAATAATGCCTCTGTTTTTCCCACGGTTCCCCAGGTTCAAGGGTCCAATGCTCTTGAATGTCCTGAATGTAAGCAAGAGGATCTCCATCTTCTTTCATCTTACATGTCATGATTGCACCCATGTCTGATGTGTCAGGATACTGTACCCTGAGAGTCCTCACGAGATCTGCTCTACAATTATTAAACGGCGCTCCATTGTGGGCTGTGTTCTGTGCTGTCACACTTCAATAGCTATGTCTCTGATTGCCAATGTATTACCTCCTGTCATTTTTGCCAATTTATAAATCCATTTTTCCACACCCAATGTCAAACTCAGGAGTTTGCATCATAAATTATCCTTATCCATCTGCGGCCATGGAATATACTGTGGTCTTGCTGCTCCTTTTTCCAATAAGGGAAACTGCGTAAACCCTAACCCACAATTGGCTCCCATCATCTGCCTATCCATGGTGGAGACAATGGTTCCTGACTGTCTCCTCCCAGGCAACGATCTTAACCTGCTCACATATGGCGGTGATTCTCCCTTCTTACTATACAATCGTCCTTTGGGACGCTCTGGATATGCTATGGGATCTGGTGTCCTATCCTTAGGATGCTCTAGATCAGACCATCATACTTCCTGGACTGCCTGCAGGCTTCCCTCGGGGGCACGTGCACCTGCTCCCTCTTACCCATGGAAGGATTCCCTTTCTTTGGCTGACATATCTAGTCCCCAACTAGTGACTCTTGTCCCCTTCATCCTTATCTAAGGTCAGTCTGCTTAAGGATAAGGCTCTGTGCTTGAGACTAAATGGATTATTCTATTTGCTTTGTGATTGGAAGACCAATGTTTGATCTCCCTTCCCTTGGTTTCCCGATTTACTACCTTTCTTTAACTCTTGATAGGCTTTATCGATTCTGTCTCCGATGCTTCCTATATCGAAGTTCTCGTCTAATGCTACTCTAGATGGCCTTGACATTGCTCCCTGTAATGGGAGGAACTCTTCTATACTCTCCAATTGTATTGCTTGACTTGGCTCCATTAGCTACTTTTGAATGAGGTTAATATCGAGCTCCCGCTGTCTTCTCTTTCATTCTAATTCTTCATCTAATTCTCTTCGCTTTCTCGCTTCCCATCTAGCTCGTTCCTCTTCCTGTTTTATCTCTTCTCTCCTTGCCCCTGCTCTACCTTTTTCCTCTTCTTCCTCTTCTTTGTCTCTTTATTTTTTTGTCCCTTAATTTCTGTGCTTCCTCCTCTTCTCTTTTCCTTTCTCGCCTATCTCGTTCTTCTATTGCTCACTGTCTGTTGTCACGCTTCCTTTGCTCCTCTGTCCTTTCTTCTTTCTTTTGTTGCTCTTCCTGATACATCTGTTCTCGTCTCTGTCTGCTCTTTCTTTTATGCTCATCTTCCGTTAATCTCTTTTCTCCTTCCCTGTGTTTTCTATCCTGTTCGTCCTGATCTTCCCTTTGTTTCTGTTTTCTTTGTTTGTTTCCTCAATGTTTTTCCCATCTAGCTTGAGCAATATTTGTCTTCCCATCCATTCGTTCTGTACAAGTGTTACGTCGTCAGCTTTATCCTTCTCTCTGTTCCATCTCTTAATCTCTCGTTCTATGTCTGTCTATACATTCGATCGATCACTCTTCCTCTCTTTGTCCTGTAAGATCTTAAAGATCTCCTTTTCTCTTACTTTCCACTAGAATATCATCACTGCTATAAGCAGGTGGTTTGTATATCGGATTACTAAACCCTGTTGCTGCTTTTAGTTCCTTTTAAAGGATGCAATCCTATTTCTTCCATACTATCCCTGTTTACTTACGGCGAGGTAAGGGGAGCTGAAGGATCAACACCTTCCTCCTTAAACTGGCTAAGCATCCCCTCTTTGAGTAGCTGGTCTTCCCTCTCTTCCTGGTACATCTTCCAGAGCTCTAAAATAGCTAACCTTTTCTCCAATTTCTTTCCTGTGTATGCAGCGTGCAAGTATGTGGTCGTGTTGCAACACCGCTTTTGACAATGATCCCACTTGTGGCCATGGCATGTGCCGTGCCTTTCACCTATTCCTCACTATACTGTTTGAGCTTGGGCATGTGCTTTGACAATGTTTTACATAAATGCATCAGAGGAGTAATGTCTCCCATTGTGACGAGTCGCAATTGACTGTCAATACATACCAGCGTTTTACAAAATACCTTTATAAAAACAACAAATATGAGCGCGCTCCAACAATCGCTGCTCAAAACCTCAATTTCTCCAATTTTCTCTGTCTAACTCTGGATTGGTACCAACCACTACTCTAGATAGATAGTATAACTTCTCAAGTTGGTTTTGATTCGCACACAACAGTTTGTGTCGCTCCACAACACATTAATTCAACACAAATACATAAACAAACAGACTAGTCGACTCTTTACATAAAGACTTCAGTGATCACCCTTCTTCTCTGCCCCTAATTAACACTCTGATCACAGAGCTTAGATTGTCACTTTATGTGGACCTGTCCTGCACATAGCCTATTTTACTCCAACTGGAGTGTGAGACGACCTCTTCTAAAACCCCTTGGGTTAGGACTCTTGGGCCTCTTATCTCTATCTTTTCACAAAAGAAATCTCCTGTTACTCCTGTTACTCCTGTTACTTTGTTTTACTTTCGTTACTTTTGAACCCATAGGCTCTTTACGCGAGGTAGCGCTATATGGGATGGATGGGAATGCAGAATTTACTCTTACACCAATAATAAGACCGACTCAGGAATGTTGCAAATCTTTAGCTGTTTTATTAACAATTATCTAAAACAGGGAGTACAACGGACATCAACGGACGTTCGCTCAAGTCTCTCAATGATTTACATGATAAAACACAGTTATATAGTAAAAACTCATCATCATTGACGTCATACTATGTGGCAAAATAAGAAAACCTAAGTTGAATTTTGGTTGGTCTACAGGGAACATCTAGGTATTCTTTCTATGGGGGATAGGGTTGTGATTGGGTCTCTAAGGTCAGGTGGACAGCTATGACCACCCCTAGTGCAAGTCATCTTCAGTGTCATAAAATACACAACGTTTCATTGGCTTTCAAACTATAGGGCTCTTTCCTATGTGGCCCTCTATGATTGGCCATCAAGCTTGTACCCTTCTGGAATATTCCACTCGCTAGCAGCACGCAAGCTGGTACTCTAGGTGCTGGAGGTTTTGGCTTGGTCATACCTCCCTACCCAATTAGCCCAACATCCATCATCACTCCTATCTGCCATTCGAATTGTCTTTAATCTCGGCCTTGCAAAGTATCACTGCACCTGAGAATAGAAGGGAGTGTGAGCATGGTCTTATCTCCTGTCTCAATGTAGCTGGCCCAAAGTCTATTTCCATCTAGACCATGTGAGAGGAGACCGTGTTTGAGCTCTTTCTTTTGTATTTAACACTATTAATTTAATAAAACCTGACACTCCTAGTGTTTTTCCATTACACCTCAACAGGAGCATGCCTTGCTTCTCACGTTCATTGTATCTTCTCGAATAGATAACCATTTTCTTGGCTGCCCCACCCCTTGACACCAGGCCAAACAAGCTTTCTCGATTCTTCCATCATCGTCAGCTGTTTTCTTCTACTGTGCCACACTTTCAGCTCTTCTGTTCATGGGGTCCTAGTTTGCAAAAACACGACGTGGAATATCCAGATTCTATACACATATATATATTGGCGGCACCGCCTGCAGTCTATTCACTATGTATAGCCAGCCTTCATGATTACTTAGTCTACTTGCGTTTCAGCACCTGTACAATTATAAAACGGCTTGCATTTTCTTCAGTGCTGTCCACACATGCAGTCTTCATTCCGCACATGAAATGTTACTTGATTCTTTACTTTGCCATCAGATTCTATAAGGTCTATCCACCTTCTTCATTGGCATCTCTTCTGGGTGCATCATTCCTGCTTCATGTGACGTCACCAGTCTTCTCGTTCATTCATCTTCACACTTCTTGCAGGATTTCTCCTAGGAGGAGGTCTGCTCTCCAAGGAAAATTACCAATGGGGGTCCTGGCAGTCCCTCTGCTAGACATTAGTCCTGGTTACGTGAGACTTACCCAGAGTCTTTAGCTCACTATCTTTCACAGAGAAGAAATATCCCAAACATATCAGTCTTTGTCCTGCCCTGGGGCAGTCCAGCACCAAAATGCTAGGCAATTCTCCTCTGAACAAGAGTATCAACAGTATCCCAAGCACTTGTTTTGGTCTGGTTGGACCCCATCAGTAGGGAGGAGCTGTGCCTCTCTAAGAATAGTGAGCAAGGGGTCCACATCTGGATTCCCCTAGTAACTTAGGGTGAGAGCCAAAATTACTTAAATATGCAAATTAACAAAGGGGGGCCTGGGAGTCCCTCTGCCAGACATTAGTCCTGGTTACGAGAGACTTACCCAGAGTCTTTAGCTCACTATCTTTCACAGAGTAGAACTATCCCAAACATATCAGTCTTTGTCCTGCCCTGGGGCAGTCCAGCACCGAAATGCTAGGCAATTCTCCTCTGAACAAGAGTACCAACAGCATCCCCTGACAGGTGTTTCAGTCGGGTTGGACCTCATCAGTAGGGAGGAGCAATGACTCTCTAAGAATAGTGAGCAAGGGGTCCACGTCTGGATTCCCCTCGTAACTTAGGGTGAGACCCAATGTTACTTAAATATGCAAATTAACAAGGGGGTCTCTGGGTAAGTCTCTCGTTACCAGGACTAATGTCTGGCAGAGGGACTCCCAGGACCCCCCCCTTGGTAATTTGCATATATAAGTAACTTTGGGTTTCACCCTAAGGAATTTCTTCCTTGTCAGGACAGTCCATTTTATTAATTTGCTCTATGGCCACTTCATCCTGTCCTGTCCCTGAATATGTAAGCATCTTGCTTTTCCATGCAGGCTCTTTTTCCATCTGTGTAGTCTTGATATAATCATCCTAGAATGAAAACAACCATTACGACCTCCATCGCAAAGTGGCCCAACTTCCTTGAAACTGGCCTCTTGTCATGCATGCGCAAGGTGAACGAGACATTTGGCAGCGTACTCTGGGATTTCCTTGGCAATGAGAGTTCGGGTAGCACTCATGGCATATGGAATGAGAGCACACACATAGCAGCTCTCATTGGATGTCTTTTCTCCAACCTTTTTCATGTGGTGATAATACATGTTGTTCCCCAAAAGTGCTGTACTGTCTAAAAAATTATTGAATTCATAATCGTCTTCCCTTGTGCTTCTCCTGTGTCTCCCTTTCATCAAGAGGGTGTGTGAATAATGCTCATGAAGTATATCAATAAGGGTCCTTCCTACAGGGGGAATCATATGAACACTTGTCATAGAAATGGGTGAGATTTCACGTGTCAACGGTGTGGGAATAATCACAAATGGCCTAGGCCTTTCAGTAACAGACAATCCTGCATAAGTCACTGGAGTGGGAAGAATCGAAGGGACTTCTACCTTGCTTGGACCAATAAAGTAAACAATGTGGATCAAAAGAATCACAAAAACAATGGTAAACGCTGAGCATGCATATATTATGCACCAATACATTAATCCCCACCAATTACAATTCTCCATACGTCGTTGAGTTTGCTCACTTTCCAAAACTGCACCATTCTCGACGGCCCTCATTGTGCCTGTACACTGCTTTAAGGAAAGAAAAAACCTTTTTAATCAGGGAACTCTGTTAAATGGTCAGGTAACTGCAGAATCTGTTCAACTATTGCCATAAGCAGTCTCCTGATTCCCGGGCCTTTTTTTAGGATCGTGCAGAAAAATGTGTATATTAGTACTGCGCCCAACAAGAGCAGGATAAGCTCTAAGAACAAAAACAAAAACAGCAAGGAGGAGCCTATGGATATCTACATCAGATAGGACCATTGATTTATCTGAAGAGAAACTCAGTGAGGAACGAGTCTGGAAACTGCTCACGTTTCCAGTCATTGAATTCAAATTCCAAGTTTGGCATATCTGTAATATTTCCACACTTTCTAAAGTCCAAATTCAAAAGATTCCTGTGACTCAAGAACTGAGTTTGCACTCCTGCTATAATATCTATAAAGAGTGTCCAAAGTGAGCCACTTTTCAACGTTTCCCTTCCCCATTCTCCTTAATATATTTCTGCTCCTTATCAACTCTTATCTTTCTCTACTCTTCAATATTACCATTTGTCCCCTGTTTAGCCACCTCCTTTTTTTAACTCGTACTTCATCTTAATATCCATCCCCTTCTCCTTCTCTGGTATAAACCCTCATCCTCCTTAGGTGCTCTCTGCTCCGACCCTACCGCCAGTCTTAGCACTCTCTCCTTGGATCTCCTCACCACCCCTTCCTCTTCTGGTCTTAGCTCTCGCCCATTCTTCTTATTGCTCCACCGCTCTGCTTATGCTTTCATCCTCCTTGATGCTCTTCAGGTCCTACTTCAGTCTTAATATTCTCCCCTCCTGAGTAGTGCTCCTCAATTCCACCTCATCTCCAGGTCTTCATTCTTTCTCATTCTCAAATATCCAATCTATCCTCTCCTCCTCACTCCTCTTTTCTTCATTTAGTCTCACTTTTAACATTCTCCTTTGTGCCTCCTCACCACACAGCCACGCATTCTCCTTTTCCTCGCACTTCCAACTTCAAACTCCTGCACTTTTTCTCTGGACTCCTTGTGTACTGATATAGGATGGCCTGTGAAGTGCCTAATTGCTTTGTGGTTCTCATGTGTGAATGTCGTGAGCGAGGATGGGGAATGGCTTGCATGCAGTGGAACTATAAAAGTGTCATTTGGTGTCAACTTTCTAGCAGGCATGGTTCCAGCCAGTCGGTAGTGATTTCATAAGGTTCTGCCATCTTGGATTTGCATTCAATTTTGGCGTGGTGCTGCCTGCCGGCACTTCCAAATCTGCCTCTACTCTTGATATGGATAAGTGATGAATTCTGTAATTCGTACAAGGGTCTGAACACTGGCAGAGCGGCCCCCCAACAAAGGATTCTGTCTCTCTCGCGGGACTCTGAAAGATATTGCAAAGTGGGACTGCTAGGGAGTACACAAAGGCCATTCATATACACATGCCTCTGCTGAAACAAGCCCTCCACATTGTTATGGTGGGCGTAAAAGCCCACCTTAATCGTGGTTCTATGGTCTAGTGCGGCCCTTGCCCTGGAAGGATCTTCTCCATGGCATTTACATCTTTCTACATTCATGATTAGCAAAGGTTTGGCAGGGGTGCTAAAGAGGTTTTGGGTTTCCCTCTGTAGTAAAGGGGCCCCTTCTTGACAATAACATTTTGGGATAGCTGAAGGCACTAGTACGTCCCCCTGAGGGGCCTGCTGGTCCTTGTTAATCTCTCTCTCTCGCTTTCTCTCTCTCACTTTCTCTATCTCTCGTACTTTCATACTCTCTCTCTCTCTCATACTTTCTCTCAGGCCTAAGTGAATTGGCTTCATGGCTTGGCAGCTTGTCCACCTCGTCAGATCTCACCTGCCTTTTCTTTTAGGGTTGGTGTTGGGTGCAGTTTCGGAGGCTTATGATGGATTGGGGAGATTTGAAGATCTTCCATATACCCCTTTCAGAGCCTACATCCATAGAGCCGGTGGTGGCTCCAGGCCTGCAGGGTCCCCCCCAGTCCCACCATCCAGCCTCCAGTATAGGAATTCTTCACATCACTCACAGTTGTCTACTCTGAGATAGCGGTGCTGTTCTATTCCGCCACTGTGATCTTCCCCACTGCTGAAATTATCCACTGCGATCTTGTTCCGCAGCGAATTAGTACCCTCTGATGTCTGCTCCTGAATGCCTTCCCCCATCTTTCTCAACTGCGAAAGTGCTGCATGCTGTCCGCAGGAGGAACACCGGCCCACTCTAGGGTCCATCAGACTTCTCCTCACAATGACCCTACCAGAGGTGCATCACCACCACAATGTTAGCACGTTACTGCAGATAGGTGCTTCAAATGCCCACAATGGTCTCCATTGGCTGCTCGCTGCCCTCATACACTCACATTCTACATTCTTGCGAGGGCATGGTAGTAAGCAACACGTTTATTAAAAAATAATATAAAATGATTTTACTTCATTAAGGCCTCCTGAGGCCCTTTCAGCACTACAGTTAGTCCACAGCAGGGCAGACCCACAGACGGGCACAGGCAGCCCTGGTGCTTTCATAGAGCTCCCAATATTTCTCACTTTGGAGAATTTATGATTTCCCTTTTTCGGGAAATGCAGGCAGATGTTGAGAGGAGGCAAATCCCTAGGGTTTCCACTGGTCCAAATGTTGCGCATGGGATGCTCTCTCTGAATGTCCTTCGAGCACCTTGCACTGTGATGTACTGGCAACAGCCAACACTTGAGAATTCTACAAAGACAGTCAGTCCTTGAGCACAATCTATAGGGATGAAAGGCGACTTGTTCAACTTTAAAAGAACCAATCCAATTGGGTGCATCTTATACGAATGCAATTAGTGAGATCCTACCAAAAGCAGAAGAGGGCTTCTGCAAATCGGCATGTCTGGGGGCATTCCCAGGCCGTGCCAAGCAGGCTGTTTGTTGCCTGGCACATGCATGACTCCAATTCCCCCTTGAGAAATGAAATGCTAATTTCACCAACCATCCATGCCGGGGTCCCCTTTTCTCTTGAAACACCCTCATATATATGCACATTTGTTCAGAGGAGGTGCAACAAACCCTGGGTTTAGTATCGCAGGACTTTTTTTAGGCAGGGTCAGCAGGCGTTTGGGGCATCATCAGTCTTCCACCAGACATCCCTAAAAGAGCAATGCATAGAAGCATTGTCTGTCTACAGAACCTCCAAGGGGATTTTTGAACAGCTGATTAGCGAAGCTGATCGCAAACCCGACATCTTGGTCAAAACCAGTCGGAAATCAGAAAAAGAAGGACCGATCGGCCCTGCTACTTTCCTTCTAACGGGGACGTCTGAACCTCCGGAGAGCAATGTTATAAGGATTTTTGAGTTCAGTAATATTGACAATGTTAGCAACTGAAAGGCGTGCCATAAGCAATTGGGCTGTTCAAACGAAGACCAGAAGCCCCACTATTCCCCCGCAGTTCGAGCAACCTAATGGGCTCGCCATACCTCAATTGTTTTCCTGCATGCGCTCCTGTTCACATTAGTTGCAGTTCTTTCCCAGTTGGTGGTGCTCCTCGTTTTCCTCTGAGCCGACCTGCTCTTCCTCTTTCCCTGGCAACTATATTGAATTTCTGTTTTCTTTGGGAGGGGGACATGTTCACGTCAGGGGCACATGGATGCTGGAGCGCAAACTGTTACCCACAGTAAAAACAAAGCCCCTGGGTGGTTGTCTCAGGTGCTAATAGTTATATAGCGCACAGCTGCAGGCTATACACACTTGTTAAAAATCCCTCAGCGATTGTTAACTGCTGTTGCATTGTCTGGTATGTTGGCTTCATCTAGCAGAGGCTTAACAGCTTGTGTACCCCCAAAAGTTTTTGCTATAAGGCTATGTCATTTAAATTTCAAGAGATAATTCAGTTTGTGACTTGTATTATCCAAACGATAATTATTATTATAGATTCAGTTATTACTTCTCGACCAAGTATTGGAGAAGGGAAGGGATTTTATATTTTAAGGATTTTTTTTCTCCCATGAGTTATGATTAAGCCATATTGCTATATCTAGGCATTCTTTGGTTCTACGCCTTGTGACTAATCCCCAGATCTCGTCACTTCTCCCCTGGGGCCAGGGAGGTGGGGCTCCCTGGCCCCAGGGGAAATACTCGGACGAGGAAGAATGTGGACTCCTCAAGGGATGTGTATCCCTCAAGTACTGGGACGAAGAAGAGGTGCAGGGCCATACTGAAGGCCCGACAGAACCTCAGAGAGCGTTCTAGTTGCCTCAAACAAGGTATACGTCTACTAGCAATAAAAGGGAAAGAAGGAAAATTCAACCTGTCAGACCCTCCCTGGAGGAACCGTGAAATTAAAAACGACCTGGAGGAACGGAGAGTGCAGAGAGCAGGATGCTTGCCCACCTGCAGAGGCATCCCCATCAGCTCTTTCCGTGGTTCGATCAAGGAAGGAGGCAGAGACCAGGGCAGCCAGCCGACTTTAAGAGCTGGGGCACGTGGAAAACTTTAAATGTGCAGCCTGGGAGGAGAGAAATTCTGCTGACCTGCAGCAGCCCCTTGGGACACCATAAGAAGCCCGAGCGGGGAGGAGAAACACACGAACAACCGCAGGTTCACCAGTAAGCACCCTAAAGAGGTCCGGGTAGCTGGGAAGGGTGATGGGTGCCCTGAAGGGCAGAAAAGTCACAAAGAATGGGTCTGGGGCATGCACCCAATAACAAAATGCCTCCAAAGTCATCTTCATGGTCACAGTACCTGGCAGGATAGTGAACCAGGTCTGCAGCTTCAAGAGGAGACAATCCCACGGGTCTGGGACCTGCACCCTTTTATGAAGAGTAACCCAAGTCATCTTCATAGTCACAGTAACTGGCAGCATAGTGAACCAGGTCTATAGCAAAATGGCAAGAGAAGGATACGGGTCTGGGAACCACACCCAAAAGACTGGAAGTGAATGTTGTTTGAAGACTTTTGAAGTGCAAACCAAGCCAGGGGAAGGGAGGTGTTGCCCCTGGTAATATTGATCTGTAAATATTGAAACTGGACAAGATGGAGTAAAACTGTGTAGCCAAATCTAAGAAACCACGGGAAGAGAGGCATGCCCCCAGTATTGTGGAACTGTGTGATCAGTCCAGGACAAGGGAGTCATTTGCCCTGGTCACATTGAAGATTAGAACAAAGAGACCAGGAGAAAGGAGGCATTCTCCTGGTATACCAAAGCTAGGGGGTGCAAGTTGCCTGAGAAAGGCAATGGGAAGGGATGCATCCCCTCTGGCATTGTGAACTGTGAAGCAAAGTCGGAGAAAAACCAGGGGAAGGGAGACATTCCCCCTGACGCTGGGAAACCTAATGAAGGTTATGAGGGAGGCAGTCATCCACCTGGCATTGTGAATTGTGTAACATAGGGGAGGGAGTAATCGCATTGGCTGACTGAACTGTGAAACGCAGTTTGTGGAAGACCGGGAGAAGGGAGTCATTCCCCCTGGGACTGTGAACTGGAAAGCTAATTTTAGAGATGTTTTTCTTTTCTATTTTTGAAGAAACCCAAGTAAGTCATTAGAACGGTTGGTCTTTTCTTTTTCATAAAGAACTATTTTACATCACCAGCAGGTGAACCTCGATCCCCCAGTCCAGAGGAAGGGATCCGTTCTTCTGAACCAAGAACGTCGACTCTATCTTTAGTTCTAAGTGTAAGGCATACAAGTAGGTTTTGACACAGGATGGTGGACTATAACATTACGGTCATCCTAACACCACTCTTAGTATTTTAGTTGAGGCAGGGAAACCCCTCTTAGGGATAGGGACAGATAGGTTTTTCCTCCTTTTTTCTTGGTGAAATATGTCTTTAAAAACCACCATGTCACCTGTGTGTCATTCTCCTCCTTCTACACCCTTGTATATTGTGTCAGAGTGGGATTCTGAAATCCACTTGATACAGGGTGACAAACCCACTGAATTTGTCTTTTCTTTTTTTCGGTTTTTGTTCTCCCCAACAACTACCCTGCCAGTACATGAACTCAATACAGAAGGCACCACACTGGACTTTAAGCCCTAGAGAAGTTGCAGAGCACAGTCCCTAAAGCAACAGGCAGGGGACTATTTTGCAAACAATATTCACCGTAAAGCTGCATGAAGTGGGTGTCAGTGGATGCAAAGTCACAATAAGCAAAACCAGCCCTTTTAAGTAAATGATAGATGTACCCAGACCCCTGTTATGAATTCACATGTTTGGCTTGACAGTAGTATATGTTTTGTGTTCTGTAAAGCAAAAGCAATATGCTTTAAAGTATCTACAGAGGAGCGAACTATCAGGAAGCATTGATTGATGGACTAATCAGAAGTGTGACGCAAAAGTCCTAGGTTTTCAACTGATCTTTACTAAAGTGATTCTCAAATAGGGGTTGAAATGGGGAAATGGGAAGCAGATGAGTAAATACAGCTTAAATACCATGTTGGGCCTCTTATCAGCACAGCGGCTAGACTCTCTGTTGGCCTATCCCAAGTATCGTGTCCCCCTGATCATTGGGCAATGAGTCTTTGGTTCTTAGATTTGTCCGAATGGATTTCATTCTGTCTAGTAGAAAACAAATTAGTCACTTCAAAAGTCTCTCCACGGCCAGGGTTCTCCTCTCCTCAAATGCAAAACATGATGTAATATAAAGGTCTTTTGACTCTTAAACAAAGAAAAAAAAGTCTTCCTTATTCCAACCAGTCTATCAGGTTCTCTCTCTCCGATGTGCTGGTTCTGGTGATGGTGCAGAGGTTAGTTATCCCTTGAATGCTGCTCATCTGGACCTCTCGGGAAGTGCCTTGTGTGTTTGTTACGGATCTTCTTAGTTGCTCAATGCCAATTCTTTCTCGTCTCTATCACCTTAGATTATCATCATTCCCCCAACTCCACATCTCAACTTTTCACTTCTCCTTCATATATTTTAGACCCTCTTGACATGTCTGCTCTGCCTTTTTCCATCTTCTCCTCAGTTCTTGCATTGTCACCCAATCTCTTTGGACCTCTTTTCACTACTTCCTCATCAGATCATATGTCGTCCTCTAATAATCTCTCTGCTCCTCTTTTACCACCTGCTCCTACTCCTGTAGTGTACGCAAGGCCCTATTCCTGGACCCAGGTCTTGGGGGCAGAAGGGGAGGAGGAGATGATCAGGGGATCCTCCCACCACCAACCCTGGGTTCTGTATCACGTAGCGGGTGGCGGCACCCGGATCCCATGGTCACCTGTCGCAGCACACCTGAGGGAGGCAGGGGACATTGTCACAAAACATTGAAGACCAATAAGCCTAGGAATGTTGCCTGTCACTCATTGGCAATTTTGCAATTAAAAAAATAATATATATATATATATAGAGACAATTCTCCCAAAAGATGGTCAGACCTTTTTGATTTGAACTCATCATTTTATATCTTTTAATCTTTTAATGTACTTAGTTATATTGTTAGTTTCTCATTTATAAATGTTGAACTACAAGTACTAGAACACAAAGTGATATGAACTTACTTTAAACTGCTTTAAAGCTCGGTCTCCCGTAACAATTACCTCAACCCTGTTATCCTCAACATGACCCAACAAGGCACATTTTAATAGCTCTATAAACGCCCCTACTATTCTGAAAATCCAAATGAGACCATGATATAGTAACATGTTGTAAGTGGTTCTTCGACGCAGGTGTGCAATTTGTTAGGCATGATGCATGTTATGCAGTCTGCAGTTCAACTAAATATGATTACATACCAGTTAGACGACATGGTTATTAAAACTGCATTTGTGGACAATTTCTCTTCTTTGGCAAGACAACATAATTAGTGGATGGCAGTGTTTAATTTGTAAGAAAATAAGTGCCACGTCCCAAATATTTTCCAGCACGCTTGTGACACTGCAGGCAGCCAGTCCCCCACCATTGCTGCCACCACCCATAGCTGCTCCCAATAGTGTCGACACATTTGGTGTTAAACTATAGCTCATACCTGCTCATTGGGGTTGAAGAATGCTCTGGCCGTCATCACTTCATAATCATTATGAGTCTGAGACAATAAGTGCTGGGTCTCAGAAATAAGTGCCGGGGCTGAGCCCTGGCAAACACCCCCACAAATGCAGCACTGGTGAATGGTCCTCAGGCAGCTGTTTTGAGATGTGCTCAGATAACCGAGGGGCCAATGCCGGCTGCTGCTCTGCCTGAGCAGGTGTTTGGAAATCCTGCAGCAACACTCAGCTTCATCCAGCAAGAAAAGGTCACCTTAGTAGCGGAAAGTCAATGTTTATTTTTAGCAGTCAGTGGGCCCCTTTTGTCCATGAATAAGGATGTCTCTGAGAATAGAACACTTAATTGTGTCCATTGCAATGTACCTGTAGGTTAATGCGTAATAGGCCTAATTATAAATGATGTTGGTCAGACCGGTCTTTTAAAGGGCAGAGCACAGACTGGGTGAGGCATCACTGCACTAGACATTTTCTGAGGGATGCACTAATGGATTGCCCATGCCCTACCAAGACCCTTATATATGTAATGAATGCCCTATCTGTTACATTTTCTGGGCGGCTTTTTAGCAAATCATTGTGTATGCCATTTGTGCCCTTAATAATGGGTTTTGAAGCTGTTCATATGTCAGAGCCTCTGACCTGTATGGTTTAACTCTGAGTTATTATCTTGCGGTTCACGCACGCATGCACAGTGCAGCAAGCAGCCTTACTAACCCAGGATGTGCAAGGATAACCTTGTGCAATGTTAGCAGCAGCACATTCATTCCTTTGAAACATCCTGTGCCCGGTGCATGCCTGGTGTGGCTTCATGACCCTGGTTTACAATGAACTAGCACCAAAGGGCGAATATCATTGATTGTACATTTTTTTAGAAACTCTTACACCAATCTAAAGGGCCATGGTTGGATGAGGTAGCCCCACGTCCCTATCTATTGCTGCCTATTCTGGGTTTTAGACAAATTTGTCTCGCAATCAGGCTTAATTTCGAGCCCGACTGAGAGTGGTTGCATTTGTATGTGCTCTCTCCTAAGAATCATTATGACTCCTAAGAAATTGGCACCACAAAGCTACCCCATAGTATGCCAGAGAGAGCACCCCATCCAGGGCCAGAGCGAGGATTTGTGACACCATAGGCAACAGCCTATATTGGCACCCCTCATTCCCAACCCAGGGGCTGGCATGTCTTAACTGTCTTCAGCAATGTAAAACACCTCCCTGCTCTTTGAGCTTCGTCTGATAACAGACGTGTTTGTCCTAGCAGTCACTATGGGCTGCTGGGACTTCATGTGTGATCCCATAAAACAGTTGCAGCATAGTCCAAATGAGTGCAAAGTTATTCCACAAACAAAAGGTTTAGCGTGGGCCTTAGGAGTAGAGGGTTCCCTCATGCAGAACAGGCACAGGAAATTCTTGCACAAGGGTTCACAATCCAGTCTTTATGGAAATCCCTCAGTCCAACTCCTTGATCTCCACTGGTGCAAACATACCTATGCAAGTATGCAAGGTTCTACCCTGGCAACACCTTTTGATACATTAGTCATTGACAGAAGTCACATGTGAAGAGAGGCAGGATAATGTAGGCAGGAGCATCTGCCAAAGACCTCTAGAACAGGCAGAATACGTTAGGTTGCCACACCATTACTTGCAGTTGTTTCCCAAAAATCAAATAGCTAGTTTTTTCAAGTGTCCCCGGTCCCTTCCCACCCATTTCATGTGCTTTGAAGCACAACCTGTTGGAAAGAGCATGGGCCAACATGGTCCAGCATGCAAAGGGCTGATTTCCAAAATATCAGGACATGCAAAAGAGGGCCATGATTGAGCGTAGAACCCTCTGGGTATTGTGCGTGCAATGGATGGGGATGCAGAATAACGCCAACACCAAATAATCGAAGCAAAACAGGAAGATGGCAAAAGTGCTGTTTTATTAACAATTCTCTAAAACAGAGTTTACAATGGACATCAAGGAAAGTTCGCACGAGCTCTCAATACATTTCTGAAAAAAACATCCTTTTATGCAGAAAATACATCAGACATGACGTCATACTATGTGCTAAATACGAAAAACCTATGAAGGGTTGTGATAGGTTCAAGGGGAACCATCTAAGTATACAATCTATAAAGGGTGGGATTGTGATTGTCTATCTACTGTCAGGTGGACAACTCATGCCTACCTCTAAAACATGTCATCTTCAACACTATTAAGTACACAGTATATCATTGGCTCTAAAACTCTAAGGCCCTTCATTATACAGCCCTCTATAATTGGTTGGCACGCTCATGCCATTCTGGACATTTGGTTCACTTAGCAGCACGTCAGCTCAGACCCAGGTGCCGGAGGGTGGACTTGACTTTACCTTTCCACCCAATTAGCCCAAGATCTCTCATCACACATGCCTTCTGCCATGAAGATTGTCTTTAAACTTGGCCTTTCAAAGTATCCTTGTCTCTGGGAATATATGGTAGTACAGGCTTTCACTATCGTTGTTCTAGAACTCTGTACTCAAATCTATTTCTATCCCTGGCTCACATGACACTAGACCACGATTTGGACCATTTGTGCAGCATTTAAATGTCTTAAATGAATACAACTTGGCACACTTGGTGTTCTTTCCTTGCACCTTAACAGGGGGTGATTCAGCATCTCAACTGCACTGCCTTTAAGAATAGATAGCCAGCCTTGGCTGTTTCAGCATTTACACCAGGCCAGACAGCCTCGCTATTCGTTTCCACGATCTCAGCTAATTTTTGCTGTGACACAGTTCTTCCCATTTCTCTCCATTGGTCCTTGCTTAGTAAAATCCATGACACCAATGTCCAGTTTCTTTACAAGGGCGACTTCGCCTGCAGTCTATTTACTACCTATAGCCAGCTTCTATGATTACTTAATCTACTTGCATTACAGCATTGGTACAGTTTTTGAATGGTTGCATTTTATGTGGTGCTTTGCACATGTGCAATCTTCTTTTTGCATATGAAAGTTTACTTGATTCTTATCTTCACCATTAGTTTCTGTAATGTTCATACATTCTCTTCAGCCAGTATTCTCAGGGCGTCACGCTCGTCTTTCGTGACATCACCAGCTCTTCTTTTTGCTCCTTTTTCATATTCCTTCGGGGAGTTCCTCCCTGAGATTATCATCTTTTCAGGGATGCATTTGATAGGGTTTCCTTAGAGGGTACCTTCTTTCGAACACTCACTGCGGAATTGACAAAACCGCTGGTGTTGAGCATGGCACAATCTCAAGCTTCCAACATATAGGAGGTAGGGGGCGGGATTTCCTGCAGAGGCATGAAGCTGCTCCTCTACATGATGACAAGGGGGCTATTGGCAGCAAGACACACTACAGGCATTATATACCGTGTACAATATCAGCGCTCTCCTACTGGGCTTTACATTTGTGATAATGTTTTATCTGAAGAGTGCTTATGACAAGACACTTTTAACATTTACAAATGGACACACCTGCTGAAAGGTTTGCTGTGACGCCATCAGCACCCAGCTCATTGTTATAGCACAAAGGGTCACAACACACACAAAAAGAGACAGAATACGGGGGAAATCACTGATTCACTTTGAATTAATAAAAAAATATATTTAAAAGAGGAAAGCTGTGCTGGACATCTTTTTTAAGCAAACTTATACTTCCAGTGTTCATGCTTTTCCGCATTTCTTCACGCACCCACTACTCGATGCCAGAAGCACCACGCTTTATTTGTGAAAATGGCACTTTACAAAACTATACATTTATCAGGTACCGAATGTGGCTTGGGATGGAACACACATAGGGACTGATTCATAAAAATGTGTGCGCCGAAAAACGGGGATTTGTGCGCCATTCTGCCCGCAAATCCGCCTTTTGTTAAACAGGGATTTGTGAGCAGAATGGCGCACAAATCCCTGTTTTTCGGCGCACAAATTCCATGAATCAGCCCCATATTGTTGACACACTGGGAACAATTCTAATAATCCTTGCACAGGCACATCCTTGTTGTGAGAGAAGCCTGTTGTTTCCTCACAGCTAATGCAGGTATCAACATGTGTTTCAACTTCAGAACTTCAGTTTAAATGTTGCTTGGGGATGAACTATTCCCCTTTTATCAGGAAATGTCTTGTTTGTATTCTTATCCGAGTTTGTGCAGATAGGTTAATCCCTCTGCGTTGGTGCAGCTGGGTGGGGAGGGGGGGAAGTGCTTGCTAGTTCCCTGGAAGCTGCCAGACTTCATTTGAGGTCCGTGGGTGGTAGAAAGGCTGATCGACTTCACTGGGGCACCTTTAGTAGACTTCAGTTATGCTCAGTGTCACAGCCCCTACACAGTTGCAATCAGCAGCCCACCTCGCTTCTCTTCCCACCCCCTGGGTGCCTGTCAGTCTGCCAAGTTAGCCATGCAGTGCTACTTAGACCCTGGTGAAGTGAGAACGGTGTGGCACATAGGTGACACAGTTTTCCACATTAGTAGCAAACAAATTATTGCTCTTGAGGGCATGGCCACTGGGAGACTGGAACCCCAGCCACCCTGTAGAAACATGCCTTTCAGCAGATAGGGTTAGATAACCTGCTCCTGAGCGAAGAACCATGCAGTCTGGCAGGCATCACCCTTTAAATTGTGCTCTAGGTAAGTACCTAGATTGCCTAGTGCTTCCTGTGGCCATGGCCTCCTCTCCGTTTGTCATGTTGCTAGGGTAGTGGTGCCTTTTTCGCCTGTATAATATGGTCCTACATGTTGGAATCAATTCTACCTGGCTGGGTCCCTTTTGACTCTTGCCTTGTTTTTACAAAATGGAGGTCCTTTGTTAGCCTCGAAGACAAGAGGAGTCACATGCCTATTCCTTGTCCGGTTTAGTGTTTGTGAATAAGAGAAGAGTGGGCCATAGTTGTCCACAGGATGCCTGTATCCCAGGACTGGGGGCTGTAGCCAGTTTGAACCAGTTTTCACGGGCACATGCAGATGCTCATCTCAGATAGTGTGGACTCACTTCTTTTGTGCTGGGTGCCCTTCCTTAGGGCATGGGTGTGCCTGGAGGAATGGTCTGACACTGACTGTCCACCACTCTGTTTGAATGATACGTGGTGTGTAATTGGGTGCTGTGTTCACTCACTGTCTTCTGGAGTGGGATAAAAGCAGACCGCCTTACCCACACATTCCTGCTGTTGGAAGTCTGTACCTGCAGTCCTGGAAGGTCTTCTGCTCAGGGAAGGACCAAAGCTCTGCACCAGCATCCTTTGGCACTCCACTGAATCTGACAGTGAAGCTCTGCATCCCCTGAAGACCAGAAGAAACAAATTGGGCCTCATTACAACCCAGGCGTTAACCATGGCGCTATTAGAGCCATGGTTGACGCCGGTACCTTACCGATTCCGCCATGGTGAATGGTGGAATTACCGCGCCATTCCAAGGTTGGCGGGACGGTAATTCCCCATTCACCATTGGCCCTTCCCAATTCCCATTTTTGCCCCCATAGGGCTCAATGGAAATGATGAAGGCGGTAATTACGGTACCGTAATTACCTCCAAGGTCCCTTTGCGGGTCCCGTCCTTATCGGCTGGTAAAACCAGCCGTTGAGGGAGGACCCACAAAGGGACCTCAGAATTGGGCGGTAAGGGATTACCGGCACCAGTGCCCTTACCGGTACCGGTAATCCCTTACCACCCGGGTCGTAATGAGGCAAATTGTGTTTGACACTCCTTCTCCCGGATCTGGTGGGAACATCTGGATCACAGCTTGTGCTCTAAGATCTGGTGTCTCTGAAGCTTCTGCCCATGCCTGGGTCTTCAGGCTCAGAATTGGGAGCCACTTCACTGTTTGGATCCGAAGACTGTGATGAACTGACCAGAGTTTCTTCATACAAGGACGTCAGACGAGCGCACTGGTTGCATCTTCAATGTCTGTAAAGCTCCAGGAATGAATGTTGCTCTTTGTCCTGTAACCACACCACCAAACCTGCCTCCCAGCACTTCTTGCATGGCCAGACCCTCTGTGATGTGACTTCACAAGAATGTATTCAAGGCCGCGAATGATCGGCAAAGGACCAGTCTGCAGCAGAGCAGAGTGAGAAATCCTGACTGGCTGAACTCAGATCTCTTACTGCCTGGACTGTATTTTGTGTGGCAGAAATACACTGGGCTTGTGACTTGTGGAATAAGGCTCTGCGCCTTTAACTTGAACCAGTGGGTGTTTTGTATAAAAACGCCAGTGGCGCAAAGTGCCGGTGCGAAGGCCCGGCAAAGGACCAGTCTGCAGCAGTCCGCGGCAGGAAAACGGGCTTAGACAGCACGGCTCGACAAAATCCTAGCTGTGGTTCAAGAAGATGAAGTGCGGGAGGACTCACGTTGTGCAAGGTAGACCAGGGACCTCTCCATACATCATATCAGCTGTAACGTGGAGATACACTCACCCGCTAAAGGTCTGTAAATGGCTATCCTCTACTTTCTATCCATTTTCCTCTAGGGAGTGCCCGCAGAGTGGCCACGCAAGGTAAACATTGTGAAATGACGTTAACTTTACGAAGCGGCAGGGTGACTATTACAGAGAAGGGGAAAGCAGTGCTAAAAGCATACAAGGAGGCTGCTGGGATGAGGGAACCCATAATGGAAGCTTTGAATGAAACAGGATTAGGAACGCCAGAATTTGCAGATGTGTATGAAAGACATGAACTAATGGACAGTAACTTGCAAGTGGAGGAAACGGTTTTCAGTGGAACGAGGCCCCTACTGTATTCAGAAGTAGTGAGCAACGTTGACACTGAACCAAAAAGACCTCCACCAAGCAATACAAACTTGCAAATTAAAGCCCATGTCACTTTCCAAAGTACAGCAGTACCATTGGTCTCACAGGGAATAAGCAGGGGGTACCAGCACATTTAAAAAAAGGGGACCACTGCATACAAAATGGGCAAAGGATATCTGTAGATAAGACAAATGCAACAAAGTGGAAACAAGAAAAAAATACAAATGACCTGAGTACATTAGATCACTCTTTCGAACGTTTTTGTAACGACATGGAAGGAATAATGGAACAGTCGTACTGAGTAACACACAAAGGAGGAGGCATAGTTAGGCAGGCTCCCCAGGGACACTCGAGGGGGGCGGATCAACATACTAGCCCGCTAAACAGTACAATTCAAGCACATGGGAGGGAGCACGTGACACAATCGTATAGGCAGAGGCAGGCAATCAGTGTAAACTGTTTCACACCAAAAAATCATTGCAATGAGGAGAGATTCCAACATAATGCAACAAATGGATACTCTAGGTCCAGCATCCATCTCTGCCCTGAAGTTGGTGTTCTAGTCCCTGCTACGCCGATATGATAACATCAAAGAAACAGTCCAAGGAAACGCATGTAAACTGTACGTAGTGGAGCAGGGTATGGAACTGCTCTTGGCAGAAAAGTAATGCGGCTAAAATGGATGCTCTCTCTGGTAGGGAGAAGGAACGGAGCTCCAAGTGGTGGGACAAGGTAAATCATGATACACAAGAACCAGAAAGACCACATACGGATCCCACTCTATGGATTGAGACAGGGGGGGTCATTCCGAGTATGGCGTTAGGGGGTTAACGGCACCGGTAAGGATGTCGGTGCTGTTAACCCCCTACCGCCGCATTCCGAGGTCCCTTAGTGGGTCCCACTCTGGCCGGCTGGTTTTACCAGCTGCCCTTAGCGGGACCCGTTAAGGGACCATGGAGCTAATAACGGGCCCGCAATTTGCGGGCCCGTTATTAGTTCCTTCCCCGTTTCCATTGAGCCCTATGGGGGCTCAAATGGGAATGGGGAATGGTTTTCAAAATGGGGACTTTCCGGGTACGCATAAGTCGGAATGTCCCGGTAAGCCCCATTCCGACTACCCGGACCAAGTACTGGCTGGTGTGATTCGTGTGAACCAGACCAGGAGGAGCAAGATGCAATACAGGAGATGGGTCCACCAGACTCTCCCTCTCCCCTATGTGATCAACCAAATGCAAACAACACAGAAGTGGAAGAACAGGAGAGGGATATACAAAAACCTCGGACTCAAAATAATGAGGAGACTTCTATGGCAGATCAAGAAAAAGACAGATGGGTTAAAAAACCAACAATCAAAAGAGAAAAGTGAAAAATCAGAAAAAGCTACAGAAATCTACAAATCAGCCGGCACTAAATACTAATAGAAGAAGCAATTCAAGGCAATTTGTGGATGTTATCTCATTAGGAGGAAAAGACATGGGAAATGTATGAAATGAAAAAACTCAAAAGAATGGGATGGATGAGCAAAGAAAGGAAAAGTGGCCAGTAAGGAAGTAGAAACTGTCCAGTATCGCCATCTATCTAGACACTCAAGAGAAGGACAAACAAGATACCCTCAATACAGGTCTTGAGGAAAACAAATCAACCTCAGCGGTCACTACAAGGGAAGAAAACACTCAGCAGGAACAACGAATGCTGCAATCCACAGAGGGCAGTTTGCTACTCATAAACGTAAATGAAGCGAATGAAACTAGAGTGGGACAAGAGGTTGACATGTCTGAATCTACTGATGTTAGAGGAGTGTATGTCTCCCAAAAGAAAACAATGACAAATGACACATTTTAAGGCACTGAAATGGGGTGGAGAGCAGACAACAGAGAAAACATGAACAGGAGAAACACAACTAAGGGCACTATGCTCAGAAGACATCTTGTGAGTGGCTTTTCCAAAGAAGGGGTCAGAAAGATCAGTTTGCACCTTTGCTTCAAATCTCATTGCACAACTAACATGGAGCAATCGGGTAGCATTTAAATCTTTGGGGTTCAGTTTGGAGGGACTGTTGACGCAGGAAGAATCAGACATCTTCCGAAATCCAATGCAACAAACCAATAACCTGCAATGATCTACGGAACTGTTAAAAGGGCCTCAAAGACAAATTGGAAATGGAGATGAATGGACCTGGCTGGAAGGGACCATAGAGATGTTCAAGAAGGTTAAACAAAATCAGCAGCACCTTTGAAACAGGTAACGTGAATATAACGTCATGCCACATCTGTGGCTTCCATAAGCTAATAGACTCCGCCTTGAGGGCCTTCAATCATGAAAACATTGTGATCCTACAAGAGGCGATGGCCACAGAAACCTTTGAATGACAGGATTTAGAACTTACTGCAAACATGCAATACGGGGCACTCAAGGCAGACCTAAAGGAGGTCTGGCAGTGGCTGTAGACCTAGGTTGGGATTGCAGTCACTACGAGGTTAGTGTAGCTTCTCCAGATATAATTGTCATATGCATTAAAGTGCATCCCCCAATGTCAAACCTTTTAATGATCAGCATCTATGGAAATGAGTGTAATAGTCATAGGGTGAGCCTTCAGAAACTGTTAGTTACATTGTTTGAGGAATGTCTAGGCAAAGACAGACACTAACCTACTAGTAGCAGGTGACTTTAATGCAGCCTGCATGTGGCCAAAATGGAGCAAGACTTCCCAGCATGGAGGTAACACCAGAACAATGAGTGAATGAGTGGGAGGGCTCTGGAAGACCTTTGTGGCAGATTGCAGACTATGGCCTTGTATTCCAGATTAAAAAGAGTAAAATGACTTTTACACATGGAGTGGGGAGCAGATGTCATGGATTGATTACATTTTTGTTTCCACAGAGTTAAATGGGAATTATCTAACACAGGGGGAGGTAATGGGGAGTGACCACTTTCCTCTAAAGTATAAATTAAATATGCAAATGAAGAAACACCAAATTGAACCTTCTCTGGCATTTACCACGGTAGCCGGCGGGAGGGTGGGCATTAGATGGAACACAAGGGCAATGAGGGTGTTCACTGAGCTATGGGCTAAGGAACTGCTGGCACGGATGGAAGAACTGGATGTTCAATTTACAGCTAGGAATTACAACAACAAGCTGCAAACATGCATGGAAACGCTCTCTAAAGGGCAAATGGCAAGGAACTGTCTTCCCTCACAATCCATTTGACACTAGAATCAGGGAAGCAAAAAGAATCAAAAGAATAGAAATCAACCTTTGTAGGAAAAAAGCCACCTCAAACACAACATTCTGTGAAGAAAAGAGGAAGATACTGGCCCGACATAAGAAAGTGCTACATTTAATTAGACGAGAAACCAAGATTAAAGGAATGGTGCGCTCAGAAAAATGAATTGCTAAAATGATTGGCAATAGTCTAAAACATAGTTTAGACATATTTTGAATGGAAGTTCCTATGTAAACACTTTGAGCAAACAAGGCTCAAAGTGTTTACATGGGAGCATCCTTTTTGTGATTTCAGGCAGCCTCCTCAGCTCTGCCATTGCGGCACTAAACAAGCAGCAAAAGCCCCCTACTGGGAGCTTTTGCTTACTGCAGCCAGAGCAGAGCTGAGGAGGCTGCCTTCACTTTCAGTTTACATTTTCTGTGCTTCCCAGGCCCAGGGAAGCACAGAAAACGTAAAATGAAGGCAAAAAGCCGAGGCGCATCAATTAAAAATAGAACGTTGTTGTATTTGTGATCGCCGTGGTTGGAAAACCACAGAAATCATAAATACAACAACGTTGTTATTCTGACAGCGGCAGCTTTCGCATGGAGTCTCCTGGGCTCCCCCAACCCTGAGGGAGACCAGCAGACTCCAAAGCGAAAGCTGCCACATTCAGAATAACAACGTTTTTGGATTTGTAAATACTGCAGCATTTACAAATACAAAAACGTTGTATTTCTCACTGCGGTAGCTTTCGCTTGGAGTCTGCTGGACTCTCTCAGGGTTGGGGGAGCCCAGGAGACTCTGCGCGAAAGCTGGCGCACTGAGAAGCACTGCGCAGCGACTTTCACTTTAGGGCTCGTGGGCTTCCCTCGGGGAGCCAGAGAGTCCCAAAGTGAAAGCTGCTGCAGGCAGAAACACTGCAGCATTTGAAAATATCTGTGTTGTGTTTCTGCCTGCAGCGGCTTTCACTTTGGGTCTCCGGGCTTTCAAAAACACTGCAGTTTTTCTTTCTAAGTTTCTCAGGCTCCTCTGGCTCGGAGGAGCGCGAGAGACTTAGAAAGAAACCCAGAGCATTTTAAAATACAACAATGTTGTATTTATATTTGCGGTAGCTTCAGCTTGGAGCCCAACCGCAAACATGAATACAACGTTTTTAGCCCGGGAAACCTGGGGAAAAAAACGCAGCTAGTGCTTATTTAAAAAAAAGAAATTAGCACTTACCGAGATGCAGCTGCAGCTTTCCCGCCTGCAGTCTCTGGTCTCCATCCTCCGGCACCAATGAAGCAAAAGCCACCCAGTGGTAGCTTTTGTTTACTACAGCTGGCTGGCTTTTGCTTCATTAGTGCCGCAAAGGCAAGGACAGGCGTCATCCATTTCACAAAATGGATGCCTCCTAGTGCTTCCCATTTGAAAGTTTGAGCTTCATTTGCTCAATACTTTACATAGGGACTTTAAAAAAAAATGTAGATTTTTTTTTATTATTGGCCATCTTTTTGGACAATAATATTTCTGAGCACACCATTCCTTTAAGAAAAACTAGGAGTTAGTGACGACACTGGTTGAGAAAGATGCAGGAAAGTTTTGGTCTATCATGGGGGAGTAACACAAAAAACAACTAGCATGATAGAAGAGTGCCAAATTCCAGCGCAAATTTGGGAACAATACTTAAACAAAAAATATGCCTTGCCCAAAATTGAACCTCTAGTTGTATTAGAGAGTAGTGGGTTTTCAACAGAAAAGACGTGCCCATGGGATCAGAGCGATGTTGTCTGGGCAATAGGTAAAGCTAAGTCCTCTAGGGCCCCAGGTCCGGACAACATTCCTCCGGTCATTATTAAAGAAAATTGTGAAACATGGCCTCCCCTTTGTGGAATTTGTTCCAACACATCTGTCATTTAGGTGAGGGTCCATGGACGTGGAAACAATCCCTAATTGTTCCAATATACAAGACAGGGGATAATTTAAGTCCAATACATTTTAGACCCATAGCACTGTTAGATTCTTCAAGTAAGATCTTTAGTGCACTGCTATTAAGAGATCTTACAAGAGAGATCACAAAACATCAACTCTTATCTGATTGCCAAATTGGCTTTCAAGCAGGGATGGGAACCTCACTCAATGCCTTTACTTTGGCACATATATGAGCAGCATTTAAGAACAACTCCATGGGTACTGTATGTATGGCGCCAATCGATATGACCAGTGCATGCGACACAGTTAGTTGGGGTCGGTTGTGGGAAAAGCTTCAACAAGTGGGGTTCCTGTTAGTTTGGTGAAAATGCTTGCTCTGTTACATACGAACACCTCGGTAAGAATGCAACTGGATGGGGGGTCGACGACTGATCTTGTTACGAACCATGTGGAACTAAGACAGGGATGTGTTGTGGCCCCCACCCTTTACAACATGTACATGGCAGACGTTGCAAAGGTATGGGAAGAGGGGTGCACAAATCCAGTCTGAATGGGTTCAGCAACACTGGACTGGATAGCCTTTGCTGACAACATAGTGCTGTTTGATCTCACCCCTCTTGGGCTCCAGCGCAAACTGGCATTGTTTCACATATATGCAGTTGAAAATAATCCTAAAGTAAATGGATCAAAATCTAGGGTCTGCGTGTTCCCAACAAGGAGAAGCCCAAAAACAATGAGGTGGCAAGTGGGAAATGAGCCATTGGAGTGAGTATTGACCTATTTGGGATATGAAGTACTAAACTCCTCATCCAAAATAGGGGGATAAAATATCTAAATGCTAAATATGGCTCCGTACTCACAAGGCGAGTATATGCACAGCTGTTTACTTTCTCGCTAACTCCGCGGATTCAGTTCTAGCTTTTGCAAGTGGAGCCGACGATACTGTACGGGCTGGATATCAATCTAAACGATTTAGGGACAAACCTAAATATCATCCAAGGTAAGGTCTGATAAGAGAGCTTGAGGCTAGCAAAATCAGTCCCTAACTCAGTAATACGGCACAAGTTTGGGCTAGTCTCTTGGGCCAATATGGCAGTGTGGAGGAAAATGATGGGTTACGTAAAACTACTGAACCCTCCGATCCACTCCTTATATGAAAAATGGGTAGATGTCCAAACACGTAGCTCTGGAGGATCAAAAAGCATCCTGAAGGATCAGATGATCAACTTATTGAATGATTTCGGCCCCTCAAGAGAAGAGTTGATCATAAACCAAGCCAAGGTAAATGAAAGTTGTTTCAATATGACTGGGGGAAGACAGCGGAGGAAATAGCCAAGTATAGCCTTTTACAAATGCGCTGCGTGTGTAAATCCTGGGATGTGAGCCAAATCCGTGGGTGGCGCACACGGGCGCACACGTCACTAAACGCTGTGAAAGCGCACAACGTGTAGCGCACACAAGAAAAGTGGGCGGAACACGGGGCATAACACGCAGAATGGGGAACAACGCGTGAAAATGTGGGCGTTACGGGGGAAGTACCGGAGGTAAATGCTCTCAACGCCCACACGCACGCTAACAACACGTATTCATGGAATCGAACAGGGGAAACCCGTGTGCCAAAAAAGACGCGCTAATCCATAAACACGTACGCCAGCAGGAAGCAGGCGTAAGCGGCCCGTGCAGCATAAAAGTGCGAGCAAACAACAAACACGTATATACAGCTATGATGAATGTCCCATTCTGTGGCCCCCTAGGAGAAATGAGGTGTCACACAACGCTCAGGCACCCCAAAAAATCAAGAAAAAGAGATATGCGAACCCTGTAGCCCACGTGTGTGTGATAATCCACACGCACCCCCGAAATACGCACAAGCAGCCCATCCAACCTCCCCATGCCCCGCAGGCAGCACACACCACAGGGGGGACATTTTCCACGCTATTTACCTGACGCAAGTGGGGTACATGTATTTGGAAGGGTGCGCCTGGTTTTTCACACGATATTGGCCTGGGTATGTGTTTTCCATGCATTTTGGCAGCCACAAGTGGGGTACGCGTATGGAAGGGGGTGCGCAGGGAGATTTCCATGCGTTTTGGCTCCCGCGAGCGGGTTACCCATATTCAAGGGGGTGCACAAGTACATTTTCATGCGTTTTGGCTGCCGTGAGCAGGGTACGCGTAATTTGTCACACGATTACAGTGTAGCGGCCCTGTAAGCTGTTCCAGGATTAGCAAGGCCCTTTGCGCCGTATTGGGAATTTCAATGGCTTTTCCTTGCGCAAGGGGCGTTCTTGGGGCGTAACTGCCGCTGCGGGATGTTCGCTGCACCACATTTCAAAATGGCTTGGGAAATCCATGAATATGCGGTGCGCCAGACTGCTGTTTAGCGCACATGGCTGGTGCACGCTGGCGCACGCTCCCTCTCTGCGCTGCTCGTGTACGCTGCTTCTGCGCTGAATTGTATGAATTACCCGGTAAATTGGCGTACAAGAGGGAACAAGTCTCGAGGTACATACTTATCTTCCTGTGTCCAAGAAGGAGGCTACTATACCTCCATTTCCATCTAAATCAACTGCCTAAACTCGAGAGAGTGGGTAGTTGGAATGGGGGTAGAGAGAATTTATGCTGTAGGCTGTGCGGCTCAACAGAAATGAAAGAATCCATAAAACATCTGGTTACGGGTTGTACCGCCTTAAGGGAAGATCGCAAGAAATCCCTAGACAGGTTACACGGGAATAAATTCTGGTGGGTCAGTTTGATGGGTGGACAAGCACAGAGTCTTATGCTGGCTTTATGTGAATTCCTATATAAGATCATAGAAAAGCTAGGAAAGACAATAGATGAAGAAGAAATGTCCTCCTTTGCCCACCTTGCATCTGTATGATTTGATTATTTTTATCATATGTTCAGCAAATGCAAGGAAAAACTGTAATTCTTCTCTCTGCATTGTGTCCTTTTTTATTGTTTTAAATGTAAATTTGTGAAAGAGTCTCATCTGTTTTCAAATGGGAGTCAAAACACAATAAAAGAAAAAAAAGAATCATAATCCTGTGCTTGAGGGTGATAGAGGAAACTTGTATTGCCTACTACCACTGACCTCAGTGTTGCCACCTTTCAACTCTTCTGGCTTGACAAATCAGTTCCGGTTACCATCAAATGTCTAATCATCATCCTTTTCACGAGTCTTCGGCCTGCACTGGTTTGACATCACTGGAAACCAAGGTGGCTGCCCAAAAATGAGCACAGTGAGCACCTCGGGAAACCCAAACCTGCCTGCTACAGAACTGGTTTTCTGGACACCAGGGTATTATAAAACTTGACACTCTGGCTATGCAGCTGGCTCCATTCTTCACCAAGTATCATCTGTGGCCTAAACTCAAACTCCAGAAACTGCTCTTTGGCCCTATTGGTGGAAGGGAACTCTTTCGCAAATGAGGGCTCAAATCGGCACAGCTGATCACCCTCGGTCCCTCCTGAAACGTTTTCTGTCCTGGAACAGAAATGTGTTTTATTGACCTGAAATTGAATGTTCCCTTCTAGGAAAGACTCTTTATTGAACTCTTAAGAACTCTTTGAAATTGTTGCTACTGTTGTCTGTTAGCCTGTTGCATTTGTTTTACCAAGTTTGAAAAGTATATAGTGTGGCGTCAATCAACCCACTCCACCTGCTGAGAGAGCACTTGAGCCAGGAAGCTATATCTAAAGATAAAGACCCCAACGAATGTTCTTAGGGGAAATCTCCCTAACAGTGCCTTGCAATGTAGGGTTTGGTGTGCCCGTGTCTTTCACTTGCACAGAGTTGGTACATCTCTTTTGCAGGTTATGAAGGCGCTCAGGTCGCACCTGACCTCACACTGGAGCCATTACTTTCGCCTCATCCCTTGTGTCTATTATGATCGCTCCTACTGAGAACATTTTGCCCTTGTGCCTAATCACTGAATTAATAAGTAGTGAGTGATTGTTCACTCCAGCACTCACATCGAATTACCTGAATTGTAGTCATTCAAATATTAAAGCTACCATCTCTTTTGAATCACTGTTCAAACCTTTACACAAGGCAGCCTTCGCTATTTGCTGATTTCTTCCTTGCATGACCCACATTTGGAATTTCTCTTGGGGGCATGGGCAGCGTCAATGTCGCTCTTGCACTTCCATGTCTTTGCAGAATGTTGCGAATTTGCCCTTGTTAACAGAACATCTGTTTGCTTTCAGAGTCTGGATGGGGATCTGTATGAGAGACTGAGAGATCATCTAACCATGATCAGCAGAACCGAGCTGGACACCTGTCACTCCTTACAGGAGCGATTCCGGATTATCCTGGGGGCTTCCAAACAGGTACTTTCCCTCTGACCCTTGCATCCAGCATTCCAGATTCTAGCTGGACATGCCATGGCTTCTTACCTTCTGCAACCTTCAATGATGCCCAGATGAGTGCCACTCTTCCTCTCCACACCCCAGAACGCCTCCAGCCAGGCACTCCACAGTTCTGGGAGCCATCCTATCCATGATCAACTTCCAGACGAACTACTTATTGCTCCTGGCTTCAAACCATTAACAACCACCCAAAAGCATAGCCTGTCTGCTCTTACAGCCGCCCTTTGCCAGAAGCTGCCAAAAATTACATTTTTATATGTTTGGGTTTGTCTGTCCTGTTTATTGCTGCAGGAGATTCTTTTATGTGTTTTGCCCCTTTTATTATTTTTGTAGCCATGTGTCCCAGTCTATATGGGGCCTACAGTTGCTTTTTTGTTTTTAATGTCATTTTGTGGAGTGGTTTCCTTTTATTTCCAAATGTGCATGTGTAGTCCAAATGTGGTATTCTAACAAAAATGTTGAAATTCTCCTATACACCAATCTAGCCTCTGTGAGGAGCCAGGATTGAGTCGCAGACACAGTTCATAAGGTTGGATATAAACATGTATTCAAAACATAAAGGGGTTGAAAAAGGCCTCACTATCCCTTCTCTAGGAGGTGTTTCCCTACCTCAACCAAAACTGAAGGTCTGTCCAGTGTCAAGATGTCAAAAGTAAAATGTCCTTTATCTGAGATCTTAGCCTCACCCTAACATTCTACAAAAGAACTCTAATATGTGATGGGTAATGTCTTTGGCCTTGTACGTGCCCAAACGTTAAAGTTCAAAAGAAATGTATAACTCCAACACAAACGTTCCCAATGGATAAAGGTCACAGTGCCAGGGGATACATCCCTTCCACGGGTTCCTCTTAAGAATAAAAATCACAGTTCCAGGGGACAACTGCTTTTCCCCAGGTTTCTGTTCAAGACACTTCAAATTCCTAAGGTCATGGATTTTCCTTAGGGCTCTTTGTTCAACAAAATGCTTGTATGCAAAAACCAAATTGGATATAAGTTCTACCCTCGTAGGATATCTGGTGTACTCCCCTCCCAGGCTCTTTTCCACTTTCTTTAACTTTGCTTTCAGACTTGACTTTTCCTTGTGTATCTACCAGGACTTCTTTATGTGATTCGTTTTTCACACTTGCAGACTTGACTTTGCATGGTTTAATCTCCTGCCAGGATGTTTTACCTGGTTTACTTTATGCAATTGGCAACTTGCTTTTGCCTGGTTTACTCCCATGCCAGGGCTTCCATCTTATTGTGCCTTATACAATTGTCAACTTGCTTTCACTTAGTTTACTCTTCTGTCAGGACTTTTCATCTCATTGTACTTTACACAATTGAAAACTTGATTCACAAATGTGCCTATTTACGTTACAATGACTTGGCTCCCCTCTTTGAAAGTCTTGGTTGTGCTTTGCTTGATTTATTTTCTCCCCTGGGTTCCTCGACCCAGTACTCTTGTTTGCTCAGGGTTTCACGTGACCTCCCGGACATTCAGCACCAGTCTCACACCTCCGTACCGGTTTCTCTGGTGTGCGGCGCTCAGGGAGAGGTGCTTCCTCCTGTCTGCTGGGCAGCGTTTCGGTGCCTTCTGCAGTTGGTGGCTACTCTGTTACTTGCTTCTCATTTGGTTCTCCACCTGCGTCCGGGTATTTGTATGCGGCTTTCCTTGCCACCTGTTTCTTGTTCGGCGCAGACCTCTTGTCTAGATGCACATGGCAGCCGTCTCTGCTGCTTGCGTCTTGCTCGGGATATTGTTCCCCTGCCACAGACAAACCGGAGCGTTACCGGATGGTTGCTTTTAGCAGTGCATCCAGAAGGACTTCCTCCTCGGATTTTCCTCTTGCTCTCACCTTCCTCCTCTCTAGCCGTTCTAAGTTTCATGGGACTCCTCCAGGCAGTGTCTATTCCCTTCATGCTGGGTAAAACTTTTAAATGTCCCAGCACTTATCATATGCTCACAACTACTAGAGCATATCTGGTGCTTGTCGATCCTGGTGATCTGCATTACTCATGCATACTAATGGGGAATGATCGGTGACCAGTCTACATTTCCTAGCAGTGAGATAGTACGTCAAGAAAGAGACTGTCCACTTTATGGCTAGGGCTTCAAGCTCAATTGTGGCATAGTTCTCAACCCTTTGGTTTTTTAATACAAGGTAACAGTATCTAAGATGGATGGGGATGCAGATCTTACTCATACATCAATAATCAGACTGACTCAGGAAGTTGGCAAAACACAACTGTTTTAAAATCAACTGTCTAAAACAGGGAGTACAACAGGCATCAACAGACGCCATACAGTCATATGTCTCTCCACGATTTTCATGAAAAAACACATATTTATAACAAAAAATCATCATAAGTGATGTCATGGTACGTGGCAAAACAAGAAAACCTAGTAGGGGATATGATAGGCTTAAGGGGAACATCTAAGTATACTTTCTATGTGGTATGGAATTGTGATTGGTCCTCTAATGTCAGGTGGACAGTTAAGCCCACCTCTAGTGCAAGTCATCTTCCGTGACATACTAATACACAGCGATTTATTGGCTTCTCAAACTATAGGGCTCTTTGCTACGTGGCCCTCTACAATTGGTTGGCACGCTTGTACCCTTCAGGAATGTTCCACTCGCTAGCAGCACGCACGCTGGTACCCCAGGTGCTGGAGGTTTGGCTTGGTCATGCCTCTCCACCCAATTAGCCCAACATCCATCATCACGCCTACTGACTGCCATGCAATTAGTCCTTTGAACTCTGCCTTGTAAAGAATCTCTGTACTTGGGAATAAAAGGGAGTGTGAGCATGGCCTTATCTTCTGGTCTCGGCGTAGCTTGCCCAAAGTCTATTTTCATCTGAACATGTGACAGGAGACCACATTTTGAGCTCCTTCATTGTATTTAATACTATTAAATGAATAAAACCTGGCACTTCTAGTGTTTTTCCATCACACCTCAACAGGAGCCCGTCTTGCTTCTCACATTCATTTTATTTCCTCGAATAGATAACCAGTTTCTTGGCAGCTTCAACCCGTGACTCCAGGCCAGACAAACCTTCTTGAATCTTCCTTCACTGTCAGCGGTTTTATTCTACTGCACCACACTTTCAGCCCTTCTATTCACGGGGTCCAAGTTTTCTAAATTGTGTCGTGGAACATCCAGATTCTACACACACATATATATATATATATATATATATTGTCGGCATCACCTGAATTCTATTCACTACATATAGCCAGCCTAACGATTACTTAGTCTACTTACGTTACTGCATCTGTACAATTATAAAACAGTTTTACATTTTCTTCAGTGCTTTCCCGCAGGTGCAATCTTCATTTCACCTGTGAAATGTTACTCAATTGTTTACTTCGCCATCTGATTCTATAAGGTCTATTCACCTCCTTCATTGGCATCTCTTCTGGGTGTGTCATCTCTGCATCATGTGACGTCACCAGTCTTCTCTTTCACTCATCTTCACACTTCTACCTGAATTTCCTTCAGAAGAGTGTCATTTCTTTGTGGGTACATTATATAGGTTTTTCTCAATGGATATCTTGTTTCAAGGACTTTCTCAGTATAGGTACCATTATTGGCTTTGCACCTGTTGCAATTTCCGGTTGCCAACATATAGGCAAAATGGGGGCAGGACTTCCAAAAGAGGCAGTTGGCTCCTCCTCTACAGTTCTTTTACGTGGGATATAATGTTCTACTAATCTAAAGAATCAGGTATTCAATGCCATCTTGATCTTGGGGAAAGAGCAGCCCCAACCCAACGTGTGAAGCAACTGTCTGCAGGATATATTCCTTGTTGAAATCAGCCAATTTTAACACAGACTCACTTCATAGAATACCCTTGAGTTTATCGAAACAGTTTTGGTCTTCAATACTCCACTTTATCTTCTGGGGTTCAGGGTTCTTCAGCTTATCAGTGAGACCAGAGGTGATAGAAAAATAAGTAGGGGCAAATCATCTATATTACCCCACTAATCCCAAAAAGGCCATCACGTCTTTCTTTGTTTTGGGTATTGGGGTTTCCTGAACAGCTGTTACCTTTTCACTTTGGGGTTGGACAAGCCCATTTCCCACAAACAATCCCAAATACTTGACTGCTGACTGTGCCAAGTGACATTTATTTGAGTTTGCAGTGAGGCTGGCTTTCCTCAGGGCTCGAACAACTAGATATGAGTGATGGAGGTGTTCTTTCCAGGTCCTACTGTGAATAATTAGATCATCGATATAAGCTCTACAGAAAAAGGAGTTAGGTAGGAGGACTTGGTTCATTCACTTTTGAAATGTAGCTGGAGCCTCATGAAGTCCAAACGGTAATACTTTGAACTGGAATAGTCCAATAGTGGTGAAAAAGGCATTTTTCTCTGTCTCCTCTGAATTAACAGGTACTTGAAAGTATACTTTCATCAGATCGACCATGGAGAGGAAAACAGCGGCTCCCAATTGATTCATTTAGATAATCTAGCTGTAGCATGGGATAACTGTCAAACTGGGACAACGCGTTCACCTTTCTGAAATCAATACTGAACCTCCATGATTGATCTTGCTTGGCAGCGAGTACTATCAGAGAAGATCAATGACTCTCTGATGGCTCAATAATATGAGTTCAACAACTTCTCCACCTCTTCTATGACTATTCCTTTTCTAGCTCCAGGGATTATGTAGGGCTTTAAATGGACAACCTTCCCCGGGGGACAGATATAATGAAAAACCCCTTGTTTTTGACTCTACCTAGTCCATTTTTAAATACCTCATGAAAATGTTCCAATAGGTCTTTTTTCTGTGTCTGTGGTAGGTGGGAAGGGATCAAGGTGTTTGGTTCTGACTCTTCGATTAGGACACTAGTCCACTATTGTGACTGTAACAGGATCCTCTCTCCACTCCTTCAGGAGGTTTATATGATAAATGTGGGTCTTAATTCTCCTATCTGTCTGGGAGACTCTTTAGTTGTATGTCCCTGTTCGTTCTATTACTTCACAGGGACCATGCTATTTGGATAACATCTTGTTCTCAGATGTTGGCAAGAGAACAACGACCTCCTTTTGTCCAATGGCAAAAGACCTATGCAAAGCCTTCTCGTCATGAGAGGTCTTTTCGCTTTCCTGTGCATTAATCATTTGGGCCTAAACTATTGCCCTCACTCTAGCCATGTGATCTGTTAAGTGCTGGCCTGTCTGTGAGAGGGGTAAGGGGCCTCTTCCCTTTCCTCCCAGGTTTCCTTTAACATGTCAAGGACATCCCAGGGATCCTGGCCATATAATAACACAAATGGTAAAAACCCTGTTGAGGATTGTGGTGTTTTCCAGATGGCAAAAAGGGCCCAAGGTATCATAAAAAAATCCCAATGTTTACCACCAGCTTCAACCAATTTCCAAATAACATTTTTCAAGGTTTTATTGAAGCATTCCACTAACCTGTCAATTTGTGGGTGGTAGACAGAGGTTTTAGGAGTCTTAATATGTAGGATCTCCTTCACCTCTGCCATTAACCGACTCAGGAAGGTGGTCCTTTGATCTGTGAGGATTTCCTTCAGGAAACCAACCTGTGAAGAAACTGTACTCAAGTGTTTCAAGATTTGTTGAGTTGTTATTGCGTAATTTGAAGGCCTCTGTGTATCGAGTGACATAGTCCACAATTACCGATATATATCGGTTACCCAAATTAGATGGTTCAAGGGGTCCAACTATGCCCATACGTATGCTGGCAAAAGGCACCTCAATAATAGGTAAATATTGGAGTGCATCTGGAGAGGGTATCTGGGGGCTGGTCTTCTGATACAGGGCACAAGTAAGCACAATGTTTTTCATATCGGCCTAGACTCAAGGCCAATAGAAGCGACGTATTACTTGTGCTTGGGTCTTGGTTGTTCCTAAGTGACTCCCAGTTAAATGGGAGTTCGCAATCTCTAGTACAATCCTCTTGTGACCTTGGGCACCATAAGCTGACTTCTAGGGGAACCATCAGGGCTAAGATCTGTTTTCTCCCTTGCCTTTTTCTCCTCCACCTTTATCTGGTTTGCATCTTTCCATTGTTATGAATTAGGACCTTTACATTGCCTTGGTAGTCAGGGTCTTGCACATGCTAGATCATCTAGGCCATAACGCTAAGCTAGACCCAACTTAAACGTTACCCTAATATAGGTACCTGCGGAAGGTATTAGGACTAGGTCAGTAGGGATTAGCATTCTGTGTCTGGGTTGTACTAATTCTGACCTACTACTACACAAGTCAAACCCAAATCGAGTTTTCTGTAGCAATTGACAGATCAGCGGCTTGGTTGCTAAATTTTTCAAACCTAGGGGTTCGGGTAAGAATTTTCATCTGATTTTACTTTATACAATTGAAAACCTGATTCACAAAAGTACTTGGATGCCTGCGGGCTGTGTGAGCGCTTTATAAATGTAAATAAATAAATAAATAAATAAATAAATAAAATTGGTGACGGGTTCAAAACCTAATATCTGCCTATTTCCATTACAACAACTTGGCTCCCATCTTTGCCAATCTTGGGTGTGTTTTACTTAGTTTATTTTCTCCCCTAGGTTTCCTCGACCCGGTACTCTTGTTCACTCAGGGTTTCCAGTGATCTTCCGGCCCCTGCCCCAGAGTCGGAGTGTGGTGGTCCAGAAAGGGTGCCGGTACCGTGCGACCAGCTCTTTACTTCCACTTGGACATGCTAAAGAGCACTCTTACATTCATATATGTGCACCACAAAGGGGAGGGTACAAAGGCTATAGTATTAAGCAGGCTTGGCTACTGTAACACCTCATACCTAGGTCTTCCTAAAAATCCCATCCATATCTTACATGTGATCCAAAACAAAGCTGCCATGTTCATAGTGAACATGCAAATGCACCATCACATGAAGGCAGCCCCACATGCCCTCCAAAGGCTTCCTCTGGAGAAAAGAAACAACTTTGTCTCATCCACAAGGCTCTTCATGCCAATGGCTGGACTATCTCCCCGGCCTCATCTGATGGTACCACACATCTAGAACATTAAGATCCTTGACTACAAATAAACCATCTTCGATCCTTTTCAAGATGAAGTGCCAGGGGAAAAGCTTTGCCACAGGAATGACCTTTGCCTTGAGGCAGCAGAGCCTCCTTCCTCTGTCAGCTGTGGATGCAAGACTGTATATTGGATCCCCAGTTCCTGGTTGTGTCTAGGCTCCCTCTGCTTGCCACAGCTTTGCTACTGCATATGCTTGTCTGGTTACTGCTCTAGAATAATTCCATTGTTGTATCTTCTTCCTTAGAATGTCATTTACTGCACTTGTTCTGTCAGTTTAGTACTGTTCCCTGCCTGCTCCATGTGGTTTTACTATGATCTGGACGTACCGAGAGATGTGAATGATCAACTCAATGGACCTCATTACAAGGTCTCCAGTCTGGAAAAAAAATGCTGGTAATACTGGCACCATCATTTTCTCTGGACCAGGGAAACACAAGTTTGCTGGTAGGGGTAGTGAACTACCGGCAGGCCTGACCTGCCGGGAGTTCAGGCCCCTACTGGCAAATAATTGCCAGAATCACCAGCACCGGTACAACTGGTGCCAGCAATTCTGGCAATGCCATCCCTGACTCCATGGAATGGGAATTTACCGGCATCTCCACCACCTGTAATATCCCAGTAAACTGTAAGGCAGCTTTGCCGGTATCCTACCGGTAATTCTGGCGGGATACTGGTGAAACAGTAATCAAGGCCAATGTGTCACTTCCTTGATCCTCAATACAAGTATTGTGGTGCAGTAAAAAACTGGTAGTAAAAGAATTACTTCCACTATTACTGCACTATCCAGTTTGGCGGTGATGTGGAAGAGAAAACCTTCAGCAATATGCTGGAGGTTTTTTCGGCCAGGTGACTGCCAGAAATCGGATGCTTTACTGTGAGTGGATTTACCCCCTGTAGTAAATCTACTGCCTTACATACTTTGCACAGCACCTGTGACACTAGAATGCAGCTATCTGGCATGATAACATTAATTCTAGCTGCAATAATAAATAATAAATGTCTCTCTCACTTTCTCTCCAGGCTACCTCTCCCCTACCCCAGCCACATGCCGGCTCAACCTGGATGTCTAGCTGGGACTTGGCCAACTGTACCTCCCTTCATTCTGGCCAAGTGCACACACCCACTCTTTTTTTCTCTCTGACAAATTTCTGATATGTGGGCTTCGTCCCACAAGAGCGCTCAACCTATAGCGGGTCGAGACCATACCAATGGCGAAAGGAGCTTTACAAATTTCCATTACAGTACATTACAAATCTCCAAATCATTAATTTAGTCCTATGGGACTCGTGAATGGGGAATAACAGTGCCTTACCACGATTTATAACCTGGCAGTTTGACTGCCAGTTCGAATTGCGGCAAAGGAGGATTTTGGGGGTCATTACGAGTTTGGAGGCAGCCATGGTGCCACTAGCACCATGGCTGCCTCCAAAGTCGTGTCCGGGTCTGGGTTCTCTAAATGGGGACTTACTGGGTCATACCAACCTTGGAGGACCCGGTAAATCCCCATTCCATAAACCCTTCCCCATTCCCATTCGAGCCCCCATAGGGCTCAATGGGAATGGGGAAGGAGCTAATAATGGGCCCATACATTACGGGCCCGTTATTAGCTCCCTGGCTCCTTAGCGGCTCCCGCTAAGGACGGCTGGTTTTACCGGGACCCGCTAAGGGACCTCGGAATGCGGCGGTAAGGGGTTAACAGCACCGGCATCCTTACCGGTGCCTTTAACCCCTTACCGCCGCACTCATAATGACCCCCTTTGTCTTTCCCACTCTACTCATTCCCTCTTGCAGCGCTACAAAGTAACTTTGCTGTGCCGTAAGTGCTATGCAAATCAACAATAAATGCATAAATGCAATGACTTCTGTGCTCTTAATTTGCGTGGACATTTTAGGATTAAATGTTTGCATCTAGCATAGGGCAGCATGCACGTCACACGTTTCAATCTTGTGACCAGGCTGAACATCATTAAGTACCATTTAATTGGGTCAGAATATCTGTTAGTAGAATCTGCCATGAAGCACTATGTAAGATTACACTTTTGTATTCTTAGTCACAAGCCCACTCTCTTTGCAACAACCCGTTTGTCCATCCCCATCAACTTTGGCAAGTTATGACGCCATCTTTCTGTGCGAGAGGCACAGGGGGTGCATAATGGGTTAGTCAAAGGACATGTTTTTTATAACCATTTTAGGAGGGTGCAATTTTCGCAGTAAAACAGATAAAAAAATAAATTGCATTTCAACCTTTGTTGCAGTATGTTCTATCGCATGGTACATTATATACAGCCAGGGATGTCATTTAGGGGCCACCAGGGGGTTGCACCCTGAGGTCTCCCTTGCTACCCCTATGGTCTTCCTTGCTACCTCTTAAAATATATATTTAGTGAGCAGCAAACATTGCCATCAGGTGTTAATATTATTAATGCCAAAAAGAAGAAAGATGACAAATTTAGTCAGGAATTGACTTTACTTTAAGACATAGAAAAGTTACGCAAAAAAGAAATATCGAAGTGGTGGGAGGAGCATTCCCTGCAACATTACTTGGACATCGGTCATGTACCCAGAGGTTTCTGTATCATGACAACACCGTAATTTGAGGACCAGGATGCAGAAATGCTTGAAGAATGGGGCGGAGCTAGCAAGGACTGCTCGGCTCGCTTCTTAACCATTCTGGTCAAATATGCCAAAAAAGATCGCTTAACTTGACTACAACAACTTGAAAAAACTGAAAAGGAACTGAAAGAAATCCCAGTCACTGATGAGGGCAATAAACTACGTGCCAAGATTGATGAAACACTAATCAATTATGAAGATGACATTAAACAAAGGAAGCAAAGAAAGTTCATCAGGGGTAAGCTGGAGTACGAATCTGGCAGAGTATTTACATTTGCTAAGCGATTTGACCCTCTACCCAAGAGTACCAAAGAACCAGTAGCGCAGGAGCCTTTGGATGTTGGTGTCATCTCGTCAGAATCTGATGTTTCAAATTCAAAGAGTGAGGAGCCTATAGTAAGGTTGAATTTTTTAGAAGAGATGCGACTCCTGTGCCAAGATGGCAAAAATCAAAAAATGTGGCAGGGGTCGCAGAAGGGGAAAAGTAAGAGGAAAAGGTTACAAAACAAGAACGGCAAAAAAAAACGCCAAGGCTAGCGTCGGAGATGGCTCAAAAAACAATCAACAGGGCAGATCAACACGCTCTGGAGCGAAACAATGAAACCCACCATGAATAAATGCCAAATTATAAATCTCTCTTCCCATGTTCTTACCAACTCCCAATCGGCGCTTTTGTCCTTGGGTCTAAACTTTTGCCCTACTACCTCCTTTGATTATGTACAATCATGACTTGATTTTGACAAATTCTTTCGGAAGATCAAATTAAAAAAGTTTTTCGCTATGAATCCAACCAACAGACGGCCATCTACGCCACGCACAGGTCACACTGATCTCTGTATTATGGATGTTCCCTCATTGGCCAGTTTGGCTTCACTTTATGATGACTCTTTTGATCCCTCCAATTTTGACTTTTCAGATTTTGACATTGATCCAAACTGGGATGTTCACACCAAACTCAAATCAAAATCCAGATTTAACCCACCCATTCCGGATGGGGGTTGCAATGAAGCTTTTCACAATCTATGCGTCAGTGATCTTCGAAAATTATGCAAAAGCTCTATGTTTCAACAAAAACAAAATCTTACCCAATCCCAACGTAAAGCCATGTCTGAACTAGATAACTTGCCTAACATAGTGATTAAACAGGCAGACAAGGGGTCCAATATTGTATTACAGGATCGTGTCACTTACGTCGTGGAAGCAAACAGGCAACTTCGTGATCATTTGTTATCTCCCTTTAATTGAAAACCCTTTTGCAGAGATCCAGTAGAAATTGACGTTACTATGTGCTAAGTGGTTGGAGTATGGTTTACTGGATGAGGATTTGTTCAAATTCCTTGTCCCTTCTTTCTTTACCATGCCCCTGATTTATTTTCTTCCCAAAACACATAAATCCTTGACGCGTCCACCTGGTAGACCCATTGTCACTTTATGTGGTTCATTGTTAGAGCACTTGGCACAGTTTATAGATGAGACTGATTTAGTTTGTTTGTTTTACCATCTTATTTACGTGACACCAAGGATTTTTTGCAACATATCAGTGACATCCCATGGGAAGAGGGTCTTATTTTAGCCACTTTAGATTTTGTTTCGCTATATACCTCCTTCGATCATGACATAGGGTTGAGGGCCTGTAAGCACTTTTTGGATTCTCGTTCCTTAAACTTATTGAGTCACACTACCATGATTTTGGAAATGTTATCTTTTTGTTTGACCACTAATGTTTTTTTGTTTGAGGGTTCTGAGAGGTACTGCGATGGGCAGCACATTTGCGCCCTCGTATGCCAATCTCATGATGGGATGGTGGGAAGCCACATCACTGTCTGATTTGATTTCTGCTCACGTTCCCACACAGATTATTGCATTGTGGAGGTATATCGATGATGTTTTTGTCATATGGAAAGGCACTGAAAGCGACTGGTCATCCTTTGTTAGACACATTAATATTAATCAGGTGAATTTGATTTTTACTGAGGCACATAGTGTGACTGAAATTGAGTACCTAGATGTCAATTTCAGTCTAGACATCTCCGATGTTCACACTTCCCTTTATAAAAAATCTTCTAACACCGGATTACACTTACATGCCAGCAGCAGTCATCCACCAAGCTGCAAGAAAAGTATTCCGTATGGGGAGTTCATCCTCTACTGTCGGAATTGCACTGAGGTAGGGCAATTTGATCATTTTTGTGCCTTAGCAGCGGTAGATTTTTAGAAACAGGGATATGACAAAACTGTAATTGAAACTGCCTACAATAAGGCACGTGCCCTGTACAGGGATACATTGCTGCATGGCAACAGACCCATTAAGTCTGCCTCCAATGATGATCCACGCCTCATTATCACCTATGACAATTTATCTGTTCATGTTAGGAAAATCATCCAAAATCACTGGCGGGTCTTAAGGCTGGACAAGGACCTTCTTTCAGTACTGCCAATACGACCAACAATTACATATAAAAGAGCTTCGTCTCTTAAAGACAAACTTGTATCCCGCTTTCTGTTTCCGCTACCTAATGTCCCTAAGGCTGCCAACAGGCTTGCTACTCCTGCTTTGGGGTTCACAAAATGTTCCAAATGTAAAGTTTGCACACATGCTGTCAAACAGAAATTTTTAATTCACCCTGTGACTTCCATTCATCACGACATTAAGCCTCTCATGACTTGTGAAACTGCATTTGTTGTTTATGTCCTGTGCTGCCCCTGCCAGCAATGGTATTGGGGAGCACCACATGCAAATTGAAACTTAGAGTATTGCAACATCTGAGGGCGATAAAAAACTCCGACCTGGCGTACCCTATGGCTAAACATTTTAAGGACAAACATGATAATGACTTTCGTTTGCTCAGCTTCTTTGCAGTGGCACATGTGGGTAAGAACCCCAGAGGCGGTGACAGAGTTTTAAAATTATGACAGCTTGAAACCAAGTACATTCTGGATTTTGACACCAAGATACCCAACGGCCATAACATTGACGAGGAGCTGTATACCTTTTTGGGAGTGTAGATTGTCTATTACAGTGGATTCTTCTGCATTTTGATATCATCTTTTTTGCTTCAATTTCAATTTTATGCTTAGTTAATTATTTCATGTACTTGGCATGTTATACATATATTTCTTTCTATGTTTTTTGCTCACGTTGTACTGGCAGTTGGCCTAGACCTCAATACTGCCAGTATGAGGGTTAAGTATTCCGTACATATACCTTGGGTTTTTGTGCATTGGTTGCTGCTTTTTTACTTTCTTTGGGTCAATGGGGGTCTTTTATGGTGTATTTTCGTTGTCATGCTTTTTCTTAAGCTTTCAGTGTTTTTCCATTGGTCTGTCTCAAAGTAATGATTAGTTATTATGTTGTTAGGTAAGCATTGGTATCCTACCATTCGGCATTATTGTTATCATCCGTTTTGCCACAATCAGCCCAGATGTCACGTTGTACTTGCAATTGCACTTGTGTAGTGCTTTTGATGTTTTTATGAGCCGTGTATTTTTACCCATCTTTGTATTGTGTTTTAGCATGGTATTTCAGTGTTTGCATTGTGCTATAACCTTGCTGCTATTTTGACTGATGTAATTTTATTCAGCCATTGATATGCACTTGCACTTTATTCTGATTTTAATAACTGCTACACAATATTTGTGCACTTTGCTAACATCTTGCTGCTCCTTAATCTTTGACTAATGCATTTTTATTTAGTTATCGATATGCACTTGCACTTTATCGTGACCATAATGCTGTTATATAATGCCTATGCACTTTGCTAATATTTGTGGTTGCACGTTACAAGATGTCTGCCATCAGCCTTACCTTTAGACATATGCCTTTATTGGGTCATAGACACTATCAAGGGACTTACACTGTTATTTATACCATGTCTAACCACTCCCCTCCCATTGGTGAACAAGCGCTGTGGAAAGCGCGAAATGCGTCCATCCTGGACTGTTCATTAGGTGTCCTGCCTCTGGTGTTTCTGTCAATGGTGGCTTTTAAAATATAAAAAAAATTTTTGTAAACTATTAAACTTGTAAGTATTTCCACTACGAGTTCTGGCTCACTTTTTTGATTGAACGGTACTCCCTGGTTTTTTGTCTCATGGCTTGGAGTGCGGGCTAAACTGTATATATATATAAATATATATATATATATATATATATATATGTATATATATATATTTTTTAAGTATTTGGATTTATTTTATTTATAGAGCGCACCAGGCCCGAGGGCATCCGGGCGTGTATTTTAGTTACAACATAAGGCAGACATGGCAATACAATTACATTTTAAGTTACAAATTAAAATTACAAAAACATTTATTAACATATATACATAAAGAAGTTACTGGTGAGCGAGAGGACAAAACCTATGTGCCATGAGTGAGAATAGGTGACAAACGCATGGGAGGTGATTGGCGGATAGGTGATAAGTCTTGGGCGATTAGCCAGGCTTTAGCCATATTTTTGAAACTGTGGAAGGACGGTTCAGATCTTATCAAATTGGGAAGCGAGTTCCAAAGTTTTGCCGCCATAACAGGGAAGCTGGCTCTGCCAGATCTTTGCAGGTTGAAGCGTGGAATAGAGAGGCAGTTAGTCTGAGCAGTTCTGCAAGGTCTGTTAGTGTTGTGTAGGGCAAATCTATTGGCTAAGTATAGTGGTGCTTGGTTGGAAAGGCATTTGAGTGAGGGCGAGTGTTTTCAGTGTAATTCGTTGAGTGACGGAGAGCCAGCGTAAGTTACGTCTGGTGTCAGAGATGTGTTGGTTCCTAGGGATGTTGAGGGCGGCTCTAATAGAGTTATTTTGGATGATTTGTAGCTTGTTTAAATTGTATTTGTTAGTGCCCAAATAAAGGGCAATACAGTAGTCAATTTTTGACAGCACAAGAGTCCTGGCAAGTGTGACACAATTGGCTGGTGATAGGAATGGGCGGCTAGCTGTAATAAGCTTACAAGTGTAAGCCGCTGCAGAGAAAACTGCATTTCTTAGTCTGGCCAAGGATAAGGTAGAGTCAAGGTAGATCCCTAGCGTTTTGGTGTCCTTGGAGGCTTTGATAGTGTTACCGTCGATGAAGTTAAACTCAGGGGTCAGTTTGGATACTTTTTGTGGGGAGCCGAGAATGAGGAGCTCTGTCTTCTCATCATTTAAACAAAGTCTGTGTTGCGCCATCCAAGCTTGGATGACTAGGTAGATGGCATTCACAGAGAGAGAGTCGGCTATGTAGTCTCCAGAGATAGGGACGAGTATCTGGGTGGCGTCAACATAATTGGTATATGTGACACCCAGATAGTCCAAACTATCGAATAGAGGTTTTGTGAACACGTTATACAACGTGGGAGAAACACAGGAACCTTGTGGTACCCCACAGGTGACGGGTGCCAGCGATGCTGCTGCTAGTGGAGAGAAGACACGCATCGATCTGTTGTCCAGGAATAAAGTGATCCAGGCTGTGGCTTTATCAGAAAAATGGGCGGCTAGTTTAAGGTGGTGACACAGAATTTGATGGTTGACGAGATCAAAAGCTGAAGAGAGATCTAGAAGAGGGTGGTCAGTCATTTGTTCGAAAAAAAAATGTCAAATGACAATTTTTTCGAAAAAATGTCGAAAAACAAAAATGTCGAATTCCGTTTTTTTAAATTATATATTTATTTTGGGGTCCGGGAGTAAAAACAAATGGGTAAAACAAAAAAAAAAAATTAAAAAAGAGGGGTTGGGGGGGGAACCCCCCCCCATTTCGAATAAAAAACGTATAAGAAAATGTAAAAAAAAAAAAATTCGACATTATTTTTTCGAAAAAATGACTTTCAACATTTTTGCATTCGAAAAAATGACTATAAACCTAGGTAGTAGAACAAGTTTGCACTTGTCTCTTAGATCTTCGATTTGTGTTTTGAGGTCGATAAGGGCAGTTTCAGTTCTGTGACATGGTCGAAATCCAGATTGCCTTAGACCCAAGAGTTTATTAGATTCAATATAGTCTTGAATCTGTAAGTATGCTGCTCGGTCAAGGATTTTGAGTAGGAACGGCACTGTGGTGATGGGCATGTAATTTCTGAGTATATCGGCATCCAGGGTTGGTTTTTTTAGGAGCGGGATAACCCAGGCATCCTTCAAATTGTCTGGTACAGTCCCTTTGCTGAATTAAGAATTGATAAGATGTGATGAAGGGAGCTAGCTCGTGGGTCGCTTCCTTGATGATGGCCGCTGGACAGAGGTCCCCTTGGCAGTTAGAAGGTTTGAGGCTCTTGATAATATTTTCTACTTCCGGGATGGATAAGGGTGAGAAACTGAACGGAGTCAATGAGTCTGGGATAGAGTTGTCAATGGTGGGGAGAGAGTTAGGTTGCAAGTTAGATTGTAGGCTAGTCTGTCATTAATTTTGACTTAGAGAGTGGCTATCTTACCAAGGAGTGTGTTTTGTATATTGGAGCACCAGGTGCTGTCTTTGATGGAGGTGTCAGGTGCGGTGACAGGGGTTTCCAATTCTTTCAGGATTTTGAAGAGTTCTTTGGTATTGGATTTAGCTTGCTCAATTCGTTTATTGTAAGTGACTTTTTTTGCCTGGAATATAGCTTCCTTATAGTTTAAAGTAGCTACAGTGATACAAGATTTATTAGCTTCTGTAGGGTTACTCTTCCAGTGTGATTCCGCGATTCGTTTTTCTTTGCAAAGAATTCTTAGTTGGGGTGTAAACCAGGAGTTGAGGTGAGCTCTTGGTTTGGGTTTTCTCAGTTTGGATGGGGCAATGAGGTCAAGGGCTTTGAGCATAGTATGGTTGAAGGTGTCAACCAAGACAGTAGGGTCTGTGCATAATAGTGCATGTTCATTCAGGACTGGAAGGATGAGTGGTAGGAATTTGTCGCAGGTTATATCGCGCTTATTCCGTGTGGGGATGGCAGATGCAATGTCTGAAGAGGGGCTGGTGATTTTAGCAGGGATGTTAAAGGTGATGAAGTGGTGGTCAGTCCAGATACAAGGTTGGTTAGCTGCGATACTGAGTCCAAAGTTAAGGTCAGCTATCCAGTCAAGGGTTCTGCCTTTGGAATGTGTAGAGGTGTTGATGTGCTGGGTAAAGCCTGCGTTAGTAAGCAAGTTGTCAATCGACAGGGCAGCCGTGTCATTGGGGTCAGTGAGTCCCAGGATAAAGTCACCTAATACAATAATTTGGGAATTAGTTTTAGTGTTGTCTGTCAGGATGCTTGACAGGTCTTCAGCGAAGGTGGATAATGGCCCTGGGGGCCTGTAGAGTAGGTGGAGTGAGATGGTGCGGTTGGGAGTGAGGGAGAATTTGGCTGTTAGAGCTTCCATAGATGAGATTTGATGAACAGTTGAGAGGCGGAAGTTGAGGGAGTTTTTGTGGATTAAGGCAATGCCCACACCTTTAGATTGGCTAGTGGAGCGATCATGTCTGATAATATTGTAGCTTGGTGGAATGGCTAACGAGAGTAGAGGTCCAGAGGCTGCGTGAAGCCAAGTTTCCGTGACGGCCAAAAAGTCCAGTCAGGTTAAACTGAGGCTCCTGGGCTGTGGCTAGCAGAATGTGGGTTTTTGTTTCTGGAGTGGTTGGTTTTCTGATAGCAATAGCTGGTTAAATAGCTCAGTGGGTTGAGGGCTCTCTGCTGCAAATTGTTCTGGGGAGGGTAAGAGCTTGAAGGAAAATGGGACCCCTGCGCTGATCTGCTAAATAGGTAACTAGAGTGTTCTTCTTCCTGCAGCCGTTTCTAGGGTTCCAGCGGGACAGAGCTCCTGAAGTCCTGATGGTCTTGAGATATGAAAGGAAGGGGTTGGAACCCTGGCTTTAGTGTTGCTGGGTATGACTGTTGTCAAGAAGAAGATACTGCTGGACACAAGTGGTTTTTCATGCAGTTAGTTTTAATGGGATAAGTGGGCAATGGGCTTCCCAGGTCTTGCAAACGATTCTTGGCACATTTGCATGTTTAAGAGAAAGCCAACACGTGCTTCGACCAAGGGTCTTTGTCAAGGTGTGGAAGTGCAGGACTGGGAGGTCCTGAATGGGGTAGCTGAATAGCTTCTATTAATGCCTGGTGGGGCTGCAGCGAGGTGTGCGGCTCATAGCGATAGTGTGCAATGTATGTGTGATCTGCAGGTTGCAGGTGCGACTCCCGGCAAGGTCAACTCAGCCTTTCATCCTGCTGAGGTTGATAAATGAGTACCAACACACGTTGGGTTCTATTATATGTATATTTGTTCTATATGAAGCGCTTAAGCTTAAGTGCTATATAATAACACATAGTTATCGTTTGGCCTTGGACGTCTGCTTGCATTCACAGTAGTCTCGTAATAAGGGTTTATATGCACTGATATTAACGATTCATATGGTGATCCATTCTTGTATGAAATGTATCAGTTTACAGTGATATTGTAACCATATTTTCGTAGTGTACTTAGAAACAATGATATTTGATGCCACTTCCTGTTTTGTCAAGGGGTGAAAGGTCATGTTCCATCGCTTCCTGTAATCTCACTTTAGGCGTGGGGTCAAATGACATTGCTTCCTGTGATGTCATCGGTCATGTGATGTCACTTCCGCACCCCCCCCCACCGGCATTTTGGTGAAATGATGTCCCTGTATACACCTGAGATTCATGGCTTGGAATAGCATAGCTTGAACCATCAACAAAATCAGACGGATAACATAATTGCCTTCGGTCTACCTATGCTTTAACTTTTTCACAGCATCGGATATTGTCACCAGGTTGCAGTGTTTCTTTACATTGAAAAGGAAGGAGGTCTAGAACTAAAAGTACATACATTAATCGAAAATTTGAATATTTTATTCTGTTAGTAGTTTAAGAGAATTTTCATAGATCGAGGACGATTTATACAATTAATGCTCGTGTGTATGTTAACCGGGGTATGAAAGCATAGTGCAGGGTCCACCTGCACATTTTCAAAAAACTGCTCTTGTAGTCTCCCAGGAGATTACCACATATAGGAAATCGTGCTGAAGAGAACATTTGAGATAATGCATATCTCGACTACATTTAAAATGCTACTACATGAACCCCCTAAATTATTTACTGTGTATTAGCAGGTCAAACGTACTTCTCAAGTACTTAATTGTATATTGTCCCTCTCTCTTGCTTCACTGTCTTTTTCACATTGTCCTTTCCAGAGGATCACGGTCTGATCTCGCGAGCCGTACCCCACTACGCCCTATTACAGACAAGAATTGAGGCCTTGACGCTACTAGGGTGGTGATTCTGCTCAGTACAAAATCACAGTAACAAAAGAACACATTTGCGAAAGGGGATTCTGCACCAAATGACATTTTCCTGGACTGATGGTCCACTATTGAATTTAATATTACCAACTTTGTCAGTGTAACATGGATCAGCTTCAGATATAATCCCAAAAGTGATTGGGGTGCTCACTTTAAGAAATTGAAGAATTGTGGTTTTGTTTTATTATGGTGTAATTGTGGATTTTAACAGAACATTTGGTAATTTTTAGTCAAATCTATGCCCCTCAAGCGACTGTTCAAAAGAAGTATTGAGATTCCACCCTATAGAATTCCTTAACACATTGTTGGACAAGGGTGCATTCTTATAGCAAACTTTGGCCAGTATGGTGGTGGTCAACATAAAATATGGGTAACACGAGTGCTTTCCGTGGAGTCACTTTGCTGAAAATGTTGGGGGGACATGATATCTAAATGAAAGGGGGCTCTGGCATATGAGTCAGAATAAATTGTGTGCTACAAAAGTTGGGTGTGGACAAACTGTGCCCCCCCTAAAATGACACCCATGAGTACTTTTGCCTACTAAAGGCTGCAGTGCCCGAGCTAACCTTTCCATTTCCACATAGCCGTGGACTGCTGAACAACACTGTCCCAGAAGGCCCATATGCCACATGGTGGAACACTCTTCTTAGTTGAAGACTCGTCATCTTGCAGGTCAGGGTCTACAGGTTACCTCACAATATGTTGTGAGGTCTCTTCACACAGGGTTCGGGCAGTAGAGTGGATTGCACATTTTACCCTATTTGCCACAACATTGCTACTGAACATGTTTAACTTGGACCGAGGATCAATTCCTGTCACCACAGACTAGATAGTCATATCGTCAATGTCTTTAAACTTTGCTTCTACTGCCTTCAATAGATCTATTTTTACAGGCTTGACACCAGTGTCCCTAATCTCACCAGTGCCCAGGTAGGACTTTAAGGCATTAACAGCAGGAACGTCCAGGGAGATGCTTGATGCATAAGAACAAATCTCCTTTCTTAGCTCTGCAAAAGGTGCTAACAAAGATAGAACATTTTCTGCTAAAGGCTACTGACAGGCAGAAAGATTAGGCACTTTGAGGGTCCTTATAAGTCTGGTGGTATCTCAACACTAAATGGAATTAGTGTTACCGCACTCGGTCTGCTGAAATTACCAGAAGATTACAAGTGCCAGCAAGGGTAGGTTAATCCCCACTTCGTGGAGTCCCATACGACTGCATGGGGGGATTACCGGTATTACCGGCACCGGTAATACCGGCTGTTGTTTTTCAGTGAAGTGCGGAGCTGGATGTAAATCAGGCTCCCCATCGGTAATCTTGCATTTTGCCGGTCTGGAAACATGCCGGTAAACATTATTACCGGCATGTTAATTCCAGGCCGGCAAACCTGTAACAACCCCCCCTTGTCATCCTTCGTACAGTACAAACTCACTGGCCGCCTCTGCCCCACCAATTGCTCCAGCATCAAAAACAAGGAGTTGCACCATGTTAACACATCTTGGATTAACTGCAGTTCAGGAAACCCAAGATCTTTTCGCATTGAGTGTAAGCGAAACATGATGAAACTCGAATGTTTGAAATGGCCAACAAGTTTTCTTCCATGCAATATCGGACACAGATCTTTGCGCAAAAAGGCCATCATGGATGCTACACTGTGAGGTATGTGCAAAACCATCCCACACTAACACAATCTGCATCTCTGAAAGTGTACACATGTTTGTTACATTGTCTCAAACAATCACCTGCACTTCAGAATGGCAAATTTACCATCTTTGAAGCATTTCCTGCAATGCCAAGCCTTTTTTAGCACTGGTATGGCTTCCTTCAAAAGCCTCACATTGCCATAAAACTCCATGGGCCTCATTACAAGAATGGAGGTAGCCATGCTGCTATTTGCGGCATGGGTACCCCCATTCTGGGTACCTGGTCCTGGTTCCCTGAATGGGGAAATACCAGACCATTTCGACCTTGGAGGGCCCAGTATTTCCCCATTCAGGGAACCCGGACCATCCCCATTCCCATTTGAGCCCCCATAGGGCTCAGTGGGAATGGGTAGCATGCTAACAGGCACGGTAATGACAGGCCCGTTGTTAGCATGCTGGGCTGCTCGCGGGACCCGCTAAGAACGCCTATTAAAACCAGGCATCCTTGGCGGGTCCCGCGAGCAGACCTCGTAATGGGGCGGTAAGGGGTTAATGGCTCCGGCACCTTTACTGGCGCCGTTAACCCCTTACCGCCCACCTCATAATGAGGTCCCATGAATTTTCAAGTTCCTAGCTAGCCAATGTCCTGTTAAACTCATAAAAGATTTGACTGTATTATCAGAGGTCCAAAGGTCTACAGTGCTATTTTCTCAGCACTCTGAACGTCGGCTGCAATCTTATGGCACACTTTTTTCGTACTTGTCAGGGATGATGCAAGTTAACAAATATTTACGTGAGGGTACTTTGTACCATGGCTCCAGCTTATTTAGCAAATGCACAAAACCTACATCCTCAACAAGAGGAAATGGTTACAAGTCTAATGCGATCATTTCACCAATACTGTGATGCATGGCAGAAGGGTTTTCCTGAGGCCAGACTTCCTTTTGGTCCATGCAATTTTTAATGGACAGCTCAGACAATACCTTCTTGCACTTTTCAGGAGTCACATTGCTGTTGCTTCTCCATACAACAACCACTTTTTTCTTTCATATAGTGCAAAGTCATTGGGATGCTTTGCACGCAGAAAATTTGTCAGTACAGACGTGCTGCACTGTTTAGAGTTGGAAGAACCACGAGACAAAACTGCTCAGCATACAGCACACACCGCCTTGGAGTTGGCATCCAGTTTAACGGCAAAGTAATCCCAAACAAGGCTCTTTTTTCCTTGATTCTACTCATGCTGACAATGAGAAGCTCTGCTGCTTTGGGCCAGGGATAGGGTTTCTTCTGGGCACGTCTCCTGCCTTTTGCTTGAGGGGCTTTACGGAACTCAGACACAAAAAATATCAACCAAAAGCGTATGTTTTGGCAGGACTGTACCAAATGTTGTCTTTGAAACAGTATTTGGTTTTACTTCAAAGTATTGTTAAAAAGGCCTCTTTAAAAAAGGAATGTCAAAATATTTAGAAAAGGGAACATGAGTATTGAATGCAAAATGCATACACAGGCTGCGACAAGGGAAAACCAATCCCCTCTCATTTTTCAGGCATACACTCCAAGTGGTGCCCTCCCATCACAAGCTCCCCCTGAAAAATACATTCTTGCCCCTCACCCCGGTAACCTCCATAGCACTCACCAGGGTCGTAGGCAGTGATTGGCATAAAGTTGGAATGGCAAGCCGGTCTGAGAGATGCGCTTTCTTGGTTAGCGCCATGTCTTTTCAAAGTAGTTGCAAGACTAAAAGTAAAGGATCATGTGTGAGGGGGTGACAGCAGGGTACACAAATGTTTGGCATGAATAAAACACATCTACTTTTCTGACCAATGCCCCCAGCAGCACAGCACTCTTCTGCGTGTCCTCCAGCACAGCAGGTCAACAAATACCTCTCAGAGGGTTCCACAGCAAAGATGTAACCCGTCCTCCAGCAACGGATAAGCCTCACGCTGCGAGATCTGACATTCTGATTGCAGATTCTCCCCAGCCAGGTAAGTATGAGTTGGGAGCATAAGGGCAGGTGCTGGGCCGGTCTGGAAGCACTGCTAAAGGCTATGGGCTTCCATAATGGCTGGAGCCCGTGCCTGAAAGCATACCATTTCCCCTTCATTTAGGTGTGCTTCCTGAACAGGCCCAGCACCTGGCCTTATGCTCTCAAGCCAGACCACCTTCCCATCAAATGCCATATATCTGAAACGTGATGCTGTATTATGAGATGCGACTGCTTCTAAGCATTGTGATAAAAAGTGTTAAGTTGCCCAATTCATCAATCCCAGAGAATGATGGGCTGGATCCGCCCAGTCAGAATTAGAAACAATCACCTGCAAGCAGAACGCAGATGTCTTGGCTGAATTGTTGACTTGCTGTGCTATTTTTCTAGCGGCTTTATAGTACACATAGTAAATTAATATTTAATTCATTGCATGCTAGGTTTTAATTGCCTTCCCTAAACAATGGGCCTCATTACAACCCTGGCGTTAAGGGGTTAACGGCGCCGTAAAAGGCTGCAGCGCCGGTAAACCCTTAACACCCGATTCACACTTTAACGCCTGCTTTTTGCAGGCGTTAAAGTCCAACCCGCTAAGGGACCTTGGTGCTAATTACGGCACCGTAATTTACGGTGCCGTAATTAGCGCCTTCCCCATTCCCATTGAGCCCTATGGGCCAAAAATGGGAATGGGGAAGGGGCCATGGTGAATGGGGATTTACCGCCCCGCCAACCTTGGAATGGGGCGGTAAATCCGCCATCCACCATGGCGGAATCCGGCATGGACCATGGTGCTAATAGCACCATGGCCCAACGCCAGGGTTGTAATGAGGCCCAATGACTTAAATAATGTAAGACCGACGGAATGCTGAACACTCTAGCGGCTTCACTGTGTGTTGGAGGGGTGTGGAGGGAACAAAACTTGATTTGTGAGACCGCTGGAGAGCAAAGTCCCCCCACAGCCTGGTGTGGATTGATGAGGGGCGCTCCCATTCAGTGCAGTGGTCTCCATTAAAATAATGCAGTAATGGGGCCGCCGGCTATGCACTGGTGCCCCCAGATCAGAGGAACGGTTAGGCCGCTGGGGTGATAAACACTCCAGCGGCCAGCGGCCTCACTGTGTGTTGGAAAGTGTTGGGTGACCAAAGGTTGATTTGTGAGGCCAAAGGGGAGCAAATCCCCTCCCCCCCCTTGCGGCCTCATGTGTATTGATGGGGGCCTCTCCCAGTCAGGTTAGTGGCACCTGTCAAAAGAATGCAGCAATGGGGCCAGTGGCTTTGCACCGGTGGCCCCAGATTAGAGGAAAGGTGAAGCTGCCAGGGTGTTGTACACTCCAGCTGCCTCACCATGTGCTGTAGAGGGCTGGAGGGAGAGGGGAGGGGTGGCGAGTCGCGACTTACTTCCTGATTCATCATTGGCATAATAAGTGAGGGAAGGTAACTAGTTCCCTTCCCTCACTTCCTATTTCAAGCAGGCTCAGGCTGCAGCAGCAAATAAGCAAACATCTTATTTGGCTTCTGCAGCCTACAACTTCTGCTCAGGTGTGCCACTTTCTGTGATTGGCTGTGTTCTCCCAAATAGGGAGAAGACAGGTAATCATAGAAAGTGGACTTTGTGTCACTATTGCAGAAAGCATTTGGCCGAAGCCGAATAGCTGTTCTTCAGCCAAAATGTGTCCGAACAGTGACTCGGAGCTGATTCTCGGTATACCCCTAATACATGCGCCTCTTAAGTTATGTTATATAGTAGTGCAGATGTCTCAGTGTCCAGCTGCGTGTGCAGACCTTTCACTGTGGCCAGACCTGTTGTCAGAGTGAGAGATTCACTGTGAGCAGATATTAGGTTCCAGTGTCTGAGTCTCTAGCTACTGTATTTGTGAAAACAGGCATGCCATCGATTTATAATCGGCTCCATCATAAATGCCAGTGACCTTCTATATTAATGCTCTTTAGTTGCCCCTGCATAGTTTAAGAACCCTGTGGTGCTGCCTTTGAGTCTGCTGTTGCTATCACCTTTGCAAGCATGGTTAAGGGAGCAGAGAGGCCTCTGTGGGTGAAGCACGCTGTCATTCATTTTCTGTCCGCCCTGAGGATCCATCCAAGGGTGACTCATTATACCTATTCATTCCACACTACTCCCATCCTGTAGATCTAGAAGGTGGGTAAGAGAAATGCGAATTGTTAATGTTGTAACAGTTGCCATTTTATTACTGTGCACCTCCAATGCACTGTTGCCCTCATTGTGGACATGGGCACAGGGCTACAAAGATACCTGGTGCAGCCGGCCACCCCTGCACTTGTTGAGGGTGGTTGAACCTTCTCTCACTAGAGAAGCCTGGTGCAGGTCTGGTGAGCAGCCATTGTGAGAGTCCTCCTTCCACTTGTCTGAAAGCTGCCATAGCGATAGTCGCCGGGCCTTATTATAACAATACTTGTATCCTGTTTTATTTGAATCAGTGCTTACAAAATCAAAAATATGCATCTCAAAATGTGTTTTATTTTGTTATCTCTCTTTCTCTTCCTTTCTCTCTCTCTTTCTCTCACTCACGTCACCTTTTCTCTTCTCTGTAATGCTCCTTTTAATTCCATGTATGTTCTCTTGTACATGTTCTTTCATCGTCATGTTTCCATGTTGTATTTTCACCACTCGTTCTGCACCGACCCCTTCCTTCAATCGTTTTAAGTGTTCTCTCTCACACCTCTGCCTTTTCTATGCTGTATCCTGCTCATCTCTCGTGGTTCTTTTCCTGTCCTTCATTGCCTTTCCTCTCTTTGTTCTGTCTACTGTTGGTGGGTTGTGGACACGTTTTTAGGTTTCCCGGGAGGAGAATCTTCAGCTTTTCCTGCAGGACACCACAGTCTTCTTACCAACACCAGCCCAGCAGTTCCAGCCTTCAGGAGCCGACAAGGTAATTTTGCAAACCGTGGGCACTGATTGGGATTTCATTCTCTCGTTTCTTGCTGAATTATACGGTTGCTGGAGACTCACCTACCTAAGTTTTCAGACAACAAAACCAAGAAAGGTTGAGTTCCACTAAGTAAATTGCGCTGCTAGACTCCAAATGTTTCAAAAAGCTGCCAATGAAATGACAGATTGTAATCCAACAAAAATACAAACACACAAATAAATGTTCAATGTGTCTTGTATTCAAATAATGTTCATCTGTGAAGCTCCAGTGTATATCCTGAAGCAAAGATCTGCGTCATGACATTGTATCGAGCAGCATCCGAGAGGATATGTGGACTCTGTAATTTGTTCAGGAGACGGCAGTTCATTACGAGACGCATCACTTTGCTTCAGGAAATACACTGGAGCTTCACAGTTATCCGACGCATTCTCATTTGGTTGTTTGGCTGAACAGCCTTCACTTTCAGGTTCTTTGGAGACGACATCCACTTTATTTTCAAAAATTCATTCAGCGTACAGCAGTACCAGTCGGACTTGAACTAGATGTTTTGCCTTAAGAAAGACCACAGAAGGTCGAAACACGTGTCGGCAAATCACTCTGGCTGATGAACATTATTTGAATACAAGACACATTGGACATTTATTTGCGTGTTTCTATTTTTGTTGGATTCCAATCTGTCATTTAATTGGCAGCTTTTTGACATTTGGAGTCTAGCAGTGCAATTTACGTAGTGGAACTCAACCTTTCTTGGTTTTGTTGTCTATTACTTATAGGTTGGAGGTGCCTACATAATTCCACTGCCCTGCAGCCGCTAGTGATTTTTATAGTGCCACTTTTCGAGTCCAATTGGCCCGAGGGCTACCACGTTCTGGTAAACCTCAACCGTACTGTTGTTTAGGTGTTTTTTACCTAAGTTTTCAGTATTGAAGTCTGCGAGCATTCTGCTTAGTTGATCCTTGGTTAGGGGCTATGTATATCTCACCACAATAACAAAGGGCACACTGTGGGCTACTTACTCACTGTTCATTGTAGAGTCTGTGGATCAGAGTGGTGCTGGGCACCATATCTGAGGAAGGTGGGGCTTAGTCCAGGTGCCATGATTAGTGACGGCACGCAAGGGCATAGTCCATCAAATTTCAGATTCCCGGTAGTGGGCAATCCTTTGAATGACCTCTGGCCCCAATGATGTTTGAAAATCAGACGGACAAGAGCTGTGAGTTTCCGTTAGATTATTTTTCAATGTTGTCCCTTTGCATGCTTTCTGGACAATGGAAGAAGTCCTATGACCCGGCAACAGCTCGGACAGAGAATCATTAGAACCTTAGATAAAACTATTCAGGCTACACTTATCTAGATGCACCAGCAGCAGGCCAGGCCGCCCAGCTCCACACTCCACATTGTTTCAGTTGCCAACTATCTCAAGCTGGTTTCTTTCAGGTGTGTCTCCTGGAGAACAGGACCAGCAGCCGAAATGAGGAGAGCGGTTTGGATAAAGAAGCTCGGAGGTGGGCAACTCGAGCTGCCAGAGACTATAAGATGAAGGCCCACGGGGAGCGGGTATGTGTTGCATGAACTTTGTGAGCAGAACATGTTGTGGAAAATCTGAGTTTGGGTAGGTGATGTCCAAAATATAGGAGTGGCTTATTATTTTGGCTATTTAGAGACTCTGGGGCACGCTGGCCCTACCCAGCGTGCCCCAGAGTCTCTTACCAAGTTCAAAGGGGAGGAGGTGATGAAACAAGTTAGAATGTTTTCAGAATAGGACAGAAAGCATAGACAAAGGACAGCAGGGTAGGTGGTCTGGCTGGTTTTGGTGTGGGAAAAGAAGTACGCTTTGAGGATCTGGTGGACGTTGATGATGGAAGTTGTGGTACAAATGTAGAGTGCGGGGCGTTCCAGGTTCTGGCTGTCCATTGTGTGAAAGAATGTTTTTTTTGTGCAGGGTATCTACCAGAGTGAAATGTGCAGGGAAGTTTGGACTGGATTGTCTGATGTTTTTGTGGGTGATGGGTTTACGTTTCTTTTGAAAGTAGGATAGGATACAATGTGGTTTTCAGGTGTACACGATGCAGAATTCTTTTAAAGCAATCATTATTGAGAGCCAGTAAAGCTGGGGTGATGCGTAACTGTTTTTGAAGGTATAGAGTGAGTCATGCCACTGATTTATGTATGGGTTGGAGGGGAGCAAGACTGTTGTTGTGGAGTCCAGTGTGGATAGCTGTCTGTAGTGAAACTTCGACATAACTAGTGCCTGGATTGTGCACAAAATTGTCAGAGAAGGATGTGTCTTATCTTGCATAGGAGATGTAGCAGTTGTAGGTTTCATGTGTTGGTGACGGCAGCTATGTGTTGTATGAAGGATAGGTGGGGGTTGATGGGGAAGCCTAGGGATTGGTGTGGAGAGGGATATGTGTGGGTTGCCTTCTTTGATCAGTGGGGTGAGTTACGGTTTGTGCCTGGGAGGCTGCAGGCGGGGGCAGGTATCCTGATTTGGACAGGTTGGGTTTTAGGAAGTGGGTGGCCATCCAGGTAGTCGTGGTGGAGAGACAGTGCCTGAAGGTGTGGAGCTCTGAGGGGTAGGCAATTTGGAAGTATATTTGTGTGTTGTCTGCATATTAGTGAAAGTGGCTGCTAAGAGTCTGTCTCAGGGATTCACTGTATAGATTGAACAAGAGTAGAGATGGGGAAGATCCTTTTGGTATTCTGTATTTGATTGGGTTAGGATTTGACCAATAGGGGCGCATGGAGATGAATTGTGTGCTGTGAGTGTGGAATGAAGTAAACCAGTCGTGTGCCTGAGAGTTTCATTCTGTGGGATAAGATGTTTGGAGAATGGTGTGGTAGATGGTGTTGTAAACCACAGAGAGGTCAAGGTGGGCTAGAAGGGATTGGTGTCCTTTCAATGATGGTCATCTATAATGTAAAGTGTTGCAGTCTCTGTGCTGTGCCTGGGACCGAAACCTGATAGGAAGACATTGAGGAGGTTGTGGTGGTGTGCTTTTGGAGTTTCATTTTGATAAAGCATTTCATGATTTGGGCGATGTATGGCAGGATTTCAGTAAGTATTTATCCAGGAGTATGCGGTCGGGGGATGGCTTCTTGAGGAGTGGTGAGATTCTTCTGTGCTCGAGTGCAGAGGGGATGGTGCCATGAGAGAGACAGGAGTTTATGTTGAACCAGTGGAAAAGCAGTTAGGTGCCGACTGAGCTGGGAATGTGTGCTCCAGGAAGTGTGCTTGTTTTGTTATGGCTGTGAGGGGGATGATAGTGTCTTGGTCAATGGGGTGGAATGTGTCCCATGTCTGTAGGGGGTGGCATTGGGAGGGGTGGGGGGTAGACTGTGAATGTCAGGGTGTGGATGTAGTCCATGAAGGAGTTGCATGATGTCGTGGATGGGGTGGGTGGCTTGTGGTGGATGGTGGTTTGAAAGGTTTCTTGATAATGTGATGGTAAAATGTTTCTGTGCATGGTTGTGGGATGACGGAAGCTCTTGTTTGGAGGGAGTGGGCAGCTGTGGCACTGTGTATGTCTATCAAATATTTGGAGCATCTGTCTTGAATGAGTTTTCTGGTGGAGAAGCATGAGTTCTTTTGCCAGGCTCTTTCTAGGTGCCTGGTTTCTTGTTTGATGTTGAGGATGAACATTTTGAACCATGGCTTGTGGTGATTGTTTCTGTGTTTTGAGGAAGGCAATTTGGTTCAGTATCTGTGGTGTTGTAATTGTTGAGGAGAAGGGTGGGTGTGAAGCAAAAGTGTGATGCATGAGTGATGCGACTGCCGTGTTTTTGATGCATTTGATTTTCCCGGCGGGGGGGGGGGGTGGGGTGGTGAGGATATGTGGCAGGTGGAGGTAGGGCTGGGAGATATATCGAGGTTTTGGAGCTACATCAATATATTTTCAAAATTGATATAGGATGAGAGAATATTGTTAACATCGAGATATATACAAATATACATTATTACATATACTAAAACATTGTATTTACATTTTTATATTTACACAGCTTTGTGTATTCTCAATTTATAAGAGGAACCCTTTATTAGCACTTTATTTTGTGTCTTATAAATAAAGCTGTCTGTGACATCTCACATGGAGTTGGCGGTTTACAACTGAGCATTTAACCCACATAAACAATATTGAGATGTATATCGTATTAAGCCATTCAGCCCAAAAATATTGAGATATGGCTCTTGGTCCATATCGCCCAGCCCTAGGCGAAGGGATGTTGAAAGGTAGAGTGAGTTTGAAGGGGATGGCAGAGTGGTCTATTCATGATACCAAGAATGGATTTTGTGCAGAAACTGATTTTTTTCAGGAAATCTGACGTTCAAGAGTGTTGCCAGCTATGTGTGTGGAGTAGGAGATGTGATCGGTTTAAACGTGGCACTTGCATTGTCAGACAAAGATTGCGGCACTTACTGTAATCTTAGGGTAGAAGAGTAATTGCGCTAATGCACATTTCCAAGTAAACCTCCTCTGCCTGAAACACACCTGGCTGAAGACTTTCTTTGCTGTTGAGTTCCAGAGAAGAACAGCCTCCAGTATGTGACGATGTGTTATGTGAGGTCCTAGTGAGAGGGTGGAGTGAGGATGCAGTTCAGTATGGCGTTGCTGGATGGGAACTACCTGGGTTGAAATCACCAAAATTGATGTTGGTGTAGGGGGAGCTGTTGTTGTTCATAAACAAGTCAGACCATTTAGTGTGGAAAGTTGAATTGTGTGTTGAGAATGGTAAATGAAGTGGGTGAATGGGGGTGTGATGGTGGGGAGTAACTGAGAGAGAGGGTTTCCAAAGATGTTTTTTTTTAGTGTTTGAGTCTCTGCAAATTAGGCCAATGCCACCACCTGTTGCAGTATTGGATGAGTTATTGTGGAGGAGCATGTCAGGGATGATGGGTGTGTGGTGGGATTTTATCCACGTCTTTGTGTTGTGAAAAGGAGTATGTCTGGGGTGTGTGTGGTGATGAGGTCATTTATTTCATGCAGCGTGGCAGGTGTGACGAATACAGGTGCTTATAACTGGTCGCAGGTTTGGATGATAGTCAATCAGGCATAGGGCGTTCAGATTTGGACAGAAGTGCTGCCCCGTACCATCCTCTCTGACCATTCTTGCCTCTGTCATGAGAATCCGCTTGAAGCCTACCTCCAAGTTCAACTCTTGGTGGAAGTGGAGGGCTTTGGGCGCATTCTCTGACAAATTGGCCTGCCACCTGCTCTAAAGGCAATACAGACTCTCTGTCCTTTCCAAGAAGAGGTTCCATATCCAAACCAGCCTCTCTGTGGCCTCTAGATACACGGTCAAACTCTTTAGAATCTGCAAGGAGCTGGCCAATCCCACTGCAGTCTCCATGTCTCCTGTTCCCTTCCAAGCTCTCCGTATGGCTCTGGCCTCTCATTTCACCAATAAAACTCAGAACATCCTGTCCTCGCTTTCCTCTTCCTCTCCCTCTCTCAGGCCCCCTTTGGACGCCTCTCCCCTTCCTTTTTCCTCCTTCACTCTGACAAGACCTGACGATGTCTCTAAACAAGTACGATCTATGAAAGTGTTGTCCAAACATTTGCTCCCCTGCTCCTCCAGAACCATCAAGGAACACATTGCCACCCTCGCTCCAGCCTCGGCTGATTTCTGAAATCACTATTTCGCCACTGGATCTTTCCCCCTCTCTCCTAAAGCACTTCCTTGTGCACCTCCTCCTTTAAAAAGCCTTCTGACGATCCTACATGTCAGGAAAGCTATTGCCCAATTTCTATCACTCCTATCCTGGGCAAACTGCTGGAAAAGCTGGCCATCTCAGAGCTTACCCTCCACACTGAATCTGTTGGCTGACTCCATGACCATCAGTCTGGTTTCAGAGCAGCCAGAGGCATGGAAACTGCTTTCCTGAACACCCGTGAAGATCTGCTCTCTAACCTCGACTCCAGCTCTCCCTCTGTGCTCATCCTCCTTTACCTTTCCTCTGCTTTCGACACGGTCAATCACGCCACCCTGATCAACAGACTCTGTGTGAACCTGGGTATCATTATCAGGCCCTGGCGTGGCTGACCTCCTTCCTCTTGGACCGTCCCTCCCAGATCCAACTTGGGTCATTTCTCTCCAGCACCTCTCTCTCCACATGTGGTCTCCTCCAAGGTTCTATCCTCTCCCCCATGTCTATCTGGCCCCTTTAGCCCATCTGATCTCCACCTTCTCTTCTAACTTTCAGTGTTATGCAGATGACACTCAGCTCTCCTTCAGGCTTCCCTCAGCCTCTGCTCATTCCTGACGGTCTATCAGTGGGAAAGAATTGGTGGGCCTCCAATGATATTTGCCTTAATGCCAGTAAGACGGAGATCCTTCTCATTGGGGACCCTGCTCCTGGTTTCCCGATCTCACTCTGGCCGCCCTTCTTGGGCCCTCTACCCTCGCCTTCCTGTAAACCAAAAAACCTTCGCATCATCTTCAACTCCACCCTCTCCTTCTCTCCTCACATCACAGACCTTGCCAAAAAGGCCCACTTCCAGCTGCACCTCCTGAGAGGTATTCTACCTTTTCTCACTATCCCCCAGCTCACTCTCTCCAGAGCCCCATTTCTATCCAGGCTGTACTACGGCAACAGCCTCTTTCTCAATCTGCCTACCTCTACACTTCGCCCCCTGCAACTAATCCAGAACAGGACTGCAAGACAAATCCTTGTCCTCAAGCCCAGGGACCGTATCTCTCCAGCCCTGAAATCTCTCTGATTCTGCAGAGAGTAGGGGGGTAGATCTCTCTCCTCTGCAGGTGCCTCCCTCTTGAATGGGCTCCCTGCCCCTCTCAGACTTGAGCTGGACCACCTGAAGTTCCAGAAGCAGCTCAAGACCCTCCTTTTCTTCTCTGTCTTGTCTCACTCGCTCCCTTGCTAACTTATCTGTCTGCTGCGCGGACTGGTTGCTTGGTTCCCTCAGAGTCTCACTGGGTACCAGGCTCCTTCCATGACCAGTCTTTCTTTGCACTGCCTCCTTGCCTACCTACTGTAATCCCTACAGCCCCCCTACCTCCTTGAACTTACCTAGAGCCGTGCTGCCCTGGCTGCACATACTCGGAGCTATGCTGTCCTGTTCGCACTTCCGTTTTTCCTCTCCCTTGCACTTCCACCTCTCCTTCCTTTTGCACTTCTATTGACGCACTTACATGATCCGAATGACACAAGGCCTAGTAGGATAGTTTGGCTTGTCCTCCCTATGTCTTCCCGCCCTTCTCTTGTGGCGCCTAGAAACCCTTGTGTACAAGCGCGTTATAATTGCCATATCATATCATATCCCAGGCCATGCGCTTGCAAAATTCCATGCAATAGAACTTTATATTTGCATGAACAGGGAGTGAAGGACTACTGACTAAAACAGCATCATATCCCCTCTGTTTTGGTAGATTTTGCAAAGGTTGGAAGCAAGAAGGCTCCAGGCTCCTGAAGAGGAGTTCTCCGGCATGGAGCAGAGGACGGAAGAAGTGCGAGAAAGCATCCGGAAAGCAGAGGTGGGTCTTCTTAAGCACCTTCTTTTCTTCCTCCCTGTCTTGAGTTACTTTTCAAGAGCAACTCTTCTAGCTGTAAAGGCTGCCTGAAGATCACTCTTCTGCACAAGGCTCTCGTGTCCCTTGATCGTAATCGCACACCACTCTGATCTCATGCATTCAGGGCATTTTGGTGGCATGGGCAAGCACAGCTCAGGGGCAGCAAGCAATGCCACAGGGTGAAGGGGCAGCATGGAGAATGAGCTCCTGCTTCCTCAGGAGAATACAAGTACGTGTATATGGCACTGTATGCATGCAATATAAATATAATCTTCCCAAAGTGAGTCATACTATTTTAAAATGTTCTGTAACACATGCAACCATTTGCAGAGCTGCATTTACTTAGTCAAGTTTGAGTAGGACAAGTTTAAATCTCAATACAAAACAAAGGGCAGGAGGATTCTTTCTGACTTCTTGCATAATTACTTACTTCCATTTTTTCTGCAATGGAAATAATTTGCTCCAAAACGTGTAATCATAAATATATGATTTCCAAAAAAGGAAATTACATTTTTAGTCCTGGAATGTTATGCTTTCCTCTAAATTTAAAATGTTCACTGAACAGCTGGTGGAATGGCCAGCGGTTCTGCCCACCCTACCAGAACGAAATGCACGACTTTCTGTTTCTTCGGCTACCATCTTGCCACCGGTTTTTAGCCAGTGAAAATGACCCGCAGCCCCATTTCTAGGACATCTCAGCCGGTCAGATGATCTGAAATAGCTGGGCTGTTGTGTGCAATCTGTGGACTGATTCGATGTTCAGGCAAGATTCCCAGCAGTGGTGGCATGGAAACCATTTTGCTCTTTTATTTCTCAAAGCTGGAGGCATTTGCCCACCACTACATGTCACTTTGGCCCCATGCATTAATAATATACTTTTACTGGGACAGTAACTGCACTTGGGAGCATCTTTCTTCTACTCTTTTCCACGGGGATATTATTCTTTTCATGGGACCATAATTGTACGTCTCAGCAAAACACAGGCTGTAATTGTAACTGGGTAGTGCCCGCACCTTCCAGCACAGCTGCACTTGAATGGACCATGCCGTGCTTTCTCCGGGAAGTTCGATTCTCTTTAATAGTTTTCAGCCACAGCTTGGAGGCCAGGGGTGTTGCCAAGTCTGGAAAAGATCCAGGGCTACTCTAATGTCTAGACTGTCCGGACTCGGGGCTAGCTAGCTTTTGGGTTGGAGCCCCTGAGCTGCTATTCGGGGCTACAACCAAAAAGACCTGGGCACTATAGCCCCCTCAGCCCCCCCCCCCTCCCCAACACGCCTCTGATGGAGGCCAGTGACTGAATGGCTTTGCACTCCAAAATCCCGTTTTTGTCCCCCAAGCAGCCATGAAGCGCACTGCTATGGTGCCCACGCATCACTTGTCATACACTCTTCCTCCCCAATGGCTAGCATGTGGTGGGCACTTCCCCATGTGTACAGGCCGTTCAGAAAACGACTGTATTTTCCAGAAGATTTTTCTCTCGTGTGGCTGTAATCGAAGGAAAAGTTGTGTGATTCTCTGAGTATGCCGAATAAACACCCAGACTGATTATCTTTGGGGTATCACAGATCTGAACTCTCCTTCCACATCTGTGCCTACTGTGGGCATTCCATTGCAATCACTCACACAGTGCTCCATTGGCAAACATTATTTAACAGAAGTACATAGGTTAAACTCCAGAAAAAGTGTATGCATTAGAAAGTGTCCGTATGTCACTAATATAATTGATTACTTTAAAAAAAAAAATTCACTACCAACCTAAAAGCCTCTTTCCAAAATGTGAAACATTATTGGCTTCCTTTAATTATAAAGATCATAGCTCTGGGTGTGTGCATGTTTTGTGTGCAGCAGAACTTTGGGTGGTGTTAGAAACGTGACAGTGTCTCACCCGCTAGTCCTCGGGGATCGGTCATCCAGGTGGCCAGGACGCGGCCATCGCTTTTGGATGTAGTTCCTTGGGGTGGACCAGTGTGGGAGGATCAACTGGGTGAGGGGTCCTTGGGGAGTAGAAGTGGACACCAGATGGTGAGACGCTGTTTCCCCATCCATGTAACACCTTTACCCCATCCTACCAAGTAAGATACTTAGGGACTCGACACCTAACCCCCTTTACCAACATGAACATGTTCTCACGGACAGCTCACTGTGAGAGAAAACAGACTAACACCCGAGCTGTATACCTGACATGTCCCAATACAATGGTCAGGCAGGGTCAGGCAATAACTGACCATTACACACAGATTTGGGTTGTTTGATTGAAGTCAATAGATTTACAGCGGAATTGACTATAGTTGATTTCGCTGCAAATCTATTTGACCTTCAGTCAACCAACCCAAATCCCTGTCCCGCCAGCAGCCCTTTACCAATCCCCCCTCTCCCCTACTTACCGTTTTTCATCAGCCACCGGCTGCAGGTGCTTCTGCTGTACCCCTGCGGCATCAGTTCCATCCCTCCACCACATGGTTCGGAGTTTACGCCGAAGGGACCCTTTTTATTTATTTTTTATTTTTTTGAGGGAGTCCCCCGCAACTCCAAACCCCCACTCCTCATTATCGGTATAATGGGTTTCAATTTGTTTTTAGTGGCCGAATTTGGCCAAATTGTCCATACAGACAATTTTTTTCTGTCAACTTGGGTGTTTCCTTACACACACCAGACTTCCATCACACTTCCCCACACAGATAAAAGGCGGAGCACGAAAGGACACTCTGAGCAAGGCAAAGCACATGAGGAGGCAGCGGTCCGAAGATGGCAGTTTATTTCAAGGCGAAGGACAGCAAAACCGAAGAGGATTGCAAGGAGGGAAGTGCCCTTGACCTTTTCAATGGAAGACCGTTACTTTCATGAACTTTCGAGAATAGGAAACATTAGACCAGGAATCGGGGCTGAAGAACGCTGCATTGTGTGTTTGAGGTACCTAGGGCTCTCCTGCATCGATAGTCAAGGTGGGGAGAATCGTTTGCCGCTGTGGTACTGTCCTTGGCTCCTTCAAAAAAGCAGCACCAGTGAAGTCAGCACAGCCAGTGAGTTGGGGAGACTGATACCAGACCGGTCTGTGTTGGACCCAAGGTTGCAAGCAGCAACAGTGTATAATGAAAACTGAAGAGAACCGTGTATGAAGCGTATGTGGCAATTGTTATGAACACAATTAATCAGCAGACCAGTGAATGAACTTTGAAGCCAAGATACAATACCATAGATAGTGATCCGGCACCACATGGGTGCTCATTCGAAAGTCTCTGTTAGGTATCCAGATGAAAGGTGGCAAATGTGAAGAGTGAAATCGAAGTGGTTCTGCAATGGGTCAAGCAAAAGTCCCATGCACATTTGAAAGTCTTCGAGAGTTGATGAAATCGTATAGGAAGTTGGTCCGAGCCCGGCAGAGGGAGATCAGCTTAAAGCTTATGGTTAAAGCAAGTTTGTGTAAAGTTATGAACATTGTGTTAAAAGGAATCTGAGCCCAACTGAGGGGGATCTGAGATCTGAGCCTTACTGAGGGGGACCCGGGGTGAACCTTGAGTCACCCGAGAAAGAATACCTAATGAGGAATTAGATGCATAAATGATGTACAAACATTATGGTGAAAGGATCTGAGCCCGGCTGAGTGGGATCCAAGGTGAATAGTGAATCACCTAAGAACATGAGTACTTGTAATAATCTGAAAAAAGAAAATAACATATTATCATTTGTTTGGTGCACCAGGCCCTCTGAATGAAGATACTTTGTAAGACAAACAGACTTGGGCATGGAAGGCCCTGATGCTAATGATTGAACTGTATCATTGTGCTATATAAGCCAGAGACTGTGCTAAGCTCGAGTGTACTGCCTGGTCCCGTGCTGAAAACATGGGGCATGGAGGCCAATGGCCTGGACTTCCTGTCATGTCATTTTGTGAACACTTCTTTCTTTATCATAACATTGTTTCCCACACTATTTGTATTTAGCGGTAAGGACTGACAATAGGTTCATAACTATAGGCCCTTTTATTTTGACAAGACACTAGGAGGACTGCGTTATTATTATTTGATGGTCGTAGCTTGCTCCCATCTGTAGATTTAGGATTGAATAGGCATTTCTCAAACCCTTTTTGAAGTTCAATAAACACCCTTGAACTGTGGTCACTTGTGTCTGTCTTACTTTTGATAGTACCATGGCTTCCTTACAGTGGGTATTAAGAACAGAGCTCTGAGTGAATCTGTGGATTATAACAAGCATAGGTCTGAATGGCTCTTAGATGGTATCATGAGCTGTGTGTGAGTTTTGGACATTCGTATCTGTGAGTGTCTGGGTGATGAACAGAACAGCTCTTAGTGAGCATGCATAATATTTGGATCAGTATCTGTTATCAGAGGCATAGCTCTTGGTGAGTTTGTGTGTGTTCATGATCAGGGCGGCTTTGAAACAATTTGTCTATTATTAAGTGCATGAATAGGGGCATTAAAACCCCTTTGGTTATTTTCAAGAGCACAGTTATTAGTGACTTTCTTTGAGAGCAGTGCTCTGTAGAGGTGTGGTGGCTTCGATAGCAGAGCTAACTATGGCCCTCATTACGAGTTTGTTGGTAAGTGGTAAAGGTGGCAGTAAATCAGTTACCCCCCTCTTTGACCACTCCACCGAATCACAGGACACTGAAAATCAGTACTAATTCCGCTGAACTACCCCCAGAAACACAAAAACAAATTCTGCCATATTTGTGAAAATACCGCCAAAATATTGTCCAAAAGTGGTGTAATTCTGCCAAACATGCAGTGCAGTTGCCTCTAGCTAAACGTTGGAGGTAAAATAATCCAGGTGATGGCAATCAAGCACAGGTGCGAATAATAGCCTCCAAAAGTGTATTTAAGGTGCACACCCTCTCCAAACATACAGCACAGCCACAACCAGCCGTGAATTCCAGCATCGACAAGCTGCTGCTGTTCATTGAGCTGCAGCAGCATGCAAAGTCACTACATGGAAGGATACAGGCAGCACAAAGATGGAGGACACCGGCCATATCGCGTGACCATCTGTCTCACTGGGCTCTGACTGCTGGACAATTGGTCTTGCTGTAACACTTGGACAGGAACACCATAGCAGACCTGCTGGCACTGATAGAGGCAGATCTCCTAACCACAACACACATCAGAACTGCAATCCCACCACTGCTGAAGTTAGTGTTCGCCCACCACTTCTGCACCACAGGCGCATTCCAGCACAGTGTGGGGATGCTGCATGGCATTTCACAGCCAACATTCTCAATAGTATTGATGCAGGGGTTGGATGCACTCCTGACGCATCCCCATTGACACATCTCGGTGCCCACTACCCAGGCACTGGAGCATACAGCAGAGGCATGATTCTATGCCATTGCGCATATCCCTAATGTCATTGCAGCAATTGTCACATATGGCATTGGTGCCCCTCCATGCAGCAGAGCCTGCATACAGAAATTCGTAAACTGTACCATTCCATGAATACCCAGATGGGCGCAGATACCACCCATTGCTGCACAGGAATAACAGGCTATACATTTAACTGCCACTGTAGTCATATGTATCACTCGAATTAAATGAGCACTGGATCCACTGACTACAGCACAAAGTGATTTATTGTACAATTGTGCACCTCATCCCCAGCACCATTATCTTCCCCACAACCTCATGATGGCCCTGAACATGGCCTCATGTGTGGCAGCAATATGCTCAGCCAACTCCCGTACCCAATGTTTCATTAGGGTGTTGCTGGCAGTAGCATCCATTGCATGTCAACACTAACCTTCCAGGGAGGTGGCCACCCACCTGAAGTCACCCAGCACCACATCTTGCATTGCCTAAAAATGTCCCAGTTGCACCTGGGCTATCTGCTGCATTGACTCCTGGTACTGCTCTTGGGTGAGCCCTTCCCAGGTGGCATTGAGGGTGTGTTCCTGCACTGGCCTGGGAGGCGGATGGGGATGTTTTCCCTCAATGCCAGATGCTTGGACTGCTTGCTCCTCATCATCCTGAGTTGGGGAATCTGTTTCCTTCGGACAGTGGCAATGGAGGTCATGGCGAGATGACAAGGGGGAGGGTGTGGAGTGCATGAGCGAGATGCTGGGCAGAGGCAATGAATCTGGAGACATCTGCCTCACAAGGGCAGTTGCAGAGTTTGAGGCAGATTCAGGTGCCACTGTGTCAGTGGGTGCAGTGACCTAGTCCCATGTCTACATGTTGTCGGCACTTAGGTGGGTGGGTTGGATGTCCTACAGCCTCCATAATGGACGACTGTGGCACGTGTGCCAGTGCCCCCGAGGGGGGGGGGCAGCAGCAGTGCCCTTGGACAGGGGTGTTCTGGGGTCTTCTGGGCACATCCCTTCCTGGGTGCAGCATGTCCTAGACCCTTTTTGCCACTTCTTGGGGCAGGTGTGCCGGATGTGCTGCTGCCTTCAATGGGGTCCTGGGGTGCCCTGGGTGTCTTGTGTGCCTGTTGGGAGACATCAAAAGTGCATTAATACCCTTGTTGGAATATTGTAGGATGTGCCCTCATGTAGTGTTCTATGAACTATGGGATCAATGGATGCTGCGGCCCATTGAGGGCCTTCTTCATGTGCCAGACAGCATGATGGTTTACTGGCTTGATGGTTGTCTGTGCATATGGACAGTCAGGAACATGTGCCTTGCTTGGACTGTGCTTCCCAGTTGTGCATGGTAATGTGGGACCATGTAGGACTGCTAGCTATGGCCGTGTGAGTGTGACATTGGGTGGGACACAATCTTCATAAGGACTTGCTACTACTGGTCTGTTGCACTTGTTGTCAGTTTGAATCACACATCTAGAGGTGTTGATTTAGTTCCATATGCTATGTGTGTGAGAGCTGTTTGGCTGATGTGTCTGTACATGGGTGCTTGACTTGCTGGCAAGGGGTGTTGGCGATGTCACATGTGATTGGGTGACTGTCCATGATACTTGCTGTTCCATGGTAGTTGTATGGGTCCTACATCATGTCTTCCTCCTTCTAGATCTTGAGTATTTTAGGGGCTTCACACCATCCATGCCTCCTGATGTACTGTCCCCAGGTGTCACATCGATTGCTTGTGCATTGTCTGGGTTAATCGCAGCTGGATGACTGGAAGCATGTGTATGTCGACATGCAATAGGTGTTGTCCAGTGGCCCATGATTCACTCATGTACTCACCGGGGTCTTTCTGGCTGGTGGCACTGACCTTTCCGTTCCCACATCCTCCAGATCCACGATGTGGAGGATGCTGCTCACTGTCTCCTCCTAGGATGCCAGCTGCAGCATGTCAACAGTTCTTCCACCAGTGGCTGCTGTCTCCCGACGGTGGTTTCAGAGGAGTGTGCGGGCTCTGGCTTTGAGGTGGTCCACCTCTTACACATGTCCTCACAGTCCCGTGGGACATATCCTACGGCCACCACCTTGTGCCAAATTTCAGCCCAGATATCGTTTTTTCGCTGGTGGGAGCTTTTGTGGTTGTGTGACCATTACAGCTCCTCTGCAAGCACACTGAGCTCCTGCTCTGTGAGTATTGCCTTGTGTGCTGCATTTCAGGTACCTTGCCCTTGCCTTGGCCTCCAGACATGATATCTATATGTTCTGGGGTTGGATGGAACTTCCTTTTTGGTAATTTGGATTTTGGATTGAGTTTTTAAAGATGGATACTGCTGAACTCCACATTCGCATCATGATGACTTCCCTTTTGGAGTAAATTCCACTTTGCGATCTTATCGTACAGTGATTCTGACAATTTTCAGTGGTAACAGTAATTGTGCCAAAATTGGCAGATTTACAATTACTGTTTTTGGGTGGTAATTCTGCCAACGGAATTACCGTTACCGATGATGGGAGGTAAATGCACCCATTTACTCATGATTTTGTGGAAATTCCTCTGTGATGCGCGGCGGTAACAGTAATTCCACCTTGCTGTAATGAGGGCCCATGTATTTTCTAGACTAAAGTATCTACTGCACTCATAAATAACCTTGATGTGTAGAGTAATTTTAAATAACTCTCCATAGAATAGACAGCTTGAACATCCCTTAGAGAATGTCAATATTCAGTATTAAAATAGGTGTATTAGAGTAACAAGAATGTCCTTTGTGATTTATAATGCAAGTACTGTTCAGCTGTCTTTATATGGACAGATATGTTTGATAAGAACTTATGTATTCTACTACACAATATTACAATGCCATATTCTTGGCACAATATTCTGTGGGAAGTGCCCCAGTGAGATGTTCTGAAGGGCGTTATTCCATTATAAAGTGCTGCATTTCTACTGAGCACCCACAATTTCTGCCATGCATCCAAGGATAAAACTGTGCAAAAACATTAGGAGAATTAAAGTGGGTTGGGAACCACAGAGTGCTAAGCATCCAGGGAATTGTTGGACACTGGGAAGTATTAGATTACTTTATAAGATCCATATCTGATCTGTATTTAAAAAAGGTGAAAAATGTAAAACGTGCTAAACTCGTCACCCTCCTAAGACTTGTTGGTTGTCCTTTGGCGAGGTCTCGTGAATTCTGAACATTGAGAGTCCATTTCAATGGGACTTACAAAGGAGTGTGGGAGCCCCTCTACTGAGAACAAACATGGGTCAAATATCCAGTTCTTTGGAGGAAGGTCTACACCCACGTTTTAGCTCACTGACCCCTCACAGAGGAGAAATATCCATTTGCATATCAGTCTGGTCCCACCGACAAGGGCAGTCCAGCACCAAAATGCCAGGCAACTCTCCTCTGAACAAAAGTACCATCAGCAACCTCACACGTGTTTCGGCCCTTGTTGGGCCTCATCAGTGAGGTGAAGCTGTGCCTCTGTAAGCACAGTGAGCAGGAGGTCCACGTCTAGATTACCCTGGGTTTCTTAGGGTAAAACCTCAAGTTTTACAAAATTACAATTACTGAGAACGAACATGGATCAATTATCCCAATGGATTTTTTTCCACTCAGGCGGATCTACAGCCATGTTTTAGCTCACTGACCCCTTCACAGAGTAGAAATATTTATTTATTTATTTATTTTACATTTTTAAAGCGCTCACACAGCCCGCAGGCATCGAGGCGCTGTTACAGGAATAGTTTGTTTATTTTAGTTGCGTAATTGTTTTTTTCTTAGTTGCGTATTTATAACGCGCTTAAACACCCAGAGGTTTCTAAGCGCGGACCCGGGGATCGAACTTGTGTTGCTTCGTGTCGTCTTGCTTCCAAGGCGAGCACGTTGCCGCTGAGCTATCCTCCCGGGAATATCAATTTGCACTCGCTCCTTTTCCATTTCAATAGGGCTTATGCTCTATTAAACCCTACCATATCATGTTTAACCTATAAGATTGTGGAAATGTGTTTTAAAATGCCCCCCAAATGGTTAGCATATTTCTTACTCTCTGTGGATCCGCATATAATTTTGGTGTTGTGATGCCACTGGCCAGCGCCCGTCTCTGAAAATGGTTCCAGCGCCACTGCCTGTTTTTTTGGGCAGTTCTAATCCCTGTTGCTTCATATGTGGAATCTCTTGGTGATACGTCCATTGTGGTCTCAAAATATTGTATTGATCTATTATTGCATTTGTCAATTTAATACAACTTCAAGTTTTATTATTTAAATTATGAAAATTAGTTTGCTCGTTTGTTAAGGCATTTGCATATATCTGTGACCTTTAAAAGAGTAGAGGGCAGCAGGCATCCACCATGTCGCCCACATTCACTTCTTAGCTCTTGAATCAACCAAGATGCACTTTTGCCTACAAAAAGGCTCCATTGTTGGAGAGAAGCATGCGGTGCGCCCGGGTCGCGCGCCACATCATGGCACTGCAGCGAGAGCCTGTGAACGTCCAACATCATGGTAGCCCACCCTGGATTTGCTATTTCAAAGTTAAGCCCCAAAGCAAAATTCCATGGGAATGCAGATCTGTACCCCCAATATTGCTCAAAAGATGGGGATCTTTTCAAATGCAAATCATATTTGTAGGGTGAAATGGTGTTTCAACTTTGAAAAAATCGGGTGTTTAATAGCTTGTTTGCATTGTCCTGTCTGTCACTAAGCATCAGTACCGCCCTGCAATTGCCCCAAATGCATACAGATATGATAGCGTTTGCACAGCTCAACATTTGGAGAGAACTATAGTCCCCAGTGAACCTTAACACTCCTATATGTCAAGGTAAAAACATAGAGCGCACAGCCCACAAGCTATTGTTTTACTCTGCCGTGATTCGTTTAATATATTTTCCATTTGTCAGAATATTGAACGCTGTGCATGTTTCTCTCGGGAACTGAGGCTCAAACTTTATCAGGCAATGTAATTCTAGGCTGCTAGAGCACTCTCTATCTTGACCAAATGCTGGTAGGATAGTTTGGGGTTGGGGTGGAGGCCGGGGAACATTCACCGATTCCAGGGATCAGTGTCAACGATAAGTCACATGTTCACACGTTGGCAAAGCACTTGCAGCTTCGCATGTTTCCATCACAATTGAGTGCGTGCCAATAAGATGGGTAAATACATAATACTTTATTCCAGTATTTGTAAACGTTTTTGCTGTAATGTAAGCATTCAATTACCATAGTGAATATGTGTTTTCCAAAGACTTGAGATATGGTTTTCAGCATAAGATTTTTTGGGGTGGTCACTTTCCCTCAGTTGGAGGGTCAATTTTTGGAAGCCTCGTTTGAAATGATTGGACATATACCATATATCAGGTGCGACTCAGGAGGTGACACCACCAGTGTGGAAATTTGAGACGGATTTGGCCGAGTCCGGTATCTGGCACAAAATTTCTCGCTGGATCTCGGATCTGGAAAGATCTAATTGCTGCCTTCAATTGGTTACAAGAAGTGCAGTGTTTTGGACTTGAAACAGTCTAGGAAACTGGGTTTTGAGCCCAGGAACTTAGAACCAAGGCAAGACACTAGACACAAGACTACTTGAACGTCTGATCAGGATGTCTGTGAAATCACGTTTTCGGATTGTACTCTGCGGGATATATTTATGTGTGGTCATGATCTGAGAGGCAAATGTTTATGGGATATGGAGGTGAGAACCCTGTCCTACCCCGCCCGCCCATCGCTGGTGGATCCTACATTCAATAATCTCCATTTCCAGCACCGGCCTCCTCCGACATCAAATGGACTCGACAGTAAACATAAAGTCCACTATTGGTGTGTGTCGACTAGCATCGGTGGTCGAAGTAAGCGGGAGCGGTCGGGAGTGGTGCTCCTCTACTTTTTTTAATTATGTTTTACCGTTCCTATACTTTTATTTTAAAAAGAAACCCTTCCGGAATGGTTTCGTTTTAAAATGAAAGTGTAGGAAGAAGTTGAAACATGCATTTTCAGTGCTCTGCACTGAACGTTCCCTTAAACAACAGGTGCAAGTGTTTGGGGGTTTGTATTGTGTGTGGGTGGGGGAGAGGGGCTGGGATTTTTGGGGAGTGGGGGCAGCCCAGCAGGGAACATAGTGCCTCTACTTCTTTTCGTACACTTCGATCACTGACTGGCATGGAGCCTGTTGCTAAGGGGCTTCCAATGTTTGTTAAGAAAGAAAATGATACACGGACATGTTGGTGATTTTCTCAGAATGACACAGTTGTGCTCTTATTGGTAAGTCTGAATTAGAACTCTGGGTCCCCTGGTTCCACAGATGATATTCCAACTCCCAGATCACACTTGCTCCTCCGACCAACGGCCCAATGTTTGGCCTGCTGTCTTATTTGAGCTGCAGTACTATCTGTTGTCTGGCAGGAGGAGGTTAAAACGAATGTTTTTTCTGCATTTTTTCACCTTACCCAAATATGCTTTGGTGGCCTTGCCTCTTTGTGCAGATCAGTAAGGTGAAGGCTGATGCCCGGGTATCACTCCTACGCCAAGCCAACGTGGACGTGGATGTCTGGTTAACCGGGGCAATGGGGCAAGCCAACGAGGAGCTGGAGCAGGAGAGGCGCATGAGCGAGGCCCGCATGTCCAATGGAGATGTATCCCCCATGGTAAGCAGCAGTGTTTTCATTCTTCTCGAACAGTCTTTCCTCTTGTATCTGTCCTTGATGGAAAGGTGCATTCTTGTCTTCAGCTCGGAATGCAGCAAGATTACAGAATGCACCCTTTCGTGGAATTAGTTCAAACAATGTTAGTCTTTTTATTATACTAGCAGGATTGTTCTGACAAGGAAAACATTCCTCAAAAATAAAAGGAGCAGGGTTTTCAATACTGAAAAAGCATTTAAGAAACTGAATTATTTGGACAACAATGCAAATAAGTTATTTTAGGAATTCAAGCAAATGTTATGAATTTTCATGATTTTGAAAAAAATGAATTTCTAATAGAAAGTTATTAAAGTGATTTACGTGTTTGAAAATGTTTTAGGTGCAAATTAATCATACACGATGTTTAGGATTCATTGTCACTACCCAGTGAAAGGGAAGCCTCACTTTTCCATGAAAGAAAATATTTTACTTTAAAAAAAGCACATTCTGCTCGATGGTAATTGTACCTCCCACTAATTTCCAAAAGTGAGGAAGGTTCTTCCTTGGCATGAAATGTTATCTTCAACTTCAGCAATTCTCGAAATACAAAGTTTTTTATATTTTCACGTATTTCTATTCCTACGCCGTTTCCTACTAATTAAGAATGGACACTTTGGGGCTTATTTTCCAAGTCCCCGTAATGAAACAGTGGTGGAGACCTTTTACGTTTACTCTTCACCGCCAAATATTCCTCATTTGCACGGAAGAGTGCGCCGTGCAAAAGAAGTAAACGCTGCATGTCGAGTACGGATGGCAGGCAGCGTTTACAATTGATTTTTATGGAGTCCTCCTGCTTTTTGCTGGTGAAAAAAGACGGCGGAATCCATAGGAATCACCAGCATGAAAATCCATGCTGTTGAAAATGCTGGAGTATATGGCAGAGAGGACGGGAGCGGCGAAAGCATGTTACGTTACGCCCCTCTTCTCTACCATACAAATGAATGAAAATGGGGAGTGACATGGACGGAAGACGTAAAAGAGTTACGCAAGGCTTTTCCGTCTTTCGTATAAGTTAAACCCCCATCAAAATGATCTAATTTCTGTCTTTAAACGAATCGTACGTTAAAAACAATATATGGTTTATTGTTGGCGGGTGTGGCAGACAATCAGGTTGCTCCAAACCTGGCCTGAATCCCGGGTTCAGAGCAACCGGAGTGCTCTATACACCCACCCACCCTCCACCCAGCACTGCTGTTCTCCCTCCTCTTCTGCCTCCCACCCCAAAATCCAACCCCTGAGAACCCCCACCACCCCCCTCATTACCTAAAAAGGGGCTCCTCCGGCTGGGCCACACTGTCTGCTTGGCTTCCTGTTCAAGCCATGGAAATAGAAGAGAGCCTCCGAGCGGAGCCCCACCTTTCATTTCCATGACAATCCTGCCCCCCCCCTCCCGCCACTGCTGCAAATGAAGTAGCGCTCCCAGATTTTGTATTTCTCAATTGCTATTAGCACCTCGAGGGTTTGCCTTGGGGTGGTAAAAGAAATGTGCAATAACGTGTTGTGCGTGCTTCACAGGCAGGGTAACAACACTGGGGCCTGGCGTTAAGGCCCTCGCTTCACTCAGACCTATAACTGGGTCCCCGGGTCATTACCGGCCGGTGAAGGCCGCAGAACACCTTATTATTGCTTAATTAGTCATCCCTTGGCAGCTTTTACGCTAACGTACAAAAGAAACGAATTCAACAGGCAAGCTGGCTCTCTCCTTTACTGCAAATGGAAGCCTTTTTCAGGGTCAACATAAATCTTTTTTTTTGTTGCCATTGTGGTTCTATCTATGGGGTGGCAAGCGTGAGTATCCTACTGTTTCAAACAGAACATGATGCACTGTAGCGGCCCTTCGGATGTCTCAGCATCAAGCAGCCTGACACCATTGTTTCTGCAGGTACTGCAGTGCAGATGCTGGGACACAAATGGCAGTAGTGGACACTACCCCCGGCCATTCCACCCACTATTAAAGGGCCCCCAGATGGTCTTTGCATGTCTCCTGCTGGTGGGAATCTCAGCGGCCCCTCGGCCCATTTTACAGGCAGACCCATTTATTTTGTATTACGCCATTGTTTGTGCACTTGCATACACCAAGTAAAGATAGCACATAGTCGCTAGTGTCTTTAGTATGGCAGTTTAGTTTGCTGTGTGAGCAGATACACTGACCCATACGTTAGATAGTGCAGTGGTTAACGTCCATCTGCCTTTCTGGCATTTGGTACAAACAGTGAACTGCTGAAAGTTCTGGTTTACTTTCAGGAGCTTGGCATGCGCCTGCCACCCAGTGGTTAGATAGGGAATAGGTCAAAATCCCTAAGCGCGTCAACACAAATGTACTTTAGCAGAGGTCAGCCGCGTTGCCGTGCGCCCCTGTTCCCCCGCCGTTGTGTTTGTGGCTAGAAACATCAGTCCAGGGAAAGATTGATCTGAGTGACTTTGCAAATTAATCTTCAACAAATACTTAAATAGGCAGCGAAATAAGGCTGGATTCCGAGGGCGGCAGCAGCTCGGGGTACCATCTGGTTGTGATAAAACCCGTGTTGTGTGCTTTTCAAGGTTCACTGATGATTAACACACTGACAAAGTTGTATCCGGAATGTAACCAACGCATGCGAACCGTAATGCCGCTCACAATTAATGTGTGTCCCCTTCTGATCACGAGCACACGTTCCCATTTGCTACACGTGTCTCCTTACTCTCCTAAAACAAGAAGACAGCAGGTTGTCGGGAAAAGTCAAACTGACTATTATACAAATCAGCGAAAGCTTAGACCTGTGAGGTGGTCATCGCATCAATGTCATGAAATTAGGGCGTATGCCATAATGGCCTCTTCCTACAACTCCTCTTGCATCAAAAGTAGCCATGCGTCTGTGCTTTCAATGTTAACCCCGAGGGAACAGATCAAGCACAGAGAGCACCCGACTAATGCTTTGGTGACTCTTAATGCCTCCAAGCTTGGACTGACCAATAGGGCAAAAGGGCAGTGCCTGAAATGCACGCCAGACAGGACTGGCTTTAGTGGCGGCGGCGCACCAGTCACAAACAAAAATGTACTACCCACTTGCCACACAATCACACCCACTCACACTGCAGAACCACTTTCACTCCTAAACCAAGTCCTCACCTGTTTAGCAAATGACCTCAACACTCTGCCGTTTCTTCCGTCCTCCTGCTGGTTCCTTGGTTGTCATTCACCTTTGACCTCACCCGAAAAAAATACACTTGCTCCTTCCTGCTTATAGTCTGCTTTCTTGGGCAAAAGTAGATAACTCTCCCTGGTTTATCTGGCCCTGTCATCCCCACCCCGGACATCTGTGTGTGTGTTTGTCAATTCTGTGGTGCAACACCATTGAGCTGATCGCACTGTGGCCACCACCCAACCATGACATTTTGGGCAATGTTGACTCAATGTGGCTTACTTACAGAGACGTAGCTGGACAGAAAAGAACACAGACATTACACAGTGCCTGGGCTTCACTGTTAACAAAGGCCCTGCTATTAAAGCATTCCATTGTTAGCACCTACATTCATATGCACACTTTTTTAGGCAATTGAAATCATGATGTGGGATTAGTACTTGCATGCCAGGGGAATGATCGGAATTGGGGGCGGGTGGTCAGGAGAAAGCTAATTCTTACAGCAGTCATTAAGTGTGTGGTTTGAAATGTGAAGGAGAGAATGAACTGCTTGTAACATTGATGCTGTACTAGACTAGTCTCAGTAGAATATGTAAAGAAGTTAGATGCCCCCACACAAGTAAGTTTACCCCTCTCCCACAGCCTCTGAAGTTAGTGCCTCTCCCAACATTTGAAGGGTTAACCCCCCACTCTGAACTTTCAGCCTAGGTCCACCCCTGGTGTGTGTGTAGTAAAAAATTATAAGTAGGGGGCAAGCCCTGCTTATTTTCTCCATGCAGGCTCACAACATACTGAATCTGGCGGCCTGCAAAGGCCAGTGTCAGTCAAAGGTCAGTGTTTCGGGACGCCTTCTTGTGGGGTCTCCCGATAAGTCTCTTAGGGGAGGGTGGGTCCTTCCCTCTTTTGTTCCCCGTGACCTAAGCCGCCTTCAGGTTGTTGCGTGAGCTCATCTCTGTTGCTCAGGAGTTCCATGAGTTTTGCAGAATTGCCACACTGAGAAGTGAATTCTCTCTCTCTTGCAACGTCTGGTAGCTTTCTGCAAGCTTGTGGAGACTTCATTTTGTTTCTCTCTCCGCCACCGATCCCGTAGTTGACAGGTCATTCTGGCCTCTTCTCAGCATTCTGGTCCGTTTGCTCGAAAATCGTTTTGTTAACACACATAGGAGAAGACTATCAAGGAACTGTTTGAGGCATGGCATGAGCAAGCAGTGGCCTGCACAGAAACATTTTGGCACAAAGGGATGGGTCAGGCATGGCGGCCTTCTGAACTGCCACTGTCGACCTTAGGGGCAGGACTGGCTCTGAATTCCTATTCACTGGCCTTGTCACAACATTGAAATGACATCTCAGAACCGGAGTGCAAACTGTCTTGGGGGTACACTGCAAAAAGTGACAGCAAAAGAGTTACACATTTTCCCTTCTTGCTCAGAAGTTAGTCTCAGAGAGAACACAATATGGACTTGCTCTTAGGGATAGACCGCAGCAGGCCCAAGTAATCAAATGTATGCATACCCATCCACAAAAGGGCTATCATGCTGGCAGCCCACTAGGATCCCTGTGCCCTTTAAGCCTGTCTGAATATGCACAGCAGTGTAGACTGGTGACCTGTCGACTACAAGGTCTGCTCTTATGGAGCGTGATCCCTTCAGCTGTACCCCATGTCCCATGTTCTCTCCTCTACAAATCTGGTATCCTCAAGTGTGAGTACCCTAAACCGAGATGAGGCAAATCACATGTGGCAGCAGAAATAAAAGGGGTGCATCTCCATTCAGTTAAACAGGCAGGCACATTACCCCCACACAAAGAATGAACCTAGTGAGAAAAAGGGTTGGCATACACAGTATCTATCACTGTCAGTCAAGCCAGACCCACACAACATTGTATAAATACACTTGGCTGGTGGTTTTTCCTCCAATTTACCACCAACCTCAGAATAAACAGTGCAGTACATCAATTACCACCATATTTTGCCACTACCGCCATACTCTGAATGAAGGCCAATGTCTTGATCTCAGATAAAGGCTGGGATGCAATTAGACTTGGAGCGGCTCCTGGTTTGACTCCAGGCAAACCTGGTCTAAGAATTCTCTGCTGGGCTGAGCCCTGGACAGTACTGGGCTCTGGGCTAGTTGGGATCTCTGGGGGGTTGGGGGGACTAGGCTCTAGTCTAGATGCTATCAGGGCTCTCTGCTGAGCTGGACTTTGGGCTTGGTTGGGCTTCATGTAGCTGATCGCTGGGCTTGTTTCCCAGTTGAAGAGGGCAATGCTTCAGGCTTACCTGTCAACGCACACGGGCTGGGGTTGTAGATGGCATTGGCTCTGGGTAGGGTAATCCAGCAAGATGCTGCTCAGCATCACAGCCAGACAGACTACGCTCCATGGAGACATTCAGAACAGAGTAAATCTGACCCTTCAGAATGTTATGTCATACTAAATAGTCTTAAACACAAACATTAATTCACCTTTACAATATTCCCACGTAGCAGGTCTATGTCTAATTTTACAATATTACCATGTTTACAAATGAATAGCTACCTTTGACTGACATGAATTGATTGACTACTTTGATCTTGCTGTACATATAAGCAGACACAGCACAAAACTGTCTGTTCAGGCAGAGTTTTTGTGAGACCAGTTCACCCCTTGCCTATGCATTTGGGAAACGTGTGGCGTATAGCTGTTCTTTGTGCAAAAATGCAACCTTCTGCATAGCTTTGCACAATTGGACACCTGATTTCCCACTAGAACATCACACACACCCGTGCATTGCCAGACACATCCTCGCTCCCCTACACTTCTGCCGCTCATATGGTGGACATCAGAGATAATTCCTAGTCCCACCACTCCCAGATGGGCCTGGAAGCATGTTATGCATGCAGGACACCTCTCATTCCCAACTCCCCTGCACACACAATGCACACTTTTGAGAAAATTGCATGCTAGTCTCAACCTCGGACAGCCTGCCAGATGGCAGATGGTTGCATGCAGGCCAAGTGTGTAAATAAGTGTTGGGTCAGCTAAGAGAGAAAGGTGTCCCAACTTAGAATATCAATTTCCAGAGTTCCAGTGTGTCTGCAGAATACCTCTGACCATAACACTGATAATTTGTATGTTTTTTAGTTCATTTATTTACGTGCGTTTTAGTTATTAAAAAAATAAAAAAAAAATTTGGCACGAACACAATTAGTACATACATGTTTCCTTTAGATAAACATTATAATAATGTCCATACAATAATGTATCATATCACACGTGTATCAAATATTATAAAACAATTCTAAAATATGAATCATTAAAACTTATCCTAAATTTGATATATGTTCCAAAACAATTATATCCACAACCATTAACATCATTTGCAGCATTAAATTAGCATCCACTTCATCACAGACAACATGAGGTAGGTCAGTTAATTAGTAATAAGTCAATGGTGTTTGATACAAACTGCCTGGGTGAATATTAGTCATGTTATAAGAACAAGGCTACTCTCTTACACATATGATCGGCTCCCCTTGATAACTTCTATGCCTCTGATCTGGTGGAAGAACAGGGTTTCACAGCATTGCTAATGGTGTTTCGATAGATTAGAAGGTAGCTTCACTTTGTCTGTAACATTTAGGTCTATAACCAGGGGTGTTGCTAGGTCTGGAAAAAATCCATGGCTTAGCTAATGTCGGGACTGTTAGGACTCAGGGCTAGCTAGTCTTTTGGTTATAGCCCCTCAGCTTCTATCTGGGGCTACAACCAAAAGACCCGGGGCTACAGCACCCTCACCCGACCCCCCAGAGCATTGCCTCTGTCTTCAACAGCTAACGGCATTGTGCTGCATGATCGGCTGGTTCAGAATGCAGTAGCAGCCTACACTAGTGCCTTCTCTAATGTCGCGACATATAAGATCGAGTTAATTTAGCTATTGGCGTGGGGCCTCCCTCAGCTTCCTCTCTACCATGTCAACAAATGCATGAAAATATGCCAGGAGAGGGCCTTTTCCATACTGATGACAGCCATGCACAGAAATGCAATCCTACTCCAAACAAACCACCACGCATCACAGAGCACCCAGAAGCTGGCTCGAATTGTGGAAACTGTACAACAAAGCCCACTGGCCCGCAAGTCTTTAAGCAGCATCCCTTGGGGCTCAAGGTATGGGAATAATGACAGGAAATACATAGACCATGCAGAAAGCTCTGCCTGGTAGCTCGTCTGACCCAAAGAACAGATAATGTAAAGGCATGACATTCGAAAATACTAGTGGTGCAAAATGCCCAAATGAATACAGTACCTCCATGAGGCAAGCAAGTGGAGCCTGTGGCCCAAATAGCATCTAGCTAGAGAGGGCTATCTGCTTGTCCCTTAAGGGAAACCTAAAAATAAAGACAGGCACCAGCGTGTGTAAATAAAATATTTTCTTTGGTGTGTTTTACTGCACTGATCCATCCAGCCCACGTGGTGCTGGATGGAATGTTATAAAAGAAAAAACAAAAGGACAGAACTCCACTGCTCAAGATAGGGCTGGACAGGGGAGAAAATGCTCTAAAGGTTTCAAAAAGCAGTACCGTTGGTGAACGGTTACAAAAAAAGAAAAGGGAGAGGAAAAGAAGGAAGAAGAAAGAGAGAAGAAAGGAAACAATAAACTCTCTACGGGGGCTGCAGTCTCCAGCAGCCCACCAGGGCCTATAGACAACGGGTGACCGGGATATGAGTGCCGAGCAACCTGGCTTACCTATCGTGGGCTTGGGCAGCCATGGGGACGTGCCGGCTGTTGGCCTGACTGGGGGCCAGACCAGGAAAGTCCCGGGCTGCCACGCCACAGCAGCCCGTGTGAAGAGAGAATGCGGAGCACCGGCATGGTGGTCAACAATGGTGGCGTCTCCATGGCAACAGGGATGCACCTGAAGCTAAAATGGAGCCACGGTATGGCAGTGTTTATAGATGGCCCCAGGGATGAAAACATAATGGTCGTGGGTCACTTCAGTTACATCATGCGGTCCCCCAAGACCATGGCAACTGCTGAAGAGCACTTGGTGTGCCGCGAGTAATGGCAGTGATCACAGCGGGCACCCACCCGGGCATGGCTGCTGGATAGGCATTACCTATACAGAAAAGGGGATTCCTGCTAGTTCATTTCCTATAATTTTACACATAACTTATATGGTTCAAAGAAAGCACACATAAACCTATCTAAATGATTTTCAAGTCTTTAGTTCAAATGACTACAAAATGATGTCAAGAGGGTAACATTTATAAAACGTTTTTATTCTGAACATATTTCTTCATTTTATTAAATATAAGCGGGTGTTATTTTATTAAAAATGTCACAATAAATGTATGCAAACAATAACATACTTCACAAACTATACAAAAGAAAGGAACATAATATTACGTGCATAATAACAGTTACCATCAAAACAATCCGCTCTAAAAACAACAAAAAAAATGCACAGAATGACAAGTTATGCCCCTTTTTCGCATTGCATCATGCCGTGCAACTGTCCCAAACAGGTTAAAGGGAATGTTGGCTTTTGCCAGGTTTTATAACACATTTGCTATTTATCAATCAGGTCTACAAATTGTAATCCCTGGAAATGCCTGTTGGGTTTTTGCACACAGACATGGAATAATGACACAAAAATGTGCCACTTAATACTGCCATTTGTGAATAAGGAGAAACATATTTTCTCGAAATGAACAGGGTTTGCCTGCACAGCACATCATGTACAATTAGGATGTATTGCCAGGGATTTTCACACAGTATTTCTTCTCAGATTTGTACTGCATTTACAACATGCAGTATTCAAAAAAACACGTCAGTCATGGACTGGATTGACTCCATGCAAGGTGCACCCTCTGTGGGCTCCACTGCTACCCCTCTCCGTCTTTCTGAGCCCATGCCCTGTGCTGGACAGCATCTGAGGAGGTCTAAGCCACTGGTGTATGGCTCGTGGGGCCAATGGTGCTACAGAGTGCTGCTATAAGGAAGATACAAGATGATCTGTGGGTGCCTATTGCTTGGACAACCAACCTTAAATGTTGCCTGGGCAGCTTGCATAGTGACTAGCACTATGCTGCCGGGGAGCGCCAGCAATGTGTTGGGCTGCAGCGAATGGGGACTTTTTCTGGTCCCTGCACCCTGTGTTCTTGCACCACTGAGTCTGATTTATATAGAGTAACAGCCCAGTACTGGCTTCTCCCTGCAGGACACTGGTGAAGTCACTGTGAGCCTTGGTTCGTGGGGCTCCTTAGCCAGAGAGAAACTTCCAGCTTGTTGATTCCACAATGCACTCGCGAGACTTGAAGGTGCTGCCAGAAGACCAATGCTGCTAATTCAGTGAAGGGAAGCCCCTGCAGAGTCCTCTAGATTGCATGTGGCTGTGACGTGATTCTCATCACCCCTACGTCCAGAGCTTTCCCTCCAGCCCCAGCGGAGTGTCCAAGACCAGGGGCTGTGGTAGGAATAGAGGTAGGTAAAAGCATATATCTCTCACTGTGCATCAGCAAAGCGAGTAAGCAACAACCCCCTGCAGTGGGTGACTACTCTCATTCATCAGCTCAGAAGAAGTCTTACATTAAGGTCACATTCTTTTTTATTGATAGTCCTCTGCTCATACCTTCCAGCAACCCCTTGTGTGTGTATTAAAGACATGCACCATGTATAACATGTCAATACACAGTACATTTCAATAGATGCCCCACGCATTATGCTCATATTCAAAATGACAAATTTCACAGTAATGGACACTCAATAAATGCTTCTTACACTCTCATGTATAATGTAAATATTTTCATTATAAGAAATAAATTATATAGAAACATTGCTACTTGGTCACTGCACATAACATAACAAAAATGCATTAATGAATAAGCAGCCATCATTGTCATTGCCTCTACGTCTACTCAAGACTAAAACTAATTATTCCTGCTTCATCAGGTCTCGCTATGGAACCTCATCAAATCTTGAAAAGAAATCTTCATAGAAGCACCTGCCCTTTCAATACGCCAATACCTTTCTCAATGTGATATCAACGATGGGTAAAACCTCTCAGACTCACTATCGGTAGAAGGTAGGGAGATGAGGGCTGCAGAAGCCTAGATGCCTGGAGAGGTCTGCACAATCCAAGAGAAATGCCAACAAATATTGAAAAACCACCTATCAAATCACCATGTTCTATTCACCAAAAAGCAGGAAAATACGAAAAAATGCTAGGAGTCAATATCAATTGGGATCAACCATGATGTCAGCATCAGCCAATTAAGAATAAGATCTGTTCATAGGTAGTGAGCTGTTTTGCCTTTGGCGGAAATGTAAAGATATTCCCCATACAGCTCAGTCAAAAATAACCGTTCTGCTCAAAAGACAATAGCCAGAGTATTTTGGGGACTCAAATGCCTCAAAAAAGCCAAAAATCCAATGTAGTTTCTTCAAAGGGTAGGCACGAACAAATGGGGGGACCTGGCCTCCTCCCTTCTTCATAGAAGATATGGCCACAGTGCTTCTCCCTCTGGATGGTCCTTCCAGCCTTCCATCTGCCTTGTGTCTTTGTCTGCAAACTCCGTAACAACTAATCTCCTGCCCTGCCTTCTGAAGTCAGCTCTTTTATACTTCTCTGAGCATGTGCTGTCAAATCCCCTTACTAGCATAATATCTAACAGAAGCAAAAATCTGTTTAGACCTTAAGCCCAAAAATCTGTTCAGCTCACGGGCCCAGTATCAGTGTTCAGCATCATTTTAGAGAAGTTAAAAGCTTGTTTATGTTGAGAGCAATGTCAATGTGGACTGGTGAACCTTAGTTCTTGTAGTTCTTCCAATTATTGCTATTTCAGTTTTATTTACTATAACCAAGGCACTTGGAACACTTTCCAGAAAGTCGGGAATACAGTCAGTGAACTGGTTTACGCAATGTACCTGCAAATTTCCCTAATAAAGATAAGGCCTGGCGTGGAGCCCAGAAATCCAAATCTAATGTTATTTTTCTGCATTTAATCGTGAATCCTATGCATTGCCTGAATATATCAAATGCATTACACTCGGTGTCATGTTAATGACTACATGACTTGGAATTACACTCAGACAGTATACCGCAAGCATGGTTAAAACTAAAAATGCATAACATCCCAGGGCCCTGGTTGGAAACTCGCTTCCACACAATTTGCCTCAGATGTTTTGAGTTTGTTGTTGGTGTACTGGATGGGGCCAGATTATGTGGGCTCTGATTTAGTCCCCCCAGCCTGGAACTTAATATCCACTTGTCTTGGCCACCTTACACTTACAATGCATCTTTCACTTGTAGATCAGTCTATTTGTCGCTGTGCATCTCCCTGAGGATAGCAGTCTCATTGGCTTAGGGAGCTGGGACCTGATTCATAGATGTTGCATGATTGGATGACCATCTGCGTTACTGCCACGAGCCCCGCAGAATGAGTACAGAAAGTCTATCAAGAGCAAAAAAGAGGTCATAGCCTTTCGCTTATGGCCACCCATGAAAAATATAAAAATGAATCAAGTAAAGTGGCCCGAGTTCATGGCCCAACTTCATGCAGACACTGCCCCAATTAAACTGATGATGCTGCTGCAACTAAGTTGACTTGTCTATAATGCTGCAAGCGATCAAGCCAAAATTCAAAGCAGAATTTAGAAAATTGCTTACAAGCTTTCCTCATTAGACAAGCACTTTGCTTCCATTTTGTAACTTCAATTTCACTTCCCACCTTGTCAACCTATGACTCTTGTAAGGCACTCTGAGACCCTCAGGGAAGGGCCAGCACTGAACAAAAATTCCAATGAAATAAATACAATCTCTTCCATGGAAAAGAGTGGCCAAGAGTCCAATTTATCTGGATTTTACTCCTATCTGACTTCGAAAAGGCAATTATCTTCATGATGTACAAAATGGATAAGCGAGAGATCAAAAACGCCACTAGGGATTTCCGTGTGATCCGTCTCACTATTAAGATCGCTCTTGCTCTATCGTCATTCCATGGGAAGCACAAACTCTGATGAATATGGACACTCTGGAAGACTCCTCTTCTGAAGTCATTGCTATTTGTCACACCCGAGATTGAAGCAGTCACCCAGGGGGATGGTCAAGAGTGGGCAGGCTGCAAGGGGGAAAGGCAGCTCGGGAAGAAAGAAGTTCACTCGATCCTCTATTCAACAAAGTCTCAGGAGAACCTCAACATGCAGTGCTTTCTCTCCATTATGAAAGTGTCATCTTCCTGGGACACTTGCTTTGTTCTTTGCATGCCATGCTCTTCTGCAGTCCACAACATTAATCAATTTGGGAGGTTATGAACCATTGGACAGTTACATATATATATGCCTTATATTGCCCAGTTCTCCCAATGCTGGGGCTCATTAATATGCATTGATTGTCAAGCTTCTTTTTTCTTTGATGTACTCTGACTGGAATCTGTGGGGTGGAGGTGGCAACAGGCCTGTGGGTCGATCAAGTGCCTCTAGAGTTATGGTTTTAGCTGAGCACTAGGGTTTATGACTTGGGGAATGAAATCTTGTGGGGGTGCAGGGTTCGTTGTTTTTGGGGATAACATTGGTAAAACTAATTTGATAACATGGCTGAGGCATTTAAGTCTCAGAGTGGAGGGAGGTGTTTTATGGGGTATGGCAATCCTTTGGGTCTGGATGTTCCTGCTGCCCCTCTGGTCTAATGGCTTGCCTTCATATAGGTACCCTGATTGTTCTGGGTCTCAATTCTCCTACTAAAAGGAAAACCTGGAAACACCTGTCGAGTGTTAGGATAGCGATGACCCAGAAATCTGACCTTTGCCAACAGGATGAGGCTAAGCTATGCCATAGAAGGTTTACTAGAGAATATTTTGCCTTGGGGGTGAAGAAATGAGGAACAGTAATCCTACTTGTAGGGGAAACGCCTTTTGTCCACTAAGACACCTTGACTGATCCAGAAGGTAGATTGTTGTGAGTGAAAGAATATTTATTTGGGTGATTGGTGATCCCTGTCTTAATCTACTGCCCCAAATCCAAGCAAGACGAGTTGACTCTTGGATTCTTTTCTATTCTGATTAACTTTATAGAGGGGGAGGTCATTGTCGGTGGTGACTTTAACATGGTCTCTGATCTCTAGTTGACAAAACGTTACCCTCTTGTGCTGGGATTACTGCATTCCCCTGCTTTTTCTAGACTATTGCAACAACTTTGGATGATTACACATATAGCGATTTCTACACATGGAGAAAAGGACTTTAAAAATCTTTCTTTTATCCCACCAAGAGCTTTCCACAATAGATGTCCTCCTGATTTACACATCATGGGTCTCATGCACATCACGTGCTGAGATAGGTGACAGGGTGTTCTCCGCGTATTCCCCAGTTTTAGACATCATGCTCTCACCTCCAAAACCTCATAGAGGCTCTTTGACTTGAGACCAGCCCATCTGACCAGACATCTCCCAAGCTATCTCTAATTATTTTCAGGAGACAGGAGAACTTATGCCATGAGATAGATTGTGGCACGATCTGGGATGAGTTGATGGCAGTCATTGGCGATTTTCTCATTAGCAACACCTCAGTAATTATCAAACTTAGGGAATCACATAGGATCATATTGGAAAAAGAGGTCCAAGATAAGAAAGCTATCCATCAACAAAAGTGCTTTCTCAGATCTTAGTTTGTGCTACGTTCTTGCAAGGTGCACGCTGGAATCTCTCAGAGGCTGAATTTTGACAGCTCACTCTAATCTAACAAGGAAGTGCTGCAAACACCAGTCAATAACCTTCCATGAAGCCGCATACAGACTAGAGCACAGAAAATCTCCCATAGTATGTAATTTAAAGATGTCCCCTATACATGGTGCTTTAGGTGATATATGCCTCTTTTCATGGCTGCCAAAAAGGTTTCCTTCCTATTCTCCCCTTTGCTGGCAAGGCTGTGGTCAGATGGCCAATGGGCACACATGTGGTGGTCCTGCACTCAGGCTCCGTTTTATTGGCTTGAATTAAATATATCTGTGGCATTCAGATCCCTTTGAACACAATGATAGTGATTTTAATAGGGGACACTGAAGTGGGGGTTTACCCAGCATTCTGCCCCAATGCGCGTCTGCTCTCGCATCTCGTTATGTTAGCAAGGCAGACCTTGGCGCTCGCGTGGGAGAATCCGGAGGGCCCTATTCTCTCTGTGTGGGGGTTAAAATATGGGAGATTTCATCAGAGTAAAATAATAGCACTAGTGGCCAATACCTTCCCTAAATAGCTACACACCTGGCCCTCCTTTATCAGCTACTGCAAGGAGAACGTCCACTATCATTTCAAGGCAACTGGACTAATTCAACTGTAGGGGGCGGAAGAACGGGATGGCCTATATATTGATATGGGTGGGGCACTGACCGAACACGTATATTTATTAATCGCTATATCCCAATATTACTGTTTCCTAGTCATGTCTTCATTTGCTAGGCCTTGATCTTGATTGTGTGCCCGTCATGTTTCATTGTTTTGGACAAACTCTGTCTGTTGACTCTCAGAATGTGAATAAATAATGTTTGGTAATAATGATTGCCACATGCGTCAAATACTGCATGCCAGACTTGCCCATAATCATGGTGGGTGTTACTGTTACCACTCAACTCATTTTGAGTCCCTAGGGGTGATTTGTATCCTGTGCTGAGGGGAGATGGCCTAGTGGTTTGAGACAGACTGTCCTTTTTGGACTAGGTTTGGAAGGATGTGCTTAGGGGTGTGCCCTGCAGTGCTATAAAATGATAGAACATGGCAGCGGTTTAGAAGCGTTGGCTCAAGTATTTCCATAAGGCTGTTCCATGCCAATGCCGGCACTAGATCCACGCCAGCCACACACGTTTGTAGAAACTGAAATTTGGAATGCTCATCCTAGGGGAGCTCCACCCATTGAGGCAGAGGATTATATGTCTTTTTTATTTAATTATTTATTTAATATGATATAGCGCCCAAACCCGAAGGTATCACAGCGCTTGTACAAAGTAGGTGGTTGCAGACAAATACAAGGTAGTGCGCATAGTAAAATACATATTATGCATGTTTATTAAATTGCCAAGTTTTGAAGAGGGTTTTGACGACGAAGAAAGATGGTTCATTTTGGATGTGCTCAGGAAGGGTGTTCCACAAGGTGGGAGCGGTGACACAAAATCTTGTGCCCCCAGCTCCCTTGAGGTTTAATCTGGGCGTCTGAAGAGCAGGGCTGGAGGAGGAGTGGAGGGAGCGTGTCACTAGATTTGCTGAAATGCGTGTAAGGAAGTAAGAGGGTTTAAAGCTGCATCCTTGCCTATCCCGATAAGGACCTTTGCCCCGCAGAAGTGGCCCTATTGGGCCGGTCGTGCACACCCCTGTTTGCATGCCCATCTACCACCAAGGTGACCTGGTATACAGAGGATGTTGGTGCGTCAACGGGACCAACAACGTCCACCCCACCCCTTTCAAAGTCAGCTACATGTGGAAGGCAGCCCGAAGAGTACTTTGAAAAATAGCGATTCAGAAGTCCACCTGACAGAACACAGGTTCTGGGTTTCGACACTACCTCGAGTTGACACCCTTAACGTTGCTTTTCTGTATGAAAATGTTTTCCACCACCCTACTCACCAATTAGATCAGTCTTCAGGAACCTCCTAGCCCCATCATCGAGTTCCCCCAAGGCGTTCGAACCAAGGCATGTCTTTCCCAAGAGAAGGGAGGTCGATATGCCTTGAAAATGCACAGCATAGGTTTTCGCGATCAGGAAGGATGGTAGTCTGTCTCGGCTGAGTTTTGCTGAGAAAGTCTCAAGCAAGCTGCCTCTTAGAACTGTAACTGTGCTCTTTTTTCAGATAGAAGAGTTTGAATTCACGGAATTTGAGGACTTTGATGACGGCGCTGAGATTTTCGAGGATTCCGGGTTGGGCCTCAGTGCTTCTCGCTCCTTCCCGTCCCCGTGCTGTGTGCTCTATGGCTACCAGGTAAGGGCCGAGCTCCATGCAGAGAGGCGTGCATGTCCTGCTCGTTGCTGTGCATTGCTTTTGCTGCAGCGCTCCTCCTCTAACTGTTTGCAGCTCTCATGTTCGCTTCTCCTTCTTTCTCTCTTTAATTAGGCCCAGGAAATGACATTCCCCCAGCCTTCAATGAGTCCATAATTCTCCTGTTCCCCACTCTCCGTTTGCACTGTTGCTTGGCTTTTGTGGGCAGTCTCTCTTTTTCACCAATTTACAGAACGTGTGTATTCAAAACCCTTGCTTGTAGGAATCTCACGGGCCAGGTTTCCCTCTATTTCTGTGTTTCACAATCTTCTTGCACTGTTTGAAGATGAATTTTTACTGTTTCACAATCAATTGTCGACCCCAAATTCACAGATGTGTACACAGGTCTGTGCACATGGCGCCCACTGATCCTGCCACTGCTGCTGTCATGTATGGTCCAGGCGTGTGAATGCACCTCTGCATGATGGGCTCTACGCTGATGTATAATGCACATGCCCACAGATGCTCACTCCTTGCACCTCTTCACGTCTCGCCTTCTGGTACCATGCCGCAGCCCTGTCTCTCTATCCAGAGACACAGGGCTCCTGCCATTGCTCCTTTCAGCAGAAAGCATTGATGCCGCCCCAGGAGATATGACAATATGGCGCAACCCACTCCCGCCACGCTTTTCAAATGGACCAGCTGGGGCTTTTTTTTTAGAGCCAGTGCGTTGCACCCGGTTCTCCTCTGCTGGTGGTGGCCTTGGGCAGTTGCCTAGAATTGCTTTGGTGTAGCGCTGGCCCAGCCTTGCTGTGTGGCCATAACTCTATTGTTCATATGCAGCGTGTGTGCAGCTTTCTCTGCGCCCTCATCTTTGCTTTCTACATTGTTGCACCATTCTCACGTATGTCAAGCTCGCCCTTTCCTCTGTATGGACTCCCCCACCCCCGCCCGCCGTTCTTACTTTATTTATTTATTTATTTATTTATTTATTTAGTCATTTATATAGCGCACATAACCCAGAGGCATCTAGGCGCTTACCTTGTTCAAATGCTGAAGTGTATACACTGGCCAGGTGTGCACACCTGTCTCTTTCTAACATTGTTCCATGGCATTTGTGTTTGCAGTTATTATATCTGTATTTGTGATGCTGTTTTTATAACCCTCTCTGGGCACAATCTCTTAGATCCATGCATGGACTGATGTCGACAGACCCAGAAACCTGAGACAGAAATCCCCCCACCTAAGAGCAGCGCCGCCCCCTCCTCCTGTAACTATGCAGAGAAGAGGGGACATTCTCTCTGTGCCATCCTTTGTCTCTCCTTCTGTACTGTTTCAATGCCCTTGTGTTGCCAGGTCTTCAGATGTACTTGTGGTCATCTTTGGTGGCCCTTATGTATAATATGTAATCTTCTTACCCTGTATGCTCACCTTCACTTTCTTACATGTACGCAGTGCTGTTGCATGTATATATGCACGCTGCATTGCCAGCATGCAACTCTTCCTGCACAGTTGTATGACTAGATGCTTACATACGTTTCTTTTACACAGTTTCGCATCTGTGATGGGTACACCCCATTCCTTGAAATGCTTTCCTGTGAACACCTCATTTTTTGTTGTGGCTATTGTGTGGCGCTATAGCACAACGTTTATGCCCAAACTATTGCAGTAGAGTACAGCTAGGGAGAAATGGCATATGAACAGGGTTCAACTGTGTAGGTGTTGTTTGGCTACTGACCTACACATTGACTGGCCATGGTCATGCTAATCCCTATGACCATTCCCACGCACTTCCTGCCCCTCTTCACTCAAAACACATCCCCCTGGGATCTCTTTGAGCTAGCTCAATCAAGACTTACCATCAAACGTTGTGCTCAAAGTGATTGCCAGGTTTTTCTTTCCAAAAACTGTTCTGAGAGTTAATGACTTAATTGGAGCTGTTAATGAGCTACTGGTGTAATAAAAATGTCTTAACCAGGTCTGTCTTTAACCACTCAATTTAAAAGCACATTGCCTGTCCTTCACTGAAGTCCTGTTAAAAAGGATTGGTTTAGCCAACAGTTTTGGCTTGTATATAAGTATTAGGCATTTGCAGGGCACTGCATTTAGATGCCCATGTGCTGGCACAATTTTGCAGCTGCTACCATCAATGGCCAGTTAATGCCACTACGGCAGTGAATGGCAAATGCATTTCCCATGCCTACGCAAAAATGTTGGCATTGACAATGCTTGTTTTAATATGATTCAACAGTCCACATGGCTCAGTGTTCACATTATGGCATATGTGCACGTCACTAGACGCTTTTAGAGCATATCTCTTATATGTGTAGATGTACACATACAAGATATGACAGATTGCTCGTGGTTGGCATGGATTGGCCCCAGGATGGTACAATCAACTATATCACGGCAAGCTCCTGACAAGTCATAGCTGTCTATGCATCAATCTGTGCATCAAACATGCCGCTTTCACCCATGTAGAGGAAAAGATGGTGGTTTATTACCACGCTACCGTGTGTGTGGAGTTGAATATTTAAATGGATCTACATATTGTTGCATCCTAAAACTCATTTTGATGGGCGCCTCTTGACATTATGCCTTTTTCACACTTGACACCATGTGCATTCATGCTCATGCCTATATGCTGGGTGGCACATGCCCACGCCATCTTGCCACCACCCGCTCGGGATGCACCGTTTGAAGCGCTGTGTGTTGATGTGCACCTGGTGTCTTGGTTGCAGGCAGGCCTCGCAGACGAGCTGTCCATCACTCAGGGGGAGCAGCTGGAGGTGATCGAGGATGGCGATGTCGAGGAGTGGGTCAAGGTGAGTCCCCCCCTCCCCATGTAGGCAAATGGTCATAAAAGGCACCAATTACTTCCAATGTCATCTCTTGCAAGAGATGAAAATGGGCAATTAATCATCAGAAGTTATTAAGTGCCAGGCTATTATGCAAGTCTATGCAAAAAGGACGAGCATACTCGTCCTTGGCACTTAAGGGGTTAAGTTGGTAATGTGGTTACTTTCGAAGGATCAAAGAATTGGAGATTACTCCTAATTAATTTGTATAGTATTTCCTCTAATAGCCATCAAGGAAAGCGTAATTTTGATACACAAACATAATGTTTTTCTCATTTTAGTGTTCACTACATGTCAAAAGTAATCTGCATTTTCACATCTATTATTTTGGTAAATCAGTAATTAGTAACTGACTACATTTGTGGTTCTGTCTACGTGCACGCACGGGTGGGAGAGCTGAATGTGGTCCTGCAACACAGCAACACTGTGTCTCTTTCTTCTCCCTCTTTGTGCTGCAGGCACGGAACCAGAGTGGGCAGGTTGGCTATGTCCCAGAGAAATACCTCGCCTTCCTGAATGTCCACGCTAGTAACCGGAATTCTGCGGATGGAACTAGTGCACCCCAATTTACTGCCGCGTCCCTTGCCAGCGCAGCAGCAGAATGGGCCCTAGAACCTGGAGGTGAGGAGCTGGGTGCAGGCCACGTGGGTCACGCTTGTTCGGACTCTTAATGAGTGTTTTGTGAAAAGCATGGGCTGCATACTGAATTCATCTGGGCATATGGGTTAAGTCTACGTTTATTTCCAATATGTTTAGAGCTCGAGCTTATAGCTCAAGGCGCGAGCACATTTCAGCTACCAGAAGTAGTGTGCATTGACTACCGATTTGTGAGCGCATTATCTTCAAAACACTAGCCATTACCCACAAATGCCTGTCGAACTCTGCCCCCAGATACCTCTTGCGAAAGCTCATAAAAGCGCAGTTGGCAAGACCAGCCTGCACCTCCCATACTCACCCTAAGATTCAGACTAAATGCATCGGGGGGGGGGGGGGGGGGGGAGGGGGGGCGGATGAGGGGAGGGGGTTTGAGTTTCCCAGTCATTGCCACCAGGAACTGGAAAGCTCTACCACTCTTCCACAGGATGCAACCGTTGTGGCAGTCATAGCATAAAGACCCTGGTTTTATAGTGTTCACTGTTTCACATGCTGCTTAACTCATCATGTAGCTAGTAGCGCTTTGATTCCTCCAAGTTTAGAGCACTTTATAAATGCAAAAATAAAGAAATAAATAAAGCTCTGTCACCGAAAGGGTAGCACAGAGCACACCAGAGAAGTGAACTTAGGTTCCCAGCTTTCTGTTCAGTAATGAGTTTGGATCAGGGACTGTGGCATTTTGGGGATCACGGGGACCAACACAAGAGGACGTTTGTAAAAAAAAAAAAAGTACAGCCAGAAGGAAGCAGAGAAAGGCCATTCAGTGAACACATCGGCTATCGTGAACCACTGCCCTAAGTCCAAACCTTACTCCAACAAAATTGATCCTGAGCGTCCACACAGGGTAGGGTTCAGTCACTCACAGTAACGGGGAGGTTTGAGTGCCCCAGCGCACTTCTCTGCCTGCGCTGATGTCCATCCCCTTGTCGAGGTCTTTGTCTGCATCATGTGATTTGACCTTGGGTTTTGGCTGTGGTCTTTGTGAGTGTCCTTGCAATGGAGCACACTCTCCATGCATCTCCTCCTGAAGCTTGCCTGGGTTAGAGCTGTCGCATATCCCCCCTCCTTGCCTGGTGGATCTGTAATCTGCTCCTGGTAGGTATTCCCTGTACTGGGTACTTGCGTGTAGTATTTTAAAACCCACTACCTGTGTCCTAGCATCAGCAGTGCAAGTTTCTTTATCTACAGTAGTAATCTAAAAGGTTACACCACAATGTCGTCAATACCCGCATCAGGTGGATATCTTGGTTCTCAGCCTGGCCTCTGGGCACTGTTTTATGGTGCGTTTCTAAGACACCCTTATTCTTGCTCTGTCTCAGTATGTGGCCCAATTTGCTTGGTCGCCTTGATTACAGCTGCCTCCAACTGTATAGCCTATTCTACGAGCCAATGCAGGCTCTCATCGTCTCCTCCCTTTCTCATTGCTCTCTTTGAAGAGCAAACCTCCATTGGAACAGCCTTTCATATTAGCTCATTGCACAGAGATTCTGTTTCCTTTTAGGCAGGCATGTATTGAGCCTCCTGATTCATGGGTGTGCTTTCCCGTAGTGACTATAGCTCTGCGTTGGCCACTGTTAGTTGCCTCTTTAACACCCGGGAACAGAAGAAGAGGATCATCTGATATATGAAATCAACCTGATCCCTTCACCCCCCACCCAATAAAAGGCCTGGAAGCCATTTTGTAATCAGTTGATGCCGCCATGGCAGCACTTCGTTCATACAAGGCTGTCCTAGGAGTGAACACGCCTTTCCTGCTTTCCAGGGGCGTTCTGGAGTTACTCACGAGCACTCCAAGTGTGTGATTTGCGAGGCTTAGACTTTTGCTGCGAGCTCCATTCGGCAATCCTTTTTGGGACTTGCAGAGCTGGCGTTTGCATGTTTCAGGCTGCTGATCCCGGAACAGTATTGACAGGGGGACTTTTTTGCCACCATCAATGTTCACGTACTTCTGCTGTGGCCTTTGTCCCGGGATGCATTACCCCTCCCTGGTTTTGAGTTTTACTGGGCATTAGGAATGAGCAGTGTCCAGCCGTAGGCCACCCACGCGCCTCTTTGGCCCACATGAATATTGCTAACGTTTTTAGTGCCCTCGGATTCATTTTAGGGATGAGAGGGGATCCACCATGTTCCACCTCCACGGAGTGAGTGGTGTCAACCCTTAGAGTACCTGGGACCTCTGGTGGCCAGTTCTTCTCAACTTGTGACAAATTGGTGGTCTAATGAAAGCACATCACATCTGTCTTTAAAATGTTTGTAAGCACTCCCAACTTTGGCCTATTATGGAGCAGAGGCAATGGGAGGTGGAGCCTTTTGCCCACGTTCCCACTCTTTTGGTCAAGTGAGGTAACAAGGATTGGACTCATTCAGTAGACCATATTTAATATCACCAGTTTGTGCTCTTATATAGCACCTTATGCTGGATTCCTCCACTTTCTAGAACTGTCATTATTATCCTTTTTATCGCACTTCATTTATCAGACCTCTGATGGATAAATAGTCGATCCTGCCGTAGGATTTGAACTTGCAACGTGCGTATCAGAGACCAGTGGTTCACTCATGAGCTATCCACTCGAGCATTCTTTGCCTGTTAAAAGGGATCAGGTGAAAAACACTGGGATTTGGTGTTGGGCGCCATCATGGTTGTTTTCACGATGTGGACAGCTGGGCCCAATGGGTCCATGTTTTGTAATGCACAAGAGGAATGCAGGGCAAATCGGGGCACACTGCAGAAGGACACAGGAGAGTGGGCGTGTGAGCAGGCGGATGGGGAGGGAACTCCCCAAAACAGGACATTAACGTGAAAAGTTAGAGTGTCACTGCGCTTTGTCAATAGCTGATTTCCACTATAGTTAAAGACTTGTCTTTCAGCAGTTTATAAAGAAACAATAATTGAAGGTTGGCTCGTTCGTTTCAAGGTCTGGGTTGAGACCCTTTAATCTGGACAGGCCTGGTTGCAAATGAGAGTTTACAGGAATCTACCTAATTTAACAAGGTTCGATTGCAGTCTCGGTTCAGTGGGTATGAAAATCTACCATTCACAACCAGCCACTGACCGTCTCCCATATTTTGCCCGTCTGTAGTATTCTGGAGATGGTTGTTCTCTGTATTGCATCTGAGTGGTCGGGAGAATGTGTTGGGTGAGGCAGCTTAAGATGTGCTTGAATCCTATGTTACGGGATGCTTTGCTGAGGATTGTACTGATGACCCCTGCAGTGTCTGGGTAGGTGATCATGGTGGGCAGGTTCTGCCCCCGTGATCCGTGGTGGCATGGGGAGGACTCCCTGGTCACCTCCTATGACACCTGATACAGTTAGCAGGAGCCACACACAATGTCCAAAACGCCACTATCAGCAGGTGTAATAATGGCGGTCCTGCGGGGCCTATACAGACTTGGTCTCCCCGACAGGCCACAAACCATCTCGGTAATCTTGACCCTTGTTAACAAGAGAATCGCTGCTCAGAGCAGCGCCCATTCCGCGAAGCAGGCACAGAAATCTGGCACTACTGGGCATCCACACCCAGCAAGAAAAATCCAATATAGCAGGCCGGCTGCTGTGGAGATATTGTTTCTTTTGCAAACATGACTGTATCTTTGCTGTAGACTTTTGGCCTAGTGAGTGTAGGCAGTGTCGGGTCACAGAATTACCCAATCAGAAAACGGGGACGTCATTTAAAAACACTTACCATCATCTCCCTCATCATGTCCAGAATAGACTACGCCAACAACCTATAACTCAGAATGCAGGAATTCCGCCTGAAGAAGCGGCAATGTATACATAATGCAGAAGCCCGACACCTCCTTAAACAATTTTATTTATTTTATTTTATTCATAATATGCTGAAACATCGCTCTCAGACATAGAAGGGACGAATCAAACATATATCACGAAGGGACCACATCACTCCAGCGCTAAAGATGCTACACTGGCTGCCAATCAAACAACGAATCACGTTCAAAACAATGTGCATAACGCACAGAGCAATCCATGGCCAAGGAGTAGAATTCCCACAGAAGAAAATCCCCACTCACCAACTGACAAGAACACGCAACGCATCCGCCTGGAAACAAAACCATACACAACAAAAAAACTTGCTGGATCTTCATTCTCCCACCTGGCAGCAAAAAAGTGCAACTTCCTCCCGAAAGAAATTCGCAACATGAAAGATCACTTAACATTCAGAAAACTACTTAAAATCTTGCTCTTCTATTCAGAACCAGACGGAAACTAATGAGAAACACTGGCACATCTCAAATATAGAACGTGGCAAAACAAAGTATACAGAAGAAGGACATCCAGGGTGGGAGGGAGGGAGTCCAGGGTACACCAACTCCCATGTAGAACCCTACCTGAGGCATCTGTGATGAGACGGGAGCGTGGCAGACTACACCACGAACAAAGGGAAATAACGCCAAAGAGGGATGATGACCTAACTAGCGCCCTCTCGAGCCCAGGAGTCCCCCTAATCTCAGAGGGAAGGGATCCTGCTCTTGGAGCCCAGGGAGGTGATAGACCTAACTAGGCCTAAAGTCAGGCCTCATGAATGGAGTGCCTGAAAGGTAGCAGCACCACCCCAGCCCCCCAATAATTGTCATGCTCTGTGGCTAGTCGGGAGGATGCAGACTCTTGGATGACATTCTTCAAGTATGTTTTATTTTTTTAATTATTATTTTTAGAGGAAAATAATCAGTCGCATGAAATCACTGAAGAAAAATACCACTCTTGTCTCATTCATCCCCCTCTCCTGGTAGGCAACGAAAACCACCTGACCACATGGAAAACAGCCCTTGTGTGCGATACAAAAGAAAAACGTACAGAAAGCAGAACAAATAGACCCCTCAGGCGATACACCACATTACTATGAACTCTGTCCGAGGGTGGCAGGCTGAATTCCACCCCTTCAATAACACTTCCTCTGGTCCATCACCCCATCCCCGAAACCACAGACCTCATAGGGACATAAACCTGTTGCAAAACCCATTCAACCTCCATTTCTGCACTATTCCCATGGCGGGTTGCAGTGATATATTCCATTACATAGATATATTCTTGGCCTCATTGACCCATTCGATTTTCCCTGGTAACAACCTTGTCCATTGCGTGGTAGCCCTAGCTGCTTACAGAAATGGTGCACAGTGGGACAAACTCTTGTATTCCCCCCCCCCAACTTAAAACAGCACACGTTTTTCATACCCTCGCCCCCCCATGCGAAGCAGGCTTTAGCTCTTCAGCTTGCCAGGTACCGTTTGTGGATCTGCGACCCAGTACATTTGCTTAGATTTGTATCTTTGCCTCTCTTGGGTATTTTCTCATGCCTTTTTATTCTCAAGCATGGGGTCTGGCATGGATTCACATGCTCATGGATTCACATGCTCATGAATATTCCCCGTCAGGCTGGGAATCCTCGGTAAAGGGGGGGGATCGGTTTAGTTTCTGAGCTGTCTTTCTCCTACTGGCCGATCGCTGTTCTCTGGGGTCATACTGCTTCTGCTTTCTCTCCCCTCTCCCCTGCTAAATTCTTGAGTGAAACTGCACTGAATCAGCAACTGGGCCACTCTCACCAATCTCGGTCCTTGGCCCAGCCATTCTCCACTTGCAGTGCCTCCCTGGCAACCCCTGCACTGCGGGACTGTCTCTGTATCCCTACAGCCCCCCTTCCCAGCAGTTGTCTGCACTTACCTTGCACTTGCCACCAGCTGGCCCTAGTATTTATTTGTTGTTCTACTTACCCTGTACTGCACTCCCCCCGCCCCCTTCCCCCTTGCACTTTTCCCTTTCCCTCCACCCATGCACTTGCGCGATCTGAATGACACCTGGCTTAGTAGGATCGCTGTCTGTCTTCCCCTTGTTCCCCCCCTCCTTGCCTCGTCGCGCCTTGAAACACTTGTGTATAGGTGCATTACAAATGCCATATCATATCATATATCCTAGCAGGCGCTGCACAGGACAACCTAAAAGCTGACCCCATAGATTATACTTTGGGGGGAAGACATCATCACTAACTAGCCCCACAGTCCAGTCGACAGTCCTGCAGACAAACCACAACTCTGCACAGAACTTGGTAAATGACCCATCGCGGAACGCCTTAATACGCAACACACACAGGGATGCCTAACATAGCTGACCGAGGCAATGAGGTGGATGAAGCGACCCACTAATCCAACTACTAATATCTCAATTCTCTACATACACCTCTTAAATGCTAAACAAATACAACCACTTCTACTGCACAGCCATCCGCACGCACTTCCCTACACTGCAACAACAAATCAAATCACACATAGCCTCGCACAACAGCACATGACAGGCTACCAACAGAAATTGCATCTATGCTCAGCGAACGGTACTAACTGAACTGAAGCTGTCAACATCAAATCACAACTCTCTTCTCTCTCAGCCTTTTCCCGCTATGCCCTAAATAACTCACCATACTGTCTTGCTTTCCGAATCTGCCAGAGCGCCAGGGGACCATCCGGTGGAGATAGTGCACAGTATTAATGTCCTTAACATAACATAACATAAACAGGACATCCAGAATGTGGCTGTGAATAAATGTAGCTTTCAATTGTTATCGAAACAACACCCTTCCATTGTGTGAAAAGAAGCTTGGGCCTTGGCATCAGTGGCAGAGCCAGGGTGGGATGCAGGGGGAATGGCCACCCCACCCCGCATTCCCCTTGGTGCCTGCGGCACCCCCAGCTTCCTGCTGGCTCCCTATTATCCATCCCTCCTAGCACCAAAAGCTGCCTCTGCTACTGCTTGGCATCTACCCCTGTGTTGAGGTCTGCCATTAGCAAGATGCTTCTTGCCTCATTAGCTTGTGCAGCCATTAAATCTCTCTTTCCTGGAAGAACGTTTGATTTGTGGCCTGGAGGCCAGTTTATATTAATGATCAAAGTGTAGCGGTTCATGTTGGGATGGATTCTGATCACCAGATTTTCGAAAAATAAGAACCTACTGCAGTATATGGCATGGCAAATGAGGTTGTTGGGATAGATAATGGAATGTCTGCAGCCTCCCTTGATCATGTCTTGTGAAAAGTCTACAAACAAAGTATGAATAAAGTGCATCCTTTTGTTTTTGTAGTTTGAGAAAAAATCGGAAGTGTGTGGTCTTTAGACCTGATTTTGGGCACATTTAGAAGTGTATGAAAAGGTGATTTGGAGTTCCTTGATTTTTGCTGGAGTGAGAGGGTGGGTATATTTTTAAGCAGCCCTCTGTGTGGCCTTCTTTGGTAGTATTATGAGGCATTCTTAAAAATGATGCGTCCTCCTAGTGTAGAGTCCTTTAAGTTACGTTGTAAATATTTCATATTGCACCAATGTATGGTGACAAAACCTTAGGGAGTGAAACCAATTAGAACAGTGCAATTCAGGGGGCATTACAGTCATTACAGCCTTTGAGAAAGTCTTCTTAAGCGATCATGTTTATAAACTGGGTAGTGCAACATGCTATGGGAATTCAGGGATTCAAAGAAAAAGCTGTAATGAGCAAAAAAATAGATGTTACATTGAGAGAGATGACGATGCACCAGAGACAGCCCATGGATGCCCCTAGTGTCAAGATTAAGCGAGATGCAGACTAGAAATGCCACCAGGAGAAATGGAAGAAATGAAAACCGTTCAATCTGGAGGAGAGGGGTCACAGTGGAACTTTTATAGGAATAGTCAAAGGAAGACAGTAGCACAAGTGGCCATGTGCCCGTGCAAGGGTGCTACAATAAGTGGCCAGAAAGGAAGCCTTTGGCAGAGAAGAGGTGGCTCAGGAGCAAGATAAAATTTCACAGATTAGTGAATAAAAAAAATTTAAAAAAAATGGCACAGACTAATCTTAGTATAAGAGCAAAGAGCAAGCTGGAATCCAAGGCGAGTGGACGATATTACAAGAAGCTTCTAAACTGGCAGACTGCATCCGCCTAGCAGTCGTTATTGGTAATCGGGGCTCAAGTCGAGGGTACACGTGGGTGGATGGAGTCATCCCACTTTTATTAGGAGTCCCCCCACTTTTTTCAGAGGGCACCTTGATATGCACATTTTTGGTGACACCACATTCAATTGGTGTGTTAATGATTCCCCCCACTGCTGTTTCTAGGACTTGACCACTGTTGCTAATCAATTTCAGGTCCCTTTCTGTCATTACTGTTGTATGTTTTATGTGTTGGTTAGCTTAATTAACAGTGATTTTCACATTAGTGTGTTATAGTGAAGTTGGTATTGTAGCAATGAATGGACATCGGCACGCCCATCGCACCTCGATCTTTGTGTATTACCCAAATTGATCACAAACATTTGAATGAACGGTAGGTTTGGCCGCATTTAGTCACTACCATTAGTGCAAATTTGTGCGTTCAATTTGGGCCAGAAAATACCGAACATGAAGATCGGGGTTCTGGGGGTGTCCCGCACTTCCCATGTTCGGTATCTTTGGCCTCGGGGGATATGGGTGTGTCCCCCACATCCTTAACATTGGCAGCCGTGGACAAAAATCGCTTGGGCCCCTGTTAATGAATGGTCAAAACGGGGGGCCGAGCAGTTACACTGCAGGCAGTCCACCCATGAATAAAACGTTCGCGGACAGACAGCCCAGATCCGATCTTTGTACTCTTTTGATGTTTCTTGTATTCCTTTTCCCATGTTTCTGATCATTTTTTATGAATCTAGCGTTGTTGTGGTCAGAAGGTCCCCACACCTTTGTACCTTACACTGAGTGAATCAGAAAGTGATGAATGCAATTGCTTCAGCCAACACTTTCTAACCAGTGGGAGTTTGTGGGTAGCCTTCCATTCCATCGGGGATTCTATGCTTGTTTGCACCTATAGAGAAAAGGACCGATCATATGCAAATCCCTTTGGACTCTTCCCTCAAAGAGACCAATCCAGTCCAAAGGGCTAGGCGCTGTGCCTTCTGTGCAAGATCACAGGGAAATACATGCATCGTTCTGCGTTGTTGGTCCGCTTCAAATACGTATATTTGAAGACATTTTTAAGGCAATTTAGATGTGCTAGTCCTCTGAAATTAGGCATAATTGTCGTCAAATTAGGCTGCATTTATGTTGCAGAGCGACATGGGTAGAAGTCATAATAAGGCCATTGTATATCATTGCAAGAAGAGTTTCGCAGAATGTATCTTACCTTCTAAGGAAGGAGTGAAATGGAATAGAGGAACAAACATATGTATAAAAAGATGTCTGGAGGGAGAGCAGTAATGCTTGCAGCTCTAAATTAAGCTTTATTCTAAATACAGACTAAAAGAAGTAGCCCACGTGTTAAGGCTGGAGTCCATGTATACTTGAGTCACAGTGTGTTGCCTTTTAATTGTCATAATAAAGGAACAGTACAATTGATGGGGAAAAACAGTATATGCAACGTGGCCGGGAGATGTGGAGAAATAGAGACACGAGGAGACACCTTTGATGACATTCACAAGCAATCATAATTGGGGAGCGTGATCAGTGGGATCCCAGTAGAGCATGGCAAGCTCTAAAAAATGCAAACCCTATTAATTGAATATTGTAGTACCTTTAACGACTGTGTGTAACAAGAACTCCCTACATTTGTAGAAAGAGGTAATGATAACGTAATTAAGAGAACTGTATGTGACCATCTCTAAATCCAAACAAAACGTTTGAAATGAACTTAGCACAACATGGTAAAATAAGTTGTCATTACTCCTCAGCAGTGGCGTACCATCTTGGGATATATATATATATATATATATTTAGTCAACCCTGTACGCAAGTGCAGGGAAAGCGGAAGGCACTCCAGGAAGCGGTTCTGCTGGTAACAATTACGGCAAAACACTGAGGCAGCAATCCATTAAGTTTCAGTCAAAAAATTATACTTTATTTGGACATATGGCCAGGACAGAAAAAGAAAACACACAATAAACGACACGTTTCGCGGCAACTGGCTGCTTGCTCATGTTCAGGGCAATGAACACTAAGGAAGGACAATTTATCCACATTGAAACTCTATGATTACAGTGTAGAAAGTCGCGCTCATTCTCCATTCGTTCGTTTTACGTATCCACCATTTTACATTGGATTCAAAAGTTAAAAACATGCACATATTTTAATAGACATAAGTGGAACATGTGTTCAAAATGACCATTTCTAAAACATAAATGGAAACATATTCAAGTCACATCAATATTAAATCTTTTGATTTTTAAATTTTATCGTGGTTGAATCAATGCAGTTATTTTACCAATTTGATAAAAACGGGAAAGGATTATGGTGCATAGTGCATACAAACTCTCCGTTTTTAAGACACAAGTATGTTTAAATTACAAGTTCTAATGCAGTAGTACCTTTTTGGAATTGCTGTGCAAAATATGCTCTGTACAGCTTAATGCTGTTAAAGTGCTATGTGCTAGCAGCCTCCACGGAGTATAACACCGGATGATAAAGTGCTTAGTGCATCTAATGACCTTCATTAAAATTCTCCATTTCAATATGGATTAAAGTGCTTAGTGCATAAAAGGCTTCCTTTTGGTACATTAAAAATTACATGTGTCATGATTTGCTGCATCTATACAAAGTTCTAATTTACCCTTCTGGAAAGAGAAATGCGCGTATAAGTGGTAAAGTTCCTGTGTCCATACATATTTAAGCAAAAAATGAAATGCTAGCCCTGCCAAAAAGAGAAAAAGTAATGTGAAAATAAATGTTAAAATACTGTAAAAATAAAGGGCGTCCAGGCCTCATTGGAAATTAATTATACATAAAATTCTCAAATGATATAAAAAATTATCTGTTAGATCTACGCACCCTTAAACTAGTGAAAAGCATGGTTACCAGATAGGCAGCAAGCAAATTAATATATTCTGCATTTACGATATCATGAGGCTATTATTTAGATTAGACATTACATTAGTATTAAAACCATACACTATTTGAGGAGGTAAGGACTAGATCAACCGTGTTGGAGTTAGGGGTTTGTTTAAATCTTATCATGCATCAAACTAGTTTCAAATGTCATTTCATCAATCAGGTGCCAAGGAATGTATATAATTCTTCATCCAGATTCTGGCCATGTGGCTACTTTGCCTCCTAATCTAGAATGTATCGAGTTTCTGTTTGTCTCAAAAGGAGTTCCCGATTTCCACCCCTTACAGGATTGGTGATGGCATGTATTCCAAAGTATCCAAAGCCTTACAATTTCCCTCCGTGTTTCTCTTGAAAGTGTAAAGCAATAGGGTATGTCGGATCGATATTTTTAATTGCTCTTATATGTTGTAAAATACGCAATTTTAGCTTACAGATCGTACTTCCGACATACCATTGGTTACACGGGCAAGTAAGGACATATACAACAAACTCTGTGTCGCATGTAATTCTAGATTTTATGCTCACATTATTTTTCAATATTGGATGTTGATAGTTCTTAATGTTTTTAGCAAACTTGCATGCCTTACACTTTGTACATTTATAGAAACCTTCAGGATTTGCTCCCAGCCAACTCGGGAACACTGTTGTACTTTTGGGACTCATATAACTTGAGACTAGGCTGTCTTTCAAAGAGGTAGATCGTCTATAAGTAATGTTGATGTTAGCCCCTAAAGTGCGCCCCAAATGCTCATCTTGCTTGAGTACATGCCAATGTTTTTGCATTATATGTCGGATGTACTTTGAGGCTTTACTAAATGTCAAGATGAGTCGCATTTCCGTCTCTTCTGTATCTTTTGCAGTTTGTACCTTAGGCATCAACAATGTTGAACGATCTTTCTGTCGTGCCTTAAAATAGGCCCGGTCCAACACTTTTTTCGGATAACCTCTTTGTTGGAACCTCTGTGCCATAAACTTACTTTCCTTGTCAAAAGTTTCCAATTGTGAGCAGTTGCGTCTAATTCGGATAAATTCACCATAAGGGATGCTCCATTTTAACGATGTTGGATGGTTACTTTTGGCATGGAGGGGTGTGTTTGAACCTGTGGGTTTGCGATACAATTCTGTAACCAAACTGTCTTGGGCCACAGTTAGTTATATCTAAAAAGACAATATTGGTCTTGCTGTGACACTCAGTAAACTGTAAGTTGTATTCGTTTGAGTTTAGTGATTTAACAAAGTCCACCCATTCTTCTGTGGGTCCATCCCAAATAACAAATACATCGTCTATATAACGAAGCCATAGGACAATTTTGTCCGTGAAGTCGTTATTAGAAGGGACCCATACTACAAATTTCTCCCACCAGCCCATCGTTAAATTTGCATATGAAGGAGCAAACGTTGTTCCCATGGCCGTGCCTTGCAACTGGGTGTAAAACTTGTCAAATAGGAAACTGTTGTTTGTTAGGCAGAGGTTGATCATTTCCAAAATCATTTTACCATGCTCAAGATAGTTCAAGGATCTTGTCATTAAGAAGTACTCACAAGACCGTAGTCCATCTTTATGATTAATGGAAGTGTACAGGGAGACTACATCTAATGTGGCTAGTAGGTAGGTCTTTTCCCATGGTATACCGTCAATTTTATTAAGGAAATCCTTCGTGTCTTGTAAGTATGACGGTAGGCTAGTGACAAATTTAATCAATGTTTCATCTACCAGTTTAGACACATTTTCCAATAGTGCCCCAATTTTATATTTATATATATATACTCGGTGAAAAGAGTTAAGGTGATCAGAATCAATGCAACAAACCCCTGAAATTCAGCACTCGCATTTCACACAAGTCCACCTTATCTATGCACCCCTTGTTGCGCAGCGTATGACCACAATGATGACATCTCTGATGACATCACTGGTGACATGACTAAATATATCACATATCCTTGTTGAAGTGTTTTTTGCCTAATTTGAGGGGTTTCGTTATTCTATAGTTTCTTCAGGCCCACTCACTACCCATGGCCTTCGGCGGTGGCCATTGTACATGTTGCACCAATACGTTTCTTTGGAGCCCACTACACATGGCCTCTGGCCATGGCCTCTGTGAATCTTGGACCAAGAGGGTTCTTTGGTGCCCACTAGCCATGACCTCCGGCACAAAACCCCATTACACCCTGCCTAGTAGATGTGATCCCTGTAATTGTCAAATTTCTTTCTTTTTTTCACTCTCGCAATTCCTGTGGGAATCCCCCGATATTCCCCAGACAGTGACAACAAACTGCATAGATAGCAGCAATGAACTACCCATGCCCATGGAATTCCCCAGTATTCCCCCAATAACGCTCACCAATCAAAAACTCTTCCCTGTCCTCACAGGCACTCGCCTCTTTCCATGGTCCCCCCGCCCCTCACTTCCCTCATTTGCTTTTTCCCTCCCTGGCCCTCTCCCATTAACCCATATCACTGTTTAGTTTGTGTGAAGCATTTGCTTCTCCAAGGGCATCTTCCGTTATAGCCACTTGAATCTTGTGAGATACCCCCCGGTATTTCCCCAATAATCCCAAAACGTCCAAACTGTAACTGGCTCCTGTGAGAAACCTGAAGGTGTCTCACTTACTAGTCCCCAGGGATCTGTTGTCCAGGTGGCCAGGACACAGCCATCGCTATTGGATCCAGTTCCTGGGGGTGGACCAGTGGGGGGAGTATCACCTGGATGAGGGGTCCTTGGGAAATGGAAGTGCGACACTGAAGGGTGACATGTGGTATCCCCTTCCTTATGTCACCTTTTCACCATCCTACCCCACAGGATATCTAGAAACTTAATAACCCCATCCACTTTTCTAACACAAACTCTTTCCTACACTGTTACAAACAATGGCCTAACACCAGAGCTGTTTAGCTGACATGTCCCAACACTAGGGCCAGGCAGAGTCAGGCAATTGCCAGTAATTACACACACCTGACGGCCCTTTGTCTTCCCCACAGGGATAATAGGCGGAGACTGAGAACACTTTTCGAGCAAGGCCAAACGCATGAGGAAGCAGTAATTCCGAGACAGCAGTTCAAACAGAGGAGACATGCAGCAAGACCTGAAAGGACAACAAGGAGGGAAGTACCCTTGCCCTTTTTAACCCAGTGCATCGAAGACTCCAAGAAAAGAATCATAAGACCGGGAACTACTGCTGGCGAATAGTGCGACATATGTCAATGGTACATGGGGCTCTCCTGCACTGATAGCCAGGGCAAGGAGAAGCACTTGCCATAGTGGTACGTCCTTAACTCCAGCGACAAAAGAGAAGCCAACGAGTTCAGCTCAGCCGGTGAGTCGGAGAGAGCTGATAGTAAACCAGACTGTTATGAGCCCAAGGTTGCAAACAGAAACATTAATTGAACAAATAACTTGTCTGTGATTGAACTTTTAAGAAAAGCCAGTGAAGGACCTGCAGCAGAGTGGTCCGGTGCCAGGTGGGCGCTCATTCAAAGGACTCTGACTGGTCAACCTTGTTGAAACTACAAGTGCCAAGAGGCCCTAGGAGAGGCCAGCATGAGGAGTCAGAGGGGTCATACAAGGGTTGAGTCAAACCCCTTGTACAATCGAAAGTCTCTTACGCATTGACTAGAAGGAAAGTAAAGGAAAGCCTGGCTGGGGGCTTAAAGGAAAGCCTGACTGGGGGCTGAGATTCGGACTTAGCTAATAGGAAGAACTTAAGGGGTCTAAAGGACTGTCATGTGAATTGTGGCAAGTGTGAACCCGACGGAGGGATGCCAAGTGAAAGCTAGGGTAAGGTAACCCCTGCTTTCTAATAAGATTGTGAAATTGTGAACTAAGGCAAGTGTGAACCTGATGGAGGGATGCCAAGAGAAAGCTAGGGGAAGGGAACCCCAGCTATCTAATAAGGTTATGAAATTGTGAACTAAGGCAATTGTGAACCCGACAGAGGGATACCAAGAGAAAGCTAGAGGAAGGGAACCTGGCTTTCTGATGAGGTGAGCAAATCATGAACTGTGTTTGAAAACCATGAACTGTGTTAGAATGGCTATGTGAACCTGACGGAGGAATGCCAAGGGAAAAGTTAAGAGAATTAAATCCTGTATTGTGATAAAGCAAAGTGAACTATGATATTGGCTAACGTGAATCGCGCTGAGGGATGCCTACGAATTAGGGTGAACAGTGATACACCCGTGAACACTGTGATGACAAGCGTGAACCCGACTGAGGGATGTCCACAGTGAGTAGTTGTTATAAAGACATTCAGACTCTTGAATGTTACATTTGAATGAAAGACCGTAGTTAGCCTGACTGAGGTAGGCCAATGTTTCAAGAACGATTGGAGTCCAGTGGATCTCTCGATCACCCCTAGCATCTTGTTACCAACACTATAAACTCTACCCCTTGTAGGTATTCTCCATGAAAATTATTTTAATATGTGATGTTATCAGTGATGTCATCAATTTTGTGGGGGTTTTTGGTTTTACTTGCAACCATAACGTCCCTTTAACAACGTTTTTTCATTGAATTGTATACCTTGTTATTAGTGCAACTGAACATAACGTCCCTTTAACAAAGTTTTTTGACAACATTTTTTCATTAAATATACATATATATGTATGTGTATGTATATATATATATATATATATATATGTATATATTTATTTATATTATAGTGCAGCGGTTAAGTTTAGTATCACGCACCTTAGGAAACCCGAAAATGAAATTGCTAATATCGTTTGACTTGCATGACGGATTTGGCTGATATTTTGCAGACTAAAAATGTGTTAAAGAAAAAAAAACACTGTTTTCTGCCCATTCCCATTCTTTTCCCCATAGAGAAAATGGCCAAATGTCTGTGCAGCACACACCAAAAACCACTAGATGGAATTGGACCAGGTACAAAGCATTGACTCGATTTCCAGAAGGGACCTGTGGTTATTATGCCGAGTAGTTATTAAAATATTTGAGGGAGAAGGGAGTGCCCCCTTCTCGTAAAATTATAGCTATATCTCCAATGGTGCTTTGCAGCAGAGAGGGTTTTCAGAAACGAAAAAGCACTACTTTTTTTTTTTGTTCGATGCAAGAGATAACCAGGGTTATTACTGGTATAACCGGGGTTAGCCAAAAAACGAAACGTGGAAAAAATGCCATATAAAGGATGAAATGGCATCGGATCAGAGGTGAAGATGGGGAAAGAGGACGCCATCTGAAATTGAGGCGTTGGTGGTGGGGGTGCTGGGGACCAAGTTCAGAGCTCAAACGTTTTTGCATAACCAGAGTTATAGCAGGGATAACCAGGGTTATTCTAGAAAACGAGATCGAGAATGAAAGTTCATCACACAAATAACCACAGTTATTTTACAAATGACTCTGGTTATTTGTAATGCATTACTATTATCAGGCTTATTCTGACCGCGGTTATGGGGAAACATTTTTTTTTTTTTTAAAGAAAAAGTTCAAAAAATGTGTTTAGTACAAAAAAAAGTGGAATGTTAAAGTGAGGTGGGGGTAATGGGTGTGGCAGAGGAACTGAATGGTGCAATCTGGAAAGTGGACACGGCCGAATGCCATCTCTCGTGGGCCACAACGAAAGCGATTGGGGCAACATGCTAAGACACCACAGCGAAAGGCCGTGGCACTGGCCATAGCCAAAGGCATGGCTAGTGTGCCCAAAAGATTCCTAGTGGTGTGGGCATGGCTGATTGCTGAGTTTCAAGGGTTTTGTTGCGTTAAATCTGCACAAATTATATATAATCAGGCTTAACAAAAAATATATATATATATATATTGTATACCTAATGAGCTTAACAAGTTGTGTAAATAGAAGGTTATAAGGCTTGGCTCACTTCTATTTTCCAGAACCATGCCCGCTTTCTTGTGCCCAAAGGAAGCCAATATAAACTCTATCGAAGTCATAGTCAATAATATTCCAAAAGCGAAAATGGAAGAATGCCTCAATGTCTGAAAATAGCACAACAATCTTGGTATCAGCCCCTAATGGATTCTCGGGCAAAATAAGTCAATAGGAGTTAGTGAGTGAAAGCAAGGGCCGCCATTTCAGAAAACTTGTTAACACTTTTCAACAGCAAAAGTAATGTAATCTTGGAAGGGAGGTGGCATCATTTTATTAACAAAAATATTTGCGTGCTAGCTCACACGTCTGCATAAGTTGCTTTCTCAGCTACATATAGTACAAAAACATGTATAGGCGAAATAGTACAACTGTTTTTTTATTGTTATATGAAAGGAAATGCAACTTAAAAAAACAGGAAGCTGTAAATACTCTATTTCTGAGTGCTGTTTTCATCTGGCATTCAGTCCAGATGTTTTGTATCATTTGGTGGACTTATTTCTAAGGCCTCGTGACGCCACCTCTACAAAATCTACCAGCAAGCCCACGGGAAAATGTTAAAGGTTGTGAATTCAGTGCTCTTGAAAGGGGGACAAAGGTGACCTTTGACTCCATAGCAAACTCCTTAAGCAAGGCACAAGTACGTGGTGGCGCCCTAAGCGATTGGACCCTGAAGCCCGCCGCAGCAGTGTGAGCTCACACACAGCCCACCAGCGAGCCCCAGACCCACTCAGGACAGGGGGAGAGGTTCAGTCTCCTCGGCTGATACCGTCGGAAGGAAAGCCCAGTTTGGTACAATGTTGCACCTGGTTTTGTAGGTTGGGGAAGCTGGGAGGACAAATGCCAATAATGTGTCCGGGAACAAGTATTTATAGCTTTGGGTTGCTTCAAGGGTCCAATCAGAATTACGCGCTTGAGGGTGCAGAATGGTGTGCCACGTTGGTGGATAAAGGGTAAACTACAGAGCAGTCTGTGTGCATACTACACACTGAAGTCTACGTTTATCACAGGAAAATCTCCTCAGACTAGCCCATCATATATTGCAGGTATATTCCTCTGCTAATGTGTCTGTTTTGGAGCCTTTTCATTCTTATTCACTTCACCCCAGGGCATATGTTTCACAGGCACAAGTGATGGCCATTTGGTATGTCCTTGATATTTCCACCACATCAGCTCTTGCCTACCTTTCTTGGTTACTTTTGCTCTTTGACTTGTTTCATTTAATGGGAGGTTGGCATCAACCACTTACAAATTACAAGGAAACTGAACGGTGCTGCCAGATATGTTTGATGCTTGTACGGTCTCTGGTCTCACCATTATACTGTAGATTGAAGTTTGGGTTTTGTCTGTTGAAGCCTTTTTACATGATCTAAGGGAGGTAAATTTCCCTCGGAGTAGAACTATTTCAGAGCTATGTGTTATCAGACACTCAGGTGTATTTGTTCCTCTTCAGGCGTCCTCTCTATACAAACCTAAAAGCCCCTCTCTCTCTGGGTCTCTGCTAAAAGTAATAGTCTACTTCTGCCAGACGCCTTTGGCTTCAGCTCTCCTGCCAAAATGCCATGGGCTACTTTGGGAAGCAAAATTGCTCCTCTCAACCCACATGCCAGAAAGATGGGTTTGCCCACTCCCATCCTTGCTGCAATATCCAACCGCATCTAGAGACTCTGCTAACACGTTTTCTGCACCTACTCCTTTACAGGAGCTCTTTGCACCAACCCTACTGGCATAAAAGCACATATATATTGATATATATATATATATATATATATATATATATATATATATATATATATATATATATATATATATATATATATGAAAATAGAGAGCAAAAATGAAAGGGAAAAAATAAAAATAAGAAAGGGAGAAAAATAAAATAAGAAGTCAAAAAAGCATTGAATAAAACACAATTAAAAAGAATAAAACTCCCAAGGTTAGAGACCCCAATCGGGGTCAATAATCAGCCCTCTGGGCAGGTCAATTGGTCTTCTAGGCGTTTCTAAACACCACATTTTATCGGCAAATGAAGTGAATGTTGTATTGAGCTCCATTGTCTAGTAATAGCTGCAGAGGAGGCTCAGTATGAGGAACAAAAGTTCTTAAAACAGAGCATCACTAACCCAACAAGGTCTCTACTCCAGGAGAAACGGGTTCCGACAGCAACTGTCAGTTGGTCACAGCAATAGCTAGTTTAGTCCTGGGGAAGGGCCTTTTAGGTCGGACAGAAAACCTTGAACTTTGCTTGAAGAGGAATAGTAAGTCAATGTAGACCTAGAAGAGTATGGGAAACAGTACGGCCCTTCAATGCAGCATTGCCCCGTCCAAAAGGAGAGAAAGAGTGTAAATGCAGTGGGAACCAGATATGGAGATATAGCCAAAGGAAAGAGCACGAATGGCCAGGACTGAGAAGAGCGTGAAGAAAAGGAGTAGTTGAATTTAAGGTCAGGAGAGATCATGCAGTTTTGATGACTCCCAGGAAGTTCACCAGATGGTGGATGTTGGCTGCGCAAGAGACCCTCAAGTGTGCCCCTGTGTCAACAACATACAGGTGGGTGGAGGCACCAGCACCCCGACACGGCCATGGAATCAACAGACATCTTGAAGCAAAATGTAGTTTATGATATAGTTCATTCTGTGCTGCATCCATAAGCCAGGATGTATACATGTATAGCTTACACAGTATTAAGCACTGTAGTCCTCAGTCATTCCCTCTCTCCCCAAACAGGTCTGACTTCCTGATAGGAAGCAGTCACTCAGTCTCTGAGATTTAAAATATCCATCACTTCTTTCCTGATTTGGGTCTCCCTCGGCTGGTTGTGGCCTGCCGAACGATGCATTTCTTTTCCTGGTTTCATGGTTTACTTGGCATCACCGCCCCTGGTGCCCTGAGTCATTTAGAAGGGTGCCTGATGTACAGATATTTCACAGTTGTTGAACCCCAGAGTTTCCCTATTTTTGGATGTCAGCAGGTTACCTTGCCTGGTTGTCTCTCTGGCCTTTTAGGTGGAACATGAGGCCTTTCTACCTCTGCACAACTCTCCATAAGATGGAGGCTCTGGGGCCACCATTGTGTTCCTCTCTACTCGCCCTGTGTTCCACCTATCTTCACTAGCTTTCCTCTCCCTCCTTCTTCATCTCCTTGCTACTCTGTCATGTTCACTCTTTCTCTTACACGCTCTTGTTCTCTCTCTCTCTCGCTCCTCCTCACTTTGATATGATCTTCTGTCTCCCCACCACTTCTTTTCTGTCTCTCATCCTCTTTGGCTGTTCGTTCTCAGGTTTCCACCTCCTCCGGTCTTCTGTCTACCTCTCCCCCTTTGTATTTCCTCTCTGCCTTCTCCATTCTTCCTCTTCGCAGCAATATTAGTTCATATTTTGCAAAGCGTGATGCAAATAGATGTTGTGTTTTTGTTTTTAACAGTAATGCGCTAACTGCATGGGATACCACTACGATAAGGGGTGGGGGGGGCCTAATACAACATTTCCAGAGGACTGCTCAATTAAGGTAGCCAATGTTACTGACCATAAGCAAGGCGGCAGGCCTGCTGCAGCTGGCTCCAATGCAGTGCTGTAATACACAATGTGGCACTGTGTTCCTCTGTAAACACTGCTTGTGAATACCCCTCCTTTTCATGACACACAACAGAAGTTGCTTTTTATAATCAAGCAACCCGAAGTGTTTGTGGATCTAAAGGGCTCGCTTCCTCTGCTGCAGCTGTCCAATTCAGCAGCTCGGCTGTAAGTAAATGTTTCATTTCACGCAAAGCGCCTACCATATTTGCATAGCACATTTTCGACTGCTGATAGTACCCCATTGCAATAAAGGGTTTCATTTGACCAATTTGTGTAGGCTTTAGTAGAATTAAAATTGTTTCGATATGGGTATCTTTCAGGCTCCCAGTGCCAGCTTAAAGGTCATGACCCATACAGTGCGTGCACCTCATCTTTACACAACTGCAATTTTTCCTTGAACTTTTTATGTTCCTTCTTCATTAGTGCTGTAAAAAGAACCAACGTGTCCTCCTTGCATACCTCATATGAAGAAGAGGCGACCAGTAGGTCATCAACATATTGAACTAGCACTGAAGTCTCGCCCACCCTCCCCCTAGGAATTGAATGTCATCCTGGTCTGTCTTAAGAATTTGTGAAAAGGGGGTCAGACTTTCTCTATACCATTGTAGGGGACATGTTCACTTGTACTGCAAGCAAGAATGAGTAAAGGCAAATACATACTGACTATCTGGATGAATTGGGATAGTGAAGAAAGCAAAACACAAATCAATAACAGAAAATGGTCTAGCTTTGGGTAGATTAATTGGCAATGTAGTTGCTGGATTTGGGACTAGAGGAAAAGTTGGCAACCACTGCGTTGCCTACTCGTAGGTCATGAGGAAATTGATATGTCCCTGTCTGGCTTCTTCACTGGAAAGATTGGTGCATTACACAGCTTAGTGGTAGGAAATATAATCACCTTCTGTAGCAATGATCCAATCACTCTAGATATTTTTTTAATTGTATTTTGAATTTGTAAAGCGCACTACAACCCTTGGGCAACGAGGCACTGTAAGAAGACTGAAGGTAGGCTTGCTTCAGGGTTAGATGAGAGCGGCCCCAGTTAGATACAATTGCTTAGTTACAGAACGGTACATGGTATGAGAGCAACAGGGGGCAAGGAACACAAAACAGGTTAGAATGAGAGGCTGTCATACAAAGAGGCTAGTTTTTATTGCCTTGCGGAAGGCTGTATGAGATTCGATCATTCTGATTTGGGCTGGGAGGGCATTCCAGTATGTTGCTGCTGCCATGGTTGGGAAGCTGGAGCCACCAGCTCGGGCTCGGCGTGTGGTAGGAACAATGATGCGATTGGTGTATGCTCACCTGTATGGTCTAGAGGAGATTTGTCTGATGATCCTTTGTGCTAGATAGGGGGGGCTAATCCATGCAGACATTTATGTGTGAGTGCGAGTGTTTTAAAGATAATCCTTTCTTTGACTGGGAGCCAGTGCACTTGTTTTCTGACACCAGAGATATGTTCCCTGCATGAGATACCAGTTGCGGACCTTAGTGCGTTATTTTGAGCGATCTGAAGTTTAGCCAAGTTTTTTTGGGATGTTCCAACATAAAGGGCATTGCAATAGTCAAGCCTAGAGCCAATTATGGCCCTAGCAATAGTGAGGCAGTTTTCTTGTGATAGGAATGGCCTGACTGCGTTGATTAGTTTTGAGTGATAGGCTGCTGACGACGCAATAGCATTGACCTGCCTCTTCATGGTCAGGCTGGGATCAAGGTATACGCCCAGCGTTTTAATTACTTGTGACACAGTGATGGGTATGTTGTCTATAGTGAATGAGCAGTACTGCTTGTCCAATTTGCCCCGCGTTGTTGGGGATCCAATTAGCAAGAGTTCCGTTTTTTCACTGTTGAGACAGAGCCCATTTTCAGCCATCCATGATTGAATAGTGGAATAAATGAGGTTGAGGGTGTTCATATCCGAGGGATAGTCACCGGTCAGAGGTATGAGCACCTGGGTGTCACCTGCATAGTTGGTATATGAGATGCCCATGGGGTCGAGGATTTGAAATAGGGGCCTGGTGAAGAGGTTGTAGAGAGTAGGGGCTATGCATGATCCTTGAGGGACACCACAGTTGATTGGACTGGGAGTAGCGCTCAAGGAATCAGAGAACACCTCATGACTCTACCTTTGACAAAGGATGATATCCATTGACAGGCCTTTGAGGAGAAATTGGCTGTGGAGGATAGGTGATGACAAAGTATTTTATGGTCGACTAGGTGAATATGGCCTTTTCAGCCTCAGGTTTCCAGGTATATTGTGCCTCTTGTGGTAAATGATTCATTGGGTCAACCTGAGTATGCACTGTTTCACCAGTTCTCATAAGGGCCACTACATTTACATGTTGCAACCATAGTTAATTCGGCGTTTATATAATAACTTGTATTTTCATGACCATGTGCCGGCTCTGGCAATGCTTTTCACATTGCTACCACTTCATTTTCATGTTCTCTTGGTACATCCAAGAATACTCCATCAGGAGTAGAGTGAATGGTGCCCCGTCCCCATTCCTTGAGTGGGCCAACCACTCCCTTTTGACTCAAATGTTGGTGCACCTCTGCAGGCCTTATCTGACGCAGGAGCTGATTCGTGCAATCTCAGAAGCAGTTTCAACAGGATAGGAAGATTCTATGTCAGGTTTTTCCACCGAGGGATAATTTGTCAAATTCTTTCTACCGTATTTTACTGCAAACGCTTGTGGGGTTTGGGTTAGGGTAATAATAAAGGTAGGGGGGATTGGGAGAGTCTGCGTGGGTTTCCCCCGAATACATTTGCGGTAAAATGTCCTACAAAAAAATAAATAGATGAACTCTTCCTCAATGAAAAAAAAACCCATGAAATGAAAGAGAACCATTCTCGCATTGGATTACAAGTCTTAATGAATCAATACACCTTTCAGATTCTTCTCTAATATATCCCAGGTGTGCATGGGACATGTACCATTACCAAACTACCAGCACCATCAGCACACACTCATGATAGCGGTCTTAATAGGGCATGTAAGCGTGTGTTTGTTGTTTTGTATATTTCGCCTACACAGGTAGGGGAAAGGCTTATGGTGGTAGGCGCAGCAGGGCTCCTTGCGTGCCTGGACACGCGCTACTTGTCACTCTTGCTGCCTTTGCATAACCGGTAATTGGTTTTGGGGCTGCATCTGTTGTGTGGCATGAGCTTGGACGTGCACTGCTGCTGCAGGTGCATGTGCGGCATTACGGTTTACATTTTCGGTGTCCGGCACTTCACTAATATCTTCCCCTTCCTCCTCCATGTCTTCCACCTCTTGTTTACCCCCCGCTGCCCGTTGTGGGTACAACAAGTTAATCTGGCTCCACATCGCAGGAGAACCTGACCCCACCCCTTTCCTTCAGTCCTGATTCCATTCTCTTTTTAATTTTGGCTATCAGGTGGCGCTTAAGTGCTACCTTTAAGCTGAACATATTGCATTGGGGTACAACTAGGAGGCAGATAACATGGTAGGGGGGATGCCCAGCTTGTTGGTGTTGTCTGGTGATTTACTCAACCGTCCTTAATCATGCTAACCCCTATGCCATTCCCACCCACTATCTGCTTCTCCTCACCCAAAACTCGTCCTTCTCGGATCTCTTTGAACCTGGTCTGTGAAGCAGGAACATCAACCATTGGCCTGACAGTGTTATTTCTAAGCAGTCTACTGAGAGTGAATGGCCTAATTACAGCTGTAAATGCACTACTGGTGTAATACAAATCTCTCAACCAAGTCTGCCTTTGTCCACTTGATTTATATTTGTTCCTTGCACTGAAGTCCTGTTAAAAACAATCATTGACATAGACAGCAGTTTTGACATCTATATAGGTATTGCACAAGCATTATTTGACATTGTTAAATGCCCATGTAATCACACCATTTTCTCTCTGCTGCCATCTTATGACCAGGTAGTACAATTATAGCAGTGCCTGAAAATTGCCTATCCTTTACCTACACAAAAGCCAAAACTGTTGGATGTGCCAATGCTTGTTTTGTTTTTCTTCATTTTATGTAATCTTCCTCTCCGTTTGACGTTATTTTCCTTAATACACCTCATTCATTATTCCCTAACTCCCCTTGGACCTTCTCCAAACTAGTGCAACAATACTTCCCTTTCTCAGGACATCATTTCGCCCTTCTTTTCCTCAAGCATATGCCACAAGTACAAGAATTTAGAAAGTCGAAGGTGTCTTCCACAGGGTATCGTATATATGTTTATATCCTTGTGTTATGGAGCTCGGTTTCTCTAGATATTTACATGTGTTTGTTTGAAAATGAATGAACATGCAGTACCCTGTTGTGCTCCATCCTCAGTACTGGACTTTTTTTGACTGTCCCTTTTTCCCTTTTGCCACTTCTTTATTTAACAACATTGAGGATATTTGTTTTCTTTGTGGAGAGTCACTCTAATGCCACTGTCCTGCTTCTGTTCATTCATGAGTGTGTTTTGGGCGTTTTTCATGTATAAATAGTTCTCTGGAAGGGATTTTACTACTGGCTTCCGCCCTCAACTCCTTTCTAAAATGTGTTCTCTTTTAATGTTTTATCCCTCTCTTGTTTCTGGATTACAAACCCTGCGTTGTGTATCGTGGTTTTTATCCCTTTAGAACACCTGTTGTGTTATTTTAGCTCACATCTTCCCACTGAATCTCCAAGTCGTTCTGAATGCTCACAAGGCATAGTAGGTTCGTCCTCTTTTCCTTTTCCCCCCACTGCTCTTAAGTATTGTGTATTTTAATGTATTTCCCACTCCTGCTGCCTCCCTTGCCCGGTAGGTGCTTTGAAACAGTATTTCCTATAGTATATCAAGCAAACAATAAATAAATAAATGCTGCTTGTTTTTCATAAATAAGACAGGCTTCCGTGCAGCCCAAGAAGGAACATCAATGTTCATGGGCATTCCCTCCTTTTACACCCCCATTTAAAGGTATCAATAAGCTATAGTTTTAGCTATAGTTGTGGGCACATGGGTTTGGTGGGAAGCGGTTTGCTACCGCTATTACTGTCTCAGCTGGGCATCAGGAATCTGAGGCACAACAACACCAACTATTGATACTCCAGCAACAAAAACAGTTACCAACCCAGTCAGCAAAGGTAGAGTCGGGCTTATTTCTGTACAGCTGTGCAAAAATGGACAGGGAATTCAGCAGCATATATCCCTGTCCCAAAAATGAGGCACCTGAGCGGAAAATCAACAGTGTTTTCATAGTGTTTAGACAATTGGGTTAATGCAGAGTCAATAAGGCACATTGAGTTGGTTACATTAACAATGAGCTTCTTACAAAACATCCCCCGGCCTTAAGATGCATGGCTTTACAGCTCCACGCTAGACCTGTCCTCTTGGCCCTGCTGCAGATCTTATCATATGTAACGGCCTCGCACTACTGACGAGCACTCACGCGAGCCTCAATCCGGTTGCCTTCGTTGTTGATGTCTCATGAGTCACTGGGCATGCTTACACCAAAGCGCCACGGCTTTCTTCCTCCTTAGAACTTCCACCCATAACCTCCGAGCTTATTGCTGTGGGTGGGCTCTGCCTGTGCATAATGTATATCCAGGGGCCTATGAAAAACTATAAAATGCTGCTGGTTTCCACACTAGCGGCAGTGGAGAAAAGTACAGGTCTTCTAAAATCTTCCCAGATAAAATAACTAAAGTAGTTTAACAATCCTATTCTGCTGTCTGTCGTTTATCAAAACAAGATGTTATTTGGTGTTGGCTAACCCGCTCCAACGACATCACACCGAGAAGTCCCAAATAGAGCGACATGCATCTGTGAATCTTGAACAACCTCGAGAGATGTCTGTCCTTCACTTAATGGGTACCTTTTAAAGGGATGCACTGATGAGATTGTCATTTTATACCAAGCCTTTATTTAGAACCTTGAAAGCAAAAAGTTGCAATTCCTCAGTGAAAATGTGCATTAATCGTTTCATAATTGTGTGTGGGAAATCCTAATGCGGGGCTGCATGGGGTTATGTGGTGCCGGGAGTATCACTTGGAATGCATTTATGTATCTTTGCAAATTGCAGGGACGACTGAATTGCAGGGGCGACACAATCACAATGTAGAACTTTGGTGCCCGACTTCCGGGGGCCTTTTTGAACAACACATGTCCCATGGTAGTATAGGGCCGACTTTGCAAATCAGAAGAAAAACTGGAAAATGAATGCTCTTGTTTTGCTATCTGCTGATCAGTGCCCTTCTTCCACAGGGTGCCTGGCACGGGCTCTGTATGATTACGAGGGGCAGAGCACAGAGGAACTAACTTTCCCAGAGGGTTCCATCATCCGAGTCCTTCAGAAGGAGGAGGATGGTGTGGACGACGGGTTCTGGAAGGGAGAATTCAACGGCCGCATCGGTGTATTCCCTTCGTTGGTGGTTGAAGAGCTGTTGGGCGATGGGCCGGATCCAATGCAGGTATGGCACAAAATTAAACTTTGTGTAGGCCCCTATGAATGTTTACAGTTGCCTTGTGCACTCTGTTTGGAATCTTGAGCAGTGATCACCAGGGAGATGCTAGGGAAGACAGCTAAATACCCTTTAAGAAAACATTGCTCAAGTCTTGAACCACAGTGCATGTAAAGTAGATCTGACCAGTGATTGAAGGGGGCGGGAGCAATGCTCCTCTACTTTTTCAAATTAAGTTTTACTGTTCCTATGCTTTTATTTTAAAAAGAAATCGTTCCGGAATGGTTTCGTTTTAAAAAATACAAGTGTAGGAAGAAGTTGAAACTTTCACTTCAGTGCACTGCACTAAACGTTCCCGAACCAGCAGGCACATTTGTTTAGGAGCTTGTTTTGTGCGTGTGGGTAGCGTGGCGATGGGGTTTGTGGGGAATGGGGACAGGCCAGCAGGGAACAGAGTTCCACTACTTCTTTTCGTACACTTCCACCACTGGATCTGGCCCTACATCCAGTAAAATATAGCTCTGGAACAGGCATCTACTCTGATATGTAGGACTTCATTGGCTTCACTTTTCTTTTACAATTTAACAGTATTCATATTTTTTTTAATTACGAACACAAAGGGCTTAATTCACATAGCATTTTCCAATGGGGGTTTTCCATTATAAAAAACTTCTCTGAATTAGGCCCAAAGTGTTTTCAGTTTACATTACACATTTTTACACTCTTCTTAACATTACATAGACATAAACAACTGAATAAAAGAAATGTAAAAAGACACATTCATAAATAAAACACATCATAAGAAAAATCAGAAAGAAGAAGAAATCCCAGCATCCCCATTTTGTTGAGATAAATTCTCCCCCCTTTCCTCATCAACCACACTAATTTTCCCAGATCTCCTGCCATTCTACTCCGCCTTGAATCATAGCCCTTTTAAGCTCGAAATAATTCTTTATAAATAATTTAGTCAGAGCTCAAATTAAGGCCTGGTTCGAGATTAACATCAGCCAGCCCCATAAGCAATTAGTCAAAACCTGGGATATAGAACATACAAATGGACCCAGGTGCATGATTCTCTCCTTCGCAAATGTGGGGCATTCCAATACTAAATGAGCCAACCCAAACATACGACAACATCTCTGTTCTGTAGGCAGATTTTATTTTGGACCAATGACCTCTAGTGTAGGAAGGCAGTTTAGATGACATTTCCAATACTAATCTCTGTTTTTGAGATGGGAATTTGACCAAGTATGATCTTAAACTCGTTAGAGGCAGATGGTACTGTTTTCCTCTTTATGCAGTTTCAACCTATCCAGATCTCCAAAATGTGACCTTTTGTACCAATACCTTATTTTTTCTTCCTCATATAGTCAGATTCCGACCCATCACACTCAGTAAGCCATTGGGAAACTTAGCATCTCAATTGCACTAAAAATGGACATGCAGCCAGAGATCTCAATAAACATTCATACAGCTAGGCCCTCAACGCAGGTTTTTCAGCCTGCTTTAATTTGTTTAAGTAAGCTAAACTTCTTTTACATATTGTGCCCACCAGGATGCCGGCCTAGCTCTAAAGTAATCGGGCGTATTGAAAGTGATTTAGGAAGGGACAGAACTGATTTCCATATTTTTCCTTCCAAGGAATCCAAAAATGTCATGTTCTTAAATGTGACTAATTCACAGCCATACAAGATCATGGCTGCCACCTTAAATTATAATACTCTATTAATGGGACCAGAGAATATGCACACAACTTCTGTCTAAGCACCTGCATCAACAAAATACAAGATCATGTCTTTTCTTTCATTCTTTCTTTATGAATCTCCATTTTGGAATTAGTTGTTATGGTATAACCCAGGTAACCTATTGAGTTCAACTTAGTCATAGGAATCGTGTTCAGTCTCCATATGTATGATTTTTTCTTTAAGCTCGTAGTGCAATGCATAATATAGGATTTCAAAGGATTAATCATCAAATCATTAGCATTCTGGTATCCCCCAACCCCATCCAAAACAGGTTGGAGTCCCCCCAGAGTTTAATCTACCATTACAAGATCATCTGCATAGACTATAATATTCACCTTCAGCCCAGACCATTTCGGGGCATGGCTTAGCCATTGATTACTGTCCTCCCATTGATTAGAAAGATGCACATTAAAAAGAGTATGGGCCAAGACACATCTCTGATGCACACCCTTCGCTATTGGAATATCTCTTGATAGATCGTCCAAGGTATTTAACCTGACTTTCACTGAATTTCCAGTATATAATAACTGAATCATCCTTATCAGGCTTTGGTTAATACCCCACTTATTTAACTTCTGCCAGAGAAGAGAGATGTTGATGTTATTGAATGCTGCTGATAGATCAATTGCAGCTATATTTAGTGATTTGCCAAATTAACCACCTATGTCTGATATACAGGTATCCAGTGCTACAGCACTAGTTAAAGTTCCCACTCCCTTCCTAAACACAGTCTGCAGTGGACTGAGTCACTTGAATGATTCACCCAAGTCAATTAACTCTTTTAGGGCCAACATAGTAAAGATTTTTGAGCATGAGTCTAACAAGGCCACTGGGCGATAACTTGCCGGATCCACTTGATTTCCCCTTTTAAATATCGGCACCAATATTGCTTGGTGCCAAGTCGTGGGACAATATTCTTCATTGGAAATTTGGTTGAAAAATCGATATAAAATATCTGCCCATAATGCCACATCTCCTTTAAAAGTTCTATTGGCAATTCCATCTGATCCAGTAGCTCTGGAATTATTCAATTTCTTAATTACCATCTCAATGTCACATTTATCAAATGAGTGGCTCCAATTGCAGACTGATAATACTCTTCTTGCCACCTCAGCATAATGAGTCCCATTAGCTCTAAGTGTCTGTGTAATGTAAGTGACCCAAACATCTTCAACTAGACAATAAGTGTGTACACTCATTTGAGCTTCGTTGGAGTCATACTCATATCTTTGGATATTAACTCCTTGAATAATAGTGGATTATTCTCAATATATTTTGAAACTCAATGCGCCTTTAACCATCTCTGGAATACCATCTCCACCTCCCTTTTCCTCTTACTCATGCCTTCTCTATTTAGAGAGTCCTTCCCTTTAGTCAACATTTTAATCAATTTCCATACTTCAGACTTTTTCTCCTTGATTTCTTTACCTAACGACTTCCTGTGGCCATCCAGAAAAGGAATACCTAAAGGCAAATTTTCTTTAATAATAGGATGTCCCAACTTAGATAATAACACTGAAAAGTTTTAGAGAAGTAAATGCATCTTTCTCAGTGTCAGGAACGGAATCCCACCACATTCTTAATCATGTATTAGCTTTATCACTATTGGCAAGTTGCCCAAGTCTATTCCCTTTCCCAGACACCACAGGAAGTTGTGGACCTGCTGTTGTTGAGGACTTTTTCCCTGCCTTAGTAAAACTAACGTATAACATTGCATGGTCACTGAGATTTGAGTGCTGTTCCTCGAACAAACAATCATCCCCAATGTTTACATTCTTAGTGAATATATATAATCGATGGTAGATGCTGCCACCAGGTTGTGTCAGGTTGGCACTTTCTCCCACTGGCCATCAAAGAAGAAATGTCTGTAGAAAGCGCCATCTGGACAGGAAAGCTGACCAAAGTGTCCCATATGCACTCCTCTTCGCCAGACCACCGGAGTAAATGCCAACATACATTTTGTTTCATCAAACATATCCCCCCTCCCACTTCATGATGTCACATTCACAATTGAAATCACCCGCTACTATAACCAGACACTCTTTGTGCATCAATTACCACTTTAACAATATATTTTCGATCTCATCTAGTAGTATTCCTATATCGACTAGGACCGGATTGAAGTAAATGTTAAATAATAAAGTGTGAGTGTCCTAATTGTCATTGCCGTTAAGCATTTCTGTCACTAGCAGGACCTTCGAATTACACTTCCAGTTTCAAATAGATCGATTTTTGCTGATCTTGGCTGCCATTAGCAGCCCTCCCATTGGCCGAACTCACTGGCCTCTTTTTGCCAGTTTGTAGTTCACATTAAATCCATCCAAGGTTTTCAAGTAGCCACTTCTCTTGTAGATAAAGTCACAAGTTGACAAATCATTACCCTGAATAAAGGAGCTATGCCCTTGTGTATTCCAACTTATAATAGATATCCAACTGGTTTTAGAACCCTGGTCTATGGACTGAATTTGCTGGTAAGGCTGTAGCGAGCCATTCCCAGCCCATTGAGATTTGTTCACTATTATAATGCCTCAAAATCGCAAGTCACTGTCATATTTTTCCAGGGGTGGTCTTTCTGATTCTCTGCGCAGTGAGCATAATAGCTTTCAAAACCCTAAAAAACGATGTCTTCCTGATGGTCATATACTAGCTTCTCAATTATTTTGGAAGCAAAATGAACCCTGCATTTCCCTTTATAGGATTGTTGGGGGTCCTGACCCACGTTTGAGCTATCATGCTGCAACATTTGGTGCTGTGGGCTTAGAAAATCCAAGATGGCCAAAAAGCCCACATGTGCGCCAAAATCCAGGAGAACCACGCAGTTTGTGCACACTAAAATGGTTGCCTAACTTGCCACCCACCAGTGCGAGCAGGATGGGCTGGGGTGCCATGAGTGAAATGTGTGCCAAAGGAAAAACCGCACTTTAAAATCACCTTTTGTTGCTCTGAATGCCAGCTCAAAATGCCTATTTTCAAACATTGCAACACATCCAAAAATCTCACTGAACACCAGCGGACATCTGGCAGTATGAAGTATGTGTGCATACTAAATCTGGGAAGATGAAGAGCCCAAAACAATGTTCATAACAAAACTGGCTGAGCTATGCATGTCAGCAGCCTAACTGAAACTGGATTAAAACCACCAAAATCGAAATGTTTAAATTAACTGAGTGACCTACTTTTGAGTGTCACATAGTTTGTAACTGTTAAAATGTCATAGTTTTGAACTTAGAATCAGCATTCTAGCTGCATGTGTAAAAAATGTTAGTTTATTTGAATGCGGAAAACTGGGTAACTAGAAGTGACATTAGCTGGGGCCTGGCTTAAGGAACTGAATTCTGCCTGACATCTACCCCCACAGGAGTTAAAACCTGCTCAGCCACTCTTCCCCTTGCCAAAAGGAGTTGTCACCTCTCTGATTAGATTAGGGGTGGAGCAGCTACAGGGAGTTGAACAAAGGCCTGTCCTGGGCCCAGGCAGAGGGTTTATTGGGGGGAGGCCATAAATGGCTTCCTCTTGAACAATGGGCCTTCCAGGGCCCAGGCAGATGGTTTATTAGGGGGACCGTAAAATAGCTTCCTCTTGGCAGAAGCTGGGAGGGGCAGGGTCTCTGAGCTTGGCAGAAACTGGATAAACTGGTTTCTCCACCATGTGACCTGGGAAGACGCACCCCAGTTGGCCAGAATATGATTTTAAGAAAGATATATAACTCATGGTGCGGACTTGTCAAAATTATTTAAATGATACCATAATTCTTGTGATTTTTCTGTGCACGTTTTAAGACGCGTTGGGAATTTGTGTGATGTTCTGGGGCAAAACCCTGCTATTTATGTATACTACAGACTCTGTGTTTAAGCTAGAGACATGGGAGTTTACTGGAGTATGTATGGACAGGCCGTGTACATGTGTATAAATCTGGAGAAAAATCTGATGTTGCAAAACCCACTAAAAAGCACCAAATGTTGCCATTTCTGAATGCAAGCCCCCAGGAAGAGCAGAGTTTGAACAGGGTATACCTCATGTGATATGTGATGGGTGCATGTAATTTCAAACCACTGTGTATCTATGAAATATGTCTTTAGGTCAAATATAGATTGTGTGTAATTTGACAGGGGAGTGTCCTTTCTGCAAGCCATTAAATGACATCATTCTGACACACAATCCTGCTCTCCAGTGAGAACGCAAAGAATTCTCCAACCTATCAGAACTCTGAAGGGGTTGGGCCTAGAAAGCTAGCCTCTCCACCCACTTTCAAAACACATAAAAAGAGACTGCTGGGACAGGTAGGGACATTCAAATCCAGTTGCCGCAACGCACTCTGCCGGACCATACAACATCCAGAAGATCCCAGATTCACTTAGACTTTAAAACTCCAAAGAACCTGATTCAGAACTCAAAGCAAGGGCCTAAACCCACAAACTGAGAACTCTTCTCAGTAGGCCTCAGCATCCAGCAGACCTAACAGCGGTAGCAGCATCCAGGAGCCGTGCAGATCAGCGCTGGGTCCAGAGAAAGCTGTGCAGAAAGATCCAGAAGCAGTGCTGTACCCAGAGAAAGCAGAGCAGTATCCAGAACCAGAGGCCAGAGATCCAGAGTGACCCAGACCGCTGTTAGCAGAACCAGAGAGCTGACCCAGATCATTGTGAAGTGCCGAGACCAGAACCGGAGTCCAGTCCAAAACCTGACCAGATCCGTGGGGAGGCCCATTCCTTTTAAAATTATATTGTCAGTACCTAGCAGAACTGTGCAGAACCTATCCCTTAGTTAAAATAATCTAATGCAAGCTATTTTAACTTAAGTAGAACTGTCTCCTAGAGATCCTGTCACCTGTCATTCTTAAGCTGCGAGCTGTCATCTGTAATTCCAAAGTTGCACGCTGTCACTTGTCATTTTGAGTTGTTTTAAATCTGAAAATCTACCTTTACTAAATCGTTCATAACTCCGGAACCGTTTGGGCTAGGAACGAAATTTAACTTTCATTTTGAAGCTGAGATTCTAAGCTTTCCAAAATATCCAACACGATAGTGCTACTCCTTATGGATGTTCTGTAATCGCGAGACACGCACTCGGAAATATTTACCGCGATTCGCGATTTGACCTGATTTCAGTCACGTGTAAAAATCTGCAGCTGCTTGCCTTCCGTTAAAAAAATTTGTTTGCAATCTGCTAATCATCCATAGAGCATTGCTAACCCGAGCCTGAACAATATAAAGTAGCCATCACCTACCCTGAACCTCTAGAGGGAATTAAAGGCATTTTTGGCGCATTTCACTTCCTTGCCACCACATTCCAAAGCATTTTGGGCCTGTGTTTAAAACTCTGACCTGTTTTCCTCTAAGCTTGCTGGGGGGAACTGAATTTCGTATTGTATTGATTGCATTCCTGAGAACTGTGTGCTCTCCTTTCCATCTCCTTATATTGCATAAAGGGGGGGGGGTGAATTTTCAAAGAAAAGTGATTACATTGTCTTTTAGTGAAGTCCTATCAAGTCAATTTCTGTGCTGCATTCTTTTTCATCTGTGCAATTCATTGAAACCATAAAGCATTCTCTGATACTGTATTCCCCTGTTCCTGTTCCTAGTCATAAGTCACCAGAACTGTGCTATTGTAGGATTGCTTATTGCTGATTACTGCTCATATGCCTAAGTGTGCTATCAATTATTAATGTATTATCAAAGTGTGATATATCTATAAATTGTTTAATTTTTTCAAATAAATCTTTTAAATTTGCAAAAGAAACCTACTTCTTGGCTCAGTGGGGTCAGGGGGATTCTAAGAGAGGGGTGTTATACAGGGGTAGTCATCCAGAACTCATGAACTGGACATAAAGTTATATCAATAAGGGTTTTCATTCAGTATTCCAGACTAGGCGTTGACTTAGCTGTAGTGTTGAATTGAATATCTCTTACAGGATTTATCAAGCAAATGCACAAATGTAATGTCATCTGATCCCATTGCCTTTTGGCCTGCGATGAGTTATTCTGAATCGCTGCCTCCATACTCGTTGCTGGCTCATCTCTCACTTGATCATCCTGACTCTTAGACCCTAGGTCTGTAGGTTGATCACGCGCCTCGAATACATTACACTCAGAGCGCATTTTTCTTTATGCGGTTATTATTTTCCAGAGAAATTTCCTCAAGCCTTGTATTGTGTGGAGGCCCTTTCATATTTTTCAACTTTTTCTCTGGAAACAATGTAGCATTAACCTGTCTCGCGCGATCTGGACCATTTTCCATCCTAGATTCCTTCTGACACAGTGGATACTTGGGCCGCCGTATTAAAACTGAGGCATCCTCTTCCTTTGGCCCCTGGTTGCTGACTCTCACTATCCTTAGTGTGTCGGATACTAAAGCCGGTTCTGACCAATGATACGATCCTGTCAGTAGGAGGGTGTGAATTTTCTTGAAGGTAGCAGAATTCGTTCTGACTTCTTGCACCACTGTATCATAAAGTCTTATAGAAGGATTGTAATACTATGTTCAGAGCTGCTAACCAGGTCATATTTGACTCAAACAGATATTTGCTTGAAGAAACATCTCCTTAAAAAGGCAAGGAAAAGCGGTTCCGCTTCAATGGGAGATTCCAAGTCCATGATTAATCATAAACGAGATATTGTTGCCAACCTAAGTCTTGAATTTGTCTGGAGACATGCTCAATCTCTCATTTGCTTTTTCCGTAACAGCAATTTCCTTTTCAAGGCTAGTACACACATTTATAAGAGACAGTCTTAGTCTGTGTTCAATTTCAGTGAGTACCGGCCCCGAAATATCACAGATGCTGTCCAAGGACTCCACCACCTCCACCATTGAAAGATCGAATACCATATTGCCATCTTGTAATGCCTTGCTGTACGTTTTAATAGGTTGTTTAAAGAAATCAGTTATTTTCCCTTGGTTTTGATTGCCAGGTACTTTACTCGTATGAGGTGAAATCATTTCCACCTCCTCAGCCGGGGCCCTTAGGCCTTCATGCCTCAATTGGTATCGGTTGTTTTTCCACCTCATAGAGAAAGCATTAAGCGTTTCCCAGATGTAACAATCTTTCTAGTATACTGCCACTTTTGCAACCAAAACATCTCAGGGACCACTCCCCACTCCGTCAGTACGCGGGCACACTCTAGGTCTGTGGGATTATTGACCCACTCTGCGGTGCTATGCGGCATCACTCTGATAGCTATGGTGCAAGAAACAGCAACAATGGCGGCAAAACTCTTGTGTGTGCCAAAAACCTACAAAAAACGCGTTCTTAAACACACAAAAAGATGGATGCACAACCTGCCACCCATGTTGCATGTGTGGTAGGATAGAGCACACACTGCAGAAAATGACATCTGCTTTGTTGCTAAAAACTCCCAAAATGCCTATACACAACACTTCTCAAACATGCAAAATCTTGCTTGGGGCTAAAATTCATGTAATCTAATGAAGACTTGCAAATGTACAAAGTTCTAAATGTAAAGAGCAAAATATTTCTTCAGAAAAACTGCATTGTCTGTAAACTGACAGCCCCTGTCAAAATCTGGGTGCAGTACCCTGGGCTACATGTGAATGACAGCTGTCAGATGAGCTCCTGATGAAACTTCAAAGTATTTAAACTAAAAGTTGGCTGGATTAGCAAACATAAAATGATTGTTTCTAAAAGGAATACAGATCTTAGTTGTGTTTTTGATCACACAGATTTAAAGCTAAGAAAGTAATGTACTTATGTGATTTGATGCAACAAGTTTGGTTTTTGCTGGATTTTTAATTAAGAATAAATTGGCTGTGCTGCAACCGTTTGGAAGTGGAAAAGCAGGTTTCTTCTCATTGTGGGTTAGCCCAGACTTTTGTCTACAGAAAGAGAATGAACAATGGCAGAGCTTCAGCCCAGGAAATGAAGGTGTGAAAGGGGTCATAAACTGCTCCTGGAAGGAACTCCCCAAGGGAGTGGGCTGCTCCTGGACTGCAGGGAGAGACAAGTGGGCGGACCATTTGCTGTTAAGCATGAACAATGAACAGTTTTTAAAGACTAACTTGTGATTCAAAGTGATGAAAAATATACAAAGGACAGATCTGCTAGTCTACTTTTTGGCTGCACGTTTCAAGAGGTGGTAACATGTTCTGGACAGGAATGGCAATATACGTGGTTTTATGTGAACTGTGTTACTGCTAAAATTGTAAAACTTCACACACACATCCCTATGGAAAACACACACATTTGTGGAAAGTTGCAGAAAGTTTGGAAAATATATTCATGGCAAAAAGGACAACATTTTGTAGAAAGGTGAAACAAGATCCCACAGCTGTGGGATTTTGAGGAACAGCTACTACATAAAATATGGAATCTTTGGGTGTGATTTGTGTAAAGGGGACCAATGTAGAAATATGTATTTAGGAGAAAATTGGATTTTGAGACCAGTTGTTCAAGAGAGGTTTCTAAGGACTGTAAAGCAAACATAAAATGTGACATCATCCGGCCTTCATCCAATCACTCAGTTGCAAGGCAGAGATGAGGTTTTGATCCAATCCCAGCTCACAGGGGCAAGTTTAGCTAAGCTGGCCCATACACCCATTTTGTGATGTCATTTGAAAGGATAAATAGAGACAGCTGACAACACAAAGGGACTCGCTGATGCACTCACTTTCCTGATTCCGGCGAAGCACTCTGAGCCAGCATTTTACATCCAGCCTTTAACATCCTTCCAGATCCAGATGCCAAGACTCTTGCAAAGCAGTAGAGAACTAGTGATTTCAGCAAGGCCTAAATCCTCAAACTTATTCTTGCAACCCAGTAAATTGCTGTGGTGTGAGAAGGCCTTTTGAACTAGTATCCTAAAATTCTCTGGCATGCTACCACAAGGCTTGCCTAAGGAACTCGCAATCCAGCCGATTGAAATACCCACAAACAAGGAGGGCAGATCCTGTGCAAATCCAGTGACCAGCCTAGCAGATCCAGTCCCGCACCTGATGTGCGGTTCTTCCTTGACAGATCCAAACAATGACCTGAACTGACGGTCCAATTTAATAAGTTATTCTGTGAGTATTAATAGGAAGAACAGTGACCCACATTATATCTGCATTGTATGATCCCAATCTCAAACCCACCCCATCTTTAATTCAGAACCACAGTATTGCTAGAACTATCTTTGTGCTGACTCTTTTCTCATCTGTGTTATTAAACCCTAACTTCTTATTGATTTGATTAAGAAAAGGAAATCCCCGGAAGAAGTAGAGTATCCACAACAGGCGGGTTACGCTGATCACGTGACTGTAAGATCCATCTGTGGCATTCGCTTTTTCATAGTCCTAATCTAGTGTAATCAAACCCATCTGTCATTTTCAAAAGTGCATTTCTGTTTTCCATTCTCGCGCCTATTCTTCAAAAACGACTCTTATTAAAACCTCTATAACTCCCTTGGTTTTTATGATAGAAGCGAAATTTCAACTCCTACTTGTACCCAACAACCTTAGCTATCCATAGAACCCAAAACCGCAGTGCGATTCACCTGTTATAGTGAATATCGTGCAAGGAAAGGTTTGCAGTGATTTGACATTCTGAGAAATTTTACACGTGTAAAGTAGCTTTAAATTGTTTCCTAATTTGGCTTTGAGATTTCAAATTCTTTCTTTTGACTAAATCATTGCTTGTGATTGTGTGCAACTGTTCAAAGCGGCTCCCGTAGGAATTTATTATTTTTGACCACATTTTTTTTTTTGCTCATCCAATTACAAAGACAATTTCAAAGCCATTGACACCTGAAAAGTCAATTCCGTTTTTCTCTTGTGTTTGAAGGGGGAAGGTGGGAGTGATATTCTGTTTGATTTGTGTTATTCCTGAATACCTGCTCTCTCCTCACATCTATTTAATTGCCTATTGGGGGATTGAGGGGTGTTGCAGGGGGATCCCCTAACCAGAGTGCCATCTGTCCAAACCAACACAAAAGTATTCTTTTCTGTGCTGCATTTATTTTTGTGCTCATTACTTGATTCCTAGTGTATTAAAGATATTACTCAGTGCTGTCACCCCATTGGTGATTGTTGTTTACCTATTAAAAGATATTGTGATTTAAATTCTATATACATAAATAAATATTTACCTTCGCTAACTAGCCTGATTCATGGTTCAGTGTGACCGGGGGGGGGGTCTCAGGAGAAGGGTGTGATATGAGTGGTATATCGTTCAGAACATTGAACTTGTAGATAAAATAAATAAGGGTTTCATTTGCACACTACATGCTGGGTGTGACTTGGATGTGTGCCGGATTGAAATCACTTACAGCTCTAGAGAAATATGAAGGTCAATTCAATATGTCCCCTTAGCGGTTACGTTTTTGCCCACCGTTAACCCACCTTGTTGCTTGCGTCGAGGCAGTCCAGCACGATAATGCTTCATTGCTGGCACTGACCGGGGCCGCAGACTGCCGACTGCAGTCACTTTGCAATCACTTCACAGTCCACTTCTCGGATACCGCAGTACTTGTTGTAGGTAGGTGGAGCCTCTCCTCATGGTGTCCGCTCTCCATTTCACTGGTCCTGAGACAATCACCTGCAACTGCCGTCCGCAGTCACTTTGCAATCACTTTGAGGTCCGCTTCGTGGATCGCACCGTACTTGTAGTAGGTAGGTGGATCCTTTCCTCACAGTATCCGCTCTCTGCTTAAATGGTCCCAAGACAAACAATCACCTGCAACTGCTGACTGCAGTAACTTTGCAATCAATTGGCTTCACTTTGGAAAGCCAATGGAAAATTAAGAAGCAACAGGCAGAGGAACCGGAGCATTATGTTATGTTATGTTATGTTATGTTATGTTAAAGGTTCTTATACCACGCACTATTGCCTCTTTCGTGATTTCTTGGCACTCTTTGCTGCAGGACTTTCAGCAAGCATCAGGCGTTCCAATGTGAAGCCAATGAAGTTGGTCACAAGATATACATGCTTTTACCAGGCAAATCTGTGTGTGGCGTGCATATGCCCTCTCAGAGCAGAAGCTGCGTCAGAAACCTTGCGGGTCCCAGTTTCTGGGGCATGCTGGGACTGGGTGTACTCCTGTTTTTTATTGTGCAATATATAGCGGTATTACAGGCATTCTGAGCGGCCTGCATTTGTGTTTAATGACCTCCCTCTATCAGGGCCGAGCCAGCCTCAAAGTTTTGGGGGGCTGGATTGCAGTTTGAAAACTGTTAGTGAGACAGAACATTAAACCTACTGCGCTACTGATTACCCCCCACCCACAATTCCCCTTTCCTACCGCCCCCTCCCCAAGTCCAGGAAGCTGAGTAGATATTACACTTTCCTTTGGCCCATTAGATCCATCTTTCACTCCAACTCACCAGAGGCATAGCCATGATTCTGTAAGAAGTGGAGTCTGGAGCTAATGTACTAGTACCCACACTAAAAAGGGCCAAAAGAAGAAAGGGCATTTGTTCTGCCGCAAGCCAAATACACAAGAGGGACAGAGAGTAGTGAGAGAGGGTGAACCAATCAAGGGGGTGTTGCCCCTTGAGGAAAGTTTTTAAATAATGGGTTAAAATAGTGCATTTTTCTGTACACTTTATGTGATAAATTAGGTAAAAGACACACAGTTTACAATCACTTTTTCAGGGTAAAACATAAAAAGTCCATTAGATGCCAAGCCACCAACAATGCACAGGAGCATTTTCAAACACATTTTCATAATGCCTTTGCCCACTATATACCAGTACTCTGCAAGTGTAAAAAAGCATGCTCATATCGAGTGTGCTCTCACATGTCTATTCTGGTGCACCTATATATGCCACTATTCCCACGTAAGAAAATACTCATGTTTGCTTTGTCCATAATGCCAGTAAGGATACTATAACAAAGCATGTGTATACTGGCTCTGCCAATACATGCCAGTGTCCCCATGTAAGAACATACTCTTGTTGGCTTTGCCGTAATGCCAGTGAAATAAAGCCATGTCACAGTAAGAAAACATTTCGTGGCTGGCTACACAATTCCCCCACTCCCCATATAGGAACTCTCATCAGGTTGTATTTTCTCCCTAACGGCAGTAAAAAGATTTCATGCCACAATAAAAAAAAAACATTTCCTTGCAGACTGCACGAATGCCCCCACCCCAATGTCAGAATACTTATGTTGCCTTTGGCCTTAACACCAGTAATAAACTGCAATGCCACAGTAAGAAAACATGCTTTTGCTGGTAGCCGGTAAGATAGCTCAGCGGGCTGAGCGCATGCTATTGTAATCTGACTGTGATTTGCAGGTTCAAGTCCTGACAAGGCCAATTCAGCATTTCATACTTCAAAGTGACCCCCCTGATCTCTAACATCCTCAATGGACCTTGTACTATTATGTTGCTTTTGCACCTTTTTACCTCTCACTTACCCTGTACTGTACTCTGTTTCCCCTGCTCACCAAGTTGTACCAGCGCTGTGATACCTACGGGTTTGGGCGCTGTCAATAAATGCAATAAATAAATAAATAAATAAAGCTCATTAAATGAGCGCAAACTTCGGCTTGGTGATACATTTTATTTAAATATGTTCTCTGCACAACGCTTTGGCGAAAGCATTATATAAATAACCTATTACACAAATTCCGCCATATAAGAACACCTATTTTGCACTCATCATGTTATATTCCCCCTATGTAAAAATATTTATGTTGCCTTTGACCTTAACACACGTAAAATAAAAAGCCAAGTCAAAAAAAGGAAACATGCCCTCCCCATGTAAGAACCACCATGTTGGCTTTGCCCTTACTGTGAGTACAACAGTCCATGCCACAGTAAGACCCAGCCAGGCCAGCCACACTGTGGTATTCCCCCGAACCTCCACTCCAACCCCACCATCACATAAAAACACTCAAGTTGGCTTTCCTTTGCTCATAAATGGCAGTAAAACATGCCATGCTCTTGTCCAATAATGTTCATGCTCCAATGCCCCTCACCAGGTCCCAGCGTGCATGCACACAGAGATTCAGACACATTCACCCACCAGTCACACACCCACACAGCTGATTTGTCATTCAAAGGAGCACCCATAACATTTAGACTGTGCGCTCATTAACACACGCAGCATACATAATTCATACTGCATTCATTCATAGGTGACACCTAGCATACATGCACCCACTTACACACTCCCTCGCATGCATGCACGCATACATTCATACATGCATGCATACATACAATCCCTGCATGCACACCAATACAAGTTTTTTTAGTTGGTGGTAATGATTGAAAGCATGGACCATGCAAATGCTGAGCCAGCAGTTAAGCCTTTCACTGTAAAATGGGAGGTGCGGGGTCTACTTATATGCCCATGGCAGGCTTGTGTCCTCTGCCTTCACTTCAATGCCTGTTTTTTCATTTGCTTAAGTAAAGGTGAGAAATGTGACCGGTTCTAGTGGTCTGAGCCCCAGTCTGGGCGTAACAGCAGAGTGATGCCTGCTGCTCAAAGTGGGGGGGGAGTGGCTTCAGCCCTCCCAAGCCCATGCCTGGCACCACCCCTGCAAATGTTTTGCACATATGCTTATGGCTTCGGTGCCATCTTTTCACTTTGAAACAGACGCCTTTGTCAACGTGAAACCTGATGTGGACAGGGTAAGCCATCTCGAAAGGCGCTCGCGGATCGGCCGTGCTTCCACTTCAGGCGCATGCGCGAGAATGCATTGCCTACACTCTGCCAGGTTGCCAGGCTGATCCGTGTCTAGTAGAGGTACTGGCCTAAAATGCAATAATTAAAATGGAAAGCGGGAAATATGCACACGCAAAAAATTCCTGTTTCTGCCGTCGTTTTCCAGTGTTATTGTGTTGCATAGGGCATATTGTGTTCCTTATTCTATTTTTAGACAATTATAGTTCATACATGTATTTTCCAGAAACGTTGCGAAGCAAAGTACAGTCCGACCTTCCAGAGCGCCCTTATGCGCCACTGCACACGCCTTTTGATGACTGCTCTGTTAAGCTGCACTAATACAGGCAGTGCTGACGTGTGTGTTTTCCAAAATGCTCTGCATATGCGGCTGTCTTTCAGTAAAGCTTAACTCTTCCTTCGGGGAGTAAATGATGCGCGCCTATTCTGCCCGGTGGCACTTTGCCGAGCTGTACCTTTTCATGTACTCTCTTGGTGCCAGAGGCTACCGATTCAAATCAGTGACATTTGTGAGGAATGAGGTAAAATATTAACTCGTAGATTTATGTAAATTGGTGACAGTCCTCCTGAGACATGTTAGGCGGAGATACCGGAAATGTGTTAGCTGCGTGCTTCTTCCTGTCTTAAAACAGAAGCTCCTGGCTGCGCATGAGTGTTGGCTCCCTCTGCCAGGCTACTGTCACTGAGCCGGGTTATGATTTGTGCATCAATGCAATTGGAAGAATGGGCCGAATTCCTGAGCCGGGGCACGTTAGGACAGTGTTACCCTTTGCCAGAAGCAGAACAAGCTTTCTGCCACTTATTGCCCAGTCATCACGTTCCAGCCCCAGTCAGACAGAGAGAAAGAACATGGAAGCTGAATGCCCGGCCTCCTGCAGGAAGAATGGAGCTCCCCACACTGGGTCAGTGGCAGTCACAAAAACCTGTTATCTATTAGAAAGAAGGTGCCTGGGCAGGTTGGCATGCAGTTAGGGGGTGGCGGGATCTTTCCAGGTCGGGCTGGGAATTCAATGGTTGTCTTCAGATGAGCCTGAATTCTATTTAACCCTTTCGGTGGCAGCCTGTCTTGAGAAAGGTGGGGAATCTGGTAATGTCTTTTCTGTGCCTACTAACTGAGGAGCTCGGTAGTAAGGACTGGGCACCATTGCTCGTCTTCCCACAATGGACTGGCATTGGCACGTTTTTACACAAAATCTTTTTCCATTAATTCGATCTAAGTATCCCACCTCTTATTGCCACACTTTCCCCGATAAAAAAAACTAAAATAAAGAAGACCCATTTAAAGGAGAGAAAGATGTACTGAATCATCACTGCCTGCATTGGACACATCAGAGAGTCCTACAGTGTCAAATGGGGCGCCTTAAATTTAGGAAGAGGCTGAAAACGCTTCCTTTGCCTGAGGCCTTCCTGAGCTGAACAACCTTAGTCCAGACCTGGCCCTGGTGTTCTTGACTACATGAAGATATATTGCCTGGGCTTCCAAGGTGGACCTTCATTGTCTGCTTCAAAAGGATCCCACACGTTTTTATTGATATTTTGCCATCTTCCCTACCGGTTTCCCTACTTCCCTCCTTCCCCTCTCCACCCCCGCACCCCCTTCTTGAATTTCAGCAATCTGAAGTGATCCTGTAAGCATGAAGGCCATTATAAAATGCCACATAAATAAATAAATATCTGCTTTCATATCCCCATCAGTGATACAAAGAGTATTATGAATATGGTAAACGCTGAATGTAAAAAGCTCTTCTAAAAGGGAACCGTGGGATCTGACAATGCCCGCTGTAGTCCTCCATTTTCTTTCTGTCAAAGACACTAGGCCCAGTGCTGGAAATGACAACATTTGGCGTCTGAGGGGCCGAGCTAAGTGTTGAATGATATGCGTGCCCTGAATATAGGATGCTGGCTGCTTTGCATAAAAACAAAGTGCATTTTGGGAACATAAGAATTACCACCAAATTATCAAACATGCATGTGCTAGTATATCAAACGTGCATTCTTTCTAAGCATACAATGCACTCTTGGTATGATGCTCATTTCCTCTGTCAGACCATTCACTGTGACAGTAAAATGTGTTCAAAGCATGAGATATATATATACAGCTTTGGATGGCTTCATTGTTTAAGTTTGGGCTGTTGAGCAAAGGGTGGCTTTCAGATGCAGTCTGGGTGCGCAACTCGACTACAGTAAACACAGTGGGCCTCATTAGGACCCTGGCGGAGAGGGTATTACGCCAGCGTAGTGCATGGCGTACCTCTCCGCCATACTACGAGTTCCCGTAGCGCCATGGAGGTTTTCTCCGCCTGGTTTTACCAGCCGGAGAAAACCATGGCGCTACGGGACCTCGTTGTTAATTACGCCACCGTATTTTACGGTGGCGTAATTAACTCCTTCCCCACTCCCATTATACCCTATGGGGCGAAAATGGGAATGGGGAAGGGCAGAATGGGGATTGGGGATTTACCGCTCCGCCGAGGTCGGAATGGGGCGGTAAATCCGCCAACCCCCATGGCGCTATCGGCGGCTTTCCGCCATGCTTCGCGGTGCATTTAGCACCGCGAAGTCCGCCTGGGTCGTAATGAGGCCCAGTGTTTAGGAGACTCATGACAGTCCAGGGCAGAGAGCTTCTTCATATTGGCGTCTGTGCTCCGCCAAAAAATGTGTGCAGGCGCAGAGCTCTGTCTGTTTCGGCCCTGTGGGCACAGCATGGCCATTGGTTCACTGCTGCCTTGTTATTTCATGCCACACGTTTGTGCTTCTGACCATGTTGCAGAGGCAAGCTATTTTCTAACTATGGGGTAAGAATGAGGCTATTTTAGCTTGACCTCTGCGCGTTTTACTTGTGATCATTGTACCGTGTACATGCGAAAGTCTGGTATAAATAATGTAAGGTTGCGGTTCTGGCAGACGCTGCCTTGAGCGTATCCAGTTTTGGGTGCATCATTTCTAGCAGGCGGCCGCCGCTTTGTTTTGCTTTCCCAGATCTCGCCCCTGAAGTGGGGAGATGAAGAAAGTGCTCCCCATGGAACACAGCTACTGCGGGATCACGCTTTTGAAATCGCACAGGGTAAGGGACACCCAGCTTGGTTTGGCGATTCATTGATCTGTCCTAAAAAAATGGATGGATCATTGTTCATGGTTTTGTTTGTTACACAAGCAGCATTTCTACGTACGGTTCAGTCATTATTCACCCGGTAACACAATCAACAGCATTGGAAAGTGGCGAGAAGGCAGGGCTGTCTCCAATTATTTCAAAATGCAGAAACGTCTCCCACAGTGAACGTAGGCACAATGGACTATGGAAGTAATCCTAACTATATCTACAAGGGGTCACAAATCAGACCTCAGATTAGACATAAGGGATACACGTTATATAGTAAAATGGTTCGCGTAGAGAGTCAAGAAATGGGTAAAGGGTGCACAGTGGCGGCCACTCATCAAGCAGAGTCTAGGATAGCGAGGAGTACATCAGTGCATCTTTCTCAATTGGAAATAGCGCACGAGTATGGCATCTTCTATACCTCAAATTCATAGTGCGAGAGTTTGATTCTTTAAAGCATGATCTGCCTTTGAAAAAATCAATTGAGTTGGGTATTGAGGAAGGGGTATTTGGTGTTGATCCACATAGTATATGATGACATTTCTCCGACCTAGAGTGATATGTGGTCAAAAGAGCACCTCGATATTTTAAAACGAGCAGAGGATAATTCAGGCTTAATCCCTGGCCCATATTTCTTTCACTCGTTCCTGGACCAGTTTTGAAGAGGGGTTAAAACATCCCTGATTCTCAGCCTCTCTATGTTCGCAGTCCTCGGCTACATTGTGTTTGTTGTAAATTTAGGCTGCTATCCACAGTGGAGTAACTTTGCTGAAAATGTTAAAGGGGACGCATGACATCTAAATAAAAGAGGCCCCTACCAAACGAGTGGGACACAGTGGTGTGCCGTAAAGGTTGGGGGGGACAAACACTCCCCTAAGATTGTGCCCATGGTTATGCATCTTGGAAGGGAAAGCTAACAACTGGGGTCCTGGTTTCGGGGCGTACCAACTTTATTTAATGCCGGAGATCTGTTTTGCCTGACGCATGGCTGACGTTTCTTCTGCCCAGTGTGGCGAGTTCCAGGATCTTCCTAGCCTGGCATGTGGGGATAGCTTGCCGCAGCAGACGGGGTTGGCCTGATCACTACCCGATATGACTCCTTGAGAGTGGGTGAGGTTGGATCCCGCAGGTCCGCTATTTCTCCAAAGTCGCAGTGTTAGGGGGTCTGCATCTGTATTTGTAGAAGATCCCACAGGGGACTACATTGCCCAGAAAGCTATGTGGAGATGACTTGAGTTCCCAGAACCAGAGCGTCACATCAATTTATGAAACTAAAATATCATTTGCGAGTCCGCAGGGATCACGGACAATGTTAAAGGCCAAATAAATTGTTTCCTGAAGAAAGATGAGGCAGGGGTGAGTTACGAGTGCCAAGGTGTCAGGATCAAGGTGTGGCACGATCACTGGCTTAGCCACCATTGATCACAGAAAATTGCGCACCTTTTAGGGAAGGAAACTACAATGGCGATGCATGCCACTGACACCTTGGCAGACTTGCCAGTCATTATCGGGGAAGAAAAGAAGCAAAGGTTCAGTATCCAATAGCTAGCCTTCCTTCATTCTTTTACAGTTTTTTTCCCCTTTATTTTCTGTAAGAAATTGACGGGTGTGTTTAAAAAAAAAAATAATTTTTGCTATGACACAATAGAACAATATTAAGTGAATTAAGGGTCTCCCAATGAAAGCGCAATTGGTCGTGTGAATTCAAACTAAAGAATGGTTAGCAAACTTGAGCAAAGGATGGGAAACAGCCCAAGGCTAGGCCCTATAAAAGAGACAGGCTGACTCATTAGGAGACAGAGTCCCAGAGAAAGCAGATGTATTATGCCATACTTACTTATCAGAAGGGGAGATTCTGAAGGAGAGGAGTGCTGACAACCTCACAACCTGGAAGTTGAAGCTGCTATTTTGGTGGAGGTCTGCTAAAGACAGGTGGAGCATCTTGAAGGCCTAGAAACCATGTAAGGAGTACTCATTCCGGCGATTGACCACTGCCTCTCACATCCTCCATCTACAATCCCTGCAGTGATTAGGCAGAGAAACAGGGCCTGGAGCATGAGGGCATTACAACATCAGCTGCCTGAAAAGGAGGAGAAATGCCCATTAGCCAGAGCCAAGCCCCACGGTTCACCACCTTTGAATCCTGACACCACGCAGTTTCCAGGAAGTTCCAGGTGTGAATTCTGATGAAGCACCAAGATCTAAGCTGGACCACTTCAGAGTCCTGATACAGAGTAATGTTCAGGAAGGATCGGTTGTGAATCGGGACAAGAAGCAAGATTCTGTAAGGACCAGTTGTATATCGTGAGCAAAGGGCAGGCCCAGGAGGAACCAGATTGCAAATCATGAGACAAGCAAAGGTCTAAGCCAGACCTTTGATGATCCCTAACAAAGTCACTAAATAAGGAGCCGGATACAGCACCCTACTAAATCCAACACATGACAGAGGTCTTCTGGAACCTGAGCAAAAGCATAAAAACCTTTGGACTCTTGGCTGTGAACAATCCCTAAGAGCCTTCTCAGAAGGAACACATTATGGATTTTTGTTTTGATGGAGCATGGATGGACTCTGAAGAATAGATTATGTACTTTGTGTTTGAAACATTTACTTGGTAGACTATTGTAGCTGTGACAGAGACTTTGTTTTGAACCAGTTTTGCTTGGATATTGCTTTCTCTAACAGGGTGTCTCAGGGAGGAAACACGCACTGCTAAAAATAGGTTTTGGAACTCTATGATTTACAGGGACACATCAGTGGTGAGAGCCAGGAGGAAACCTCTCTTTGTGTTGACCCATCCCAGTCACTGTCTATCTAGATTCACCCTTGTTTATTTGCAGAATCCAATAATCCCTGTAGGTGTTTACCCAACCCCTTCCTTAAAAATATGGGAATTGAATAAAGAAGTGTCATACCATATTGACAAGTCTAGTGTGTCATTGTTTGCCCCCTTTGCCTGCTAACCTATCTGCTGCACACGCCTGTCTGGAAACCTCAGCTTTTTATCTTTCAAGCCTTAAATCACCAGACCCACTGAGTCTTATTTGTAACCTGTATTAACCAAGTCCCTTATCGTTGCAGGAGATGCCCTCCCCAGATGTGCCCCCCTTCTCACCACCTAGTATTGGTCTCAGCATTGGATCCAGGCCATCTCTTCACAGTGTAACATCTGCCACAGAAGTGTTTCTCGGAGGTAAGTGTCTGGTTAATGTGTGCATTTCCCCACTCTCCTACTCTGCTGTATTTTGCAGAGCAACCTCCAATTTCTAACATGGTTTGTCACATTGGGCAGTGAGGTTCTCACAAGTCGCTCACATTTCTACCGTCTACAGTCATATTCTTACCTCACATTTTGATCTCCATTTAGCATAAGGAGTGAGGGACCTTAATATCATCCTGGCAAGCCTAGCACTTCTTCCATGCCACACTAGGAGTTATAGACTGGACAGGGAGTGACCAAGTGTTCCTCTGGTCCCCTGAGATCTAGAAGCACAAAAGGTATGCATATACATGACGTGTGAATCTGAAGTGCTCTGCCACAGCCCATGATATCCAAGGAGTGAGTTGGGAGTAAATTAATCTGTCCCTTTATTCTGAAACTGTATTTATCAGTTGCCGTGAGCACTTGCGCCCCTCCCCTCCCGAGGACCTTGTCCATCATCCAGTGACTCACACGTTGGTGACTTGTTGTCAAGGCTTCCTGGAAATTGATGATTCTGTGTTGCTAGAGCAACTGAAAACAGCCCCTGGGTATGTATTTCCACCCTTTAAAGTCTGCTGCCCAGAGACTGGAGAGAGTATGGAAATAGAGCCTTGAGGCAGGTGGACTGAAAGATGCACGTATGCATAAGTGGGTGAGATCTTGCAAACACAACACTTTTTGTCAAGTCACCTTGCGCACTAATAAATGCTCCAATCAATCGCGGCTCCTCCGCCCCTATTACAGCTAACCCAATTTCTGTATGTTGAACTCTCACCAGAGGTATGCTGTTCTCGGACCAACGACTACTCGCATGTTATTTTTTCTTTTTCTCTTTAACCCCAATGGGTATTCAGCCAGATTGACTCCTCCTCTTTGAAGTGGCACTAGACATAGTGCAATGTTTTATGTCGATGATACGGTACTAATTGATCTTACCGCAGGTGTACTTCAACAGTCTATTGTATGGAAATAACTTTTTAAATAAAAATAGTTTGGAGCTGAAGCAAAGGAATACAAATGTGATGGTCATCGGTAAGGGGGGGTGGGGGGTCAAAGTATATTTGATCCATTAACAATAACAAAATCGAGGTAGTTGGCTGCCAAAATTACTTCATTTTTTTTGCTAGTAGTGGCAGTTGGGTCCGCATATAAGGACGGTCATCAAGGCCGCTGGAGATCAATGGGCTGTTTTACAGGGGGAGAAGATTGCACAAGTGGTTTAAAGTGATGGCGGTCTAAATCCAGCTCTCAATGTTGTACAGAAGCGAGATCTGGGGCTATTACAACTGCGCATGCTTCGATGCTATACAGGATATCGTTTTAAGGAAAGTGAAGGGCCTCTCGCCTAGTACACCTGGTGACATCCGAAGGAATGAATTAGGAGTTTCTACCATAATGGTGGATGCCCAGCGTAGGTTTTTAGAATTTTTCTTGAACTCAAAAATATAGGCCTTATTGTAAGTTGAAATGTAAATAATGCACTTCTAGAGATTGTCGCGTCCTTTGCCCAGAATGGAATTTGCTGGTATACAAGCAGGATGTTTATGTTAAGTAAGTTGGACTTTCACAAGTTCACATTTAACAATCTGTCCAAGGATCACCTTAATGGGTAACTGGAGGGACAGCTCTAACTAGGGGGAGGACTATGAGCTAAATAGAATTGAAACAAAAGGGTTGGCGTCCTGCCACAGACAATCAGTTATTTACTAACATGTGTGTATATAATGCTCATTTTGTCACGTTTTTAACTTAACAGGGACAACTCTGTGTCTCCTATTATCATCTTGAAAAATAGAGCATCATAGTACTGAATTGAGTTCACACAGCTTTTATTATTTAGCTAGTGAGTCTGTTTTTTCTTTTTTTCGTGGAGAGTATTTCTATTGTACTCTTTCTATATCGAATTTAGACAGTGCATTCAGTGGTGCATAAACATAAATATACAAACAACAACATGGTATAACACAAATCTCAAAAACAGCTGTGTGCTTTAACAAGAAACGTACAAATCATTCTATAAAGAGCATAAATGTTAAAGGCTTTGTTTGTTCCTAAGGGTGCTGGATGTTATGCTCTTTTCTATTGACCGCTATATGATCAGAAAAGCCAGGCGGGAGGGTGACCTAGTCATCGGTCCAGGTCTAGAGCTGAATCAACAACAATTGATGTTGTGAGGGGACTGCTATAACACTCTGGGAGTGGTTTACATTGACATTTCGGCTGGTTGGTCAATTAGCCTTCTTCTTGGGCCAAGGCAGCGTCTCCCTAAATGGAGAACATATAATAGAACTTAGGTTCTACAGGTTTTGCGGTGATGTCATCACATCATCAAAAATGTGATGACATCACCGCAAACGAGACAACAACGTGGTGCGGCCATGACAGTATTTCATTTCATTTCGAGAATGGTGGTGCTCGTGACACAACGCAGAGCGCCGCAATCTTGAAAGACAAACATTGAAGGAAACTTGTAGAACCTAATTAGGTTGCACCTAGAAACATGCCCAGCTGCATGTACAATTCTGCAAGAAATGACTTTTAAACTCACACACAATACATTTTACATGAAGCATTTTATAAGGCATCCAGGCCTTAAATCCATGGGTAATGTATTTCTTTAATCTCTCAGTGGCAAAAGACATGAGTAGTCCTTCTGGATTGTCGATACTCCTGGCCGTATGAGAACACCATGTTCACCTTGAAACCAAGTGGGAACTTCTGTTTGCATCCTGTAATTGGGATGAGGAAAAGGGAATTTCTTTTATTTCTTATAATTGCAATAAGCTTGGTTTCACTTGAGATTTCTGGAGCACAATCCGGTATTACATTGAAGATAATGTACATGCTTCAATCTGTCTCTTTAAGTAAAAAGTGCAGCTATCCATGATTTAGTAAAGCACAATTTTCAGCCACGTCTTTCCCTTTCCTTGCTGATCTTCGCACTTTTGAACTTCCCAGCATATGCCTCCTTCATTTGAGATTTAGGCCTGTCTTTAGTTCAATAGGCCTCATGTCCGACATCACCATTTCTGTGCTGCTTTAGACTTCAATGGGACACCACAAATCACTCTGGCGTCTTTATTTCTGGAATTCAGGGGCTATATTTTACCCCACATCGAACAGCACAATTGTTTGAACAATTCCTACCAAATCCGTGCAGCAATATACATTCTAGCTTTAATTTTGGAACAGTGTGTTTTAGTTTGAGGCCATTGCTGCCACTCTTGATCTGTGGCGCAAAGAACAGTTTAGGATTGTGGAAAAATAAAACAGTGGAGCACTGGAAGGGAAGTTTGAACCCAGCATGCATGCTTGCTCCCTTTTTAACATAGTACCCACACATCTACGTTACCAATGCTGAAGTGACCATGCCTGTAAAAATGTATATGATCCTTAAACAGACAGCAGTATGCCACTACGTGCCAGGTGCCATTTTCGAGATAGGGCCTATGCTACAACATATTAAATAATTTGACATGTGGGTATGGCTAGACCTTTGCACATGTGCATTGTGATTTGCAACTAGAGGCACACCAGGAAGCTGTTGGAGTTGTGGAGTTTGTTTTCTTGTAGGCACATCAGTGATAGGGGAAACAAGGCGTGTCACCCAAAATTAGAAATGTCCATGACATTCTGAAATACATACCTATACTACCCACACCCTAAATATCGAAACCTACTCACGATAACTTGGCATTCCCTCATGCAGACTATGATGGTTTCTCCAGTCTGACCACACATTCTGTCATTCCTCCTGGATGATATTTCGCACTATCAGACCTGCCATTCTCTTTATTGCTTAAAAACGAACCACTTCTCTGGACAGCCCAATCGATCCACCGGGGACAAGGGCTGGCCAGCAACTCTCCTTCTTCCTGTTTCTCTCCATTCCCAACTCGCCATAGTGTAATATTTGTCACAGAGGTGTTTCTTTGATGTAAGTGCCTAATTGAGGTGTGCATTCCCTCGCCTTCTCTCTCACCCGCTCTCTCTGACTCTTCTACACTCTCACTCTCACACTCTGCCTCTTCTGCGCTCTCTTTGCCTCTACTGTGCTCTCTCCGCCTCTTCTGCGCTCCCCAGTGAGAGACGTAGAGGCATGTTTCTGTCACATACTGCACGACGCGTCAGTCTGGTTGCAGTGTTTCCAGGTTTCTTTCATTTGTCTGGGAGGACCGAGCCTCGCATTCTTGAATGTGTTCAGTTTCTTTTGTGTTTGGCAGCTTTGTGGCATTTTTCAGTTGGGTTTTAAGAGCTTTTGCTTGTTGCTTCCTTTGGGTGGATCACGAACTTTGCTGGTTGTTTCTCTGTCTCACTATACTTCTACACATGTATCACTCCACTACTCGCAGCTCAAAGCCCTTTTCTGCTTCCAGATTCTCAAGCTCAACAGGAATTTCACAATTCCGCCATCTAGCACTCATTCCACAAGTAACGTGTCCCTTAGGAACTTCCTCCATTTCTTCGTGTGTGTCCCTCGGGTGCATGGAACTGCTGACCCATCTAACAATCCCAGTGCCTTCAAACGACTAATGCTGATGTCCTTGGCAGAGGTGTTGCTAGGGGAGGACAGAGGAGGCTATGTCCCCAGGTATTTTGGTTGTAGCCCCGGAAATAAGCTCAGGGGCTGCAATGAAAAGGCGAGCGATCCCCGAGTCCCGACATTAGCACAGCCCCAGATCTTTTCCAGACCTAGCAACACCCCTGGTCCTTGGAGTAGAACAGGATCATGGCATGTGCTGCCAATCCTTAGAAACCCCCATCACCCTCCTAATTAGGAGAACACAGCACATATTTAAATGACTTACATTTACTTTAAGGAATTTGCATTCCTGGTAGGATTTACATAGATTCACATGTTGGAAACACAATCCAGTAAATATAATGGTACAGATTGAAATCCTTAATTATAGCATTCTGATTTTGCATGGTCTCGTATAGAAAAGTAGACCTTTAAGCAAGAACCCTTTGATCTAGAAACTATAGCTCGAATACGCTAGGGTCCCGGTTCATGGAATTTTTTGCTCGGTGGAAAGTGACTTTGATCTGCAAAAATACACTTTGCACTGCTTCATGAATCAGGGTGGTTGTTGGCAGTGCAAAGGCACTTTGCAGCAATAAATTCCATGAATCGGGCCCTCAATCTCTTCATCACCCATGGGCCCTTGGCTGTCTGATCACTGGTCATACTGCTGCCTAGTTATTGATGTCACTTTCCAGTTTGATATATTTGCGCCTGCATTGTCTGGGGAAAATGTCATAAACACGATCCTGTGCTTCTCCCTTTTCCATGTATTCCCTTACATATTACTTTCCTTCCCAGAACCTCATTCTGCCAGTGCACTGGGTCACATGCAAACACCTGGATACCGTTTTAACCAGAGTTTAAAAGTCTACCAAAACACCATAGCCACACTAATCTTAGCCTAAAATGTGACTGCCCTTTAAGGGAAATGCCAGTGTACCATCATTAGTTGAATTTATTTGCAATTCACATGTACTTTTTCCCCCCTTTTTCCTCCTCTAGTAACCAGCACTAGTTTATGCATTGGCAATCTAAGCGCCATTACCACTGAAACAAACTCTGTTCACAGGAACGCGTCTCAATGCAAGACGCTATGGGCCGGATTGACAGAAGTGTCTTATAATGGCGCAATCCCATAGGAAAAGGCTCCGTGAATCAGGCCCACTGTCTTCTCACACACTGATAGAATGCCTACATCGCATGTCATGCTCTCATGTTTTGTCTGACTTTCTATATTCCTCAATTTCTGCACCGGGCCAAACAGGAAATCAGCTGTGTAGCGCATTACTTGGTCAGAGATTGACCTCTTCTTAAAGACAATTATAAAAATCTACTATACATTTCAAATAAGACACCATCAGTGGAGCAGCCCAATTGGCATAGCTTTGTCCATATGAATATTGACTGTACAGCAAACAGGTAAAGCTCGTCTGGGGGAACCATTGGGGGCAATGACAGCGCAACTGTATTGTCACATGTCACCATGTGTGCTCCTCTGACGCAATTCAGCTTGGGTTCTACTCCTTTATAAAATAAGGAATACATTACCGACCAGCTGTCATGATCAATTAAATCAGTCACTGGCAAGATCTGCGGTCATGATGAATACTGAATTTCTCTTCGGCTTTCCTTGGTGCTAAACCTTAAGGAAAAATCACCATATCATTGAGTGGAGACCGTCGGAGGGGGCCTGCTAACTTGCTCTCCTCCCTCTATTTTTCTTCTTTCCATGCCACCCTCTCTTGTTGTCCTGTCCCCAATGGCAGATTATCTGGACCACTCCATTCAATAGTCTTTGGATGGTATCCAAATCCTTTTCTTAAACATCCTCTGAATTGCTCAGTCCTTGTCTGGCTAGCTGCTCAGTCCATCCCTTCTAACAGAGCTAGGAGCATGCTTCCACTCCTCTGCTGGCCCTTGCCCCACTCCAGACCTTATTGCATCCACTCTTGACGACCAGGCCACAGAGTTGTAATGCATCATGCTCTTGCCCACATTTGTGACACTCATGATGGAATTTACAAATCCATCTGATGAACACCCGCTTGTTATAAGACTAACATGTCCTTTCCACACTCCCGTCCATGAGGTGCTGGCTGGGGTTCTATGTCATTTGATCGACAGTCCTTACTTCGTTGGGTTTTTAATTACATTTTTTTAACAAAAACACTCCTCGAAATTGATTTTATTTTATTTTTGGGGGCTCCCCCCAACACCCCACATCCCCTATTGTTTATTAACTATTCCCGACCCCCCCCCAACCCTTATATACAGTTCGCAACCCCAATATATATTTTGATGAGTTTTTTCTTTAAAAAATGTTAATTAAAAAACATCATAATAACGACTGTCTGGACCCTGCCTGGACTCTGTTATGTTGTTACTTAGAATTTTGGGCACCACTAAAAGACAGGTGGGGGGCAGTTTGCTCACCATGTGCAACTCTACCATTGGTGCCATTTACTGCGGCCATAAAGCCATGCCCAACTCCATCCATGGCAAAGAAGTGTCATCCCCAGTCGTTCTTGGAATGCCATAATGCCTCATGCATTGTGACCCCCAAAACTGACATAATCATGTCCAAATATTTACACATGGTCACCTTCTTTCTGGGCATCATTTTACATTAGTCGCTGTTGTTTATTAGAAATCCACTTTTCGGTTTTCTGTATTCATGGGGAGCGTGACCCACATGCTGCGTCCAGCTCCTACTCTTGACTATTCCTTGCAGATTTACTTCATTTTCTCTAATCTAACAATGTAATAAAAGGCCAGATGTATGTTTGTCTGATGCAGTCATAGCTTCGCCTGTTGTCACTGCTTGAGGGAGCTGTTGGATTAGGATATATAGTAGTCCTACTGTGTCAAAGAAAACCTGCACTTTGGCCCATGTTCACAGGCCTGTACACTAGTGTGTAATAACTTGAAGCTTGTAAATCATCCAGCCACCCAAACTCTAACCCTCTTCGATCAGAGGTGCTCAAGAGGTTTGTGATGCCCATTTGTGGGAAGCCCTTTGCTCCTAGGCTCCCATACCTTTCCCTGGTGTCTTGTTGCCGGCACTCCCTTATACTTCACCTTATTTATTTCCTTCTCATATTTGTAAATTGTCAGCCTCTCTAAACTAGCCACTTCAACTCCCTGCTTCAACTCCCTTAACGATGCCCATCCGTCAACACGCGTATTGGCTGGCTTCCTACTGGGCCCGTTTCCTGGGGATATTGAGACCCCGCCCCATCTGCCCATTTTCATTCCCCAGACTCACAGGTCTAGTCCCTCATTGCTTGATGCAAATCATTGTGTTCCATATATGTATCCAGAAGAGCCCACAATGCCAGCTGATACCCATTTGGGTCATTACTCTTTGGGGCATGGACCTTGGCTGTTCTCTTCTTAATGTTCCCTAATGTTCTGCCGTGCTTCTCCTCCTTTAATGGTCTTCTACTCTTCTCTCTTGTTCATGCCACTCTCCAACATCCCACCCCATCCTCATTTCAGAGTCAGCAGAGACCCCAGTAATTTTTGGCAGACATCATCTGCCTATAGCTTCCCTCCCAGAATCTTTATTTTAACAGTCTAGTGTATGGAGTTATCATGCTGTCTGCCAGACATTAAGAGGTACACTTTGGTTGTGTGTACTTACATTGTTTAAAAAAAAAAGATGAAATGCAGACTGGGCAGGTTGCCAGTGCCTACCTCTAGGTAATGGTAGTAGTGTCTACCGGCAAGTCTGAGAGGCATAGATGAAGTGTGAACCTGCATCAGGCATATTTTTAGATTTATTTTGTATGATGTCACTTCCTGTGTTTGTGCTGCATTGACATTATGTGTGGTATAACGTCATGTAGTGTCCCATGGTCTGCATGCCATGTGGCGTCACCTGGGTGTTTACACTTCCTGTGATGGGATGTCCTAGGCTCTGCACTCTGAGTTTGCTGAAATCAATACCACTTCCTCCTGACACTTCTCCCGCCCAGCTCCTCCATTTGCTCCTTGCCTTATTCCAGTGGCTACGTGAGGCCTGTAATTCTGTTTGGAGTCCTGCTAAGGGAGCCCGTCTGCTGGGGCACTTTGAAAAGGGCTTCCAGTGCCCCTGCATAATGCACTTCACTGTAGCTTGGTGTTGCTTCCTCACAGGCCAGGGTGAGAGTCGAGAATACTCTGGAGGGCTGAGATCGGCAGCTCTGGGCTCCCATGGCATCTTCTGAGCAGCCTCATGCTTGCTCATGGAAAAGCAAGGGTGGACATGCAGGACACTGGTCCAGGGAAAAGAGGAGGCCTTCCCTCGCACCCACCTAGGGCCCTGTATCCATGAGAGGTAGACGGGAGATGTGGTTGCTCAGACCTTGCACCGGAATTGTAGCCTAATCACTCACATTGTTTTTTCCTTTTTTTCTCCGTCTTTGTGCTATTTGTGATGGGCGAGCTCCATGGCTGTCCCGAGGAAAAGTTCATAGTTGAGGACATTAGTGATGTATGGACTCCTATGACCCCCGAGGCCAAGGTTCAAGCAGAACAGCATGTTCCCATTAGTAGCCTGAGGTGGCTCCCCAGCCTGGTATGTGCTTTTGTCTTAGGGCAGTTCCATGGCGTTCAGGTGTGCAGGGACTCTCCGGGCTGTAGCCTGGTCTTTGAAGCCTATTATGAAAAGGAACCATTGGTTGCGTCACTGGTCCTCTCCGCTAGGGACTGGATTTGGGGCCGCGCGTGAACACAGAAAAACGCACATGGGGGAGATCAAAGCATTATAGATCAGTGCTTGTGGGACTGGTGTACGCTACCTGCCTTATTTTCTAAGCATCTGTCAATATTTACCCAAAGCTCTTCAAATCTAGGCCTCCTAGTTGGTTAGCTGGAGATTTAATTGTATGTCTGAATTATTTTTTTTATTGGGATATCTGTGATTGTGTTACTCTGATGTTTATTCTGTATATGTGCTTTGTTTATGATAAGTGTCATGTTTGTAAATTATTGTTCTGTATAGCCTGCTACATAAAAATAAAAAAAGAAACTAAAATATCCCTTTACAAAAGTGTATTGTATTGATATTACTGACCTCTATCTTTTTCTTTTTTGACAGTCTTATTTTGTCATATATATAATTAAGCACAATCTAGGGTGTGTGGTAGTAACCTACGTAGTCTGTGTAAATTGCATTTTTCCAAAGTCCCAACACGCCTCAATATATGTTTTCTCTTTAAAAGCCTTTAAAGGCCTGGGCGTGGCGGGTTTCATGGGCTTTGCCTTGCTGACTGAAAGACACCATTGCTGCCAGGGACACACTAGAAAGTCTTCTACAAGGGGCTGATGTGTATGTATTGTAATCTTGCAACGCTCTATTGTCACATGTTGAGAGGGTGATGTTTCTGCCATTGACCTGGTCTTCTGTTTGCAGTCCCTGTGCAGGAGCGTCCAAGCAGCGCACAGAGTTCCCCGGACCTGGCCGCAGGGAGGTTACGGCCGGTAAGTCATGGTGTCACTCTACAGGTCTCTACAATGGTCTCATAATGTCAGGAAACGGAGGGAGGGCGTGTTCGGGCCTTTGCTCATGTTCTTGCTTGCTCATCATAGTCTGGGAATAATGCAATGTGGGATGTGTTGCCCTCCTATGGTCACATCTCCATCATACTGGGTGCGCCCATTAGCCTGTGGGTGGATCTGCTACTGGGGTTTGACACAGAACCTTCTCGGTGGAGCAGTAAAAAAGGCACCCAGAGCAATAACAGAAGACTGACTGCTTGCCTCTCTCCTTTCTCCCAGCTGCGAGCACCTCCTCCACCCCCCACTAAAACATCGGAAGCAGACACAGAGGGACAGTGCTGAGACCCAATACTGCAAGCTTTGATATCTGCTGCTTAGCCCTTGCATGGACCAGACAATGGGACTGGGTGGCGCCGCCGCCACTCGCTGCACCTGCTTGCGAGGATGGACCATCCATGGCCACAGATCATTGGAAGACAGGTGCGGGGGTTCCTTTCAGAGTGCCTCTGCTTCTCAGATAAAAATGTCCTTTTGCATTCAATGAGGAGGCTTACTGACCATCGACAAGTGAACTTTGTGGCATTGAGCTTCCACAAGGCCCGCACCGGGTGGTGCAGCGCAGCCCAGGTCATCTTCTTGTGCCTTCTGTTCATCTAGAAGGGAGGAGGCTTGAGACTACCTTCGAGCTTCATTGTGAATGCCCCTTGTCTAATATCAGTTGCCGCGTGTCGACACACAGAAGGGGCCAACGAGTGGCCAGAGACTAACTGATCCTTGTGCTCCCCCCACGCTAGTACGCTGTCGAGAAAGACTGAATGTATCCTTCCTTTGGAAAGTACTTGTTGCTGCTACATGTTCTCTCCCTGCTGCGGTGTCTGTCTCCCGCAGCCCCAGGAGCAGGATCCTCTGCTAGGGTCAGGCCCTTCTCCTCTTAAAATCTTCCTGAACCTCCGATCTATCTTTGTGTGCTCCTCCCTATCAGTGCTGTCTACCCTCGCCCTTTCCCATCGCTCACATCTCTTCCTTGTGCTAAGGACTAGTATGTTCTTCCAGAATTCCCATAGGAAATCATTGTAGGTGCAACCAGACTCCAGCAGCCAAAGCACGAGCGTTACCACTGACCCCTTTTGCAGCTAAGATCTGGGTTTGATATGAGGTGTGTTTAAATCACAGATGCAACAAAATAAAACCAAAAAACAGTGTCATCAGGCTTTAGAAACATGGCACCATATGAACAGCTGCTTTGAGAGAACATGTTTTGATTCACGCGGCTCACACACCACAAAGGGTGAATCAAACGTTTTGTTGAAGGTTTCATTTGCTTTCTAACCTCCACTCTTCCCACAACTGGTATATTTCATTTCTGACACCGTTCCATCTCCCAGCCTCCCTCCCCGCCCCCCCTCCTCACCCCGGAGCTGAGGGTGCATCCTAGATAGGCCCATAGTCACATGTAGTTCTCCAATGCCAGCTTCCAGCTCCCCTTGTAACTCCCTGAAAATGTGCTCCATGGTTGACCTTGTTTTGAAGAATGTATTTTTTTTAAAACTCTGGGTTGAAAAAATAACACCATTGGCCAAGAAAATGAATGCCTGATACATCTGCACATCGCCTTTCTTACCTCCCATGTGGGGCATTTGATTCCTGGCCTGTGCCCCCTCCCCCTGGAAGCACGGGAGGAGCCCAGCGACTAGGCAGCCGGTGGCAAGCAGAGTGGGTGGAAATTACCCCAGCAGCATGGCCTCCACCATCACTTCAGCCTCTTCCCCGCCTTGCCCTACAGCCCTGGAGAGACTTCATTTGGGAACACGCAAGCTCTTGCGAGGCCTCAATCAAAGCAGACGCACCACCTGCTCTTAGGAGACCTGTTATTTATTTTTCTGTCTTATAAAGTGCTTGTTCTGGCAGTTTTTGCTAATTCAGGACAAATATGCAATGTACAGTACACGCTGTGAACTTCAAAGGTAATGGGGAAAAAATGACATAGACACCTTTGGAACTGTGACAAATAAAGACATCCGCACACCACTTCTGGTCTCCTTGGGTTTATGCTTTTAATGAGCTTTGCTTGCTTTATTTACAGAGCACAGATAACTCCCCAGGTCTGCTCGCCGGCCTTGGGGACAACTGGGACTTGGCGGAAGACGGCAGTGTTAGCAAAGAGGGATGACACGAGTTCATATGTCGCAACATGTTTCGAATCCAGCCTCTCAAGGCACTTGCCAAATAAACAGTTATCGCCCAGAGGGGGCAGTATTGTGCTACATGTTGTGGGTTACTCTGTGCACGGCACTCACCAAACACAGGCCCTTTCCAAGCAAATAGTCATTGGCTTCGAGGAGGGGTGTGCTCGACAGGATCCACAGCATCCTCTTAAATTGTCACTCAAAGAGCTATTGGTCCACAAGAGTGGGGTTATCGTGCAGGGGAGGTGCAAAAGCGCATGCTCTGATGGACACACAGGCTGGACGCCGGACTGATGGCTGCAAAGGACAAGTTAGAAGAGTTGGAAGACATTGCGCCTGTAAGAACTCTGCTGAGGGGGCATTGTGTTGATGCTTGCTCAGAATCCCTTGACGTGTAAATGGGCAGAGGGCATTGTTAACTGTATGGCTCATGCCCTCCCTTCACACCTGCCCCCTTGCCTCCTGCTGCTGGTTGCCTCCATTGGTTGAGTTCCCACAAAGAGCAGAAGTAGCAGCCGGTGGATGGTGTTCTGCTCCAGGGTCTGGCTGGTAACACGGAGATGTGAGAGGACAGTGGTTAACAGAGTTCAGGTAAAGTCTGGGAGATGGCTGGAAAAAGTGTTGGTAACCTTTGAGATGAAGCCAAAATAGGTGTTTACTATCTCTGGCTTTGAATAGCAATATACATACTGTATGCTCCGATCACATTAATAGTCATGGCGGCTGGTACAGAAGTTGGTGTAGCATGGCTATGGACACCTATAGAAAGTTACTCGCAAGTTTATAACGCAACCTTTAGGATTGTGGGTTGCAGTGGGGATGAGTTATGGTTCCACATTTGCCTGGAGAGATGTGAGGTCATGAGCATGATTCTGATTGCAGAAGGCTACTGTTGGCACTGTGATGGCTGCACAGATGTTCAGCTGGGAGTTCTCTTGTCACTGTGGAGGGGTACAGTTGGTGGATGGGTGGCGGATGGTTAGACGTATGGTTTGGAAGTATTTTTTTGCTTGAAGTTACAGTTTTGGCTAATTATTGCTATCACAGTGGTTGTTGAGATACACGGCTAGCGTTACAGCTTTGGATGCAGGGATGTAAGGTTCAAAGTGGGGTAATGGCTGCAAACCAACACATTTGTATTACGCTTGCAAATACAGAGCACAGTTTGGTTGAAAGTAAATCTATACAGCACACAAGCAAGGGTCTATTTTAAATGTGTTCCTCTGCCAATTCTACATTGGACACGGGTCCTTAGAGGCTGAGATCAAAGGCCAGACTTTGGCTAAATGTATGCATTGAAAGGAATCCTATTCTTTGGAGATCATGAGATAAATGGATTAGGCTGGTTGATCCCGGGGGTACACTGTGTTGATACAATGCGCACATGTTTGGAACCAGAGAAAGCACAAGGTATTATATGTGAAACACCACTGTAAGAACATCTGCAGGAGAAGGCAATTGTACATCAACATGGGCAAGTAAGAAGAGTCCAGTGAACGCTGGTAATAAGAGGCAGCTTGCCACATGTTTGCAAAGTCCAAAAGGGAATGTTGGATCTATGTGAACAAATTACAAGGATGGATGGACCCCTGTGGCAAGGGATGGTTGGCACCAGTAGACACGGGTGTGGGGGATTTGATGTGGACATGTAGATATGAACAAGGAAGGAAGGTTGCCCATGCCCACATGTAGACCCCAGTATTGGACGTTGGTTGGGTAAAAGTGGGTAACTGTGCTAGATGTGGACACCAGCAGGAAGGTATGGTTGGGTTCACATCTGCGACGGCGGGCACTGCTTTAGGTGTGAGGAGTGCCGTCCCATTTTTCTAGCATTTGCCTAGGTTATTGGGAATGCTGCCCGGAGTGCCAGACCACAGGATACACATTGATTCCTGCAGTGCATAGATGGCAACTCCAGAACAGAGGAACAGTTAAGTACATTTGCACATCCATATGGAGGAACATCTGGGTAAACAAGTGCAGGATATTCTGTGAAAAGTGTTCTTTGAGGTCACCCATTAAATGGTACCAGAACAACAATCAGTCCCCACGCTGAAAAAGTGGACCCCAAGAAGTGTTCATGTGTGCTATAAACAAGGGCAGCTTCAGGGAGGCATTGTTGGATGCATACGTGCATCTGTACGGAGGGATTTTTGGGTATATATTGTTAAGGATTACTCTTTTCCCCTGTTCTGGGGGCTCTAATGGCGGGGCCAAGGGGGGAGGGGGGCAGGTGCCTCTCCAAGACAATGAATGATAGGCCTAGGGCAGTATAGGTACAATCCCCTTATCTCCCCACCCCCCCACTTAGTGCCCAGCTCAGGACAGGGGACTGTCACAAGGCATCAGCTAGGGATTAGGCCTTTCAAGGGAAGTAGTCACTATACCTGGAGAGCAGAGACCACATGGGATCAGAGAAATAAGGCTTTCCCCAAGACCCAAGCACAGTGATTTGGCTTTCATGGAAGCTGTTGACTCTTGTCCCTTTAAGGGACTTGAAGGACAGTGGTCTCATGGAACCGGCCGTGTCTACCCACTTGGCTCACCTTGCACGATCAATGTTATCCCATCTAAACTTAGAGAGGGACCTGAGCTAGAGAGGAAACTTAGACAGCCTGCCATCCACGGCACAAGCCCCTCTCTCCCATACAGATAATAGATAGGCTAAGTGAGTGCACACTGGGGGCAGGGTTAGGGCATGAGAGTCAGAGCGAGCACCACCCAGGAGGTGGGATAGCCAGCCCCAGGTCCCACATCAGAACTGGAAGCCATCCCCAGGGGTGAGATCGGCCAGTCAATCCCTACACCTGCTGCCTGAGGGGAGACACCTGAGTTCCTTTACCCCAGAAAGAGGCAGGAAGGTAGGGCGAGAGTGTGGAAGTCAAAGAGTGGGCTGCCTAAGAGAGTGGCTGAGCCAATCCAGTATCCGATAGCACTGCTGTGAGTCATACCAGGGAGCATATCAAAACAGACAGCTCCCTTCCCAGCTCACACACCTGAAGCCCCTTTTACCAGAGCGAGGCTGTAAGGTGGGAGCAGAGCACTATAAGAGCACACAGCGCCTGTCTGTCATTGTGGGTGTTTGGAATAGGAGACAGAAGATTGGAGATGGTTGTTTTGGAGATGGCTGGAGGAGAGCAGGGTAATCTCGAGTGGAGTAGAGCATAGGAGGTTGAAGGAGAGGTCCAGATGTCTGGACCGCACTGGAGCCTGGGAGCCAGAGGAGAGACCCTGGAGACTAAAATGAGGTTCCAATAACACTGTGTCTGCTGGTAAGGAGCCGGAGAGTGGTGACCATAACAGCAACACTACTAAGAAATGAAGGGACAGTGAAAAGTGTTCAAAGTAGTGAAGGAGAGGATAGTGATAATAGTGCATAAAGGGTAGGTGAGGCCAGTAGCAGGGGTGCCCAGTAGGTGAAGGTGGGACCAATGCTAGTAGTGTCCAGAGGAATAGAGAATTGGGGTTCCAGGGATGTGAGATTCCGAATGTACATATCAGGGGTGGTTACAGAAGAGTTCATTGGAGAGGAGCAACAAGAGGATTGTAGAAATCTTGATAGGGTAGTGCACCATTCAATAGTGGAAGAGGGAGTGGGAGAAAGAAGGGTTTAGAAGGAGTAAAGGGCTAGAGGAGGAATCGCTGGAGAGAGAAGAACTAGTAGAAACGCCAGGAGGCCAGAAGTAGGGAAGAGGAAGCGTGGGAAATAAATGAGCTCTCCAGAAGTTGAAGAGAGTAAGAGGGTGGACAGGTCCATGGTATTATATAAAGGCTTCATTAGTCACCCGAGAGACTGTAGCATAGTTAACTACCCATAGACCCTGCTTTGCTTCTCTGATCCACATCCCTGACATCATGTTTGCTTTAACCTGAGCTCTGTCCTTCTCCACGTCCCTGCGGCTTTTGCCTCCGAACTTGAAAAATGATTTCACTACACTACGCAGATTTCTACCGTGTCTGCTCTTGCATGAACATTTCTGATTCTTGTATTTTTACTTGCAAGATTTCACCTTAAATTTTCATGGTGGTTATTCAACTTATGTTTGGAGGCCAGTCTTTACCCTGAAGAAGGAGCAGTTATGGTCAGAAATGCATTGGCTATTGATGTCTGCCTGACTGTGATTAAAATATGCCACCTCAACTTTTTCAGTTAAATTTGGCATTGAATTATGTTGTTAAAATAGCAGTACAGTTTACTACTATAAGTGTACATCAGTCACTCTGTGATTTTCTCCGCAATGCCTTTATGCTTGACGTATATCTCAATTCCAGTGTGCGGATGGTTTGTTGGCTTGCACCTGAAGATTTGAGTTATCATATATAACCTGCTGTATCTTTGACATCTGAATAGTGGTGCACACCCCTTCTTTGTTTCAACAATGCAAAGGAAATGCCATGTCAGAGGCATAAAGTGTAACCGGACAGGCTGCATTAATGGAGTCCAGGCTAGCCATATAAATGCACTTATAATGTTTGAATGATAAGTGTTGTTACTATGGCTAGACTGGCCTGCATTAGTGCATCCAGTCTAGTTACGTTTTATGCCACTGCCATGGCATTTCATTGAATTAATTAATTAATTGTATAGAGCGCTCTTCGCCAATAGCGCTAATACAAAATTATCAAACCGTACAATTGAATGAAGATGGCAGACCAATTAAAACAGAGGAGGGGGAACAAACAAAGTTTTAGCTAGTAGAAATAGCAGAGAAGAGATGAGCCTTAAGATTAGACTGAAAAATATGAAGAGAAGAAGAAGAGCGGACAGAAAGAGGAAGGGAGTTCCAGTGTTTAGGCGCAAGAAGAGAAAAGGACCGAAAACGAGAGGATGCACCTGGGGGTTTGGGAACAGTAAGAAGAAATTGATTCTGGGAACAAATAAAATGAGTAGAAGGATACCAGTGAAGAGAGATAAGGGGGAACAAGACCATGAGTACATTTAAAAACAATCAAGAGAAAGTGATAAAGAAGACAGGACTCGAAAGGGAGAAACGAGAGAGACCGCAGGGCAGTTGCAATTGAAGAACGATGAGACAGATAAAAGAAGATAAGCTGAAGAATTAGAGCTAGAACGAAAGCATTTTTTGCTGGGCATCATTGTAAAAGCACACATAGGAGTCGCTATGTGGCTAGACTACCCTATGTTGCTGCAGCCAGTCTGGTTACATTTTCTGACTCTGGCATGGCATGTTTTACTGGGTTGTTTGCCTGTCACGTTTGATTTAAAATTGATGCCCGGTAGAAAATATGCTACGCAACAGGAAGAAAATGTAACCTGACTGGCAGCAGCAATGTAAGCCTGTATAGCCACATAACGATTATGTTTACTTTAACCGTGATGCCCAGTAAAAAATGCCATCCCAGTGCTGCACTAATACAATGTAACCAGACTGGCTGCATCAATGTAAGTCAGTCTAGCGAATTCATAATATATAATTATGTTTGCTTGATAAATGTCGGTATACACTGGCCTGCTTTGCTGCAACCAGTCTGGTTAGGTTTTCTAGTGTGGCACTGGCATGGAATTTATTTGTGGGCATCATGGTTAAAGAAATCATAATTGCTATGTGGCTAGAAGGTCCTACATTTGTGCAGCTAGTCTGGATATATTTTTCAAACTGCTGCATGGAATTCTTTTACTGGCAAAGCCAACAGGAGCATGCTGGTATATGGGCATTCTGGCATGCATTGGTGCACCCTGCATGGACATGTATGGGATCAGCCAATATGATTGTTTATTTTATAGTGGCATATTTTGTGGGCAAGGTCATCCTGAAAATGAGTTGAAAAATTCTCTCTGCGCTGTTCGTGAGTTGAATATATAGGATTTTTGAATTTTTTTCCCTACAAAACCAAATGTAAACTGTGCGGTTTATGACCCAAATTTTCACAGAAAGGATACTGTAAAATGCACAATTGGAACCCATTAATTTCCCCATTTTCGCTGTCAAAGAACCCCCATGAAGCATCCTTGGTTGGTTTGGGCTCCCTCGCTCCATCGCTTATGCACTTTACAGCCCCTCCAATTAGAATAAGTCCCCAGTCATCACTGTTCCACCACTAAGGTGCGTCTCCTCCCAGGCCCATGGATCACCTTGAAGTGGGAAACCTGTGAAAGCACAAGAAGCCACAGACCAATAAGATCAGGTCACAGAGAAGGAAGAGGAGGATGAGTAAGGGATAGATATTCTTGTGAAACCAATTGCTAACCGAAGACTGCCACAGAGCCCAGGAGGTGGAAGTCTCAGACATTGGAAAAATGAAGATTGATTTCTAGAGACTTCTATTTTGTACATATTGGACAGTCCACCTGGTTAGGTAACCTCAAGACTTTGTGGGCTTGGAGAGAAGCCACTTTGAGTTTGTAATGCCCCTGCACTCAACCTGCCCACTCACTATGCAAGTTCCCAAATAAAACACATAACGCTTACGTTTGTGTTTGTCTGGGCATTTGATCCGGGTCCTAAGCGTGACAGTGTTTGCACATTTCTGCAAAGGCAAGGGAGTTGCTACATGTGTTTATAGCAGGGAAAGACCTGTTCTGTGCTTAATGTTAAGAAACCCAGTTGCAAATATCAACAGTGAACCATCCTTTTGTGCATCAAATCAAATGTTTTATTAAAGCAAATTAATCACTGTACCAACTATGGCATGACAAAACATGACCTGTTTCTGTGATAGGACCAAGATACCATGCAAACGGCAGCAGGCTGCGGTATAAAACTCAATATCATAACCTATCGAATGTAGCGTGCTCTGATAAAGGTCATTTTCTTATCCGGTCTTAGAGGTCGAGAGACTGAGGGCATTTCCCAGCAATAGCTCAGGTGGTGTTTATCCTCTAAGGGGTAGAGAATACTTCAAAGGGAAGGAAAGTATGGAGAAGGTAGCAATAACTTTAAATAAGTGAGAGGTGGTGGGCCACGGGATACAAGTAAAGGTAAAATGAAAAAAGAAAAGACAAAGTGGCTGAAAAAAGGCAATACTTATATTGCAGAGTCAGATCAAGTGAAAGGGGGATTATAAGTTGCTGCAGCTTTTTATTTAAGATATTCTAAGCTTCTGCTGAGGCTACTAACAAAGGAGTTATTGCATATACTAACGGCATATGAGTCATAGGAGAACCCGTACTTTCATGACACTAAAGAAGGGAATTACTTAATTTGCTTATTCAGTCTAAAATACACCAATGGATGTTTTGCAGGCTGTCCTTTTAGAGCTTAACAATCATAAAAGATAACTGTACACCTTATTCTACCATTAAAATAAAGATATAGCGCTCCATGGGAAGCTACACTGTCAAGTGATTCGAGAATGATTGTATTTATGCAGGCCTTAAAGCATTCGAACACACTGATCTGCAATTATCTACAAACAGCCTCATATCAATTGTCAACATCAAATTATCCATCAGTTCTCATGCACTGCTTTGATGGACAACTCCTCGCCTTGCAGGGCCTCCCACTCTAGATGTCACACCTGAAGATACAGAGATCATAGCAATTTGAGAAAAGCCTTCAAAGCCCTATAGGTCCTTCTAAATAGCCTACAGCCACCCATTGTCTCTCATGGATGTCTCCTCTGCATCCCAGATCCATAGCGCCAAGAATCAACCTCTACTAGCGCGTTTCAAGACAATACCTAATAAGTTGCATGCGATTTGGATCTATGCAGATGCTTAGGACCACTAACTGTTCCCTTCATGCTGTCACCATAGGAACCATGATTGACTACATTTGGGACTGTGTCACGAGAGATGACTGGATACAGGTTGGCACAAGAGGAAATTGTTGGGCACCAGAGAACAACTCTATGAGGAATTACTCATGAGTGCACGCTCTCATGAGTAAGGAAGAGTGGTTTACTAAATATGGGAACATGGCGAAGAGTGTTGGGCTACAAGTGGACATCGGGATGGAGGGTAGTTTCAGAATGTGCTGAACCAGCAAAGGAAGGGAGCATGTTTGGGAGCATGTGGAGGCCACCAGAAGGGGGTATGTTTGGCTGTCCTTAGACACTGTAGCCGAGGGGAGGTTAAATATATGTGGGGGCCAGAATAGAAAGCTAGTTGCATACATACTGCCATGGGCATAGAGGAAGAGTTGGGTACGATGTTGGCAGTAACTACAGGATGCATGTGGACATGTTTAGGAAGGATTGACTGCCTTATGGACATCAGAGATGATGTTATCCTTCGTTATGCAATTATGGTGTTTAGATCTGCACTGGAGTGAGGCTACTCAAGTCAGTGGGAAATGTGTTTGGACATGTGGATAGAGGACAACTTGTCCTGTTGATCCTATGGCCCAACATCCTATTGACGAGACTCCTCCGAGAGCAGGCTAAGCAGAACATCCTTCCCGTGATTTCCTGACTATCTGCCCAAGCTAATGGAATGGGTAGTGTTGGGTGAGGTAAGATCCATGTTGGAGTCAATGTATTGTGGAGTCCTGTCTTTCTCCAATATTATGTATTATATATGTCACTCGGGAATCTACGCGATAGTTTCAGACTGCATTTGCAAAAGTACTATCAAATATACCTGACCCTTGATATAAATGCTTCCCAGATACAAATTCTCTGCACCTGTGCTAACATTCTTAACTTGATGAAGGACAGCCATGTCAAACTAAACTAGTTAAATGCCAAGGTGATTATTCTTGGACCAGCTAAGTAGAACACTCATCAGCCAAACCCCAATCCTATGCCTATCTCAAATAACTCCTTTTTTTATTGGGTTCAGAACCCTGCGAATCACCCAGTGCAAACAGATTATTGATAAAGTGAAATCATGCTGCTGCCAGCCCAAAATAATTCAAGGAGTTCTCCCATGTATTCCAGTACATACACGTTCTGTTGCATTATGAGTAAACTCGACTCCTGCAATGATTTCTATGGAGAACTTGTGAAGCAATGAATCGGAAGGCTTCAAAATAGACAGGTGTCCATACCTGTTACTGGCCGTTCTAAGACTGATGATGTCTCAAATTCAAAGACATGTTTCCATTGCCGATTTGCAGACAGTCAAAGGATCTGTTGGATATCTGTGGGCAGAAGACACTTCTATTGGCTATCTGGTGGGCCTCAATTCAGTTTAAGGCCCTTTGGCTTATTTATAGGTGACCCTGTGCTCTCTTTTCCACCTTGGCTCTGAGTACCTGGTCAGAAAGAACCTTGGGCTGGCATCTGATTTCTTGAAGGTGCTCAGACGAATTGCTTCACTAGTCTAGTGGAGATAGAGGAGTCGCAGTCAATGGCCCGAGATTTGGAAAGCATCTTCCAGGAAGGGTAGCATCACACAGCCGCCTGCTGTCCTTCAGCAAAAGCTAAAGTGCACTGCTTCACAGGATCAAGGGTTAAGGCTTTGCCAAAGAATCAGTTACATACACAGAAGTGTAGTGCAAATGCCCTTACTCCATCGCAGACATGGAGACACTGGCCACATTACAAGTCTGGTCGTCGGGAAATAAGGGAGCCGGTAGCAACGTACCGGCACCCTTTCCAGACCGACAGACTACGATCATGACTGCAGGGGCCGGTGCTCCGGCCCCGCAAGGCATGGTTTTCACGGAAGCACCGGCACCGGTGCTTCCCTATCCCCCATTCCCGTGGAGTCCCATGGGACACCACGGGAATGGGGACTTACACTTTCCACTGCCTGAGGTCCTGGGCTGCCGGGACTTGTAATGTCCCGGTGGCACTGGGATCTCAGGCGGCGGCGAAACGGTGCTACAAGTTCGGCAGCAACCCACCGCCGACCTTGTAATGAAACCCACTGTCCTAGATGGAGGGAAAGTTAAGGTAATGTGTACATGTGAATGGAATGCTGATTGGTATACACGAGCTCCTAAATGGCAGAATGGTTGGGACTAGACGAACAACAGCAGAGCAAGATGTTTGGTTTCATGTGGGTACCTTCATGCCTTCATTGAGGGATAGTTCTGTACATGTGGAAACCAGCATATGTGCTGGTTAGGAATATGCGTATCCCTGCATGGTTACATATGTGCAAGTGCAGGATGGCACAGTTTGGTCCATGTGAGAAATTCCCAGAAGGAAGGCTTAGATACGTGCAGGCACCTTTCAGAACATAAAGCTTCATACCTGCTCTCGTGTGGACACCAGCGTAAGGCATGATTGGGGCTTTGGGGTCCTTTAAAGAAGGTATGGTTGGGGCACCTGGTCACCTGCAAGGACAGACAGTAGAGTAGATGGGTAAATGTGGCCACCTAGGTATGTAGTGAGCACTTAGTGTGCAATGTAAATGTATTTAGTCACTTATGAGAGCAATTGGGTGTGTGCAGAACCCTACATGTAATGTTTGGAGATGCGAGCTTTAGGACAGCATGACATATGGAGGTTTGGGTAAATGGACCAATGTAAAAGCTGCCAATGAATAGATGTATGTAGACAACATTAAAATAATATTACTCAACCCATTATTCACCTATCAGCAGCACAGTTGTGGGAATGTTGACTTGTGGAACAATGTCAATGAGACGTCATGATGAAGTTGTTTTGGTCGATGCGGGCAGCTTCAGTGCGATTTCTTGAAGGGAAGCAGAGCTGGGTGGGGAACATCTGAGGGAGGGGATTGGCCATCTGAAGCCCCGCCTCCTGCATTTACCAAGTTGGCGTTGATTTCCCAGATCAACCTGTAACTTAAGAGTTTGACAGCAGAATAGGTCTGTCCAGACAATCTAGTATTCCCGTTTCTCTGACCCCTCTTGCACCCACCCTGAGACGCAAGGACACATAGTTGCATTTCTAGCTGTTAATGAGGAGGAAGCTCCTTGTAGGTTGACCGCCCTACAGAATTGGCTTGGCATGGTCCTACTTAAGTTAGTTTATTCTTGTTTAATGAAAAGCAAACTATGGCACGGCCTCCATCGTCTCACCGTAGCTGCTTCCGTGCAAGTGGTCCAGCTCTCTCCTGTGCGTGCTCCATCTCACGCCTGCTTTGTGTTGCTGCCTATGTTTAGCTGGTGGGATCGGTCCATGGGAGAGAGCAGGGTCAGGTGGTTTTGGCGATAGATATTTCACAGTGCATGTGAGAAGGGCTGTGCTGAGAATATTTAGGATGTGTATGATAACTTCCACCCGGTGGAGACGACCAGGTA